>NC_083580.1:25805596-26475596 GCF_027579695.1 Neoarius graeffei | reverse complement strand
TTGGGACAGGGGCAATAAGAGGCTGGAAAAGTTAAAGGTACAAAAAAGAACAGCTGGAGGACCAAATTGCAACTCATTAGGTCAATTGGCAATAGGTCATTAACATGACTGGGTATAAAAAGAGCATCTTGGAGTGGCAGTGGCTCTCAGAAGTAAAGATGGGAAGAGGATCACCAAGCCCCCTAATTCTGCGCCGACAAATAGTGGAGCAATATCAGAAAAGAGTTCGACAGTGTAAAATTGCAAAGAGTTTGAACATATCATCTACAGTGCATAATATAATCAAAAGATTCAGAGAATCTGGAAGAATCTCTGTGCGCAAGGGTCAAGGCTGGAAAACCATACTGGGTGCCCGTGATCTTCAGGCCCTTAGACGGCACTGCATCACATACAGGCATGCTTCTGTATTGGAAATCACAAAATGGGCTCAGGAATATTGCCAGAGAACGTTATCTGTGAACACAATTCACCGTGCCATCCGCCGTTGCCAGCTAAAACTCTATAGTTCAAAGAAGAAGCCGTATCTAAACATGATCCAGAAGCGCAGACATCATCTCTGGGCCAAGGGTCATTTAAAATGGACTGTGGCAAAGTGGAAAACTGTTCTGTGGTCAGACGAATCAAAATTTGAAGTTCTTTATGGAAATCAGGGATGCCATGTCATTCGGACTAAAGAGGAGAAGGACGACCCAAGTTGTTATCAGCGCTCAGTTCAGAAGCCTGCATCTCTGGTATGGGGTTGCATTAGTGCGTGTGGCATGGGCAGCTTGCACATCTGGAAAGATACCATCAATGCTGAAAGGTATATCCAGGTTCAGAGCAACATATGCTCCCATCCAGATGACATCTCTTTCAGGGAAGACCTTGCATTTTCCAACATGACAATGCCAAACCACATACTGCATCAATTACAGCATCATGGCTGCGTAGAAGAAGGGTCCGGGTACTGAACTGGCCAGCCTGCAGTCCAGATCTTTCACCCATAGAAAACATTTGGCGCATCATAAAACGGAAGATATGGCAAAAAAGACCTAAGACAGTTGAGCAACTAGAATCCTACATTAGACAAGAATGGGTTAACATTCCTATCCCTAAACTTGTCTCCTCAGTCCCCAGATGTTTACAGACTGTTGTAAAGAGAAAAGGGGATGTCTCACAGTGGTAAACATGGCCTTGTCCCAACTTTTTTGAGATGTGTTGTTGTCATGAAATTTAAAATCACCTAATTTTTCTCTTTAAATGATACATTTTCTCAGTTTAAACATTTGATATGTCATCTATGTTCTATTCTGAATAAAATATGGAATTTTGAAACTTCCACATCATTGCATTCCGTTTTTATTTACAATTTGTACTTTGTCGCAACTTTTTTGGAATCGGGGTTGTACATAACAGAATTCATTCATACAAAATGTGGCTAAATTAAATTTCCAACCATTCCTTCTTCTTTTGAAATTCTTTTCTCGTTTTGGATATTTAATGTGGGTAACTCTACTGATTATCAAAAGAGATTCTGACTGATCAAGGCACCTCGTTTATGTCAGGGACACTGAACGAACTGTATAGGTTATTAGGAATTAAGCCGATCTGCACCAGCGTGTATCACCCACAAACGGACGGTTTAGTTGAAGGGTTCAATGTGTCATCAATCACCAGTCTGCTACTATTGGACAAAATATTTCATCCATATTTCATCAAAAACTGCGACTGCGATTGGAATGCGGGACAGGAGCTGTTCCTCGCAGGACAAATTAAATTCACCTAAAATTCGGGACGTCCCGGGCAAATCGGGACGGTTGGCAACCCTACTTGCGACCCTTTCAGCTGACAGGCCATTTCAATGTGTTATTTCCCCGCGAAAGTGACACAGTCGTGTCTATCGTCACTGTTCTCACAGACTATGAGATTGCTATCGTTAGTATATGACCGACAGGTGTGTGCTATCGTCACAAAAATGACAGACCTTGTAAAGTGTGATAGCACACACCTGTCGGTCATATACTAACGATAGCAATCTCATAGTCTGTCAGAACAGTGACAATAGACACGACTGTGTCACTTTCGCGGAGAAATAACACATTGAAATGGCCTGTCGGCTGAAAGGGTCGCAAGTGGCTCTGATTTATCTCAACTTACGATAGTTTTTCTCCAGAAAAATTTTAATATGAATGCACAAATATATTCTCAATGTTTCTATCGTCAAAAATTTCTGTCGTCAGGATAGCTGACTGAAAATCTTACCTTGATTGATTTATTTGATGAAATCTAGCTGTCAGAACTCCAAGTCTTGCCCGGAAGTAAATGTCTGCTGTCACAAAAATCATGCGCAGTAGAATTTCCTCTTTGCGTCAGTCAACATGTGCGTGGTGAGGGCTTGAATTTTGCTATCGTCAGGTGCATTTGACTGACAGACTGATGATAGCATTTTTTTAAAATAACTGTGGGCTTCTCTCATGAACGAAATAGTTTTTTCGCTGTTAATCTATTTCAACTCTATCTGTTGACACCCAAAAATTATAAAGCCTGCTTCCACACGATAACTACCAAAGATCCATAATGGCTGAGTCTATCGTCAGGTCATCTGACAGAAATTCACTGACGATAGCAACAGGGATAATGAAAGTGATTTTTAAAATGGGAGTTATGTCTGTCAGATATGTCAAAGAAATAGAACTTTTATTCTTTAAAAATCTTTTATTGATATACTCAGTGTATTTTTAAATGACGTGCTGTTTTAGAAGACCAAATACCATATTTTCAATATTTGAAAATATTACCTCACTGAAAAAAGGACAAGAAAAATTTCTTATTTTGTGGGCAAGTGGTTAATGGATCCAGTTACGGTAGAATCTGCTTTACACGAAAGACTTCCTGTTTGACCCCCAGGTGTAAATATCACATGATGCATGACGTCATTTGCAAGGGGCCTATATATGTTTAAAAAAAAACAAACTAGTGGTAAGTACATTCAGTGAATGGAAAGGCATCCTTTTGTGTCTCAAATAGTAAACCACACCCTAGAAGGTAAATATATACAGGGCTGTGAAAAATCTGTGGGTTTGCGGAATTCCATGGATTTGATCGCAAAAATACCATTTTTGTAAATCGTGTGTTTTTGCAAAAAATAATGTAGGGGGTGGGGGTACTCTGCTAATGGTTGGGGACCGTAATCGCTGACAAGTACATTGTTTACTGGATGGGGGGGGGATACCTAATGCCAGGTGTTTCTGTATTGTACGATGTCGTAAAAAAGTTTGTTTATATATAAATAAAATATGACATTGTAGACTGTTTTACAACACTGCACCATTTCTTTCTTACCATTTTTGGGTCATTCTTTTCAAACATGTGTTGACAATATAGCTTGCGATTAAGTAATTAAAAGATTTTTTTTCAGTACATCTATGTTGCGGAGAGACATTGTACAGAGGGAGGATGGCAATAATGACAATGTGGAAAAAAGTAGACAAGGAAAACGGTGTCAAGAATCTGTGGAATTGGCGGTGACTGGAATTTAAAGTCGGAAACTAATATCTTTATGAACACATCCGAAAGATCAAGGAACCAGGCAAGGCGTACTACACGTTATCAGGGCTTTCCACAAGCGCCGGCTGCCGGCCATACAGCCGACTACACAATTAAGTCCAGCCGGCTACTTTAATGACTATTTTTGTAGCCCACAGGCTCTAAATATTAATTTTCGAATTTAATAAAATTAAATGTTTATCTAACGGACTGACAGTGTCAAACTGAACCGCACTCATTTAAGTTGTGATTAGCGCTGTTTGTACCGATAATAACCACAAATTCCCCGCAGACTTCGTTGATCAAGGGAGAGTAACTCATCCGCGGCCCCGATATGCGGTGTGCGCGCGCACTCGGCGGAGGCAGTAGTGTGTCGGGGCTGTCGGAGGGAACAGAAGCAGAGAGAACGCTTATTTTGTCTCCGGTAAACCAGTCTTCTCTCGTTCAATTACATGCTGACATCAAAAGACACCGTTGGTTGTAAATGAAACCAAACTGAGTGGTTGGAGTGCATTTTCATACACAAATGGAGAAATGTTCGCTGAGTGTTTTAATTGTGTAGCCACCACTGTAGACCGTTGTCGTTGTTAATTCATAGCATGCTCAGTTGCGTGAATGTGTCATGCACCGAAAATAAAAGATTTACAAGCCAGGAATGCCTCATGATGCAATATGTGAGCTTGTATAGCCTATTACTGATTATTTTCGGTGCGCAAATCAGTTTTCATTGGTGCATTAGCGTCTGGCATACATTAATGAATAAAAAAGATGCAATATGTTGTAGTAGTAATAATAATAGAGCAAATGTCTGAGAAATTAATATAGCTTGTCTATTATGCAGGCATACTTAGGCTAATAATAATAATAATAATAATATGAACAGTTTTTGAATAATGCTCTCCTACTTTGAGTGTGGAGACAGAAACACACCAGGAACCTCCCATCTCTCAAAACTCTTCCCAGAGTTGGGGGTAAAGATTATGCTGAGGTCAGCATGCCAACACTCATCAGCACCGGAATCCAAGTCCACCTCACTGAGGAGAAAGAAGATGAAGAGGAAGGCTTAATGGACAAAAATGTCCAGGTTGAGGGAGAAGGTGTGGCAAGCACCAGGGAGAATCTCAGTAGGGCCTTTTTTGAGCTGGGCATGGGCTCTGATCCTGAATGGGAAGATAGTGAAGATGATTAAGATGGAAATGGGGATAAAACTATTTAAATGTATTCTGAAGTGCTGGTAGCATTCTGGACTTTTGTTGAATGATATTTAACTTTTATTTCAGAGTATTTTTATTTGTACACTTTAGGTTTTATTTTTGTCACTCTGACTGTTATTCAACAGGTTATAATGACCTGCAACCTCAGTTTGTCAGTTGAACGCAAGAAAAGAAAGATGATTTACTGCCATTTTCCTTTGTATTTGAGTAAAGTGAATAAATAAATGGTCTGTGGTAAATACATTTAATCCTGGGAACTGCGTGCACAGGAGTTTATTTTGTGTGTGCCCCCCCCCCCCCCCCCCCCGGCTACTTATTTGTCATGGCTGGCTAGTATGAGCCTTAGTGGAAAGCCCTGCGTTATGCCATCAGGATGTAAAATTGATTGGGAGGAAGAACATACTTGGTCGATCATGTGCAGGGAAAGAAACGCACAGAACTGGTGAAATTAAAGCTGTTAAATTACAGAGTAACAGGCATTTATATCTTGTTTTCATATTTGTCTGTTGATCATGCATGATACTTTTTACTAAATGTTGATTAGTGTTATAACTTATTTTTAATTTGCCATGCTGATTTGTTGTGTAAATGCATTTAGCATGATAGCCTTAGCATGATCACACATACATATAGTGCAAGTTTTACTTTTTCCATTTCACAGCCCTGTATATATTGTTAACATATCTATGGGATAATTCACTATCCTACCCCATTTATCATTTGACACTGGCCCATCATGCATGTGAAGATGAGGACAGGTTGTTTAATTTCCTCCTAAATGCAATGGCAAACTGAATAAGACCATACTGCAGTACAGACTCCTATCTTTTTAGTTTTATAATTCATCTCTGCAATATTGCTAGTCATTGTTATAGGCAAAACAAAGTGTTTTGTGTCCTAAACTCTATATAAAGACATATTACGTATGAGCACCGTATGTACAGTGCCTTGCAAAAGTATTCATCCCCTTTGGTGTTTGTCCTGTTTTGTTGCATTACAAAGTTGGAATTAAAATGGATTTTGGGGGGTTGACACCATTTGATTTACACAACATGCCTACCACTTGACTAGGCCATTCCAAGACATTTAAATGTTTTCCTTTAAACCACTCCAGTATAGCTTTAGCAGTATGTTTAGGGTCATTGTACTGCTAGACCGTGAACCTTTGTCCCTGACTCAAACAGGTTTTCCTCCAGAATTACCCTGTATTTAGTGCCATCCATCTTTCCTTCAGTCCTGACCAGCTTTCCTGTCCCTGCAGATGAAAAACGTCCTCACAGCATGATGATGCCACCACCATGCTTCATTGTAGGGATGGTGTTCTCATGGTGTTGGGTTTTTGCCACACATGGCATTTCCCATGATGACCAAAAAGATCAATTTTTGTCTCATTTGACCAGAGAAGAATCTTCCATGTGTTTGGGGAGTCTGCCACATGCTGTTGGGCAAAATCCAAACGTGATTTGATTATTTATTTATTTTAAGCAATGACTTTTTTTTTTTTTTTTTTTTTCCCTGGCTCCCTCAGCATTATTGTTGGTGTCTTTGTTGCATCTCTGATTTAATGTCCTCCTTGCCCGGTCTGTGAGTTTTGGTGGATGGCCTTCTTTTGTCAGGTTTGTAGTGGTGCCATATTCTTTCCATTTTGCTATAATGGATTTAATGGTGCTCCCTGGGATATTCAGTGTTTGGGTATTTTTTTTATGACCCAACCCTGATCTATACTTCTCCACAACTTTGTCTCTGACCTGTTTGGAGTGCTCCTTGGTTTTCATGTTGGTTGCTTAGTAGTGTAGCAGAGTCAGGGTCCTTCCAGAACAGGTTGATTGATACAGACATCATGTGACACTTTGAATGCACACAGGTGGATCTTAATCAACTAGTTATGCGACTTATGAAGTGAATTGGTTGGACCAGCTCTTATTTAGGGGTTTCATACGAAAGGGAGTGAATACTTATGCACACTCCAGATTTCTGTTTTTTTTTTTTTAATCTTAATTCTTGTTTGTCTCACAATAAAAAAAAAAAAAAATGCACCTTTTAAAAGTGGTAGGCATGTTGTGTAAATCAAATGGTGCTTACTACCCCCCCCCCCCCCCAAAAAAAAAAAAAATAATGATAATTCCAACTTCTAATGCAACAAAAAAGGACAAACACCAAGGAGGATGAAAACTTTTGCAAGGCACTGTAAGTCTTGCATATGACTTATGCTTCATGTTTTCAGGACTTGTCTTCTTGTTCTGTTGCAGAAATAAATGTTTTTAAAGATGATTTTTTTTTTTTTAAAAAACCTGTATTTTTGTCTAAATAACCCAATTATATCCCTAAAAAACATATCCGTATTGGCTTGAAGTGTGTACTTGAAAATGGCAAAATACTGCAAAATTTTAGGGCAAAAGGAAATTTGAGGGGTGGCAATTTTTTGAGGCCATTTAAAAGGTGTCAGAAGTTAACGTTGAGGCCTGGACATGTTGGAGTGTTTACTTGTTCATATTTCTACCTGTATACTGTGTACAGAGTTTATTCTAAAATAAAAACAGTGTCACTTGGCTCTGCTGTCTTACTCTCTGTGAGGTTCAGATATCGCACTCCGAGTACAAATTGCACGAGAAATCCAAGATTGTGACGTCATTTATTCACCATGTGACTTACTGAGACTGAGACCTAGTGGATACATCGCCTCTAAATTATTTTAAACAACCCTGAAGATGCTGGCGTGTCAAGCATTTGGCTGTAAAAATTAGCCTGACCACTAAAGCAGTGAACACACACATTCTGTAAAGCTGCTTTGTGACAATGTTTATTGTTAAAAGCGCTATACAAATAAACTTGACACGTAAACAGTGAGCAGACACATACCCAGCCAGGAGACTGTTTGCTGTCTATAAATGCTCCATTGCTGACTGCCCACAGTGTTGTGTGGTGTTTTGTATTCTTTCCCTCCAAAAAAAAAAGAGAAATTTTCCTTGTTTTTTAGTAGCTCGCTTGTTTTCATTCCTTTAGAAAAGAGATATTTGTAGATGTCAAGAATCGTTTTGCTATGACAGTGGGCATTGTTAGCTTGTATCTGTGTAAGTACTGCCTATGCATTCTCTCGTTGAGTTAGTTTCACACTTCATGAAAGTCTGTTGATTCACGTATTTTGTTGTCAGTAAAAATCGCATGGTTACAAAAAATTTCTAATTAGATTTTTTTTTTTATTAGAAGCCTTTGTCACATACATTACAGCATAGTGAAATTCTTTCATTGCATTTAATCCAGCTGAAGCAGTGAACACACAGACAGAGAGGAGTGTCACCTGGGGATTTTTTAAAAAACATTTATTTATAAAGAATTGGAAGCCTTTATTTGATGGCCCGGAGTTGTTAAGGGAAACGGTGCGAGAGTGAACTGGTTGCGTCACAACTTTTAAAATGGCTAAATTAAGTCCATCCACCCATCCATAACCACTTATCCTGTGGAGGGTCATGGGCAAACTTGAGCCGATCCCAGCTGACTATGGGCAAGAGGCAGGGTACACCCTGGACAAGTTGCCAGGTCATCACAGGACTGACACATGGAGACAACCAACCATTCACACCTACAGTCAATTTAGAGTCTCCAATTAGCCTAACCTACATGTCTTTGGACTGTAGGGGAAACCGGAGCACCCGGAAGAAACCCATGCAGACACTGGGAGAACATGCAAACTCCACACAGAAAGGCCCTCATCGGCCACTGGGCTTGAACCCAGGACCTTCTTGCTGTGAGGTGACTGTGCTAACCTCTACACCACCATGCCGCCTTAAATCATTGTCTTTATTTTCAATTTAAACGTGCAGGGGGACATCAGGGAACTTGCTGTGATCAGCAAACTGCATTTTTTTTTTGTTTTTCTTTAGCCAATTATCTTGTGGTTGAATGGTCAAAACCCTACAGCCAAATTGCAAAATCTAGTGGAAGACCTTCCCAGAAGAGTGGAGATTAGTATAACTGCAGAGGGGAACTAAACCTGGAATAGTATGGTCAAAAAAAGCACATATGGGAGTGATGGTTTGTAGGCAAGTGGTGGCTTTTTTTTTTTTTGAGCCATATAGTGTACTAGGGGTATGCAAAAATATCGATACGACGATATATCGCGATACTTTGTCTTCCGATTCAATATCGATACTCAAAATTTGAATATCGATATTTTTTCAAATAATAAATCATGTTTCAGACGGGTTGTAAATCCAGTACGACTTCCGCACCTCTGCTCCGCGAGGTGTCGCTGTGCCGCTCCCTCACTGCAAGGCACTCTTCATCTTCTCTTTTTTCCCTGGCGGTTGCAGTGAGGAAAAAAAACAAGCAAGCATGGCTGTTAACATAAACCTAGAGACGCCGCCGAACTTTAAGGCAGATGTTTGGAGGCACTTTGGATTCCAAAGGAAAGGAGAAAAAAACAGTGAGCCGGACAAAAAGAGTATGCACTCTGCAAAACCTGTTTTGCTCCAATTAGATATTCAGGTAACACAACAAACTTGCGAACTTACTTAGCACGATGCCACCCCGACATATTAGCTCAGCCGGAGCCGCTGAAACCTGACCCGAAGCAAACTACACTGGACAGCGCCAAAGTCCGCCCGTCTACTTCAGTGATGTGTGACTTACTGTAACTGTGAACTTAATTTTGTCATTTAAGGCCAAAGGCAAGAAGCTGCACTTTATCTTGCATTTTCAATTTTAGTGTGTGTGAGACACTGCATTTTATTTTGAGTATTTACTCGAAGTTCAGAAGAAACATGATTCACTGAGGTTTCAGTTCAGTTTCAGTGTGTGGACACTGACCCACACTGCACTTTGTTTCATCATTGTGCTCAGGGAGACTAAGATGCCCACTGCACTTTTCAATGTATTTCAGACAGTGTGTTGTTCCTGCAAAATAAGCACAAGTTAAATGTTCTCAGGTGTATGTTCTCAAGTTTACAAAGAACAAATTGATATTAGTGTTAGCACTGAAATGTATGTGCAGTCTGCAGTTTTCTGTATGTTGTAGTGAAGCAACTCTTGGTTTTGCCAGCAGTGGAATAGAGACAAATATATGTCTGGCAAGAGTGTGTAGTTATGTATGTGAAATGTAATTTTACAGTGGTCAATAAATTCTGATCTTCAGTGACAGATATCGTGATGTGGTTGAAATTTCTTGCAATATATCGATTATCGCAGAATCGCTGTACCGTGATATTATCGTTATCGTGGGCAAAATATCGCCATAGTATCGTGAGGTATCTGGTGATACCCAGCCCTATAGTGTACTATGCCCAGTGGCTAACTGTAACTGGCTACTTAAAACTATAACAACATCAAATCTAGCTAATAGAAATGGACAGTGTATTCAACACTACCATGTAGCAATCCCTGATGTGGGTGGGGCACAGAAGCACGGCAGGCGAGAGTAAGTGTTCACACAGACACTTTTTATTTTGTTTTCCTTAGCTTTTCAGCTTTCTCAGTCACAAACGCAACACACACGTGTTCTGGTCAGGGGCCAGATTCTTCTCTCCTCTCCCCCTCCCTTTATACTCCATCTCTGCAACACACACACACACACACACACACACACAAATTGACACCAGGTGTAATGACTTAGCCACTTACCTTCCCCGACCCCGCCCTCCATTCACAGACTGCTGCTTGGCCACGCCCCCGCTGCCACATACCCCCACTGCCCGACTCAGGCCGGGGAGCTGTCCGGCCTGAAGCTGACCCCCCCCCCCGACGGGACAGGAAGTCCGCCACCACCATCTGTCAAGTCAAGTTTATTTCTATAGCACTTTTAACAATAGACATTGTCGCAAAGCAGCTTTACAGAATTTGAATGACTTTAAACCATACCTGTCAACTTTGAGGTTTGTGCCCCCGGCCTGTGGATCACCTCGAACTTAAATGGCTGGAGAGCGAGATTCCAACGGGTGATCCACGCATTGGCATCCTTCATGCGGTGGAGCCACTGGAGGGGCGCGTGGTCCGAACAGAGAGTGAAAGGGCGCCCCAGCAGGTAGTATTGGAGGGCGAGGACCGCCCACCTGATGGCGAGACACCTCCTTTTCAATTGTGCTGTACTTGCTTTCGCGCATCAACAGCTTTCGGCTGATGTACAGCACCGGGCACTCCTCACCCTCCACCTCCTGGGACAAAATGGCCCCCAGCCCCTTGTCCGATGCATTAGTCTGCAAAATAAAGGGGAGAGAGAAGTCAGGGGAGTGTAAAAGTGGCCCCCCACACAGTGCAGCTTTTACCTCAGAGAAGGCCTGTTGGCATTGCTCCGTCCACTGGACCGGATCTGGAGCCCCCTTTTTAGTGAGGTCGGTTAGCAGGCTGGTGACGTCCGAATAGTTAGGTAGAAACCTACGATAATAGCCAGCCAGCCAGCCCCAAGAACCGCCTCCCCTCCTTTTTGGTCTTGGGCCTCGGGCAGGCCGCAATCGCTACAGTCTTGTTAATTTGGGGACGCAGCTGCCCATGACCCAAGTGGAACCCCAGATACCGTACTTCCACCCGCCCAATCGCACACTTTTTCGGGTTAGCTGTGAGGCCCGCTCGCCTCAGCGACTTTAGAACAGCCCTCAGGTGTTCCAAGTGCTGCGGCCAATCATGACTGTAGATTATTATGTCATCTAGATAGGGAACCAGGACCACTGGGCTGCTCCAGTCACTGTGGGACTCCTTGATTATGCCCATTTCGAGCATGGCCTTGAGTTCGTCCCGAACCACCTTTTTCTTGTGTTCGGGCAAGCGGTAAGGGCGGTTACACACTACCACCCCCGGGGGCGTTTCGATGTGGTGTTCTATGAGGTGGGTACGACCCGGAAGGGACGAGAACACGTCGGAAAATTCCTTCTGCAACTTGGCTACCTCTGTGAGTTGGGTTGGCGAGAGGTGGTCTCCACAAGGGACCGGAGTGGTCTGAGATGTTATCTTTTTTACCTTCGGCCCCAGCTCTGCCTTCTCTGGGACTACCAACGCCATGGGGACCCCCTCATTCCAGCGTTTTAAAAGGTTGAGGTGGTAGACTTGCAGTGCCCCACCCCTATCCATTTGCTTCACCTCATAGTCGACGTCCCCGCCTCGCCGTGTGACCTTGAAGGGCCCTTGCCACTTGGCGACTAATTTAGAACTCGATGTAGGCAATAATACGAGTACTTTGTCTCCCAGCGTGAATTCTCTAAGGCGCGTGCCCCTGTCATACAGCCGGGTTTGACGTTCTTGTGCCTGTCGTAGATTCTCCTGGGTTACTTGTGTGAGGGTGTGGAGTTTTGCGCGCAGGTCAAGAACGTACTGGATTTCATTTTTACTCAGTG
This sequence comes from Neoarius graeffei, assembly GCF_027579695.1. Lineage (NCBI taxonomy): Eukaryota > Metazoa > Chordata > Actinopteri > Siluriformes > Ariidae > Neoarius > Neoarius graeffei. The sequence continues at coordinate 26,463,538 of NC_083580.1, read as the reverse complement.
AAGGTCCCTTCTCCCAATTTTCCTGCAGCACATCCAGAATGCCACGCATCTTACGCCCATGTAATAATTCAAAGGGAGAGAACCCTGTGGAGGCTTGTGGGACCTCTCGTACTGCGAATAACAGGGGCTCGAGCCACTTATCCCAATGACGCGTGTCTTCCCTTACGAATTTCCGGATTATGTTTTTGAGTGTCTGGTTAAATCGCTCTACTAATCCATCCGTTTGTGGGTGATAGACACCGGTGCGGATAGACTTAATCCCCAGTAACCCATACAGCTCGCACAATGTGCGTGACATAAACGAGGTGCCTTGGTCTGTCAGGATTTCTTTCGGAATCCCGACCCGGGAGATAAAGCGGAAGAGTGCCTCTGCAATACTGTGTGCTGAGATATTGCGGAGAGGCGCTGCTTCCGGATATCGCGTTGCATAGTCCACTGGCTACCTCCATGAGTTGGGTAAAATAAAGCGATATCCCCGTGCTGACCGATCTAATGGTCTGACGAGATCCATCCCAATTCGCTCAAACGGGGTCTCAATTAGAGAAAGAGGGCGCAACGGTGCTTTTGGAGTGGCTGCAGGATTGACTAATTGGCATACACAGCATGCCACACACCACCGACGGACATCCCCGCGAATCCCTGGCCAATAGAACAGGGCCATTATTCGGGCTAGTGTTTTGTCTTGCCCCAAGTGTCCAGCCATGGGATTAAAGTGAGCCACATGGAATACGAGTTCCCTACGGCTCTTTGGGATTAACAACTGGGTTACTTGTTCCTTAGTTTGAGTGTCCTGCATCACTCGGTACAATCTATCTCTAATAATGGCAAAATAGGGGAAGGTCGGTGCCGCGCTCGGCTGAAGAGTTTGACCATCGATTACTCTCACTTGGTCAAACGCATGCCGCAGAGTCTCGTCCCGTGACTACTCTAACGGGAAATCCCCAAGGGACTCCCCGACAGAGGGAGGAAGAGCGGGCTGCTCCTCAATCTGACGCGGTATCGATGTGGACAGCTCTGCGACAGCTTCTCCAGCCAGTGCCACACCGGGATCTTCCCATGACCTACTAAGGCAGGACCCATTACGTGTTAAATGCCCCATTAATTCTTTAAATCCCGGCCAATCAGTTCCCAAAATCGAGTGAGTAAGACGAGGACTAACCGCCACCTTTATTCTATGCGTTTGGCCCCGGAATAGAATATGGACAAACACTAGCGGGTAATGGTGAGCATCCCCGTGCACACACAACACCTTCACCGCTTGTGCTCCCCCCCCAATGCGTCACCTTGCACCAGGCGTTGGTGAATTGAGGTCTGATTACAACCGGAATCCACCAAAGCATGATATGTATCCCCTTGAATACTCACCGGTATGCGATATGTTCCGGCCCGATCAGGGGCGGTTTCTGGCGCATCGGGGATCCGGATGACGGCACCCACCTCCCTTGCGGAGCTCTGACTCTGGAGACGCTCCGATTCCCCGTCGCGCCAGCACACCGGCCCAGGCTTTCCCTCTGCACTGATGTTATGGGTGTCACTCACCTGAGGGGGAGACAACACAGACACAGAAGAGGGAGATGGGAGGACACCACGGGTGCGACGGGCCGGCTGGGGAGGAGCCAGCCGCCGCCTTCGTGTCAGGGGAACGGGGTGGAGAGGGGGACAAGAGACAGGAGAGAGAGGGAAGAGAAGCGAGGGGAGACGCCTTGTCTGCCTGCCGTCAGAGCCGCCTCCAGATGGTCCTCTGCCAGCTCGATGGCTCGTTCCAGCGACGCCAGGCGGTGACGCTGGACCCATTCCGCCGTTCCTTCCGGAAGTTAAGAGATAAACTGCTCCAGTGCCACCAGATCGATGATCTCCTCGGCGTCGCGGTCTTCCACCCTCAGCCACCGCCGGCAGGCGTCCCGGAGTTGCTGGCCGAATGCAAACGGTCAGCCGACCTCCTCCAGTGTCAGCGTCCGGAAGCGCTGATGGTGTTGCTTTGGGGAGCGGCCGAGCCGCTGCAGGATGGCTTTCTTTAGGTCTGCATAGACCAGCCGACTGTCAGCAGGGAGCTGCTGCGCTGCGAGCTGCGCCTCGCCAGTCAGGAGCGGGAGGAGGCGTGCCACGCACTGCTCCAGCGGCCACCCCCATGCCTCGGCTGCGTGCTCAAAGAGAGCGAGGAACGCTTCCGGATCATCCTGCGGTCCCATCTTTGTGAGGGTGGCGGCAGCGGTGGCCGACGGCTTGGCTGGCGTGAGCAGGTGCCGGAACGCCTGGCGATCTTCCTGCTGGGCCAGCATCAAGGCTTCGAAGCGCTGCTGCTGCTCCTTCCGGAGGGTGATCAGCGCTTGATGCTGGTTCTGCTGGGCGGTAGCGAGGGCAACGATGAGCTCTTTGAACAGGGAGGACTCCATGGGGTGGTTCTCTTCTGTGGCCCGGGTTTCAGCACCACTGTAGCAATCCCTGATGTGGGTGGGGCACAGAAGCACGGCAGGCAAGAGTAAGTGTTCACACAGACACTTTATTTTACTGTTTTCCTTAGCTTTTCAGCTTTCTCAGTCACACATGCAACACACGCGTGTTCTGGTCAGGGACCAGATTCTTCTCTCCTCTCCCCCTCCCTGCAACAAACAAACACTCACACAAATTGACACCAGGTGTAATGACTTAGTCACTTACCTTCCCCGACCTCGCCCTCCATTCACAGACTGCTGCTTGGCCACGCCCCTGCTGCCACATACCACTATATAAATAAAGAAATAATACATGAGCAAGAAAATTTGTTAGAATAGTAGCATTAGCTTAACATGGCAATATTCCAAAGATCCATGAAGAATAGTTAAACAGGCTGACATGTTTATTGCTCTGTTTATACAGAGCAGGTCCTGCAGCTGCTTCCGTGTTTGAAAAATTGGAAGGTCAGCACCCACTGAGTGACTACATCCCCCAATCTTGTCACAAGTTAGGGCAGAGAGACCAATTCAGTTAAACAGAAATCTCTACCTGTAGAGGTGCAAAAGGCATGATTTTGATTGTGAAAAATACTTTAATACAATACTACAGTAATGCAGGAATTTCCAGGAATGCAGGAAAATAATATATAGGTGTGTTTACAGTTAAAAAACAACAACAAACAAACCAACCCATAAGTGTTTCTGGTGCACACATTCTGTTGGTTGACTTATGACTACTTCTGGTACAGTTTGTGTTCTCACATGTATCCCTGTGCATGGCCATTCTCCTGTTGGAAACGCTTCATGTTTATGGAGCTCGGGCTGTTCTTGGGTAGTTTCTTATGCACACAAGATACTTTCTCGTGCACATGAGAAACATCCTTTTTTTTATTTATTTATTTATTTATACATACCCACCCCTTTAGGGACTCTGTACGTTTTGGGTTGATGTACCTTTTAACATTTCGGCTTCAGCTTTACTTAGTTATGTATTGAATGGTGCACTAGCTCACTAATGTGCTTTTTTTGGGATATTATGGTGTTGCATGATCAAGTTCTTTACTCCATTGGTTCTCGTGCCATTTGCGTCCAGCTGCAATGCTTCAGAAATTTTGCATACCTCAAAATCCAACTGCTACAACCTGATTCTCCATGCTGAGGACATGGACTGTATGTAATCTGCTGTTATAAATGTATTGCATTGTTGCATCTGCTGCCACTCCTAGCATGTTCATAATTCATGCATATCAATGCACAGAAGTACTAACCCCATTTCCAGAAAAGTTGGAATAATTTTCCAAAATGCAATAAAAATAAAAATCTGATTTTAATTCATGTAAACCTTTTTTATTTAACTGACAAAAGTAAACAAATTGAGCTAAAAGTCTGTCCTTATGTACTGTATTTATTCAAAAAAAGCTGCATGTTGAATTTGTTCTTGATAATATAACCACTCAAGTGATGAAAATAGATGGGACTACTTTTTATTTATTTATTTATTTGGGTCATGGAGGTTGCCATAACTCCATCGTGCGTGATGTCATTTTTCGTGAGCACAGCGGAGGTGTAGAAGTGTATACTATACTAGTGTCGGCGGGACGAAGTATTCTGTCAGGGATGGTTGGAGATGGATGTAAGTGCAGAAGATCTTTATTATAAAGAAAAGTGCAAACAATCCAAATTGGCAGGCATATGTCATGAATGGTAAAAGGTCGAGCGAGGCACAAACGCACTATCGTAGACAGAAGCAGGGCCAAAAATGAGGAACGAGCAATGGGAATCAGAAACCAGAAAATCAGTCAGGAAACAAGGCTTGGTAATGTCACAACGCAATACTTCGCAAAGTCAGTCTGCATTCTGAGTCCTTATTTAGGTGCATTGATTGCACCTTAAAGGATATGGGACATGGATTTTTACCTGGGCATAATTATGTATAAAGGACATAAGAAATGCCATCTAAATCACTGCAGGGTAGGGCTTTGACTTCGAACTTCGATATTCGAATACAATTCGAATGTTGTGAAAAAAAGAGATGTTCGAACGAATATTAGGCAGCTCTAAATATTCGAACCTGTATATGGTATCATTAGGCATAATTCTTTTATTTTTGTGAATGTGGTTGTAAACGTTTTCAGTTCAGGTCGCGTTTTTTTTTTTAACGTCTGTGGAATTTATGTGAATCGCGAAGGTCATTGTCTTTTGTCTTATCTGGGCACCTGTAGACGTTAGCGTCAAGCTGACTATGCGACACTGCGCAGTAATGCTTTCATGCGCTGTTATTTTTGTCAACTTGGGATAGTTGCTAAAAAAAAATAAATAAATAAAACTATTAGCTTACTTGCGCAAGTAGCCTATAGGCCTAAATTAATTTAGCCTACACATGGTGGAATTTACATACCATGAAGTTCATAAGTTAACGAAGTGAGCACGTAAAACTAATCTGTGATCTTATAACATATCGTGTCCGTGTTTGTTTGAATTGTGAATCAGAGACACGAGCAGGAAGCAGTGACATGACAGCTGACACTGGTCTCATTCAAAACAAACATTCTCAAAAGCCAAACGAATGGGCTCGGAATGGCAGTGTTATAAACTCACAGATTAGATGTAGGCCTAGCAGTACCTGCTCATTTTGTAAACGTTCCCCTTTGATTGTCAGTGAGGCTACAGTTTAGAGGCTTTCATCAGTACAAGCAACCAGGAAACCGAAGGAACAGCGTTTCACACACAAAAGGCAACGGACAAACGACGAAGTTTGTGGATTATGTAACGTTAAAAGTGTCAGCCGGTATAATGCCAATTACTACGACACTGCACGTTTCATTAGTAGTGATTGTAAAAACACGCCTGAATATTTCATATTTCCTGCACGTAATCTTATTGACATTGACTGAACACTGCCCCCTGGTGGACTGAATATCATTTAATTTTGATGCCGAGGTGTTAGTGAGGCATTTAAGAATAATATAATTAATAAAAGTTCGAATACTATTCGAATGTCTAGATTAATTTCCAAACGAACTTCGAATATGATTTTTGGGCCAAGGTCAAAGCCCTACTGCAGGGCGTCAAAAATGTGAAAATCATCACATTATTCAAGTTTTTCTATACATCAGCGTAAAACAAGGATTCGTTAATGAGCTAGGTGGTCACGTGACCCGTGACGTCACAAAAACTTTCCAAGGAGCCAGCGCTTGGGAATCTAATGTAAACAGGTTACCGAAATGGACACCATCGACAGTGATATTCCCGATGTTTCACAGAGATGTGAAGTTAGACCCTATCAATTCGAACCGATAGCTGGAAATTCACATGAACATAGATCTTGTCTTTACTCTGACGGGTCAGATGATTCTGAGAGTGAGAGTTCATTCAGCCCTCATGAAACTGAAAGTGGTCGGCTGGATAACACTTCCTGGTAAGTTAAAAACAATTCTGCTCAAAGGCTAATGATCTGTTGAAGTATTATTTTTGTATCATACATTGAAAGTTCATCATAGATCTAGCTAAAGTCCGTTGCAAGCTAGTTTTTTTTTTTTGCTGATATTTTTCGAGATTGATTGAGATGCAATGCTTCCAGAGTCCGAGATGAAAACATTCAAAATGGTGAAACGAGTCAGAATTATGATAATCAATAATTGATACACCCAAAATTATAATACTAATCCTTACCTCGGCTTTCAGTCGCTTAGCGCAGAGGTCTTCAACAGGGGGGGTCGCGAAATCGCACCGGATCACTTATATCAACAAAAATATTCCTGCCCTGTCCCCTGGCCTCCGTGCAGGGATGCAAACAGCGCGCCTTTCGGCGGATGCCGCCTTTTTCACGGCTGAATCGCGCAGATCCGATTTAAAAAAAAAAAAAAATAGCGATGTTGGTTCATGGAGCATGAGGCATGAAATGTAAGGATGAGAGAGAGGCGGTTTGGGTCGGGAAGCTGCGCGCATTTGTGCAGCCTGGCGCAGGTGTGCGCGGCTTCCCGATTTGAACTGTTTTTTTTTTTTTTTTTTCTCATCCTTATGCTTCCTGTTTCATGTTTCATGAATTAATATCGCTCAGTACCTGAGTATTAATGTTGAAAGAATCCTCAGTGAAATGGTCCGAATACAGTTTGTGGGAAACAGTAGGTGCAAAGTTTTTTTTCAACAGGTGTTCTGTAAAGTTGTCCTACCAAGCCTACTGCGCATGCGCAAAGCCTACTGCGCATGCGCAGGTGAGCACACACTTTCCTCAGCTTCGGGTCCTTGGGGAATGCAAAAAAACTTACTCCAGGGCATTTCCCATTGGAATTATTGCAGCCATAAGCAGCACAATACACCATGATGTCCAATGTATGATGTCCAGTGTACTTTAAAGACTATAAAAACAATTTTCTTGTCATCCACTTCTCCATTCATCTACCCGCTTGTGCTGTGCCCGAAAGTTTTTGTGACGTATGATCACGTGACAGCGGCTCTTCCGGTTGCAAAAAAATGCATATCGGAAGTCGAGCAGAAATGCCATATAATCATCACGAATATAACGATTTTGCTGAATTTAATAGATGATTTTGTATTTGTTGATGCAATTAATTCATATTTTTAATGGAAAGAAACTGATATAGCGTGCTTTTATGTTTCATGTCCCATATCCTTTAATCCTGTGCAGGCTTGTGTCATTCACAGCATGCACGTGAGTCAGTTTGAAGCATGCCTGAGAGTCCTTCTGTTGCGTGTGCAGGTGTGACAATTAGACAATAGTATAATAATATGGTCTAGTATGACTTCTCGGTCAATTTGTTTGCATTTCTCCACAAAAATTATGGCAATGCAGTATTAGAAAAAGAATCAAAATAGTGGTGAGGTTTATTTTTTAAAAAATTACTTATCTTCCATCCATTTGATGCGTGACACGGTATGCTGTCCTGTTGCCGGTCTTTTGTGGTGAAACAAAGTCGGGAGCGTGTATGGTTTCAGTTGTCATTTCTGCCTTGTGTCTCGCTTCTTTCCAGTGATTTTTATTTTTTTGTCTTTCCTGTACAAGTCCTCCACAAAACGATCTTCTGTAAAATGCTCACTGACCAATTTGATGCTTTTTCCAGGAGTAAAGTTTTCTTGCTTTACTTGATTTGAGCCACTCGGTCAAATGTCTTGGTTGGAATGAAGATGACGTGCGGAATCCTACATCATGCGCCTTTGTTTTTGTCTCCTAATACATCCATATTATCTAGCTAATCCAGTATGGCCGCGCCCAGGGAAATGGCCCAATGGACTGATATTACAACTTGTTTTTTAAGCTAAAGTCCACTCAAATTTTTTTTTTTTTGGTCTAGAACATCTTGTATTAACATATAATGATGACTTTTCATAACCCCATAATTTTAAAATTTCCAAGTTAATTGCTTTAATTGGTAACAAGGTATCATGATTGGGTATATAAGGAGCATGCACCAAAGGCTCAGTCTTTGTAAGCAAGGATGGGTTGTGGCTCACTCCTTTGTGCCAAAATTCATGAGAGAATTGTTCACTTCAAAAAGAGTATTTCTCAACATAAGATTTTAGGTCTTTCAAAATCTATAGTACATAATATTGTGAAAAGATTCAGGGAATTCAGAGACCTCTTGGTGCATAAAGGGCAAGGTTGGAAACCACTGTTGAATGTGCATGACCTTTGAGCCCTCAGGTGGCACTGCCTGAGAAACTGCTGTGCTAATGTGACAAACAGCCACATGGGCTTGGGAGTACTTTAGAAAACTGTCACTTTACAAAGTCTGCTGCTGCATCTAGAAATGCAACCTGAAACTGTATTACACAAGGAGGAAGCCATTCATCAATTCTATGCAGAAACGCTGCCAAGTTCTCTGGGCCCGAACTCCTTTCAGATGGACTGAAAGACATTGGAAACATGTGCTGTGGGCAGATGAGTGCACATTTCAGCTTTCAGATTTTGGGAAAATCAGATGTCAAGTTCTCCATGCTAAAGGTGAACTCTACCATTCAGTTTATCAGAGAAAGGTGCAAAAGCCAGCATCTATGATGGTATCAAGGTGCAACAGTGCCCATGGCATGTGTGTGTTGCATGCAGAGGCATAGGCTATATTGGGATTTTAGAGCGACTTGTTCATTAAGGCATCGTCTCTGCCTGGGAAGCCCATGCTTATCTCATCTCATTATCTCTAGCCGCTTTATCCTTCTACAGGGTCGCAGGCAAGCTGGAGCCTATCCCAGCTGACTACGGGCGAAAGGCGGGGTACACCCTGGACAAGTCGCCAGGTCATCACAGGGCTGACACATAGACACAGACAACCATTCACACTCACATTCACACCTACGGTCAATTTAGAGTCACCAGTTAACCTAACCTGCATGTCTTTGGACTGTGGGGGAAACCGGAGCACCCGGAGGAAACCCACGCGGACACGGGGAGAACATGCAAACTCCGCACAGAAAGGCCCTCGCCGGCCACAGGGCTCGAACCCAGGACCTTCTTGCTGTGAGGCGACAGCGCTAACCACTACACCACCGTGCCGCCCGCCCATGCTTATTTGAGTAGGAAAATGCCAGGCTTCATTCTGCATGGGCTACCACAGTGTGGCTTCATAGACAGAGTGCATGTGCTTGGCTGGCCTGCTGCCAGTCCAGATCTGTCCGAGAATGTATGGCGTATCATGAAGAGTAGAGTCAGGCAACGGTGACCACAGACTGTTGAGCAGCTGAAGTCTTGTTAAGCAAGAATGGGGGGGAAAAAATTCCAGTTGCAAAATTGCAACAGTTATTTATCCTCTGATCCCATACAATTAAAAAGTGTTATTAAAAGGAAAAGAGACGTAATGCAATGGTCATAATGCCTCTGTCCCTATTATTATTATTATTATTATTATTGTTTTAAAGTGTATTGCAGGCATCACATTTTAACTTTTATATTTACAAAATACATTTAAGCTGGTCAGTAAAATGATTAAATCCTTTTCTTTGTACTTTTGTCAGTTAAATAAAGGTTCATGTGAATTAACAAATCAGATTTTTATTTTTATTGAATTTTGGAAAATATTCCAGCTTTTCTAGAAATGGGACTAGTACCCCCCCCCCCCCCCCCCCCCCCCCCGGGTCTTTCTCTTCTCCTTTTATTTGGCATGCCACCTTTCCTGATAGCCAGCATCACTTTCAGCTTAAAGTGGCGACATGATTAATATTCCCATTCTGCTGTTTTGCTTGTTCCGCTTTCAAGGCCACGTAGCTCTCTGTAGTGGTTGATGTATTTTTTTTGTCCTGCATTTTCAACTAGCAAATATGAATTTCCCGGTCACCATGATTACAGAGAGTTTCCTGGGTGCGTGTTTGCTGTTCCTGTGTAAACACTAGTTTAAAAAAAAAACTAGTTTAAAAAAAAAAAAGCTTGTGCAAAATGGAATGCTTAGGAGAAACTTTTTTTTTCCTTTCTTAAACCTCATGGCCTGTCCTGACTTGATAAAGCAGAACAGTGTTTCCCACAGACCAGGTAGCAATTTGTGGTGCTCCACTGTGCCGATGAGGGAATCGTGCGCGGTGGTGTCGTGGCGGTCGATGGAGTCGATCATTGGGGTGTATGCAAAGTGTTTACAGCGGGCAGTGTTCAAACACAGTATTTTTCTTCAGAGTCACCTGCTGGGACTATTTTAAAGCTACAAGAAGCATTTGAGATTATTCAGTTCAATCTAAATTCTTTTAAGTTCTTTAAGAGAAGACAGCTAAAACAATTTTTACCAGAACCCTGCCTGGTTTCATTCCTCGACCCAACTTTACATTACAGGGCAGGCCATTAGTTTGCTGGGCTTGATGTTGGTGGAAAACCTGTCTTTTAAATTTATGAAAATTACTCACCAAAATTGAAGTTTAGTTTTTACCTTAGTTTTTTGTCTTTTTGGTGGCAATCTTTCAATCATTCTTTAGTTGGCATTCAAGGAATAAATTGCAAAAAACAAGCTGGAGGTTATTTTAAATATTGAACTCAACACTTACCTCAACCAATACTAAAATGAAATAAATAGTATAATGTAACAACAAAATAATAATAAAATAGATAGCATCAACTAGGCATCCCTGCGAGTATAACATTTTATTTAGGCTAGTGGGAAATCCTTATTTATTGTGAATGTCAAGCCATTATTAATAACTTGCATGAATGCTGAAGCGGGATAAACGGGATAATGCAATAAGGCCGGTTCCTCGCGGCAAGCTGCTACTGTATGCATCAAAATTGGTTTATAGCCTGACTCAGGGATGCCCATTTCATGTAAGCCAAGAAGGCTATGATAAAGCTCATCACGAGCACGATGTAGGCTACCTTTTAAAATAAGGGGTCGGAAGGCGAATCAGGAAGGCTGCGTTATTTTTAATTAGCCTAACAGGCCTACTTGCAGTCCGGGTATATGCGCAACGGCAGGCCTGTGTACACTCCTCTCTCTCTCTCTCTCTCTCTCTCTCTCTCTCTCTCTCTCTCTCGCTCTCTCTCTCTCTCTCTCTCTCGCTCTCTCTCTCTGTATGTGGGTGTGTGCGAACGAGAAGAAAGAGCACTATGAATGAACAGAACGATACGCAACAGAATTTAATTTTTTTTTTTCAAAATCGTGAGTCTGATTGTGTGGCGATAGGAATCCATTGTGTGGCACTGCGCCACAGAATGGTCTATGTATAGGAAACCCTGCAGAAGGTTTAAAATGAGTTTGCACCTCGTGTAATAAATTGTATTATGATGAAAAGCCTGCTTGATTATGCAGTCTGTTGAATGCATTGTTCAATTCAGACATATAGAATTGAATCTAGCACTGTTGCCTCTCAGCAACAAGGTCCTGGGTTCAAGCCTAGCAGCTGGCGAGGGCCTTTCTGTGTGGAGTTTGCATGTTCTCCCTGTGTCTACGTGGGTTTCCTCCGGGTGCTCCAGTTTCCCCCACGGTCCAAAGACATGCAGGTTAGGTTAATTGGTGGCTCTAAATTGACTGTAGGTGTGAGTGTGAATGGTTGTTTCTCTGTGTCAGCCCTGCGATAACCTGGTGACTTGTCCAGGGTGTACCCTGCCTCTCGCCCATAGTCAGCTAGGATAGGCTCCAGCTTGCCTGCGACCCTGTAGAACAAGATAAGCAGCTACAGATGATGGATGGAGAATTGAGCCTTGTGTTGAATAACATGTATGCTATGCTGCATTGTTACACCCCTATCAGACTGATATCTTCCAACATACTTGGGCATACATCTGTTTACATTTGTTTGCACATTACTGCCCTTTTTGCTGCTGTTCCTTGACCGTTTACATCTGGTTAAATTGTTTGCACATATTTGCACATTACTGCCATTTTGCTGCTGTCTCCTTGACCGGTTACATTGTTTGCACATTCGCACATTACTGCCCTTCTGCTGCTATGTCGGATCATTGCCTTATTTTTGTATGACACTACCTATTTTGCACTACATTTACCTTTTCTTTTTTTTCTAAACTGGGTGTTTGTGTTTTGTTTTGTTTTTTTGTTGCTTTTTGCTTATTTTGCTCTTATTTTTGCACTGTATTGCCTTGTTGTTCTTCTGCCTATTTACTCATTTGTAATTGGCATTCATGGTGGACAGAAAACTAAGAATTTCATTGTGCAAGTGGACATGTCCTAACTGTGCATATGACAATAAACACTTTGAACTTAAGTGTTCTAGCTAGCTTTCCCAGAGGGCAGGACACCAATTATCGCAGGCAATATTTTTTTGTGCATGTAGGGCAATTCTACACGCATCACTATAGACAAAGAATCTGTCATGCAAAATTAGCCATACTGGGCAACTATGCAAAGATTTACTTTATTTTAGATTTACTTTATTTTAAAAAAGTAATGTTAGGCTTTGACCTGTCTGTACCGAAGGAGGTTGACCAAGTATGATCTAGCTAGCCTCAACACCAGGTATTGCCCGATTTGCCTGACCAAGACATTCGGGCAAAAATATTTTCGCAAGTTGGGCGCATTTGGGTACAACTATGGTCGGCTTCTTTAAACTCAAAAATGATTTTCAAGTGAGTACATTACAAAAAAAAAGACGTATTAACCAGTATCTTCGCCACCCTGTGATCGCCATTTTGGGGTTTTTTTCTTCTCAATTTGAAACCACGATTCTGATTGGCTCACTTCAGACGCACGTGTGCATTTGTGTGCGTGCTATTAAAAGAGATACGTGGAACGTTTTATTTTAAATACATTTTTGAGTGGATAGTATCTCCATCCTTGACTCTTGTATGCTGCATAAATGGGAATTAAAAAAATATATCTGAGAGTTAAAATCGACCGCAAAGTTGGCATTCGAGCTGCACCCACTGAGCCAGCCAGCCCTGGGTGGGTGACATCACAGCAGGAACCAGTTTTAAGGCCGAGGCCTTTGACAGCTATCGACCAAAGTCATATAAATAAAAATGTATTGGTTACATTAAAAATGTAATTCTATGTATCTAGGGTGTGACCTATGATGTAGCATGAGTTAGTGAATGTATTGCACAGGTGTGATAATTGCACATTTGCCCATGTTGACAGAGTGCAGTTGAGCAGGAGCAATATAAATAATAAATAAATATATGTGATCGAGAGAATAAGGTGCATGTGGTTGTAAAAATGTATACTATTTAGGTAAGAAGTAGGCATGTAGAGGTGTAGACAGTTTGTGTTACAGTTCAGTTCTGTTTTTGTCCGTACTGTGTAGGTGACTGGCTTTGTTCAGTTCATGTATGACACTCAGGTAAAAGCTGTTCTTTAGTCTATTTGTCCGTGATGCAATGGAGCTGAACTATCTACCAGAGGGCAGTGGTTCAAGAAGCTGGTGTCCAGGGTGGGAAGGGTCCTTTAGGATTTTTGTGGTGCTGCTGAGGCAACGAGTGGTGTAGAATTGCTCTAGAGAGAGCGGTGGGCAGCCAATGATCATCTGTGCAAAGTCGATGACTCTTTGAAGGGCTTTCTTGCCTGCCACAGAGCTGCTGGTATACCATGTAGCGATGCAGTATGTCGGCACACTCTCGATCGAGCAATGGTAGAAGGTCACTAGCAGCTGCTCGTGGAGGTTGTTCTTTTTGAGGATCCTCAGGAAGTACAGTCGCTGCCGTGCCTTTTTCACTACCGCTGTGGACTTTGTGGTCCAGGTGAGGGCCTCTGTAATGTGCGTGCCCAGGAACTTGAAAGTGAGCACTCTTTCCACTCTGACCCCACTGATTTAGCAATGGAGTGTCGTCCTTGTGTTTTCGGAAGTCTATTATAAGGGGTTTTTTGTTTTTGTTTTTTTTTTGCTTGGTTGGTTTGTTTGTTTTTGATGGGTTCAGGCCTAGGTTGTTTTCTTCACACCACCTTGTCAGTTTCTGGACGTCATCCCTGTAGGCTGTCTCGTCATCTCTTGAAGTCCAACCACAGTTGTGTCTTCCGCGAACTTGATGATGGTGTTGGTAAGATGGGTGGGTGTAAAGGGTATAGAGGAGGGGGCTCAGCACACAGCCCTGTGGGGCTCCAGTGCTGAGTATGAGGGTGGATGAGGTGTGGGGGCCTAGTCTTATTATCTGGGAGCAATTGGTGAGGAAGTCCTTGATCCAGTGGCAGATGGTTTGGGAGAGTCCTAGGTCAGACAATTTGGGAATTGGTCTGCCTGGTATGACTGCGTTGAACGCAGAGCTGTAGTCTACGAAGAGTGTCCTCACGTAGCTGCTCTGCTGTTTGAGGTGGCAAAGTGCAGTGTGTAGGGCAGTGTTTTTTAGTGGTTGACTGACTGGTCAAATACCAAAATAAAGCCAAATACCAGATAAATTAAGCTGTTGTAAAAAGCAATTTTAGAACTGTGTTGAAATGTGTGAAAAAACATTACCTTACCCATTGTGATTTGACCTGATGGGATTAAGAGGTTGGCGGTGGGAGGGGTTTTCACTCTTCTCATTGAATGGAATGGAAATTTTTTTTTTACACTTCTCATTAAATGAATACCCCTCCCACTGCCAACCTTTTATCCCAAAACAATAGAACATACGTTTTTTTGATGACAAGTTAATTGTCCAAATCAGTGGAGCAGATTCAAGTTTTTGTGCTTGATACGTTTCTAAGACTGAACAGAATCACCTCAAGTGACCAAAACGGTTTCACAGAATGGGTAAGGTCATCTTTTTATTTCATTTTATTTATTTTTTCACACATTCCAGCACAGTTCTAAAACTGCTTTTTACATTTATTTTATTGTTTTTTAATAATAAGTACAATCACGGGTGGCACGGTGGTGTAGTGGTTAGCGCTGTCGCATCACAGCAAGAAGGTCCGGGTTCGAGCCCTGTGGCCGGTGAGGGCCTTTCTGTGTGGAGTTTGCATGTTCTCCCCGGGCCATCCTTAAAAAAAAATCCATTTCCTGTCCACCGGGTGAGCAAAAAAATATTTTCAGTAGGGAGGGAGGGATTTTTTTTTTTTTATGGATGGATAAGAAATCGCAATGCTGTTTGCTTTTTCTTTCAGTACTTTTTTTTATTACAATAGCAGACACATTTAATAAAATGACAGTTTAATCAACTGAAACTTGTACAAAAACTTTAAGTTAGCATTTTAAATGCTAACTGCAACATTTGCAAAACTTTTACAAAGGTACTTAAAATGTCCGACACACGGACTTTTTGTAGTTCTAAATCGACCGTTGGGCCTAGTTCGGATGAAATTACACTATTAAAATGATCACTGAATGATTTGTTTTTCTGAATCTTTACTATTTTGTTGTTTGCTAGAATACCATTTTGCAATTTCACACTTAAGCAAATGTTTGAAAACTCCGGATCTCCTTCCTTCATGGTGGCTGCCATTTTTTTGTGCTGCACGGCACATGCGCAGAGCTGATTCGACAGGGCTTTCCACAAGCGCCGGCTGCCAGCCATACAGCCGACTACACAATTAAGTCCAGCCGGTTACTTTAATGACTATTATTTTTGTAGCCCACAGGCTCTAAATATTAAATGTTTATCTAACGGACTGACAATGTCAAACTGAACCGCACTCATTTAAGTTGTGATTCGCACTGTTTGTACCGATAATAACCACAAATTCCCCGCCGACTTCGTTGATCAAGGGAGAGTAACTCATCCGCGGCCCCGACATGCGGTGTGTGCGCGCGCACTCGCCGGAGGCAGTAGTGTGTCGGGGCCGTCGGAGGCGACATCGGAGGGAACAGAAGCAGAGATGACGCTTATTTTGTCTCCGGTAAACCAGTCTTCTCTCGTTCAATTACGTGCTGGCATCAAAAGGCACCGTTGGTTGTAAATTAAACCAAACTGAGTTGTTGGAGTGTATTTTCATACACAAATGGAGAAATGTTCGCTGAGTGTTTTTGTAGCCACCACTGCAGACCGTTGTCGTTGTTAATTCATAGCATGCTCAGGTGCGTGAATGTGTCATGCACTGAAAATAAGAGATTTACAAGCCAGGAATGCCTCATGATGCAATACGCAAGAAAAGAAAGATGATTTACTGCCATTTTACTTTGTATTTGAGTAAAGTGAATAAATAAATTGTCTGTGGAAAATACATTTAATCCTGGGAACTGCACGCACAGGAGTTTATTTTTAGTGATGCAGTGCTATGCATTGCAAACTATTGACTCCCATATAGGGAGCAAAGCACAGCAAACTCTTGTTCTTCCGTTTTTCATCTTCCGTACAAATTTCGATTTCGAATAACCCAATAACCGTACATCGCACACAGACAAACAATACATCAAAACGTGCGGCTCGATCGGACTCGCTATGCTATTACTTTGTTCAGCATTCTATGATTTTTTTTCACGACGTAGTCGCAAAAAAAATCTCACAAAATTTCCCATTAATTTTCTATGGAATTAATTGAAAAAAAATCGCACATTTTCAATGTTTTTCAAACATCCACTGCTCTGGCATGCTTTCACTCAGAGACATGATTCAAACTTTAAAACGGAGACAAACTTCTCCTGTGTGGATCTGGCATTCAACTTTTTTCCTAGGTTCTATACTTTTTGATCAGTCACAAGATCAATCACCATGATCAAATCTGGAGAAATTCAGACTTTATAATGGGTGTCTATGGCGTTACACTTCAGTGGAGCTCGTTAAGTTAGAGTGTAGACAGCTTGAAAAAGTAGCTCAAACTTTCTCATTTAAACTATGTTTTCAGCCACAAATTTCACTCTACACACAATTTTCTCAAAAGTTGTAGTCACACTTGTCTTGATTCACACAATGTGTCTACCTGAACGATAGGACTTAGTTTTTGAATGAGAAGCCTGAAAGTAAGGAGAGGACAGGCGCACTATCCCATAGACTCCCATTATAAACCTGGTAGCACTTTTACTGCAAAATCAGAAAAGTCACTTGTTTTTAACTCGCTCTATTGTCCACATTTTTTACACTAGGGACAAAAAAAATTACATCAAGGTGTTCAGGAGAGCCTTGTAGCACTCAATGTGCAATAATTTTGTGAATAGCTCCTTTCGTTTCTGTGTAAATCACCGTTGTTTGAGGAGAGGGAACTCTGAGAAAAAGCGCTCTTTGCTTGTCATATTGTGTCACTTCCCTGCACCTGAGCACCGTTACCAAGGCGACGAGCTCCACTCAGGGAGCAGAGAGGGGAGGGGCTGCTCTCTCTCTCTCTCAAACACACACAGGCTCAGAGCATCGTAGCCTCATAGCCTGCGATAGCATCACTCTCACGATTTCCCACAGGGGAATTGTCGTCTCTAGTTTTGTGTGAACCACCCCCCCCGGCTGGCTACTTATTTGTCATGGCTGGCTAATATGAGCCTTAGTGGAAAGCCCTGGGAATGCATAAATGTCAAGTTCGATTTTAGATTTACGAACCCGAAAAAAATGTCAAAAAACCGGCGTTAAAAAAAAATTTCAACCGCACAAACTGCACTCACCCGGCCGGTGGACCGGAAACAGAACATTTTTTAATAATGGCCCCGTGTCCGTGTGGGTTTCCTCCGGGTGCTCCGGTTTCCCCCACAGTCCAAAGACATGCAGGTTAGGTTAACTGGTGACTCTAAATTGACCGTAGGTGTGAGTGTGAATGGTTGTCTGTGTCTGTGTCAGCCCTGTGATGACCTGGCGACTTGTCCAGGGTGTACCCCACCTTTCGCCCATAGTCAGCTGGGATAGGCTCCAGCTTGCCTGCGACCCTGTAGAACAGGATAAAGCGGCTAGAGATAATGAGATGAGATGAGATGAGAAGTACAATCACGACATAGATATTGTAGCTGAACGTGTGCTGAATACAAAAATGTCGTATGACTTTGAAAATACTGCTTAGATTTGTTGATAAACATGGACAAAAACCAAGTGCATCTTTTTGCTCTTCTGACTTGTGAAATGGCAATTTTATTTTTTAACAACACACTTTGGCCTGTTTAACAAAACTTTATATAACTGACCTTACCTTAAAAAAAAAATCAAAAACCTATTTTCAATTTTAGTTAGTACTCTCTATATAAATAAAATATTCACCCTCCACTTTAATAGAAACATCTGTACAACTGCATAAACTTGTTCGGTTTATGCAGACATCAGAATGAAGTGTGCTCTCTGTGACCTTAAATGTAGTGTGGATATTGATACCAGATGGGCTAGAAAACCTGGAAAGAGTAGTGGCCCCCTGAGTGCAGCAAGGTATAAAAAGCATGTCACCATAGGCAGCGTGTAAGCTAGGGGGATCTGGGGTCGTGCTCCCCCCTGAAAAATTGAGAAATAAGGGTTCATTTTGTGGCTTCTGGTGACATCTCAAGCTGATTTTTACTAGTTCAACATGTTGGGGGAGGCTATATTTTAGTTATTTTCCCTGAATTCTCACCCTAAAAACTGGGGGGGAACAAAAGTCAATACAATACCCACTTGCATCTCACAAGCAGTGTACTGTTCCAAAGGAGACTGCAGTTTATTTCACATCAGAGAAAGTGAATGGTGATGCAACATGGCACGAATTGTTCAAAATATTGTTCAGTAAATTTTGGCAATAGTGCGGATGATTTTAAATACCTAGTACTCAAGAAGTGAACAATAAATCAGATTCCTCTCCTTTTTTTATTCTATGCATATAGCTACTTTTTGTCTTTGCTAAAGTCTTCTATTTTAACTGTTCAAGCAGCAATCACCAAAGCAAATTCCTTGTATGTGAGAACGTACTTGACAATAAACTTGATTCTGATGATAAAGTGAAAAGACATCAGACCTGACCTGAAAAATGAAGAAACATCTGACCTGGCATTTGGCAAAATTTGGTCAGCAACATGCAGCGAACTGGCCATCGTCATCTCACAAATATGGTCTGCCACTGTTGCTGAGTTGTTTTCTGTAGTTTTCCTTGTGAAAAACTCTGTATTTAAGCTGCAACCTGTCTGTGTTTTTGCTCACTGGGTCATTCCATGCCAAATCAACAAGAGGTTATGCTCGACCATCTCAGATTTCAATGAAATTTGGAGGGCTCCGAGATACTATTAAAAGAAGTTAATCCCCAAAACTTGAGCTTCCTATCACCAATAGTTTGAGATACAGGCATTTGAATTTTTCGATTTTTTTGTTTTTTGCTCAAAACATACATGTTTCAAAGTGCAATATAATCTTTATTATGCAAGATAGAAACCTAAACTTTTGCACAGAGAGACTCAATGTCTTGTACTACAAGCTTCAACTTAGAATTTCAATGGTCATTGTATATTAGATGGTGATTTTAACAAGACAAATTTGCATTTTTTGCATTTTTAACTCATTCTGGAAGCTTGCCTGTGGTAGTAATGCTTAAATTAAGAATGTTATTCAAATCTACACAGAAATATCTACCAATTTCAGTTTTACCAAGTCTCCACTATTCCTAGTTTGTCTGTAATAGGGTTTTGAAATTCGCCGATTTCTAAAACATGCCATTTTCAGTAGCAAGAAATCCAATGTGGGATAGCAGTTAGGAACTTGTAAATTTTTTTCAGTAATCCCCAAGACCCATATTTTATATTTCCAAATTTTTGTTCTGTGTCTCAAGTATTTTTAAACTACAGGGGTTTAAAAAATCCATTTTCACCAAATTCGAATTTTTTTATATATTTTCATATAACTGATATTTGAGGGTTAATAAATGTTTCAATAAGGCTCAAGTAGGTTAGGAGACATGTTTCTTCCTCAATTTTAAATAAAATTTCAATTAATGCTCAGTATTAATTATTTGTAAATTGATTTTAATCTAAAACTGTGTAACATTGGCAATCAATGATCAGCTATTGTGTACCAGTCAACAGCCAGCCTTATCAATATGAACACAGCACAATAGGTGACCTTTGATACCAGAACAGGTGGCTCATATCTTATAGTTTTAGAGTCTGTAAACTGCATACTTGTTCAGATAACATTATATTGCTTGGATTATATTAAATACATTGTAATACAGAGCACTGAGAAAATTTACCAATGTTATTAACTGAATGTGTTTCTTTGCAAGGATTGGATATTTTGAATAGTTGACTAGGGAATTTAAAGGGGAACAGAGGGCAGTATATAGAGTAAATATAACAATAAAACACACATTAACGAACCTTATTCAAGACTTACAAAAGTTTTTTGTTCTAAGGTTGGAAAGTTAGTGTTTTGAAAGTAGCTCGAGCAAACTATTTCCGCAGTTTGAACAGCCCACCATGATATTAATTTTATCCAATCAGAATGCACGTTCATTTTCTCTGCGTAACACTCATGACGTATGTATGTGCCCAGTTGTGTTGGCTCATTGAGGTTGGGAATAGCACGTGTGAATCGGAAAGTAGGATGAATTGTAAGTGATCGGCTACACAATACCACAGTGTGTTGCTTTTGGGTGTAATAACAGGACCGATGGAAAGCATAACGATCCTCCAGACGTGTCTTTTCACTCGTTTCCGCTGAAAAACACCAAGCGAGTTCGAGCTTTCTTCTCTTCTTTCGTCATCACCAGAGTCGAGAGTACCTCTCCTAGGTTCAAACTGGTACCCTTCTAAGCCATAGCCTGCTTGCAGTGTGTCTTGCGGGATCTCTTCGTATGATTCGACAGAGCTGTCGCTTTCACTTGATGCGCCCGACGCCATGATTACACGCTTCTCTCCTAGTGCAGTGGGTAGGGCTGACGTCACGGTCTTTTAAAAATGGCGACTCTTGTGCCGTTTAGCGTACCGACTATTATATTTACAATTACCAAGATATTTTGTTGTTTTCTAGTATATAAATTTGATAGAATACTTAGGAATACATTACTTTATCACATCAGCAACTGTATATATTATATTTGGTACCCCTTTAATTGTAGTTGCTTTCAATTTGAGATCAATATAAATGAGTTTGTTCTTAGACATCTAGAAATGGCTGAACTTCCTCCCTGTTCTATAGGAATTGGACTAAAGAAAGATTCTGACTGCCATAAACTAACATACAACAGAAATTGTAAGTTTAATACACTCTCTCAGTATAGTTTGGAGCAAATTTCATTAATTAATAAAATTTCATTTTAGAACGTAAAGTTTCTTCTACTCGTTGCAGCTTTCTGTTTGTGGCTATACTTTTGCAATTTTCAGTGGAGAGCAACCAACTGACACAAGGCTTTTGTCAAGTGATTCAGCTACCTCACCAGTGTATGTTGGATCCACATCTACACACATGCTCTCTTGTTCTGATTCTGTAGAACCTGCTGAATCTGCTTGGCTTAAATGTTCTTCCACTCTCTGTGAACATTTAGAACACAATTTTTGTCCAGGTTTAATATTTTTATTTATCAGTTTTGAAAGTGAATCTGCTGTTTCAGGAAGAATTGAACGTAATTCTGTTTTAACTTTTTTCTTGTGCCTTTCATATGGATCACAACAACTTTTCTGTAGCTCTTCATATTTCAACAGAAACAGTTTCTCATGATGCAGACGTACTGTGTCTGTGCTTGAAATGTTCTCAAGTTCAGTTCTCTGTTTAATTAATGAAATTTGCTCCAAACTATACTGAGAGAGTGTATTTAACTTACAATTTCTGTTGTATGTTAGTTTATGGCAGTCAGAATCTTTCTTTAGTCCAATTCCTATAGAACAGGGAGGAAGTTCAGCCATTTCTAGATGTCTAAGAACAAACTCATTTATACTGATCTCAAATTGAAAGCAACTACAATTAAATTCCCTAGTCAACTATTCAAAATATCCAATCCTTGCAAAGAAACACATTCAGTTAATAACATTGGTAAATTTTCTCAGTGGTCTGTATTACAATGTATTTAATATAATCCAAGCAATATAATGTTATCTGAACAAGTATGCAGTTTACAGACTCTAAAACTATAAGATATGAGCCACCTGTTCTGGTATCAAAGGTCACCTATGCAGCACTTGCATGTGACGTCACAGCCGATCCAGATTGTGACAGACGCCATCTTGTCAGTCAAACGCCATATTCCGCCTTCTACTTCTGCTTTTACTTCTACCTTTTCTTCTGGAAAACCCTACTATATACAATTCTACTACAACGGCTGCAGCTACAAGCTCTCCCTACCTGTGCACGTTTTTTATGTTTTTTGTGTGTATTTTTGCGTGTTGTTCGTCTGTACTGGACTTCAATATCCACTACAACCATATGGACTTACTGGAAATTGATTTCCAGCAGAAAATGACGGTTTGTAGCGATTTCCATCGCATGCACAACATTCCGGACGAGATAGCGAGACCAGCGGGGTCTCCGTGGATTGTTATCGGAAGCAAAGTGAAGGAGGCGGCGCCGGGAGCGGAAGCAAAAGCGAGGCTGCAGGCAGAGCCGGCCTGTTGACTAAGCTTAGAAAACAGCCACTCAAACCTCCACTGCTAAGCCTCTACCTCTCCAACGCCAGATCCATGTAAACAAGACGGACGATTTGGAATTACAGCTGGAATTACCTTATTCTATTCTATAATCGGCTGGTCAGTGCTATACTCAATACTTAAGTGACTTACCCATCCAATGAGGATTCTTGTTTACAAGATGCCACATCTGAGTCGCTGACAAATCCTGAATTTCTGTAAAGATAACTGTGCAGAGATTTATAGGCACGCAGTGCTTCACCACTAAACAGCGAGGGAAAGTTAATGAGGTAATTATACATGTCTGGGTATTCCGCTGGCAGTTCAAAATCCGGTCGTGAAAACTCCGTCCGGTAAGCCATAAGGGTCACTAATCTGTAGATCGTTTATTTTAGACATATATCTAGTTATCTGTTCATTAGAAAAACGAGCCGTGTAGTCCGTCGGTTGAAATTGATCCATTCTGTACACGAGTGCAGCAGTATTCAGCGGTGTTTTTGACCGACAAGATGTCGGTTGTGTACTTTCCGGTCACGTGACTGCAAGATCTCTATAGTGCTGTGTTGATATTGATAAGGCTGGCTGTTGACTGGTACACAATAGCTGGTCATTGATTGCCAATGTTACACAGTTTTAGATTAAAATCAATTTACAAATAATTAATACTGAGCATTAATTGAAATTTTATTTAAAATTGAGGAAGAAACATGTCTCCTAACCTACTTGAGCCTTATTGAAGCATTTATTAACCCTCAAATATCAGTTATATGAAAATATATCAAAAATTCGAATTTGGTGAAAATGGATTTTTTAAACCCCTGTAGTTTAAAAATACTTGAGTATTTGTCCAAATTTGTCTTTTTAATTTCCTTGTTAAAATCACCATCTAATATACAATGACCATTGAAATTCTAAGTTGAAGCTTGTAGTACAAGACATTAGGGGTGTTCACACGGCAACTTTTACTCCGGTGTAGCACCGGGGCTGCCCCGGTAGAGCGTTCACACGGTACAAAGTTATACCGGTGTAGCCCCTGAAAGCTGCTTAAACCGGTGTAAATCTAACCCTGCTCGGGAGGTGGTTTAAGAAATTTCCTCCGGAGTAAATGCTAGTTTGCGGGGCAGCACCGATATAAAATGGGACGTCTGAACGCTACAGGGGTAGACTCGCTACGCGTGAGGAGAGTTGATTACATACGGGCATTGCATAATTTTGCATCCTGGTATTTTGCGCTTCCAAAATGGCGAATATCAACAACAACAGAACTGCGTGTCTTCCAGTGTTGCCAGATTGTCAGTTTTAAGTGCATTTTGGTGGATTTGAACACATTTTGGGATGGAAAAAGTCAGCAATATCTGGCAACACTGGTGTCTTCATCCACGTTGTTTTCCTGGCGCTTGATGATGCCATGACAACCAGGAAAAGGAAGTACATTTTCACGCATGCGCATATTTCATTTCCGCATTATTACTATCGGAAATGATAGTAATAATGATAGGAAATGATGATGATAATAATAAAAGGAAATGATATCAAAACTTTATTACTATCAAAGGAAATGATAGTAATAAAGTTTTTGCTACTATAGCACGGTCGCAGAAACTGCCGTGTGACCGCAAGTGGGGCTGCACCGGTGCTAACACGCTTCTCTCTAGTAAGCAGGGTTGTGACGTGTGAACGCTCCACAAAATTTACACCGGTGTAAGATATATCGCAGCAAAATACATCGGTGCAGCATCGATGCAAATATGTGCCGTGTGAACAGGGCTATTGAGTCTCTCTGTGCAAAATTTTAGGTTTCTATCTTGCATAATAAAGATTATATTACACTTTGAAATACACGGAGTGCAGAATTATTAGGCAAGTTGTATTTTTGAGGATTAGTTTTATTATTGAACAACAACCATGTTCTCAATCAAACAAAAAGACTCATCAAAGCTGAATATGTATGGAAGTTAGAGTGGGGTGTTTTTAGTTTTGGCCATTTTAGGAGAATATGTATGTGTTCAGGTAACTTTCACTGTGCAGAATTATTAGGCAACTTAATAAAAACCAAATATGTAGCCATTTCACTTATTTATTTTCACCAGGTACACTGATATGACACCTCCAGATTTGCAAATAAACATATCTGACATTCAAACACAAAACAAAAACAAATCAGTGACCAATATAGCCACCCTTCTTCATGAGGACGCTCAAAAGCCTTCCATCCATAGATTCAGTCAATTTCTTTATCTGTTCACGACCAACATTGTGTGCAGCAGCAACCACGGCCTCCCAGACGCTGTTCAGAGAGGTGTACTGTTTTCCCTCTTTGTAGACCTCACGTTTTATAATGGACCACAGGTTCTCTATGGGTTTTAGGTCAGGTGAACAAGGGGGCCATGTCATTATTTTTTTCACCTTTCAGACCTTTACTGGCTAGCCACGCAGTGGAGTATTTGGACGCATGAGATGGAGCGTTATCCTGCATGAAAATCATGTTCTTCTTGAAAGATGCTGACTTTTTCCTATACCACTGCTTGAAGAAGGTTTCTTCCAGGAACTGGCAGTAGGTCTGGGAGTTGAGTTTGAGTCCATCCTCAACTCGAAAAGGTCCAACAAGCTCGTCTTTGATGATACCAGCCCATAGCAGTACTCCACCTCCACCTTGCTGGCGTCTGAGTCGGAGTGGAGCTCTGTGCCCATTACTGATCCAGCCACAGGCCCATTCATCTGGCCCATCAAGAGTCACTCTCATCTCATCAGACCACAGCACCTTAGAAAAATCAGTCTTAAGAGATTTCTTGGCCCAGTCTTGACGTTTTATCTTGTGTGCCTTACTCAGTGGTGGTCGTTTTTCAGCCTTCCTTACCTTGGCCATGTCCCTCAGTATTGCACACCTTGTACTCTTTGACACTCCAGAAATGTTGCAACTCTGGAATATGGCAGAACTGGATGCTAATGGCTGCTTGTTAGCTTCACGCTTGATTTTCCGCAGATCATGTGCAGTTATTTTGCGCCTTTTTTTTCCCCGCACGCTTCTTTCGACCCTGTTGACTATTTGCAATGAAACGCTTGATTGTTCGGTGATCACGTTTCAACATCTTCGCAATTTCAAGAGTGCTGCATCCGTCTGCAAGACATCTCACAATTTTATACTTTTCAAAGTCTGTCAGATCTCTCTTCTGACCCATTTTGCCAGAGGAAAAGAGGTTGCCTAATAATTATGCACACCTGATATAGGGTGTTGATGTCATTAGACCACACCCCCTCTCATTACACAGATGCACAGCACCTGATATACTTAATTGGTAGTAGACTTTCAAGCCTAAACAGCTTAGAGTGGGACAACATGCATTAAAAGGATGTTTTGGTCAAAATACTCACTTGCCTAATAATTCTGCACTCAGTGTATGTATGTTTTGAGCAAAATGCAAAAAAATCGAAAAATTCAAATGCCTGTATCTCTGAAACCGTTGGAGATAGGAAGCTCAAATTTTGGGGATTAACTTCTTTTAATAGTATCTCTGAGCCCTCCAAATTTCATTGAAATCTGAGATGGTCGAGCATAAATTTGTCAGATATTTGTTGATTTGGCATGGAATGACCCCACTCTTACCCGGCTTGAAGGCTCCATCATTTTTGCATAAGTTACCTATGAATATTAATTGTGCATTGCTCATTCAATCAACACGGGATACTGCACACACTCAGCCAATCAGCACGGAGTACCCTTCTCTGACATCAGCTGTGAACTTGGGTCAAGTTCAGGGCCATTGGCTTGCATGGATTGTATTGATTACCTGCTCAAAGGGTATAAAATACATACATGTTGATTCTAGCTTTATACCGTAGGCAGGGATTCCGCTAGGATTTTTCGTTCTGGGTCCTGGGAGTATAGAGGAATTTCACTGACGTCACATTTTTGTTTAACGTGCAGCATCCGCCGTACTGCCGGATAAATAACCGCTGTGACAGGTCATCATGAAAATGGAGACAATTGCAGTCATTACAATCATTCTGAAATGATGAATTTATTTTATACCAGCAGATTGTTCTAGAGGGTGGGCACTCTCCCCAGCTGCAGGCTGAGGTTGAAGATGCGTTGGAGTGGTTCACCCAGTTCAGCAGCGCAGGTCTTCAGTAGTCGGGGGCACACCTTGTCCAGGCCTGCTGCTTTCCTGGGGTGAAGCTTCCTCAATTGACCTCTGACCTGGTCTGCAGTAATGCATGGAGGAGTCTGTGTTGAGGTGGGGGAGGAGGGGGCTGCTGCGATGACTGGGGGGAGGTGTGTTGAGGGAAGAAGGAGAGATGGCTGCAGTGGGGGGGGGGGGGGGACATGGGCTGGTTGAACCGGTTGAAGAAGTCATTCAGTGCGTTTACATGCACATAGAGAAAATCGAATTTCTGCCGTAGCTCGACTGAAATCGAAGTTCTAAATGCCATGGAAACACCTTAGCTCGGCTGAAATCGAACCGAACTGGATTTCTCGTAATCAAGCTACGCGACCTAGATTATGCGATTGTAGCCGAGCTGCTTAGTGCATGTAAACCCTATCAAGCTATGTAGTCGAGCTACTTACTTCAGCACTGCCCCTTCCGGAAGTGACGAGTGACGAGACCACAAGCGGGAAACACAACAGCCTCGGTCAGCATGACAACAGTAGTAGTAGCGAGCAGCAGAAGAGGTCAGGAGGAACAAGGAGAACGAACGAACGAACGAAGAAGAGAAAATGGCGAGCAGAAACGTGCATTTCTGGAGCAATGAGGAATACTCTTGAATAGCTCTTCATGACGACAACCGGAAGTGTACCAACACGATGGGGCGTGTAGCGCCACCTGTGGCTCGGGTGCACAATGTACCTCACACAATAGCTCGATTTCCTTGTGTGCATGTAGGATTGGATTTCTCTGGCACCCCTGCTGGGACCCTTAGCTCGATTACCGACAGTAGCTCGATTTGGATGTGCATGTAAACGCATCGACTCAGCTCGTTTGCCCTCTCCACTGTCCCCTCAACGACTCTGACTCTGGTCTTTGTGTTGTGGCCTGTGATGGTTTTCACACCTTCCGAAACCTCCCTCATGCTGTTCTCCTTCAGCTTCTGCTCCACCTTTCTCCTGTAGCTGTCCTTAGCTTCCCTCATACAGTGTTTCACCTCCTGCTATGCTGCTTTCATCGTCTCCCTATCCCTGCTCCTGAAGGTGACCACCTTCCTGTTGAGGACAGCTTTGACTTCCTGTGTTACCCATGGCTTGTTATTAGGGTAACACTGTACAGTCTTAGTGGGGGAGACCACGTCTGCACAGAAGTTGAGGTAATCCGTCAGACAGTGTGTCAGCCCCTCTATGTCCTCACAGTGTGGGCTAACTAGAACATCCCAGTCCATGGTGTCATAACAGTCTCTGAGGGCATCTTCCATTTCAGGGGACCACCTCCTGATGGAGCTAGTTGTTACAGGCTGCCTTTGAAACAGGGGGGTGTACTTCGGCTGTAGATGAACCAGGTTGTGGTCAGACTTCCCTAGTGGGGGGAGGGGTGTTACTCTGTATGCATCCCTCACATCAGCATACAGCAAGTCAATTGTCCTGTTGTTCCACGTTGGACAGTCCACAACCTGGTAAAAATCAACCAAAGTAGAGTCCAAAGTAGTGTGATTAAAGTCCCCAGAAATGATCATAAATGCCTCAGGGTGCTGTGTCTGCAGCCTTGCTGTGACAGAGTGAATCCTCTCACATGCAGCGGCTGCGTCTGCCCTCAGAGGGATGTAAACACAGATGGTGATCAAGTGACTGAACTCCCTCTGCAGATAATATGGCCACTGGCATCTCCAAGTCTAGGCAACATAAGACTGTCCGTCTGTCTGTCTTGATGGAGATATGTCCCGGGTTACACCAGCGGTTGTTCACGTAGATGATGAGTCCTCCACCTTTGCCTTTCCCGCATGCTTTAGTGTCTCTGTCAGCTCTCACAGCAGTGAATCCCTTCAGGTCCACGTTAGCATCCGGTACGAGGTGTGGTAGCCATGTCTCCATAAAGATAAATAAGCTGCTCTCCTGGTAAATCCTCTGGTTGTTCAGTGCGGATAGCTCATCGACCTTGTTCGGCAGCAAGTTCACGTTCCCCATGATAATGGAGGGAATGGATGGTTTGTAGCACTGCCGGTTGTCCGCTAGCCTAGCCTTTAGCTTAGCCCCGGCTTTGCAGCCCCTGGGTTTCCTCCTCAGTTTGGCCGGGATGGGGTGTTGTATCCCTGCTTGTCCCATTGTTTTCAGGGCCAGCAGCTCCTCTCCTGAGTAAGCGAGAGAACTGGCTCCTGGTTGCATGTTAAAGTTAAAAATATCCATGTGATATGAGAAAGAAACACACTATGTCTTCGTAAGAAGAGCAGAAAAGTAAAAGGGTGGAAAAAGGAGGTTTAAAGAGCTAAAAACTACAGGGCTACTGGAGAGGCAGCCATCTCACACAGTGCCAATATACAATGATATATGATGATGGATCCATAAAACTCTGCAAGAATTTCCCTGGTTGTTGCTGTAGTGCAATCAGTCTGAGACATCTGGAAAAGAGCATGTGTTTCTCTGGAACTGTTTAGACATGTTACTTAACACCCTGAGAATATCCAGCAAGAAATGCATGCAGTGCAAAAGTTTCTCACACGTCAGGTGCTTCAGAATGTTTTCAGGCCTTCCTTAAATATTGGTACACATGGTAGGTATTGGGATTTGGGAGAATAGCCAGTGATCTGCTGAGATGTGACACCCAACGTGTTCCCTCCAAGTTGTCGGGTCTCATCATTTTAACTCCCATAGCTTCAGCTAAAGCTTTTAACTCTTGCAAGGCCTTGGCAGAGTAGTGGTCATGTCTGTGCAGGTGTAAAAGGACTGACTTTGTCTGCAAACATTGTTGAATCTCTATCCTTTAGAACATCAAGAACACCTGACTCTAACCTGTGATTGACACAGGGCACTGCAATCAGCTGGGGCACCTCTCTTTTCAGTAAAGCTGCAATACTATACTGTTTATCTAGATTTACACTTGCACCATCTGAACCAGTGGCTATTAACTTCTTCTGTCCAGGAACGCAATATATGACCTCTTCTGTAGCCTCAAATACACAGTCCTCATGTGCATGCTCAATAGAGATCTTGCAGTCACGTGACCGGAAAGTACACAACCGCCATCTTGTTGGTCAAAAACACCGCTGAATACTGCTGCACTCGTGTACAGAATGGATCAATTTCAACCGACGGACTACACGGCTCATTTTTCTAACGAACAGATAACTAGATATATGTCTAAAATAAATGATCTACAGATTAGTGACCCTTATGGCTTACCGGACGGAGTTTTCACGACCGGATTTTGAACTGCCAGCGGAATACCCAGACGTGTATAATTACCTCTTTAACTTTCCCACGCTGTTCAGTGGTGAAGCACTGCGTGCCTATAAATCTCTGGACAGTTATCTTTACAGAAATTCAGGATTTGTCAGCGACTCAGATGTGGCATCTTGTAAACAAGAATCCTCATTGGATGGGTAAGTCACTTAAGTATTACTAGTACTGATACTAGATGCACTGACCAGCCGATTATAGAATAGAATAAGGTAATTCCAGCTGTAATTCCAAATCATCTGTCTTGTTTACATGGATCTGGCGTTGGAGAGAGAGAGGCTTAGCAGTGGAGGTTTGAGTGGCTGTTTTCTGAGCTTAGTCAACAGGCCAGCTCTGCAGCCTCGCTTTTGCTTCCTCTCCCGGCGCTGCCTCCTTCGCTTTGCTTCCGATAACAATCCACGGAGACCCCGCTGGTCTCGCTATCTCGTCCGGAATGTTTTTTTTTTTTTCTCGTCCAGAATGTTGTGCATGCGATGGAAATCGCTACAAACTGTCATTTTCTGCTGGAAACCAATGTCCAGTAAGTCCATACGGTTGTAGTGGATATTGAAGTCCGGTACAGACGAACAACATGCAAAAATACACACAAAAAGCATAAAAAACGTGCACAGGTAGGGAGAGCTTGTAGCCGCAGCCGTTGTAGTAGAATTGTATATAGTAGGGTTTTCCAGAAGAAAAGGTAGAAGTAAAAGCAGAAGTAGAACCAGAAGTAGAAGGCGGAATATGCCGTTTGACCGACAAGATGGCGTCTGTCACAATCTGGATCGGCTGTGACGTCACATGCAAGTGCTCCATAGGCTGCATCTTCACATTGACACATTTTGGAACGCCTTCAAACAACATATGAGCGTGTACAAGTTCATTCTCACAAACGGACATGTCTGTGGCCCCGTCGAACATGGACAGCACTCTGGACTTGGTCAATTGGTGTATGGACTCTCAGATCTTGGCAGATGAATGACAAATCTGGAATAGTGTGTCTTGTCAATTATTTTTATTGTCTAAGACAATAAAACTAGTGAGCAATGTAGAACTGGAAAACAGGAAAATGGGTAAATTTCCTCTTTTTTTTCTATATGAAATAACCATTAGAATTTAAAAAAAAAAACTACAGCTTTTCAGTCATAAAATTTGAAATTGACTCGGAAAGCATTTAAAGTTATGAAAAATATAATTTATTAAAGATTTTCTTTAAAAATTAAAATCAAATGCATATTAGATGCTTTAATATAAGTGATTATGTACCACTGTTGAATGCAGAAACTACCAAAAAATAAATATTTAATTAATTAATTAATTAATTAAAATCCCCTACGTTTACATGGGAGTGACACAAGAGACACAAGCAGGTTGCTAGAGCCTAGATGCTGTTAATTCTCCATGATTATAGTGACAAAAAGCAAGTGACTGGACAGGACTGCTATGGTGGGAAAAAGACACATTCAATAATGTAAGACAGCAACTACAAATAGGAGTGAAGATGGTGTGACCATAACAGCAAGACTTGGAGCACGTTATCACGCTAGTCATCCAACATGAAGCTAGTTAGCTAGTGAGCTACTTAGCTAGTTACCTAACATGAACAATCACTAGCTTGTTAAATAGCAAAAATTCCATGCAGATTTCATTGGCTCCAACTAATTTCCATAAACAGTTAAAATTAATTAACTTTTTTAGAAAGTTAATTTTTATTAAGTTGACTTTTTTAAATTTAAAATAAGTACTGCAGACAGAGTGCAGATCTAATTACAAATAATGCAGACATCAGCATTTTAAATATTCATTTAAGATCAGCAATTCTGTTTCATTTGTTATTAAATTGTTGTATTTTATTATATGAAAATCACATGATGTTGGCATTACATATCGAACATATTTAGTTATCTCCACACATATCGACTTTGTTTAAAAAAAAAAGTCCGTCTCTGCCAGACTGTTTTCAATGAGTTGAGAAGCCACTACTGGATATGACATCACACCAACCCAGACCAATAGGAGTAAATTTGCCAAGAGTGTCTGACTGCAGACTGGAGCTCCATGCTAGATGACAAACATGTGACCTGCATGCTTGGAATAATGAGGAAATGGCAAGATTGAAGGGTCTTTTTTTTTTTTTTTTAAATCAACTTTAAAGGTCATAGGCAATGGTCGGAGGTGAAACGTAGATTATCAACTTTATTGTCTAGAACAGCCTTTCTCAACCCGGGTGCTGTGCCGTCTGGCTTCGTTAGGGGTGCCGTCAAAAAATTATATATTCTAACATTGAAATAAATAAAATGAATTAAAATTCCAAAAAACGATAGTTACACTAATGCAGATCATCGCCGCCTCATGTATCATCAAAATTTGTCTCACGGTCCCTTTTCCCATGTCGCAACGTCACTGCCGGGGTCAGCGTATGGTCAGCGTGACTGTGTATATTTTAAATGGGGATGCCTTGAGAATCTGCATACTTCTGAAGGGTGCCATGACTGAAAAAAGGTTGAGAAATGCTGGTCTAGAAGATCGACCCAAAAAGCGAATTCAATCTTCCTAGTGTCTAATTTGCACTCTAAAATTGAATAAAACGGTTATACTGTTTTGCCCAATTTCCGAAGGTGTGTTTACATCTCACTTATGCGCACTTTCACCGCCAGGGGACAGTTGTTGTGACTTCTTCATTCAAGCCAAACAGACCGGGAGCAGTTCTGTGTTTACTTGTGAACTGAGCACAGGTGTCCGGACTTTGGTCGTGAGAGGTTGTGTAAAATGTCTGAAAGCGATAGCGATTTTGAAGTAGGAACTCTCTAAATTGAATATCGAGAGGTGAAACCATATATGTATGAACCTATGGCTGTTGCGAAGCAATCGGTGAATGTGGCTCGCTGCTTTTTCGGAAAAAGCCAACCCTCTGGCTCTGCCTCTTCTCCTCTTTCGGAAAAAGCCAACCCTCTGGCTCTGCCTCTTCTCCTTTTTCAGAAAAAGCCAATCTTCTTGCTCCGCTTCTTCTCCTTTTTCGGAAAAAACAACCCACTCACTCCGCCTCTTCTGGAAAAAGCCAATCCACTCTCTCTGCCTTTTCTCCTGTCTTGGAAAAAGGTAAAAACTTCTTCCTGAACCGGTCCCGTTGTTACAGTTCACTGCACCTCAATAAGGCATATTTTTTTCTTTGGAAATTCCTGAACGCACGTCTGCACTCAAGCTGAACAGCAATGCAAGTAAATGGAAGTGGACTCAACTCAAGCGGTTTGTTTGTCTTGAATGATGTCACGCACCGAGTGGTCACGAAAATTGCCGAACAGAAATTTGTCGCTATCCATGCTAACTTATTAGTGATGCAGTGCTATGCATTGCAAACTATTGACTCCCATATATGGGAGTCAATAGTTTGCAGTGCAAAGCACAGCAAACACTTGTTCTTCTGCGTGTTTCTTATACTTATTCATCTTCCGTACAAATTTCGATTTCGAATAACCCAATAACCGTACATCGCACACAAACATCAAAACGTGCGGCTCGATCGGACTCACTATGCTATTACTTTGTTCAGCATTCTACGATTTTTTCGCGGCTGTCGCGAAAAAAATCATGCAAAATTTCCCATTCATTTCAATGGGAATAAATGAAAAAAACTGCACATTTTCAACATTTTTCAAACATCCGCTGCTCTGGCATGCTTTCACCTAGAGACATGATTCAAACTTTAAAACAGAGACAAAATTCTCCTGTGTGGATCTGGCATTCAACTTTTTTGCTAGGTTGTATACTTTTTGATCAGTCACAGATCAATCACCATGATCAATTCTGGAGAAATTCAGACTTTATAATGCGTGTCAATGGGGTGAACTTAGTGGAGGTGATCCAGTTGCAGTGTAGACAGCTTGAAAAAAAAAAGCTCTGAATTTCTCATTAAAACTGTGTTTTCAGCCACAAATTTTACTCTGCACATAATTTTCTCAAAAGTTGGAGTCACACTTGTCTTGATTCACACAATGTGTCTACCTAAACTATAAGATTTACAGTTTTCGCACAAGAAGCCTCAAAGTGACAGGTTCACAGCCCAACTGCTCCATTGACTCCCATTATAATCCCGACAGTGCTTTGACGAAAAAAATCAGAAATGTCAGTTGTTTTCAACTCGCTCTGTTGTCCACATTTTTTATACTAGGGACAAAAAATTACATCAATGTGTTCATGAGAGCCTTGTAGCACTCGATGTGAAAGAATTTTGTGAATAGCTCCTTTCGTTTTCGAGTAAATCGTCGTTGTTTGAGGCCTGTTCCTGAGCAAAAAACTGACAAGATTTTGTGACACTAATTGCACCTGTTCAGGACCGTCACTATGCCAACTAGGAGCAGTGAGGGAACAGAGAGGGGAGGGGCTGCTCTCTCTCTCAAACACACACTTGATCATAGCATTGTAGCATCATAGCAAGTCACACATTCACAGCTAGCTAACATGAGCGACCAAACTTCAAGAGACTTCATATGATGCCTCAGGGCAAGTCCCCACACACATCCATCCCCTCATCTGAGACCTGCACTTGTCTTTTTCTTGGTTTTCACACATCCTTTTTTCCTAGGGTGACCAGACGGGACAGTCCCGATTTGGGGTTGTGTGTCCCGAGTCCTGACAAAAGTCTGTCGGGACACGGATATGTCCCGGTTTTCGCCACTCGCGACGTTTGCGACTGAGCAGCGTGGGAATCATTAGTGGAGAAATGTCTGCATTTACTATTTTGATGAATTGATAGGAATCGCAAACTTTCCTGGTTACTGGCCCTGTGGCATGGGTGTTTATTTAGCCACATTATTCCAGACAACAGAACGGGTTGCCATGCAACAATAAAAAAAACATTAACTGGCGCGAATGTTCTTTGTCTAGCAGCTAGCAGCAGTAATGCCGCAGCAATTATGCCGAAAAGAAAATGTACCTTTTCCAAAGATTTGCAGGGCACCTACCCCTTCCTCCGAGAGGTGCAGAACAATGCACACGAAGCCTACTGCACACACTGTAAGTGTTTTGTTCTTGTACTGAGTTGGGTAGCCTATGCTGCAAATGCTGTGCGCTCCTTTTTTTTTATGCACCTTGTTATCCCGAGATAACGACATAATTAATTCAGGATCTCGAGAAAACAACACAACTAATTCGAGATCTCGAGAAAACAAAACCGTTATTCCGTGATCTAGAGAAAACAAAACAATTATTTCATGATCTCAGCTACACGGACCCAGCTGGATCACTGTATCTCCGTCGGTAGAGACGAAGCCGGGCCAGTCTTCTGCGGAGGTTCCGCGGACTAATTTTGAAATTATCCCTTATTAAAAGACTTAATGCAATCTCTCCCTGTGTCAACCCCTGATCAAAATATTGCCTTATTAGGTGATCGATTATTCCAGACATTCTAATGACCAAAGTTGTGTCTATACAGAATGAGAAATAGCCCCAAAGTCAGCATATCACAAGTCTCTTGGCGCACCTGAATGAACCATTTCTCAGCTGTTTACTCGATCATGAAATAATTTTGTTTTCTCGAGATCACAGAATAACGGTTTTGTTTTCTCGAGATCTCGAATTAGTTGTGTTGTTTTCTCGAGATCCTGAATTAATTATGTCGTTATCTCGGGATAACAAGGTGAATAAAAAAAAAAAAAGGATTATATGAAGGGCCTCTCTCGGCTTCCGTAGTGTATATTCTCAAATCACTTGTATCTTTTTTGTTTCTGTTTAACATACCATTCAGTTTGGCCATATTGCTGTGTTGAACAGCTTGTTGCACCTTCCATTAAAGTGTTCACTTTTGTACACATCTTGCTTTATTCATTCAGTTGTGGGGAATGGTTAGTAAGGTTGATTCTGACCTAGGCTATGTTGAGGTCACATATCTACTTTTTAAGTTCATGCTGTAGTGCATACAATTTTAGAGATATAGCCTGCATGTGCATATGCAATCTTCTTGGTGTTCTCACAAACAGGTGAAATAAATCAGTTTAAATTTGGCCTATGGACATAGCCTGGCCTATTCTCAGCCATTACAAAATCTGTTGTCTGACCATAATTTAACTGATCTGTATACCACTATGCTACTAGATAACAAAATGCCTGTTTGTTTTATTTCATGTGAGATATTGATAAATGTGAGCTTCAACAAAATAAGAGCACCTCTCTGAGTCACGTTTACGTAAAAAAAAAAAAAAGGTGTGCATGCACGAGCATGGTCACGCGCAGAAGTGTCCCGGTTTCAGACTAGGGAAATCTGGTCACCCTATTTTTTCCGTCCATAGGCTTCCATTGATTTTTGGCCCCATTCAAATGAATGGAGTGTTAGTATGCGAGCTGTTAGCATGTTAGTATGCAAGCTGTTAGTATGCGAGCTGTTAGCATGTTAGTAGCGAGCTGTTAGTATGCGAGCTGTTAGCATGCTAGCATGTGAGCTGTTAGCATGCTAGCATGTGAGCTGTTAGCATGCTAGCATGTGAGCTGTTAGCATGCTAGCATGCGAGCTGTTAGCATGCTAGCATGCGAGCTGTTAGCATGCTAGCTAGCGAGCTGTTAGCATGCTAGCTAGCGAGCTGTTAGCATGCTAGCTAGCGAGCTGTTAGCATGCTAGCTAGCGAGCTGTTAGCATGCTAGCTAGCGAGCTGTTAGCATGCTAGCTAGCGAGCTGTTAGCATGCGAGCTGTTAGTATGCGAGCATGTGAGCTGTTAGCATGTTAGTTAGCATGTTAGCTAGCTGTTAGCATTCTAGCTGTTAAGAGAAGAAAATCCTCTGAAATATGTTTTTCCTGTCTCTTCTGTCTATTTCGGCTGCACCTGTGAGAGCAATGTCACCATGGCAACCAGCACCAGTCAGGGAGCAGATGGGGGAGGGATTGCGCTCTCTCTCTCTCTCTCTCTCTCTCTCTCTCTCAAACACACACATGATCATAGCATCGTAGCATCATAGCAAGTCACACATTCACAGAGTACAGTACAACTCCTTCAATAGCGACTGCTACGGCCACTGCATCACTCTCACGATTTCCCACAGGGGAATTGTCTAGTTTTAATTGTTACTTAACAATACTTCTTGGGACCAGAAGAAAATTACAGAGGGTTTTGTAACATATAAAATTTCAAATGTGCATAAATTGTAAACCGTTGCCTTTGAGCTTTAAATGGAATAACCAATAGGAAATGCAGGAAACAGGTGACCACCACTCTAGACAGGAAATAAGTAACCTATTAAGTTTAAATGTAGGGTTTTAGTGAGGAGGTTGCTTAGAGGTCCTGTGTTTCCTGTCTAGAGTGGTGCTCCAGTCTGCAGCCAGACCCTTCTCAAAATTGCAGAGGCAAGTGAAATTGAGATGGCGTATTCTCAACTTTAATGAGAATGAGAACCAATCAGTTCAGTGTGTGAAATGTTTGGTATGTGGCTTTCTCTAGAGAGGCTGGAGTAACAAAAAAAAAAAAAGTCTGACCAAGATGGTAGAGGCTAAAGGTTACATGACGCATCAAAACATGTTATATTGCATTACATGTCAATTTAAGTGATGTGCCAACATTTTCAGTAAAGAGCACCAGTGCTACTAGTGGGGGCCGTGGAGAGCACAAGTTGTTTCCAGAAATAAACCTCATTAAAAGTAATAAGCCTCTCGCTGGATTTCTACAGAAGCCCACTAGTAACTGATGATTAATGCCCCACATGTGCATCCATGGTGTTGGCCATACTCTAGTATTGCTACTATTCCTTTTCTACCTATTTTTCAAGATTTGGCTGGTGTATCCTGTCCTTACCTCTCATCAGAGTAGTTGAGATGTTCAGATATTCATTCTTAGGAAATGGCATGGAGTATTTTTAAATCCTGTAAAATAGTGAGCTATTTGCAGTGCCAAAAAAAAACCCCACATTTCTACCAGAATAATATTGGATCAAAATTTCAACAAACTTGACGTGCCAGCCCAAGTTTAATTGTTTTTGCTTGTGCCCCTAGGATTATTCGCTTTCTGGTGCGCCATGTGAAGTACTTCCTGGGTCTACGCTTTGAGATCATTGGCTGGGAGCACCTGCAGACTGAGGAGCCTTATGTAATCATCTCCAACCACCAGTCATCTCTTGATGTGCTGGGTACGCG
The DNA here is from genome assembly GCF_027579695.1 of Neoarius graeffei. NCBI lineage: Eukaryota > Metazoa > Chordata > Actinopteri > Siluriformes > Ariidae > Neoarius > Neoarius graeffei. The sequence continues at coordinate 26,425,853 of NC_083580.1, read as the reverse complement.
CACACACACATAATGCCTTCTTTCTTGAGACCTAAATATTTTTAAATGTATAAAAATGATACTTGATAGTATGATTAGCGTGCCTTCGTATTTGGAAACTGTAAATAGATCCAAAATTTTTTTGTAATGTAAACATTTATAAACAGTGGGCCACACTTATCAATATTGTAATAAAGTCTAAGTAAATCTTCGTAAAGTATTTTAGTGAAGTTTAGTAAATTTGTGCGTAAGCTAAACTAAACGAAATAATTTCTACCAGATTCACAAAAGTTGTGGATGTGCTGATGAATGTCAATCACCTCTAAATTAACAAATGTGTGCATGGCACAGCTGATTTGCATTTTTGATGCCAAATCTCCATTAAGTACAGTTCACTGTGCTTAAATGCTGAGTAAATGGCAAAGTGTCCTTAAGAGGTAGAAATAAGTTATTTAGAATTGTGCCTATGCCAGTGAAAGTATGTATTATTAAATGGTACCTGACAAGGTCAAAATCTCAAGACAAATTACAGAAGAAGTTAATTAAGTGAGGTGAAAAAGAAAATGGTCTGCCATGAAAACAGGAGAAAAAAGAAAGATGGGTGGCCATGCATGCCAATTATACAAGGTACCCGCGGGGTCTTAAAAACTTAGTCTTAAGTTTACTATTAGAAAATTAAGGCCTTGAAAAAGTATTGGATTTCGTTTGCAGGTCTTAAATTTTGTGCATCAAGTATTATTTTCCCCCTCTCTTATTTTCAGTCCCACAAACGAACAGTATTCCGTTTCTCGTGGTTAATGTGTTCCGCCCAATCAGAAGTGGCTGCTCTGTCACGATCAGGGATGAGAATTTTCCGCCGATTGGCGGATTTCCGACTTTTTCAGACCAAAATGATCGTTTTTGAGATCGATGTAAATCCGTTGAGAAATTTTCGGGGGGGTATGATTAACGATCTGTGGTCACCTTATAACGCAGACATCCCAAGTCTCCCGGAACTTCTGGGAGTCTCCTGCATATTGATAGAAGCGAACAAGAGCGTGCACGCGCAACATTAAGGTCTGCATCACGCATCTTAGAATGTGCGCGCGCGAGGGAGACTGTGTGCAGTGTTGCCAGATACTGCTGACGTTTTCCATCCCAAAATATGTTCAAAACCCGCTAAAATGCACTTAAAACCGCCCAATGTGGCAACACTGCCTGTGTGCCTGTTCATGTAGCGCATGCCAGACAAAGAGCATCCTGATTGGGTTACTCAGCAAAATAAGCCAATCAGCTTTCAGTGTGGGCGGGCTTTTATCCCTTTTCTCGAGGACCGGAGTTGAGTCAGTGCAGCCTACAGGATCGTCATGGCAGAGAGAGAGTGCGCGCCCCAAAAAACGAAAATACAAAACCCACTTCACCTCAGATTACACAAAAGAATCTCCCTGTCTAATAAGGGTCAACAATAATGACAGTTTCGCGCAATGTACTGTTTGCAACAGTGAGTTCAGCATTGCCCATGGTGGCTTAAATGATTGTAAAGGACATGTTGAGGTGAGGAGTGTCATTTCATGTGCATTATGTTTAGGTCTACAACAGGCTGGCATGAAAAGACCAAACTTATTGAAGATTTCCGTAAAGTAACAATGTATGAATATACATCATATATATATATCAAATACATGTCATATATAAGTGTGTATCTTTTTTATAAATGAGGTTAGCTTGTCTAATGTAGCATATTGGGGAGAATCATAGTATCATATCTATATTTCTGATAAAATTTTAGGTATGATACCGTGTATAACTCTCCTACTTATTGCTCATTTCATAGGGGGACAGGGGGAATTGCTGGCATGTGCCGCGCGGGAGCATCTGCCCAAATTTTTTAGGCCGAGATGAACTTATAGTTTTTGTTTTAAAAAAAATTTCCAATATGTAATGCCAATTGTACATGCCTGTTCTTTAATTCAAAATCACCATCTTGATCTTCAAATTGACCATATGGTATATGTATTACATTACACAACATCCTGTCCAGATAAAACCTAGTTAGTACACACAACAGTTGAAAGGGAAGTGATAAGTGATGTTGAATGTTGCCTGCTTAATATGCAAGACCTCCTGCTACCATGATAACATCAGAAGAAAGCTTAAGAGAATTATATGATAGAACTTTTTTCTGGTTTGCACTTCATTTTAAAGGATTAGAGTATTCAAAGACATGAATAGCAAAAATGCAGAAATAATACTGTAGAGCTCGTTTATATTAAAAGGTGCATTGATTTTTTGAAATCATCAAATGTGAATTGATTAAAAACAAGTCTCTTGTACCATATTAATCATTTTCACCTGGTAGTCCACCAAGAAGGGGAATTTATTTCCAAATAAATTGCAACTTTTTGCTGATAAAATTAATGGTTTTGGGGTAAAAAAAAAAAAAATAGCCAAAAATCATTAGCCCCTGGAACCCCTGGGCCCCGCCCCCTGGGCCATGGGCCCCGCCCCGGTTTTTTCAGACTTTTTAAATATTTTTCATCCTCATCCCTGGCTGTAGCAATATTGTTGTAATAAAACCGCACAGGGGTGCACCCCCAGATGTGTGCATGTTTGCGTACACTCTTTGCACCATTATTGTTATGTTGTGTTATGTTGAGAGATTGCAGCTGATATTTGTAGAGCTTATTGTTCATTAAAGTTATTTATAAACTTGATTTGATTGATTTATTTTCTGATATTTCATTCATATGCATGCCAGGAAAGGTGTGACGTTGGTCTTAAATTTCATTTACAGTGGTCTTAAAAATGTCTTAAAAAGTCTTAAATTTCAGATTCAAAATCCTGGGGGTACCCTGTTATATCACACAGGGAAACTGCTGTTTTAAAATTGTTTTAAGTGTCTTGGCTGATGTGCAACACTCCAGCACAAGCATTAAAAGAAAATGCCATGGCAAACTGAAGAGAGTTATAATTTTTATAATTAATATAATTCTTTCGTCCTGCAAAAATAGCAAACTGGTCTTAAACATCTCTTCCCTTTTAAATTTGGCAAGTGTGAAGTCTTCCTTCAGCTGAGAATGTGTTAGAGACTTTAAAGAGGATTAAACTTGACAGTATAATCAATTTATAAAAGTACAGTAATCCATGGAACTTGATTTCAAATCAATAGATATTTACATTTCTTATTATTCTTAGTGTATTTGTTTTTCTTGAATACCAGATTTCTTGTGTAAACACTTGTCTGAATGATTTACAAATGAATCTGTTCATATCCAGCTTGATAAATGGGGAATAATGTTAATTCTCTTAACTCTGTCAATATGGGTTCCTAGGAATGCATTTCTGCGAGAAAACACAAATGTGGTTGAGCTGTAGCAGCATTTGGCTGTTGCATACCATGACCTATGCAATTACATGGCTGCGAACACTTCACTCTGCAAAAGAAAGGTTTGACTTTCCTCCCACCTGTTGGATGAGCAATAAATATCTAATAAGGTGCAGGGCATTGATTTTCTACCAATGACTCACTGACACTGGCTCACATAGGCAGACAACACACACTGCTATTAAAATATTGTCAATTCTAACAATTTTATTTATATACGTCTAAAATGGACTAGCTAGTGCAGTTCCTGCACATCACAAAATCTGTGAGAAATTTTCAGCATCACAAACCCCTGTCAATTATACACTTGTAATCTATTACATGCTGAATGTTACAAAAAACTCCACACTAGTTTGTCCCATTTCCCCTTTCATATTTCAAGTATATTGCTGGTATGAGGAAAAATAACTCTCTTGTCCCTTTTCTCCATTCATACTACAGAAGTCTGAAGTGCAAAGTGATTTATAAACACTTCAAACAAGGTCTCAAATCTCGAAAAATATTCACAAAGTTGCTTAGTTAATGACATGGTTCACTTCGAAAGATCCACATGGTCATTTTGATGCTTGATGTATGTAATTTAACCTGAAATCTGTCTAGTTTTGACCCAGTAAATGACAAATGAAAATTGATTTACAAGAAAAATATGTGCATTTATATCAGAGATGTCAACATAGACAATTTGGGTGTAGTAGCTACGGATTTAAAGCACAATTACAGTGCTACACATAGACCTGAATATAATACGTTTCTCAAATGTTTTTGCTCTTGTATCGAGCAAATCAACGTTTTTGGTGTTCGGAATGTTCCACAAGTCATTGTTTGCACTGATTCGGATAATTCCGGGAATTTCTGTATCCTTATGTTAGCTGCACCGTGGTTGGCTGAGAGCATGAATCAGGTCACCTCTCAGCCAATCACAGCATGTGTTAAATGCATTGTTCAGAAGTGCACAGTAGTGATGTGTAGTCATCTTCCTGGAAGCATAATGTTTTCATCGTTTGTGTTCCAGAACTGAAACGTTCAGTTTCGCTCACAAATTAGTGTTGGGTGTGAAGTGAAGACAGACCATGGATTGTAAATGCAGTCTCTGCCTAAAAAGAGGAGACTATGCGAACAGCAATTTCTAGCTAAATACGGGGCAGTGTGTCCATGTATTGTACAGACGAAACTGGACAATCACTGTGCCTACTGTACTCTATGTAGGTGCAATTTCAGCATGCGACATGGGGGGGGGAGCAGTGATGTGCAAGCAAATTAGCATGGAAGGTATAGAAAAGCTCTTAGCACTGCTAGATCAACATATCTCTCCACCTTAATAGAAAATAACAAAAATAATCCTAGATTCCTATTTAATACTGTAGCAAAATTTAACTAGGAGAAAGGCCACTATAAACACATGCATGCCAGCAATATGTAGTAGCAATGACTTCATGAATTTTTTTTCAGTGACAAAATTGAAATTATCTGACAAAAAATTCAAACTACTAATTTAAGGCCAGACAATTTAAGTAACCCTGTAGTTAACAATATAACAGTTTCAAATCAGCAATTAGAATGTTTTACTCCCCTTAGAGAAATCAAACTAATTTCATTAATCTCCACATTGAAATCTTCAACTTGTGTACTAGATCCCTTAAGCCTAGGTTACAACCGGACGTACGATTTTTTGGCCGTGCGATTTTTTGCGTTTCCCAAATCGCTGCGGTTTTTTTTTGTTCGTGGAGAAAGACGCACGTTGGCCGTAAGTTTGTCTTGCAACCTGAAAAAAACGTAAGCGCCCGTAGAGTTTGTTTGACATGACAAAGAACCTCTGCGGCCAGTCTACAGCTCGAAAATCAGCACGTCACACGCGCGCCCTCCGTGCGTTTCACTCGCGCCCTCCGTGCGTTTCTTGCGTTTTTTGCACGTAGACTGGCCGTAGGAGCACGTACGGCCGGTTGTGACCGAGGCATTACCTACATGACTCTTCAAACAGATAATACCAGAAGCAACTGAACCGCTTCTAAAAATAAATTCTTCCCTAAGAATTGGCTATGTACCCAAATCCTTTAAACTAGCAGTTATCAAACCCCTGATTAAAAAACCTGACCTTGATCCCTGTCAGCGGTCCATCTCATCTCATCTCATTATCTCTAGCCGCTTTATCCTTCTACAGGGTCGCAGGCAAGCTGGAGCCTATCCCAGCTGACTACGGGCGAAAGGCGGGGTACACCCTGGACAAGTCGCCAGGTCATCACAGGGCTGACACATAGACACAGACAACCATTCACACTCACACCTACGGTCAATTTAGAGTCACCAGTTAACCTAACTTGCATGTCTTTGGACTGTGGGGGAAACCGGAGCACCCGGAGGAAACCCACGCGGACACGGGGAGAACATGCAAACTCCACACAGAAAGGCCCTCGCCGGCCCCGGGGCTCGAACCCAGGACCTTCTTGCTGTGAGGCGACAGTGCTAACCACTACACCACCGTGCCGTCAGCGGTCCAATTATCAGCCAATATCAAACCTCCCCTTTATCGCCAAGATCCTCAAAATAGCTGTCGCACAGCGGTTTTGCTCATATCTACATAGGAATAACATGTGTCAGTCAGGATTTAGACCACAGCACTAGTTAAAGTAGTAAATGACATACTATTGGCATCTGATCAGTGCTGCGTCTTGCTGCTTGTGTTGCTTGACCTTAGTGCAGAATTTGATACCGTTGCTCATTCCATTCTTCTGGATAGACTAGAAAATGTTGTGGGAGTTAAGGTAATGACCCTCTCCTGGCTCAGGTCTTATTTAACTGATCGCTGTCAGTATGTTGATGTAAATGGTGATTTTTCTAGACATACTGAGGTAAAGTTTGGTGTTCCACAAGGATTCTGTCTTAGGCCCACTGCTTTTTTTTTTTTTCTTTATATGTTACCTCTGGATGATATTCATAAGCATGGTATTAGTCAGAGAACTGAACTGAATGAACAACTGAAAGTCAGATTGTTTCAAAACGATTGGCCTTCAAGAAGCGAGAACACAGACGGGTAAGCGCCGACTCTCATTTGGATAAAAAACACCCCCATCACCACTCGTTGTTTACCTGCATTTAGATCAATACATGTGACTTGTATTGTGTATTTAAGTTACTGGTATAAGATTATTTAATTTGTATCAGAATGTGATTTAGTTCATCTGATTATTTAATTAGCCTTTTACATTTCATCAGTGAAAATGCATGCATGTGCAAGTTATAATACCCATCCTATTTTAATGAGAGTCAAACACAATCAATGAAGTCAAATCAGTCTTAGTTGAGCAAGTTGGTAACGGTATTTCTTACTTTCACCATAAATTTTTATTTATATGACTTTGGTCTATAGCTGTCAAAGGCCTCGGCCTTAAAACCGGTTCCTGCTGTGACGTCACACACTCAGGGCTGGCTGGCTCAGCGGGGCAGCTCGAATGGCAACTTTGTGGTCAATTTTAACTCTCAAAAATATATTTTTTAAATTCCCATTTATGCAGCATACAAGAGTCAAGGATGGAGATCCTATCCACTCAGAAATTTTATTTAAAAATAAAGGTTCTGCATATCTGCTTTAATGATTAATATTCACATACTTGTGTACACACACTGCCAGAGCTGTGTCAGAATACTACCATGCTGCTTTGTGGGGGTGGGGAGGAGTGTTACAATTAAAAAAAAAAAAAAAGACACTGGCTCTTTTTGAGTTCAATTGTTTCATTTTGTACCATTCTACCAGGTGTTTATTCTACAGGTTCTATAAGTTAGTCAGTAAATCCAGTCAGTTGCTTCAGAGGCATTAGATTTTGTAAGCGCTGTGGCAATAATACAACAATGTGTTGACAGAAAATGTACTTTTAATACTTAAGTATTTTTAAATGCAAGTACTTCAGTAAAAAATTGACTGTACAACTTGTATTGGAGTAACATTTGACCAGTGGGATCTGTACTTTGACTTAAGTAATGAAGTTGGGTACTTTGTCCACCTCTGGTATTAGTTTCCGCTTGGGGTGATCATTGACTCCAGTCTTTCATTTGAAACTCATAACATTTACCCAGATAGCAATATTTCTGAGAAGAAAGAAAGCTAAGATAAGAAGTATAATGTCGCTACACGATGCAGAAAAACTAGTTCATGCTTTTGTTACCTCCAGGTTAGATTATTGTAATGCCTTACTATTTGGATGTTCCAGTAAGTGCATAAACAAGCTCCAGTTCAAAATGCAGCAGCAAGAGTCCGTACTAGAACTAGAAGATATGACCACATCACCCCGTCTTATCCACACTGCATTGGCTCCCAATCAAATTTCATATTCATTATAAAATACTACGATTGATTTTTAAAGCACTGAATGGTCTTGCGCCACAGTACCTCAGCAAAATTCTGGTCCTTTATAACCTGCCATGCCTATTTGGATCAAAAGGTGCAGGCTATCTGCTGGTACCTTATATAGTGAAGGCTACATCGGGGGTAGCCTTTTCTTACAAAGCCCACAGTTATGGAACAGCCTTCCAAGTAGTGTTCGGGAATCAAACACAGTCTTAGCGTTTAAGTCTAGGCTGAAAACATGTTTGTTTAGTCAGGCCTTTTGTTCATAGTTTTATTAAGCAAAGGAGTACATCTGGGTATGGGCACAGGTATGGGTGCTGTGTGAGACAGCTGCTCTCCAGTAGCTCTGTTGTTTTTAGCTCTTTAAACCTTTTTTTTTCCCCCCCACCTTTTTTTTTTTTACTTTTTTGCTCTTCTTATGAAGACATAGTGTGTTTTACTTATATCACATGGATATTTGTAACTTTAACATGCAACCAGGAGCCAGTTTTCTCACTTATTCAAGAGAGGAGCTGCTGGCCCTGAAAACAATGGGACACCCCATCCCGGTCGAGTTGAAGAGGAAACCCAGGGGCTGCAAAACTGGAGCTAAGCTAAAGGCTAGGCTAGCGGACAACCGGCAGCGCTACAAACCATCCATTCCCTCCGTTATCATGGGGAATGTGAACTCGCTGCTGAATAAAGACCAGCAGTTGTTCACATGCGGGAAAAGCAAAGGTGGGGGACTCCTCATTTATGTTAACAACCGCTGGTGTAACCCAGGACATTTCTCCGTAAAGACAGTCTTCTGTTGCCCGGACTTGGAGCTGCTAGCCGTTAGCCTGCGGCCATATTATCTGCCGAGGGAGTTCAGTCACTTGATCACCATCTGTGTTTACATCCCTCCGAAGGCAGATGCAGCCGCTGCACATGAGAGGATTCACTCTGTCACAGCAAGGCTGCAGACGCAGCACCCTGAGGCATTTATGATCATTTCTGGGGACTTTAACCACGCTACTTTTGGACTCTACTTTGGCTGCTTTTTACCAGGCTGTGGATTGTCCAACAAGGAACAACAGGACAATTGACTTGCTGTATGCTAATGTGAGGGATGCATACAGAGTCACACCCCTCCCCCCACTAGGGAAGTCTGACCACAACCTGGTTCATCTACAGCCGAAGTACACCCCCCTGGTGCAAAGGCAGTCTGCGACAACTAGCTCCATCAGGAGGTGGTCCCCTGAAATGGAAGATGCCCTCAGAGACTGCTATGACATCACGGACTGGGATGTGCTGCTTAGCCCACACTGTGAGGACATAGAGGGGCTGACACTCTGTCTGACGGATTACCTCAACTTCTGTGCAGACGTGGTCTCCCCCGCTAAGACTGTACGGTGTTACCCTAATAACAAGCCATGGGTAACACAGGAAGTCAAAGCTGTCAACAGGAAGAAGGCCACCTTCAGGAGCAGGGATAGGGAGGCAATGAAAGCAGCACAGCAGGAGGTGAAACGCTGCATGAGGGAACCTAAGGACAGCTACAGGAGAAAGGTGGAGCAGAAGCTGAAGAACAGCATGAGGGAGGTCTGGGAAGGTGTGAAAACCATCACAGGCCACAATACAAAGACCAGAGTCGTTGAGGGGACAGTGGAGAGGGCGAACGAGTTGAATGACTTCTTCAATTGTTTCAACCAGCCCACGTCCCCCCCACCCTTTCCCTCACTGCAACCATCTCTCCTTCTTCCCTCAATACACCTCCCCCTAGTCATCACAGCATCCCCCTCCTCCCCCACCTCAACACAGACTCCTCCATGCATTACTGCAGACCAGGTCAGAGGTCAACTGAGGAAGCTTCACCCCAGGAAAGCAGCAGGCCCGGACAAGGTGTGTCCACGACTACTGAAGACCTGTGCTGCTGAACTGGGTGAACCACTCCAACCTCAGCCTGCAGCTGAGGAGAGTGCCAACCCTCTGGAAGACATCATGTATTGTTCCAGTTCCCAAAAAGAATTGGCCCAGTGAGCTGAACGACTTCCAACCGGTGGCACTCACTTCACATCTGATGAAGACGTTGGAGCGGCTCTTCCTCAGCCTCCTCAGACCCCAGGTACAACATGCTCAGGACTGTCTGCAGTTTGCGTACCGGGCAGGTGTTGGTGTGGAAGACGCCATCCTCTACCTGCTACACCGAGCCCACTCGCATCTGGGTTAGGGAAATGGCACAGTGAGGATCCTCTTCTTGGACTTTTCGAGTGCCTTCAACACCATCCAGCCTTTGTTGCTTCAGGACAAACTGAACAGGATGCAAGTGGACCCCTGCCTGGTCACCTGGATCTCCAGCTACCTCACTGACAGGCCGCAGTACATCAGGCTGAAGGACATCACGTCTGACACTGTAATTAGCAGCACCGGAGCACCCCAGGGCACGGCGCTGGCCCCTCTTCTCTTCACCCTGTACACCACGAACTTCTGTTACAACTTGGAGCTGTGTCACATTCAGAAGTTTGCCGATGACACAGCCATCGTGGGGTGTATCAGTGATGACAGGGAGGAGGAGTATAGGAGCCTGGTGAGGGACTTTGCTGTGTGGTGCAACAGGAACCATCTGCAGCTCAACACCTCGAAGACCAAGGAGCTGGTCATTGACTTTGGGAGGTCCAGACCAAGGTCACGACCAGTTCTGATCGAGGGAGTCGAGGTGGAGGCTGTGGATTCCTGAAATCTGTCTAGTTTTGACCCAGTAAAAACTAGATTCCTACACTTTGCTGTGGATTCCTACAAGTACCTCGGGCTGTGGCTGGACAGCAAGCTGGACTGGACTTGCAACACCAGTCACTTGTACAGGAAGGGACAGAGCAGGCTATACTTCTTTAGGAGGTCCTTTAAAATCTGCAGGAAACTCCTGTAGATGTTCTATCAGTCTGTGGTCGCCAGTGTCCTGTTTTACACCGTGGTGTGCTTGGGGGGGGCAGCACATCCAAGAAGGACACATCCAGGCTGGACAAACTGATCAGGCGGGCCGGCTCTGTGGTCGGCATGAAGCTGGAGACTCTGGTGATGGTGGCAGAGAAGAGGTCTATGGACAAACTTTTGAACATCATGGACGATGCCAGTCACCCTCTGCACACCGTCATCAGCAACCAGAGGAGCCTGTTCAGTGACAGAATGCTCCTTCCCAAGTGCAGGACGAACAGACTCAAAAACTCCTTTGTCCCTCATGCCATCAGACTGTACAACTCCTCTCTGGGGGGAGGAGGGGTAACAGGAGGACAGAGGATGAGAAGGAGCAGTTGCCTAGCCTAACAATAAGCAATGTTGGACAATGTGCAATATAAAGTGCAATATCTTTCCTGCTGCGCCCCCCCCTTTCCCCCCTCCCCCTTCCTCTCTTCCTCATATCTTATTCTTTCATATTTGTATCTGTAAATACTTAATTTATTTTAATTTATCTAGAAGTTTTCTCTTTCTTTTCTCTGTTTATCTGTAATGATGCTGCTGGAATATTAATTTCCCTGAGGGAACTCTCCCAAAGGGATCAGTAAAGTTTTATCTAATCTAATCTAATCTGGAAGGGCGCTCAGGCATAGTGTTTTGGTAAACTGGGATGTATGGATGCTGTCAGCCCTCCACTCACTTGCTCACTTGGGTTTGTTGACGGTGTAGCGGCTGGCTACTTTGTCCCAGGGCACCTCCATGCCTGTGTTACCTTCTGGCTCTCCCTTCCAGGCCCAGCCTGGGCTCAGCATGGGACTCTGTTAGAACCATGGTTGGGCTAAATGACAAAACACTGAAAAAAGTGGCTTTGGAGGGCCTTTCAACAGATTTAGCCCTAGCCCAGGAGCTAAACATGTTTTATTCAAGATTTGATAAATAGAATTTCTGAAATGAAATTTCAGCTCTTAAACAAAATTTGCTAGCCCAGTCAGCAGCCTGTTTTTCTCCACAGTGTGGTAAGAACTTTTAAACACTGTAAAGCCAAAACAAGCCGTGGTCCTGTGCTGTCCCGCTGCGTAGAGCAATTAGGCCCAATTTTTAAGTATATTTTTAATATGTCACTGCAACTTCAAACGGTTCCTGACTTATGGAAACAATCCATGATCGTTTCCATAGCTAAAAACAGCCACCCAAAGTCTCTTAATGACTATAGGCCCATAGCCCTAACCTCACTTGAAATGAAGTCCTTTGAAAAACTGGTCAAAAAGGAAATTATTTTAAAGACTGACCATCTCCTCGACCCCTTACAATTTGCATATCGATCCAATGGGGGGTCCAGGATGCAATTATAACCTTGCTCAACTTCTTTCTTAAACATCTTGAGGGCTCCAAGACTCATGCCAGGACACTGTTTGTGGACTTCTCATCAGCCTTCAACACCATACAGCCCCACCTACTGGTGCAGAAGCTACTTGACCACTTTCAGCTGGACACTAGCATGTCCGGCTGGATTCTAGGCTTCCTCACTAATAGATCCCAGAGAGTGAGAGTAAATGGCCACCGGTCTAGATTATCCTTTACATCTACAGGCTCTCCTCAGGGCTGTGTTCTTTCTCCTTTCCTCTACATCCTTTACACGGACGACTGTCGATCTGGGATGGACAGACGTCATATTGTAAAGTTTGCAGATGACACAGTCATTGTGAGTTTGCTGAAGGACAATGAGACATCACACGGCCCCATCATAGACTACTTTGTGAACTGGTGTCAGGAAGCTTTTCTGGAGTTAAATGTGACTAAGACTAAGGACATGTATATTGATTTTAGGCACAAAGACTGTAACCACACTAAAACAAACATCAATGGGCAGGACATTGAAATAGTCCAACAATACGAGTATTTGGGTTCCATTATTACCTCCGCCAAGGAGGTTATGTTTTCGATAGCGTTGGTTTGTTTGTTGGTTTGCCTGTTAGCAACATTACGGAAAAAGTTATGAACGGGTCGCTCTGAAATTTTTCCCAGAGGTGTGACTGGGCACAAGCAACAATCCATTAAATTTTGCCGGTGATCTGGATCACCGTCTGGATCCCGGAATTTTTGAAAGGATTCTTGGCAGAGGTCTGCGCTCTCCGAGTGCTTTTCTAGTTGATAATAAGTTAAGTTTTAACAGTAACACAGATATATGTTGTGTAAAAAAGGACAGCAACATCTATACTGCCTCAGGAAGCTGGCAAGGTTTAATGTAGATAAGTCTCTAATGACTCTTTTCTACAGATCCTTCATTGAGTCAATACTTACTTTTTCAGCCATCTGTTGGTATGCCCTGCTTAATGTGAAACAGAAAAACGCCATATTTAAGGTGTGCAGTAGTGTTACTGGTGTTCAACAGAAAAGTATGTCCGCACTGTCTGAGGAACAGGTAATTAAGAAGGCTGAATCCATCCTGTTAAATTACACCCACCCTCTGCATCGTGAATTTCAGGCTTTGCCCTCTGGCTCCTGTTTCAAATATCCATTAGCCCGAACCAACAGATATAAACACACTCCTTTATACCTTCTGCTGTCCAGTTACTGAACTCTTTTAGGAAACGGAGATAACCTCTATACCCCCCCCACACACACTTTATTCTATTTATTATTTTAAATTCTGTGTTTTTAAATGTTTTGTGGAAGTGTGTGTGTGTGTGTGTGTGTGTGTGTGTGTGTGTGTAAATATGGGTGCTACCACTGCAAAATAATTGCCCTAGTAGGACAAATAAAGTATTACTAGCACTACTACTTTTTAGTTATGCTGTCATAGTTTTGCTGGAGTCCCTGCTTGCACTCAGCACGAAATGTATACTTATTTGTTAGGTGACGCTGGGCATACCTAACGACCTGTGTCCCCCCGCCCTTGCCTTTCACTCTGTCTGTTCCTCTGAGTTACATGTCAATCCTGAGACTGAGATGCTGACCTCCTACTGCTCCTCAGACCTGTCTGATCCATCCTAATGCCCTACATCTGGCTGGAGTCTCATCACGTTGCTCCTGTAGAGGACAGTCAGATGTCTCCCTCGGAAGATGGCTCTGGACATTTACAGTAATGCTTTTATGGCTGAAGACTACAGTTGACTTGTTAACTTGAGGACCGCAATTGTCATGAACAGTTTTGCACTCAAGTTTCCATCAATGAACAGTTTATAACTTCAACAAAACAGACTTCATGTTAAAACTATAATGTTAAAACTATAAACTGGTTACACAGTTATACTTTGGGACTATATAGGACACTGTTATAGAAGTGAGTTATTTATAATCACGCTGTCTAGTATCACCCAAATGAGGATGGGTTCCCTTTTGAGTCTGGTCCCTCTCAAGGTTTCTTCCTCATGTCATTTGAGGGAGTTTTTCCTTGCCACGGTCGCCACAGGCCTGCTCATTGGGGATAGATTAGGGATAAAATTAGCTCATGTTTAATGTCTTTCATTTTCTGTAAAGCTGCTTTGTGACGGTGTCTATTGTTAAAAGCACTATAAAAAATAAACTTGAACTTGTAAGGTAATGTTGTCAGTACTATGGATATTCAACTCCAATGCAGAGTGTGAGTGAGTGTTCAGTCTTGTAACCAAAAATAAGTTGGAGTTCAATCCAAACATGAAGACCGAGACTGTGAGCAGCCTGGTCACAAACAAGCAATTCATGATTGCCAAAGGTTCAGTGTGCTACCACTAGTCATACAACAGAAGTACACTGAAGAAAGCAAAGTCCGCTATATAGAACAAATTATCTAAACTTCAACATGTTCAGTTTAATTAAATGTATGGATGGGCATATTTTAGTATTGGCTTTAAGTTAAGTCCAATATTAGACTGGTGTACAGTTCAGGAAGTAAATACGGTATTCATTTTGTTGTTATTGAAATACCTGTACATAAATCTTGTCTTTGGGGGGGGGGGGGGGGGGGGGGTTACTTAAAATATGGAATTGTATGCATTGTTTCAGAAAATTCAGTATTGTTTTGATGCCAAAACATGCAGTTTTAGTGGGCTGTTTTTATTTTTTTTTTAAATTGGCAATAACGTTTAAGCTCAAACTTAAACAGAGAATAAACCTCCCCAGCTGCACTTTTTTCTTTGAGGTTTCAACAATGAAATTGGTCTCCTGTACAATACAAATCAGTATCCATGAAAATACATTATGAATAATATATGTAGATAAAACATGTATCGAATAATAACAAAATGTATTTATATCAAAAGAGATGTGCGGCACATTAGCTGATATCCTCAAACCACTATCCAAGACACCGCCATTAGGCAACACCTCAGTCTGAGCCAGGGTCTGGGTTACCGGAGTCCTTGCCACAGTTCAGAGTGTCTTCTGGTGTATGTCCATTGATTGTCAACTCGATAAACTGTTTGCAAATATTCCAGCATGAAAGCCTAGCACGCTGTTAACACGGTAGCCATCCGCTTGCTAGCAACTGCTTGTTAGCTTGGAGGCAAGTGAGCCATTCTGCTTTGAGCGACTTTATCATCTTGAATCACAATCTAATACAGAGTAAAATACAGTGGTGCTTGAAAGTTTGTGAACCCTTTAGAATTTTCTATATTTCTGCATAAATATGACCTAAAACATCAGATTTTCACACAAGTCCTAAAAGTAGATAAAGGGAACCCAGTTAAACACATGAGACAAAAATATTATATTTAGTCATTTATTTATTGAGGAAAATGATCCAGTATTACATATCTGTGAATGGCAAAAGTATGTGAACCTTTACTTTCAGTATCTGGTGTGACCCCCTTGTGCAGCTATAACTGCAACTAAACATTTCCGGTAACTGTTGATCAGTTCTGCACACCGGCTTGGAGGAATTTTAGCCCATTCCTCCGTACAGAACAGCTTCAACTCTGGGATGTTGGTGGGTTTCCTCAAATGAACTTCTCGCTTCAGGTCCTTCCACAGCATTTCGATTGGATTAAGGTCAGGACTTTGACTTGGCCATTCACTTGACATTAACTTTATTCTTCTTTAACCATTCTTTGGTAGAATGACTTGTGTGCTTAGGGTCATTGTCTTGCTGCATGACCCACCTTCTCTTTGAGATTCAGTTTATGGACAGATGTCCTGACATTTTCAGGGATGAGAATTTTCCGCTGATCGGCGGATTTCCGATTTTTTCAGACCAAAATGATCGTATTTGAGATCGATGTAAATCCGTTGAGAAATTTTCGGGGGGAGAGGGATATGGTTAACAATCTGTAGTCACCTTATAACGTCTTGATTCTTGGTGGGCTCCGGGTTAACACACTCGAGTCTTTCGACATGTCGTAATTAACATTCACTTTTGCGACAATGTTCGACTTATTTGCGGTAGAATTTTCGGGAAATCCCATCGCATGCAGTGTATAAACACAAGTACGCGTGGCTTGCAATCGCTGTTCACTGACCCATACACACTGTTTGACGATACGCATTGGTAACATGGGAAAGACACATATTCAGGCAGGATATTTTAGCAAATCGACAATGGCAAAAGTCCTAGATAAGAAAGAAGAGGCTCGAGCGAGGGAGATTGATAAAGGTGCAGGAATAAAGAACTGTTTTCGATGGGCTTGGTTAGAAAGAACACTGAATGTCGAGATCGACAAGCAGACTGTCACAACGAAGCTCAGTGATCACATACGGAAAATAGACGTCCCAGGAAAAGTACTTTGCTCATTGTGTTCTGACATGATAGACTACGCTAGTAGAGGGGCAAGGACTATCGAACTTCACATATGCACCAAAAAACACGCAGGTAGGTCGAAATTTATTTTGCCTGTTCAATGATTCATTATATTTATAATGTATATTGCACAAATCAATGCCATGGTGTGTATGTATTTTGTATATACATACATCAGTGTTCGAAATACCCTTCTGCATTTTGCAGAATGATTTTCAAGATTGCAGAAGAAAAATTAAACAACCTGCAATTTTGCAGAATGAAAAAATCAGGCTCGGGATACAATGGTTCTCAATTTAGCAAACTAGCGGAGCTGTAAATAAACTGAAACCTGTGCCGCGCGAGCCTGACGGCATTTTCCCAGGTCAAAGTTGAGCAATTTTTACATAATACTGACGAAAGGCAACGACAACCAAATAAGGGCAGTTGCCATTTTCCGATGTAAGATTTCGTCACTTTTAATACCCGCCGGGAGGACCCGACAACTACCTCAGCAGTTTTCGGCAGTTTTCGCCATGCATCTCCCAGAATTCAATGCGGCACAACAAACATGGCTCCCAAGAAGAGGATTGTTTCTTCGGGGCAAGAGTCCGACAAAAACACCAAGAAAACAAGGACGATTTTGTCGTATCTCGGCAAAACCGGCAGCCAGCGTGACTCCAACAACAGCGATAGATCGCGCGTCCGCGAGGGTGACAAAAATGAAGACGGTCGCTGCTATAGTTGCATACATATATATATTGTTAAATTGTATAGGTTTGTATATATTGTGTTGTTGAATCATGCAAAATTATACTGATATATCCCTTTTGAAAACAGCAACAGTATTTTACCTTTATTCATAGATACTTTTGAATATTTTGTTTTCTCATACCAAGCTACACTAATACATGTTTTGTGTACATGTTCTTTTTTTTTTTTTTTTTTTTTACTAGTGCTGTCTTGCCTGTGGTGCAGACTAGCACAAAGTAAAACAGTTGCCCTGTAAGACAAAGCTCATAGGTTCAGTTCTGTAGCTCTCAGTAGTTCTGTAGCTCTCAGTTCTGCCATGATTAGTTTGTACCCAGTTTTCTGTTGTTAGTTTAGAGCAGTGAAGCCCCTGCAGTAGTTCTCAGTTCAGTTCATGACCTTGCACTTTAGAAGCCAGGCAAACACAATGAACCCAAACGTCTTTCCATTTGCCAGTTGGGTTTTATTCCTGAATGGCATCAATTCTTTGCATCATCGTAAGATGTAACAGAGTGTAGAATTGAAACCTTGCTTTCAATTTAAAACTACAGGTTGCAGATGCAAACACTGTGAATGAAGTACATTTTGGGTAACAATCTATTGTTCAAGCTAGAACCTTAATCTTGACAAAATGTAACATGACGTGTAACATGAAAATTAATGTTTTGTTTCTTGAAGAACAGTTGTGTTCTATTTTTTATTGTGGTGATACCTTTATTAGTATGTTGTGTGGAAGGATAATGTGTGGGTGTGATAACTAGTACATTTATGAATTAGTTGGTATTGAGGTATTTCACCTGACGTAACAGGGTCACGTGACGCCCCGGTGTCCGCCATTTTGAACGTCAAGCTAGCTAATGTCAACAACAGTAGCTGGTATGTTACTGTAGCAATGTTTATGTTCAGTCATTTGGATGACTGTTAAAACCTTTCAGTCTCAAGTTTTTCCTTTACTGGATTTACTAGTTTACTGAGCTAGCGCTCTGGCGGCCGGCAGGCTAGTGCGCGCTAGCTCCCAGCTTGCCCGAGCGTGCTAGCTCAGTAAACTAGTAAATCCAATAAAGCAAAAACTTGAGACTGAAAGGTTTTAACAGTCATCCAAATGACTGAATGTAAACATTGCTACAGTAACATACCAGCTATGATGTTGTTGACATTAGCTAGTGCTAACAGCTAGTTGCTAATACACTGCTACAACTACACCGACCCTAATAATACAGTTCTTGGTCATTGCCTGGTAACAGCAAATTTATAACGGGCCATGTCTAAACAGACTAAGAAGTTATTTCAATGACATTTAATAACATTTTGTTTATCCTGAGGACCGAAAGTAAATGAAAATGTGAACAAACCTTAGCTGTAATAAGATGGTGACCACCGGCTCCAGGGATGACCCGCTGATGTAGGCATGTTACCCTGCCTGACACAAAATATTTGTAGGTATCCAAACTCATACGCTTTCAGATCAATACCTGTGTATGGCGATGGGTTTTTAACGACATAGGTATACAGATCATGTGGGCCGAAGTCAGGTAAAGAGGGCTTCGTGTACTTCCGTACGTCAGTGAACAATCCTGGTGGAAGCAGGTAAACGTCGTTCTCTAAGCCTGCTAACCTCAATTTTTGCAAATACCTCTCCCTCTGCTCGCCCTGTAAATGCCCTACATCGCTGGATAGTGAAGGTGTTTTCTGCATCTCGCTCCTTTTTCTTTTATGTTTTTCGTTTGTCGCCTTCCTCGCATTCAAACTGATTTGAGCCGTGCCGTCCAAAATGGCAGCATCACATGACTTGGTCACGTGGGTGAAATACCTCAATACATAGTTGTAGTAGCCCGTAGTGTCAGGGCGAGGGTGATGAAAGACCTGTGGAGGTATCATGGAATGATAACTTTGCTGCAGAGAAGGATCTGTGAAGACTGAAATTAAAAATAGTGAGAGAATAAATAATTACAGTAATGCTATGAGTTGTAAAGCTAGATATGATGTAAATATAGGCATTATTAGGTTGAGAAGGGTGTAGTATGGAGGCTTGTGTATTTGCAGAAAATATTTCCAAATTGCAGAACAAAATTTTGACATTCTGCAATATTGCAGAACACTGGAAAAAAAAAATATATATGAGTGATTCCACGCTTATGGGTACTGAAATGGGGACATGAACTTATTTTTAAAAATTCACCTAAAACCATTTCTTTTTTTTACCATCAGGTCACAAAACATGTAATCTTTAATGAATGATATGTTAAAAGATAACTTTAATTTTCTGAGATGTAATAAAAACATATTTATATGCCAAAGTCAGAACGTAACAGAAGTGTTGTGGACATATATATTCTCAATTTTAACAATGTAGAATTACTTTTTGAAACATAGGAAGGTGATGTTTTAGCAAATATAATTAATAAACATGTGTAGTAGAATAAACATACACATTCTTTCAATAAGATTAACATGGTATATAGCTAGATTGTAATTAATTTGTAACAGACGCGAGATGGACAATCGTAACAGAAGTAATGTAACAGACATCATTTTGGAACTCATAGGCTTGACTTTGGCATATAAATGTTTTTATTACATCTCAGAAAATTAAAGTTATCTTTTAACATATCATTCATTAAAGATTACATGTTTTGTGACCTGATGGTAAAAAAAGAAATGGTTTTAGGTGAATAAGTCCCTTTTCTCTTTACAACAGTCGGTAAACGTCTGGGGACTGAGGAGACAAGTTGCTCAAATTTAGGGATAGGAATGTTAACCCATTCTTGTCTAATGTAAGATTCTAGTTGCTCAACTGTCTTAGGTCTTTTTTGTCGTATCTTCCGTTTTATGATGCGCCAAATGTTTTCTATGGGTGAAAGAGCTGGACTGCAGGCTGGCCAGTTCAGTACCCGGACCCTTCTTCTATCCAGCCATGATGCTGTAATTGATGCAATATGTGGTTTGGCATTGTTATGTTGGAAAATGCAAGGTCTTCCCTGAAAGAGACGTCGTCTGTATGGGAGCATATGTTGCTCTAGAACCTGGATATACCTTTCAGCATTGATGGTGTCTTTCCAGATGTGTAAGCTGCCCATGCCACACGCACTAATGCAACCCCATACCATCAGAGATGCAGGCTTCTGAACTGAGCGCTGATAACAACTTGGGTCGTCCTTCTCCTCTTTAGTCTGAATGACACGGTGTCCCTGATTTCCATAAAGAACTTCAAATTTTGATTCGTCTGACCACAGAACAGTTTTCCACTTTACCACAGTCCATTTTAAATGAGCCTTGGCCCAGAGAAGACGTCTGCGCTTCTGGATCATGTTTAGATACGGCTTCTTCTTTGAACTATAGAGTTTTAGCTGGCAACAGCGGATGGCACGGTGAATTGTGTTCACAGATAATGTTCTCTGGAAATATTCCTGAGCCCATTTTGTGATTTCCAATACAGAAGCATGCCTGTATGTGATGCAGTGCCGTCTAAGGGCCCGAAGATCACGGGCAACCAGTATGGTTTTCCAGCCTTGACCCTTACGCACAGAGATTCTTCCAGATTCTTTGAATCTTTTGATGATATTATGCACTGTAGATGATATGTTCAAACTCTTTGCAATTTTACACTGTCGAACTCCTTTCTGATATTGCTCCACTATTTGTTGGCGCAGAATTAGGGGGATTGGTGATCCTCTTCCCATCTTTACTTCTGAGAGCCGCTGCCACTCCAAGATGCTCTTTTTATACCCAGTCATGTTAATGACCTATTGCCCATTGACCTAATGAGTTGCAATTTGGTCCTCCAGCTGTTCCTTTTTTGTACTTTTAACTTTTCCAGCCTCTTATTGCCCCTGTCCCAACTTTTTTGAGATGTGTTGCTGTCATGAAATTTCAAATGAGCCAATATTTGGAATGAAATTTCAGAATGTCTCACTTTCGACATTTGATATGTTGTCTATGTTCTATTGTGAATACAATATCAGTTTTTGAGATTTGCAAATTATTGCATTCTGTTTTTATTTACAATTTGTACTTTGTCCCAAGTTTTTTGGAATCGGGTGTGTGTGTGTGTGTGTGTGTGTGTGTGTGTGTGTGTGTACAGTGGGGCAAAAAAGTATTTAGTCAGCCACCAATTGTGCAAGTTCTCCCACTTAAAAAGATGAGAGAGGCCTGTAATTTTCATCATAGGTACACTTCAACTATGTGAGACAGAATGGGGGGAAAGAATCCAGGAAATCACATTGTAGGATTTTTAATGAATTAATTGGTAAATTCCTCGATAAAATAAGTATTTGGTCACTGTTAGGGTTCAACCCAGTCTGAAACAGTCAATCAGTCAACTTATTTCTCGGGACCCCCGCCCTTGTACCACCCAGACGTCTGGGACGGAACACCGCAAAAAAACAGACAACCAGAGATCGGTTTCACTGCTGTTTAATCACAGTATTCTCGCCAAAGATGAAAGATTACAAACACCTTTTATAACAAATCATAATCTCTCCAAACGGCTATTGTGTCTGTCAAATGTGTGTGTGTATATGAGCAGGTCTTAATTACTTCATTGTTCAGACATCTTAAAGGTCATTGCTTACGTACCCCCCTTCAGGTCAGGGCACTATGTACTTAAACACAGATAATATATCTAGTCTACGAAGTCTAGTCAAAGAAAAATACATCAGACATTAATACCAATTTAAACAGCAATAGTTTTAAAGGATCTAAAAGCTAAAAGATGAAAAGCTAAAAATATTAAAATCATGGCGGCACGGTGGTGTAGTGGTTAGCGCTGTCGCCTCACAGCAAGAAGGTCCTGGGTTCGAGTTTGCATGTTCTCCCTGTGTCCACGTGGGTTTCCTCCGGGTGTTCTGGTTTCCCCCACAGTCCAAAGACATGCAGGTTAGGTTAACTGGTGACTCTAAATTGACCGTAGGTGTGAATGTGAGTGTGAATGGTTGTCTGTGTCTATGTGTCAGCCCTGTGATGACCTGGCGACTTGTCCAGAGTGTACCCCGCCTTTCGCCCATAGTCAGCTGGGATAGGCTCCAGCTTGCCTGCGACCCTGTAGAAGGATAAAGCGGCTAGAGATAATGAGATGAGATATTAAAATCATAACTCTTAACACATGAATGTGTGTCTTGTGCGAAGTCAGCAAATTACATCTTGATTTCAGCAATATGTAGTAAGACAATCATAAGCAAAATAACAAACAATTTTAACAAAGATATGTTATAAATATGTTATATGTTATAAACAAAATAAGAACAAACTTAAACAAAACAGTCATACGAAAAATCATTATCATAATCATATGTGATTACATCGAGAATTAATCTTGAGTTAATCTTTGCCCTTCTTGACGTATATTGGTGCTCAGAGGGCGGGCATGCCCAATCAGCCCTCG
The DNA here is from genome assembly GCF_027579695.1 of Neoarius graeffei. Lineage (NCBI taxonomy): Eukaryota > Metazoa > Chordata > Actinopteri > Siluriformes > Ariidae > Neoarius > Neoarius graeffei. The sequence continues at coordinate 26,403,436 of NC_083580.1, read as the reverse complement.
TCCCACCTCACCGGAGCTTAGAGAAACTCAAAACCTCTTAATTCCCAAATACACGCTACTTCCTTCAGAGTAATTTGTTCTAAAACAGTGAGGGGAAATGAAATTAGAAGGCATATCGACCTATAGTGAGAAGAGTCCTGTAAGAATACAGAGTTTCAGAGCATAGAGATGTGTAATAATAGTAGAAGACAGCATCAGATGAAAGACATAACACATTCGTGTGGTGTGCGCTTGTGCAGTCCAGTTAGCGAAGTTAGTCCAGAAGATGTTGTCTTGAAGTCCAGCTCGAGCAGGTAACCCTGCTCTGAGCAATGAAGTGGTCCAGAAGGCTCGGGCAGGTAACCCTGCCCCGAGCGAAGATGAAGCAGTCACGAAGGCTTGGGCGGGTAGCCCTGCCCCGAGCAACAATGAAGTCACGAAACCCGTGATGAGGACTGTCATGGTTGTAGTGAGGATGATTGGTTCCAAACGGGGCGCAAGATCTCTTCCCCTCTTTGTTCACAACGTCTTGAGGATTCTCAGTCGAATCTGTGTAGAGCTCAGAAATAGAGAGACAGAAAGAGAGAGAGAGAGAGAGAGAACAGAGATTCTCGGGACACAGAGAAAACGTTAGTAGCAAACTTGTCATTGTAACACAACTTTGTTATGGAGCCTTCTTCAATCGCGTGGCATGGATCCACTGTGGAAAAAGATCAGTTAAAACAGCAGTAAAAGTAAAGGCGACTATGTCTGCAGGCCCACCATATCTAGGTTTTCCCAATTGTCCAAATCATTACTTTAAAAAGTCACACCAGCACTTGTCTCCCACGTGAAAGGGGTGTGTGGTGGAGATAATATTGTACTATTGACCTTGGTACAAATTTTATGCAACTTTATCTATAAGGGCTGCAGAATACTCATCCATATGCATTTTCAAATCAGAGGTACCCGGAGCCCCCTTCTTCCAAGGGAGAGGGAAAGGTCTTCCAAAAATAATTTCTTGGTGTCACACGAATTTCAGCCAGAATGAATTATGGATTACAGAGCCAAACCTGTGTCCTGCATGGCCTTAATTAATTTGTCTTTCAATGTTCGATTAGTACGTTCTATGATACCAGAGGATTGAGGAATGTGAAAACACCAGTTTAGTTTAGAGATACTTACAAAGGTTTTGTGTGACTTTTGAGGTAAAACGGGGTACCTTTGTCTGAGTCTATGGCATTTGAAACCCCATAACTATAACAATTATTATTATTATTTTCTTATTATCTTGTTGTTATTTTATTGTTCTGCTTTTATTGTTTTCTTTTTTACTGTCCAGTGTCCTTGGGTACCTTGAAAGGCACTTATAAATAAAATGTATCATTATTATTATTATAACTAGGTATTATTTCTTTTGCCAGAGTACGAGTGAACTACCTTCGTGTTCTCTCGAGAACAGGGAAAAACTTCTACCCATTTAAAGAATTTGTCCACAATCAAGATGACAAAAATCAAATGAGAAAGGAAGAGCGTATGTCTCATGCAGAATATCAGGCTGATATTGATTGAACACACAGAATAACTACAGAGGTATGATAAATATCATAAATTATAAAACAAGAACCGTTTAGAACAAGAACCATCAACAGAGTACTTCCCCCATCCCTAGAAGGCTGGAGGAGAGATCAGACCTGATACTAGTAGTATGTACGATTTTTAGACAGACAATGTCATCCCAAGTATCATCCCGAGAATTAAGGAGGCGTGTGAGAGCGCGACCTACATTATCAAAAGAGGATGTGACACGAATTTCGAGATTGTTAGTAGAACAGAGAATAAATAGTCATGTGTTAATTTAATTATCTATTAAATTACTGATAAATTAATTTAATGGGTCTGTAAATTTTGCAACACCTGTTTAACTTGATGTGACGAGTGCAAGATCAGTGGGTGAGACAAAACCAATTTTTCCGCATCTAAAACTATCAAAGCACATGCGGAGACAGCCCCCAGACATGCAGGTAAGCCTTGAGCAACAATGTCTAATGTTTTGGATAAAAACGCACAATGATGCATTCCCCCCCCCCATGCTCCCCAGAGGCTGTGCCTTGGTGTTCACAGGCATAGAGGTGGAAGGGCTTGAAGTGAGCAGGTAACCCAGGGGCGGAACAAAGGGTGCTTCTGAGGGAGTGATAAGCGACCACCATAGCGTCAGTCCAGGTCAAAGGATGTTGCAGTGGATCGTGATGAGAGATTGCAGAACGGAGAAGCTTGTTATATAAAGAGCAGTCAGGGATCCATTTTCTGACCCAGAAAAGACATCAGTGCATGTTTAGTTGCAGGGCGTTTTGTGTCTAGAATGACAGCCTTGAGAAAGTTCAAAACTTCAAAAGTTCAAATACTTAAGTGTCCATACAATATTGCAGCTTGGTTCTGGAACCCTTAAAGCCCTTATGCGCTAGATGTTGGAGCAGGTGCAAGTGTCAGTCACTACGTTTACATGCACATAGAGAGAATCGAATTTCTGCCGTTGCTCGACTGAAATCGAAGTTCAAAATGCCATGTATACACCTTAATTCGGCTGAAATTGAACCGAACTTGATTTCTCGGAATCGAGCTACACGACCTAGTTTATGCGATTTCTGCCGAGCTACTTTGTGCATGTATACCCTACCGAGCTACTTGTTGAGCTACTTCCGGAAGTGACGAGTGACGAGACCACAAGCAGGAAACACAACAGCCTCGGTCGGCATGACAGCGAATCATGACAACGGCATGAATCTTTTCTTTTTGTGGCATTGTTTGCACTGTTAAAATTTAGCTCACTTACTGTATCACCAAATACATCTGTACAGCTGTTGCATAGCTGTGAATTGTGTACATAAACAAGTCATTGTATTTGTGTATATATGTCCAACATCTGAAGAATGTCAATAAAAACAAAACAATTGAACTTTTTGTGTGTTTATTAAGACATAAGTTAAATTGTAAGCAAAAAAATATATATTTTTTGTAAGCAAAAAATGGACTTTAGAAAAATATTATTGTGCAAAATAAGTTGTCTTACAAAACAGTGGTCTGCGCCGGACAGTTTGTAGCCATAGTCTGTTAGAGCAAGCCGAACAGCTTGAACACGGAACTGCTAGTGTTGCCAGATTGGGTGTTTTAAGTGCATTTTAGCGGATTTGAACATGTTTTGGGCTGGAAAACGTCAGCAGTATCTGGCAACACTATAGCTCTTCTTCATGACGACAACCGGAAGTGTACCAACACGATGGGGCGTGTAGCGCCACGTGTGGCTCGGGTGCACAATGCACCTTGCACAATAGCCCGATTTCACTTGTGCATGTAGGATTGGATTTCTCTGGCACCCCTGCTGGGACCCTTTGCTCGATTACCAACAGCAGCTCGATTTGGACGTGCATGTAAACGTACTGAGTGTCTTGGCAGATTTCTGGTGACTCAGCACATACCAGAACACACAGACCACAGAGTCCTGAGGGAGGGAGACGGTCACAGAGCGCGTTATGAATTACAGCTGAAAAAAAAAAAACAGCAGGAGAGTCAAATGAAACCCTGAGTCCAAACGCCATCTCCTCATGTGCATGGAAAAAGGCAGAACAGAGATCATTAATGGAAAAACAGCAATGATGAGCAGGAACCCGTGACATTACAGAAGAAACAACCAATTCATTAATCTTACGTAAATCTTGTGTAAAACGCCAGGTGTATTGTACGAGCTGGTGCACGATCTCACCACGCCTTGCTCGAGAAGAGACTGTAGGATGACATCGATCCAGAGAGAGAGGTACTGCTTAACATAAACAGGATGCACATGAATATTGAATCATATTTTGTGTAGTTTCATGTCAATTTAAGTTCCAGGTTGCAGTGCAACAAAATGCGGAAAGGTTCAAGGACAATGAATACTTATACAAGCCAATGCATCATAATCACGATAATTTATGAAGTTTTTTTTTTTTCTTAATGGTTAAATAAAGATAAACCCAAGTCTCCAATTTATAAACACCACTGGAAGGAAAAAAAAATTCTCTTTTTTTTTTTTTCAACATTCAAGTAAACGTTTGTTAACTCTGTTTCTTGCTGAAAAAATTATGGTTAACTAAATACATTAAAAGCCTATCCATTCCATATTCTCTGTGGTTTTTAAAGGCAAAAGTATGGAGGTTTAAAACTCAGCAAACAGTTAATCAGAGCATTTCATATCAATAGTTCAAAATTAGGAGGAACATGTATTGTTTAAGCTTAGCCTCATAAGTAGCAATAAGTTTAAAGAAAGAAAAGGAGATAAAAAAACAGGGCAAATTGAAATGACAAACAATTTCACTGAATGTAATTTGAATAAAATTGAATAGCTGATAAGCACTTTTTGTTGGATTCGATATGTGACAGAGACTCAAAATACATTTTTTTAATTCAATTAACAGTATTAATGAGAATTGGTTGTCTTGGACATTTTGACTTTATGTATATGGAATCTACCTAGTAATATAAAGAGATTACTTATTAAATTCATTATTGTGAGAAAGTGCCAAAAATAATGATTTTCTCAGCTCATTGCAGATTTCTGTGGCTGTCCTTGCCTGCCATGCTTGCGTGAGTTATTTGTTTATATTATAGCTATCTGTAACGAGTTCAGTCTGGGAGCCCTTATCTCAATGTTGACTGAGAAAGAGACAGATAGACTATAGAGACGGAACAATTATTCAAAATATTATATTTGTATTAAATATTGTGACGACAATTATTCAAAAAATGTCAAAAATGAAGTAAAAAGCGGGTTGGCTCGCTGTTGAACTAATTTCATGCTTCCCAGACAAGACAAGTCCACATTTCGCTAAAACGCGTTAGAAACAGGAGTATATAGGATATTTAAAGGTTAGAATTACATATGATTAATTAAAAATACCACTACACGATCAGTTTTAAAATGTTTAGATCAACATTAAACATTAGGTTAAACATTAAACTTTTCGGCATTTCCATTCACACATAGGGTAAATATATTTGATGCCTTTTATTATGCCTTTAAACAGGAAGTGGTATAATACTCAATATTTTAAAAATGATTCCTGATAAATATCTTCAAATCTGAAAGTGATATTTGATTTGGCTGAATTAATCAAACTCTAAGCCTTAAATATATTTCTTCTGTTTTTACCATGTCTGTTTAATTTAAGTGAATGTTTTAAAAAAATGTTTTTTGTGTTGTATTTGCTTGTACAGTTATTTCATTATTTAAGGTCTGAACGCATAGAATTACTGCCCAAATCTGATGAGATGAGAGTTTTGCCCTAAAGAGCTGCTTTTTCTTTTATCCAGTGCGCATGCCCAGTTCACAAGCATCATGGGAACTGGAGTTCATCACAATTTTGAAAACTTCGTATTCATCATTTATAAGATCTAGACATGAAACTGCATTAATAGCTGCACTATTAATTATTAAAACACATTAATAGTCTTGTAGACTGCTCGCGGACCACTCGTGACTTTCCAGTTACAAGTTTCGAACTATCAACACACAATGAATATAAAATAAAATACAGATGATCTACTCACCAAACGCTGAAACTAATTGATTAAGAAGCAGATTTTTCCTCTGATTTTTCCTCCATTCTGTGTTAAGGGAAGAGGATCTCTTCTCTTGGATTTCTAACAGTGATGAGATTCACAAACGATTCGGATCTTTTTCGGGACGAAACATAAAAATGACTCGATCGAGCGAATCGATACAGACGCATGGACTGCATTTGTTGAGTTCATGCACACGTAATGGTTTGAGGAAAGCTCATACTTTAATTTCATGCAGCATGAGTGTGAGATTATTGTTTACAATTTGAAAACAGGAATACAAATAAGGTTTCCGTAGTTTCTAAGTCAAGAATCAAGAGTGAATCAAGTAAATTGATTCACACGCATGCGAGTTTGTTCTAAAGAATCGATTCAGTGAAGCTTTCGTTGAGATCAAAATGCACAATATACAGACTGTCCGTATTTTATATGGATTTGATTCAATAAACATAGTATATGGGCGTACAAATAAAGTTATACGGATTCTTTTTAACAAAAAAAAAAACCTTCAATATTTATTTAGAGCTATAATCAATTCCCACGATGATAAAAGAGCACATAACATTTACACTTTGTGGTTTTTTTTTTGTCAAACATTGAAGCTTGTATTCATTCTTAAAGTTTATTGTTATTAATATTGAATAAAAAGTAACTGGGATATATCATTTGTTAATTATCATTCAAATTTTAGGTAAATCATTTAATTTGCATCCTATAAGGATTTTATAAAGGAAATAAGGATTTTGGAAGTTGGTTATACAGGTTTGATTGACCAAAGGTTTGACATTTATGCACACCAGGAACACAGTTCTAACTGTTCATGTCCAGAGTACTGATTTATTGTTTCATTATTTTGTGCATATCCAGTAATGCCTTATATAAATGCTAAAACAATTAAAGATGCATTACACCGCTCCTAGAGATTGCAAATACCTGAATGAGGATAAATCAAAACTGAGCCGGCCAAATTGTCTAGAATTTGTGTAGAATGCTAAACCACAGCAATTCATCCAATCGCATGGTTTTTTTTTCTCGGGGTCCGGGTACCTTAATACAATAATACAATTAATATAATACAATTTTTCCCCCCATGGTGGCACGAAGGAATCAGTCCCGAGATTAATTAGGGTAATTATTTTGGGTTTAACATAAAAAGTGTGCTCTTCCCGTGACAGCTCCTTCACTTCACGAGGGTCACCTTCCCGTAAACAAATTACGAGGATAGCCTTCCCGTGTTTTTACACGAGGTTTAACCAATCTTCCCGTGGCTCTTCCACAAGGTTAAACATCCCGTAAACAAAAGTCTACGAGGATCCCCAAAATAAAAATGTCCCGTGCCTCTACACGAGGATTACCAATAACATAACCAAAATAATAAACAACTGGGTTTTTTTCTGATACCTCCAACCAGGCGGAAGTCCAACCAATCAAACTAATCAATTAAAAGAGACCCCTTACCTGATTGGGAGGTCCCCGTACGGGCCACCAAATTGTTAGGGTTCAACCCAGTCTGAAACGGTCAGTCGGTCAACTTATTTCTCGGGACCCCCGCCCTCGTACCACCCAGACGTCTGGGACGGAACACCGCAAAAAAACAGAGAACCAGAGATCAGTTTCACTGCTGTTTAATCACAGTATTCTCGCCAAAGATGAAAGATTACAAACACCTTTTATAACAAATCATAATCTCTCCAAACGGCTATTGTGTCTGTCAAATGTGTGTGTGTATATGAGCAGGTCTTAATTACTTCATTGTTCAGACATCTTAAAGCTCATTGCTTACGTACCCCCCTTCAGGTCAGGGCACTATGTACTTAAACACAGATAATGTATCTAGTCTACGAAGTCTAGTCAAAGAAAAATACATCAGATATTAATACCAATTTAAACAGCAATAGTTTTAAAGGATCTAAAAGCTAAAAGATGAAAAGCTAAAAATATTAAAATCATAACTCTTAACACATGAATGTGTCTTGTGCTAAGTCAGCAAATTACATCTTGATTTCAGCAATATGTAGTAAGACAATCATAAGCAAAATAACAAACAATTTTAACAAATATGTTATAAATATATGTTATATGTTATAAACAAAATAAGAACAAACGTAAACAAAACAGTCATACGAAGAATATGTCTGGCAAAGCAAAGAAATGCTACTTCACCAGAGGACAGGATTCAGGATTAAACTCATAAAATCTTTAACATTAGAATCATAAAGTCTTAACAATCCTAAGTTATATTCTGTAATTATAAAACTACATTCAATCATTGGATATGCAGCTGTGAGTGTGTGTTGGTGTGTCTGACATCATATGTAGACCTCCAGGCGCCGTTTAGACACATATCTGATCAATAATACACATTTCATATCAAGCATAAACAAAATGTTCCCAAACAATGTCCAGCCGAGACAGAAGGTCATTTTAACTGAACCGAAGTTAATCCTTAATTTTGTCACCATTTTAATAAATTATTGCCTTCTTGGTCAAGAATAATACTTATATAAACCTAACAGTCACCTACAAACAAGCAAGATTTCTGGCTCTCACAGACCTGTAACAACTTCTTTAAGAGACTCCTCTGTCCTCCACTCGTTACCTGTATTAATGGCACCTGTTTGAACTTGTCATCAGTATAAAAAATACCTGTCCACAACCTCAAACAGTCACACTCCAAACTCCACTATGGCCAAGACCAAAGAGCTGTCAAAGGACACCAGAAACAAAATTGTAGACCTGCGCCAGGCTGGGAAGACTGAATCTGCAATACAGTGGTGCTTGAAAGTTTGTGAACCCTTCAGAATTGTCTATATTTCTGCATAAATATGACCTAAAACAACATCAGATTTTCATACAAGTCCTAAAAGTAGATAAAGAGAACCCAGTTAAACAAATGAGACAAAAATATTATACATGGTCATTTATTTATAGAAGAAAATGATCCAATATTGCATATCTGTGAGTGGCAAAAGTATGTGAATCTTTGCTTTCGGTATCTGGTGTGACCCCCTTGTGCAGCAATAACTGCAACTAAATGTTTCCGGTAACTGTTGATCAATCCTGCACACCGGCTTGGAGGAATTTTAGGCTACGTTTACATTACGTCGAATCAGCGGATCATCAGATTAATGTTCTTAAAATGATTCGCGTTTACACTAAAACCGTTAGCCGTGCACACAGCAACACCAATACGCGGATACGCTCGGCTCCGCAGGCATCCTGCGCTCCAAATCACTCCGCCCTGAACAGCGAGTGCCCTCTGGAGGGTGTGCACTCCGGCCCTGCGCAGCTCACAGAGCGCGCGAGTGAAGTGAACAAGCCACGATTCGGGACTGAGCCGCTGTGTGTGTGATCCCAGCGCATATCACTTATTACTTGCAAGTGGAAGGATGGCAAGCCTAAAGACAATCATAACTACACAATGGGCAGTATTTGCATCAGTATTTGCAGTATTTTCATACTTTTATACTCTTTAATGAAAGGTGATACAAGGCGGAAGTCTGCGCCGTTTTTCAGCAGTCGCGTCACATGACCAACGCCAGCGAATCAGGAAGGTGGATGTCACAGTGACGTTGTCCAATGAGACGCCAGCTAGAGCTCAGCACAGCGTATTCGCGTATTCTCAATGTTTACACAGCACCGGAGCTGATACGATCTAGATTGAATACGTGGACGCTGGCGGATTCCCGTTTCCCCGCTTTTTCAGGGGGGTTAATGTAAACGGACAGTGCATCCGCGAAGAAAACGAGACAGATACGGTCTAGTGTAAACGTAGCCTTAGTCCATTCCTCCATAGAGAACAGCTTCAACTCTGGGATGTTGGTGGGTTTCCTCACATGAACTGCTCACTTCAGGTCCTTCCACAACATTTCCATTGGATTAAGGTCAGGACTTTGACTTGGCCATTCCAAAACATTAATTTTATTCTTCTTTAACCATTCTTTGGTAGAACGACTTGTGTGCTAAGGGTCGTTGTCTTGCTGCATCACATACCTTCTCTTGAGATTCAGTTCATGGACAGATGTCCTGGCATTTTCCTTTAGAATTCGCTGGTATAATTCAGAATTGATTGTTCCATCAATGATGGCAAGCTGTCCTGGCCCAGATGCAGCAAAACAGGCCCAAACCATTATACTACCACCACCATGTTTCACAGATGGGATAAAGTTCTTATGCTGGAATGCAGTGTTTTCCTTTCTCCAAACATAATGCTTCTCATTTAAACCAAAACGTTCTATTTTGGTCTCATCCGTCCACAAAACATTTTTCCAGTAGCCTTCTGGCTTGTCCACGTGATCTTTAGCAAACTGCAAACAAGCAGCAATGTTCTTTTTGGAGAGCAGTGGCTTTCTCCTTGCAACCCTGCCATGCACACCATTGTTGTTCAGTGTTCTCCTGATGGTGGACTCATGAACATAAACATTAGCCAATGTGAGAGAGGCCTTCAGCTGCTTAGAAGTCACCCTGGGATCCTTTGTGACCTCGCCGACTATTACATGCCTTGCTCTTGGAGTGATCTTTGTTGGTCGACCACTCCTGGGGAGTGTAACAATGGTTTTGAATTTCCTCCATTTGTGCACAATCTGTCTGACTGTGGATTGGTGGACTCCAAACTCTTTAGAGATGGTTTTGTAACCTTTTCCAGCCTGATGAGCTTTCAACAACGCTTTCTCTGAGGTCCTCAGAAATCTCCTTTGTTCGTGCCATGATGCACTTCCACAAACATGTGTTGTGAAGATGAGACTTTGATAGATCCCTGTTCTTTAAATAAAACAGGGTGCCCACTCACACCTGATTGTCATCCCATTGATTGAAAACACCCGACTCTAATTTCACCTTCAAATTAACTGCTAATCCTAGAGGTTCACATACTTTTGCCACTCACAGATATGTAACATTGGATCATTTTCCTCAATAAATAAATGACCAAGTATAATATTTTTGTCTCATTTGTTTAACTGGATTATTTTTATCGACTTTTAGGACTTGTGTGAAAATCTGATTATGTTTTAGGTCATATTTATGCAGAAATATAGAAAATTCTAAAGGGTTCACAAACTTTCAAGCACCACTGTAGGTAAGCAGCTTGGTGTGAAGAAATCAACTGTGGGAGCAATTATTAGAAAATGGAAGACATACAAGACCACTGATAATCTCCCTCGATTTGGGGCTCCACGCAAGATCTCACCCCGTGGGGTCAAAATGATCACAAGGACAGTGAGCAAAAATCCCAGAACCACACGGGGGGGACCTAGTGAATGACCTGCAGGGAGCTGGGACCAAAGTAACAAAGGCTACCATCAGTAACACACTACGCCGCCAGGGACTCAAATCCTGCAGTGCCAGACGTGTCCCCCTGCTTAAGCCAGTACATGTCCAGGCCCGTCTGAAGTTTGCTAGAGAGCATTTGGATGATCCAGAAGAGGATTGGGAGAATGTCATATGGTCAGATGAAACCAAAATAGAACTTTTTGGTAAAAACTCAGCTTGACGTGTTTGGAGGAGAAAGAATGCTGAGTTGCATCCAAAGAACACCATACCTACTGTGAAGCATGGGGGTGGAAACATCATGCTTTGGGGCTGTTTTTCTGCAAAAGGACCAGGACGACTGATCCGTGTAAAGGAAAGAATGAATGGGGCCATGTATCGTGAGATTTTGAGTGAAAACCACCTTCCATCAGCAAGGGCATTGAAGATGAAATGTGGCTGGGTCTTTCAGCATGACAATGATCCCAAACACACCGCCTGGGCAACGAAGGAGTGGCTTCGTAAGAAGCATTTCAAGGTCCTGGAGTGGCCTAGCCAGTCTCCATATCTCAACCCCATAGAAAATCTTTGGAAGGAGTTGAAAGTCCATGTTGCCCAGCGACAGCCCCAAAACATCACTGCTGTAGAGGAGATCTGCATGGAGGAATGGGCCAAAATACCAGCAACAGTGTGTGAAAACCTTGTGAAGACTTACAGAAAACGTTTGACCTCTGTCATTGCCAACAAAGGGTATATAACAGAGTATTGAGATGAACTTTTGTTATTGACCAAATACTTATTTTCCACCATAATTTGCAAATAAATTCTTTAAAAATCAGACAATGTGATTTTTCTGGATTTTTTTTTCTCATTTTGTCTCTCATAGTTGAGGTATACCTATGATGAAAATTACAGGCCTCTCTCATCTTTTTAAGTGGGAGAACTTGCACAATTGGTGACTGACTAAATACTTTTTTGCCCCACTGTGTGTGTGTGTGTGTGTGTGTGTGTGTGTGTGTGTGTGTGTGTGTGTGTGTGTGAGATATATATATTTTTTATTTAATAAATGGGGTTAGCTTATCTAATGTAGCATGTTGGGGAGAATCATAGTATCATATCTATATATTTCTAATAAAATTTTAGGTATGATACCATGTATAACTCTCCTACTTATTGCTCATTTCATGGGTGGGGGGAATTGTTTGCATGTGCCGCGCGGGAGCGTCTGCCCAAATTTTTTCGGCCGAGATGAACTTATAGTTTTTGATTTTAAAAAAATTTCCAATATGTAATGCCAATTGTACATGCCTGTTCAAAATCACCATCTTGATCTTCAAATTGACCATATAGTATATGTTAGGGATGGCGAAAACTAAAAAAAATCTTGACCGACCACCGAGCCTCGTTAGCCGGTTAAAGTCGGTTAACCTATGGGTTTAAACAGGGATGCAAACGGCGCGCCTTTTGGCGGATGCCGCCTTTTTCACGGCTGAATCGTGCAGATCCGATTTTTTTTTGGGGGGGGGGGGGCATTGGAGTGTCTGAATAATTTCATCAGAGTAAATTCTGTATTAAAATTACTAAATAAGCAAATGCCGTTACAGTCCATGAAACAGGAAGTATGAGAAGAAAACAGTAAATCAGAAAGCTGCGCACATTTGCGCGGAAGCTGCGCAAATGTGCGCAGCTTTCTGATTTACTGTTTTGTGCAAATGTGAGCAGCTTTCTGATTTACTGTTTTCTTCTCATACTTCCTGTTTCATGGACTGTAACGGCATTTGCTTATTTAGTAATTTTAATACAGAATTTACTCTGATGAAATTATTCAGACACTCCAACGCCCCCCCTAAAAAAAGAATCGGATCTGCACGATTCAGCCGTGAAAAAGTCTGCATCTGCGCCTTTAGTTTGTGTGGAGAGATATGATCTGCAATAACATGCATTGTTGGCTACTGACCGAAACATACTTTCAGAATGCACTGGCCAAGGCAGGACTAAACTTGATGTGCCTTATAATAATAATAATAATAATAATAATAATAATACAACCCCGATTCCAAAAAAGTTGGGACAAAGTACAAATTGTAAATAAAAACGGAATGCAATGATGTGGAAGTTTCAAAATTCCATATTTTATTCAGAATAGAACATAGATGACATATCAAATGTTTAAACTGAGAAAATGTATCATTTAAAGAGAAAAATTAGGTGATTTTAAATTTCATGAGAACAACACATCTCAAAAAAGTTGGGACAAGGCCATGTTTACCACTGTGAGACATCCCCTTTTCTCTTTACAACAGTCTGTAAACGTCTGGGGACTGAGGAGACAAGTTGCTCAAGTTTAGGGATAGGAATGTTAACCCATTCTTGTCTAATGTAGGATTCTAGTTGCTCAACTGTCTTAGGTCTTTTTTGTCGTATCTTCCGTTTTATGATGCGCCAAATGTTTTCTATGGGTGAAAGATCTGGACTGCAGGCTGGCCAGTTCAGTACCCGGACCCTTCTTCTACACAGCCATGATGCTGTAATTGATGCAGTATGTGGTTTGGCATTGTCATGTTGGAAAATGCAAGGTCTTCCCTGAAAGAGATGTCATCTGGATGGGAGCATATGTTGCTCTAGAACCTGGATATACCTTTCAGCATTGATGGTGTCTTTCCAGATGTGTAAGCTGCCCATGCCACATGCACTAATGCAACCCCATACCATCAGAGATGCAGGCTTCTGAACTGAGCGCTGATAACAACTTGGGTCGTCCTTCTCCTCTTTAGTCCGAATGACACAGCGTCCCTGATTTCCATAAAGAACTTCAAATTTTGATTCATCTGACCACAGAACAGTTTTCCACTTTGTCACAGTCCATTTTAAATGAGCCTTGGCCCAGAGAAGACGTCTGCACTTCTGGATCATGTTTAGATACGGCTTCTTCTTTGAACTATAGAGTTTTAGCTGGAAACAGCGGATGGCACGGTGAATTGTGTTCACAGATAATGTTCTCTGGAAATATTCCTGAGCCCATTTTGTGATTTCCAATACAGAAGCATGCCTGTATGTGATGCAGTGCCGTCTAAGGGCCCGAAGATCACGGGCACCCAGTATGGTTTTCCGGCCTTGACCCTTACGCACAGAGATTCTTCCAGATTCTCTGAATCTTTTGATGATATTATGCACTGTAGATGATGATATGTTCAAACTCTTTGCAATTTTACACTGTCGAACGCCTTTCTGATATTGCTCCACTATTTGTCGGTGCAGAATTAGGGGGATTGGTGATCCTCTTCCCATCTTTACTTCTGAGAGCCGCTGCCACTCCAAGATGCTCTTTTTATACCCAGTCATGTTAATGACCTATTGCCATTTGACCTAATGAGTTGCAATTTGGTCCTCCAGCTGTTCCTTTTTTGTACCTTTAACTTTTCCAGCCTCTTATTGCCCCTGTCCCAACTTTTTTGAGATGTGTTGCTGTTATGAAATTTCAAATGAGCCAATATTTGGCATGAAATTTCAAAATGACTCACTTTCAACATTTGATATGTTGTCTATGTTCTATTGTGAATACAATATCAGTTTTTGAGATTTGTAAATTTCTGCATTCCGTTTTTATTTACAATTTGTACTTTGTCCCAACTTTTTTGGAATCGGGGTTGTAATAATAAAAAAACAGAATAGTAATTTGTAAGCTAAAAAGCCTGTGTCTACACTTTTTTCTTTCGCCAAGTGGCAGCTGTCTTCAACTGGGGCGGGACATGACTGAATGGGTGTTTCTGATTTGTCCGCTGTCTTCAACTGGGGTGGGAGGGCGGGACATGACTGAATGAATGGGTGTTTCTGATTTGTCAGCTGTCTTCAACTGGGGCGGGAGGGCGGGACATGACTGAATGGGTGTTTCTGATTTGTCAGCTGTCGTCCTTACACCGCATGGCATGCCCCAAGCATTTACAACACAAAATTCCAGGTTCTCCGCTCCAAAATCGGCAGCTTCAAAACGATTTTTTTTTTTTTAACCGACAACCAAAAAAAAATTAACCGGTTGACGTTGATTCGGTCAACCACCAATCAAACGGTCATCGGATAACATCCCTAGTATATGTATTACATTACACAACATCCTGTCCAGATAAAACCTAGTTAGTACACACAACGGTTGAAAGGGAAGTGATAAGTGATGTTGAATGTTGCCTGCTTAATATGTAAGACCTCCTGCTACCATGATAACATCAGAAGGAAGCTTAAGAGAATTATATGATAGAACTTTTTTCTGGTTTGCACTTCATTTTAAAGGATTAGAGTATTCAAAGACATGAATAGCAAAAATGCAGAAATAATACTGTAGAGCTCCATGGATTAAAGTTTTCCGTCGTGTGACGGATTTCCGTCAACTGAACTCTCCCAAGGCCAAATGTGAGGTCGGTGCTGATCCGAGGAGAATTAAAATGACGGGTGGTTGGGTAGAGATTGGGTTATAACACTGATGTGTTGCAACACCATCAACTATCAGCAGGGTTTATTTAACTTTTTTGTTTTTGAGCCATGCTTTGTGTCGTTCATTTCCTATGTTTGATCATGTTTAAACGTTCGCTGTCTACAGTGCGGCATTAAAAAAACATGCGCTGTCAAAATTGGCAAAATACATTCCCATGTACTTGGCGTGCTTGTGTCTGACCATTTCTGTTTTGTATTATATTAAATCTTGCCAAAATGACTTAGTTCAAACCTGGATATATAGAAATAGAGCATATAAAAATAAATAAATAAAAAATAAACCCTGGAAAGCCCGCTCCTCTGCTTCAGCCAGACTTGAAGACTGTCAGAAGTAATTAGACCTAAATTTATAGCTAACAAATCAGCAGACGCCCCAACAATTATTATTTTCGTTAGGCCAATGTGTAAGGTATGTTAGAACCGTTCCTTATAGCCTACGTTATATCACAATTTAAAAGACGTTTGAGGAGCTGGAGGCTGCAAGCGCAATGATGTTCCGACATGCGCTAAACTTTATTCCCTGAAAAGCATACACCAGCGTTCAATGCCCCAAACAGCCAAAATGTCTAGAAGACTACGGTTAAATAATAATCATAGCCTACTAAGTTAAATTACGTCAAAACATCTGTTTCTGGCCTATGAAATGATGGAGGAAAATGAGAACAAATGAGAAGAAAGGAGAAAATGAGCAGCCAAATTCACGCGATCTTTTAGGTAACTTACAGTAACACTTGTGTTGGCCACAATATTTCTCTTAATAAAATCTTGAATTGTTTTTGAAGTCGTATTCAACACAAAGTAAGGTCAAATTATAATATTAATTTTAATGTAAGCGAAGATCCAAACTTTTTTCTATATTGACGTCGAGCATAGAGGAGCTTGTCATTCTGCTTTCGGTTTCGGCAGCATGGATGCGCTTTACATGAAAGAAGGCACTGATGTGTCTGCCATCGATAAAGGTGTAAAAAAACAAGTGGAGGTGGGCTTGGCTGTACGAAATAGGTGAAAATGGAAAGCCATTTAGTTCATGGTGCAAAAAACTAAACATTCCAGGCGCTTGCATTTGTGTGGTTTGCCACAAAAAAATAATATACGGAAGCAATAGAAAGAAAGTGCAATAAATTGAATATATTAATCCATTAGAAGGGGAATTTATTTCCAAATAAATTGCAATTTTTTGCTGATAAAATGAATGGTTTTGGGGTGATAAAATTAATGGTTTTGGGGTTAAAAAAAAATAGCCAAAAATCATTAGCTCCCACCCCCTGGGCCCCGCTGGGTGCCTGCAGCCCCCAAACCCCTGGCTTTTTTCAGACTTTAGTATTTTTCATTCTCATCCCTGCATTTTCCTTTAGAATTCACTGGTATAATTCAGAATTCATTGTTCCATCAATGATGGCAAGCCATCCTGGCCCAGCTGCAGCAAAACAGGCCCAAACCATAATACTACCACCACCATGTTTCACAGATGGGATAAGGTTCTTATGCTGGAATGCAGTGTTTTCCTTTCTCCAAACATAGTGTTTCTCATTTAAACTAAAAAGTTCTATTTTGGTCTCATCCGTCCACAAAACATTTTTCCAATAGCCTTCTGGCTTGTTCATGTGATCTTTAGCAAACTGCAGACGAGCATCAATGTTCCTTTTGGAGAGCAGTGGCTTTCTCCTTGCAACCCTGCCCTGCACAACATTGTTGTTCAGTGTTCTCCTGATGGTGAACTCATGAACATTAGCCAATGTGAGAGACACCTTCAGTTGCTTAGAAGTTACCCTGGGGTCCCTTGTGACCTTGCCGACTATTACACGCCTTGCTCTTGGAGTGATCTTTGTTGGTTGACCACTCCTGGGGAGGGTAACAGTCGTCTTGAATTTCCTCCATTTGTACACAATCTGTCTGACTGGGGATTGGTGGAGTCCAAATTCTTTAGAGATGGTTTTGTAACCTTTTCCAGTCTGATGAGCATCAACAACGCTTTTTCTGAGACCCTCAGAAGTCTCCTTTGTTCGTGCAATGATACATTTCCACAAATGTGTTGTGAAGATCAGACTTTGATAGATCCCTATTCTTTAAATAAAGCAGGGTGTCCACTGAGTCAGGTGATTTGAAAACACCTGACTCTAATTTCATCTTCAAATGAACTGCTAATTCTAGAGGTTCACATACTTTTGCCACTCACAGATCTGTAATATTGGATCATTTTCCTCAATAAATAAATGAGCAAGTATAATATTTTTGTCTCATTTGTTTAACTGGGTTCTCTTTATCTACTTTTAGGACTTGTGTGAAAATCTGATGTTTTAGGTCACATTTATGCAGAAATATAGAAAATTCTAAAGGGTTCACAAACTTTCAAGCACCACTGTACAAAGTATGAGATGGGGTGGTGGTTGTAAGAGTAGTGGTGTTCAAATGTTCCTTCCTTTCATGTAGTGCTTAACCCTCTGGCAGGGCTCGAAATTCGCGGTGGTCCGGTCGCCTGAGGCGACTTAATTTGTCATTTGGTGGGTAATTCCTGTCCGGCTGGCTAGTTAAAAATAAAAAATATATATGAAGCGAAGATTCAGACTAGGGCTGTGCGATATATCGAATATACTTGATATATCTCCGAAAATTCTGTGTGAGATGCATATAATTATTATATCGTAACTATCGAGTATTTTATGGTCATCTGCCGACTTGTTTGTTGCGTTTGTTTAAAACCTTTTCCGGTGGTTTTCTCCCAGTCCCTCAGGCAGTAACGTGAGAGGCTGCCTAAGGGTAAAAAAAACAATAACGTCACACACGCCAACCAATCCCGGGCGACATCTAGGTGCTGAAAGGAACGTGTTTCCAGATTGGGCGGTTTTAAGTGCATTTTGGCGGGTTTGAGCATATTTTGGGCTGGAAAACGTCAGCAGTATCTGGCAACACAGCTCGACTCAGTTCGTGCAATCGCTGGTGTTGCATAGGCTACCGTGTAAGCTCCGTCAATTTCAGCGACAAATTAAAAATGGAAGCGGACGAATTGGTTCCTAAAACAACTAGTAAGGGGTCAGTCATCTGGCATTTTTTTTTGGATATCGCGAGGAGGACGTGGAACAGCAAATGCCAGTTTGTAAAGTGTGCAAAAAAACTATCAAAATACTCGGGTCTTGAAATAAATGCACATTAGTCATGAACAATGGTAACTACTCTCTTTTGTGTTATTTTTGACAGAAGTAAAATTCATACATGAACAAATTTTGGCGAGTTGAATTTCTGTTTGGCTAGTTACTTTGGAAGGTAACTAGTCTGGCTGGCTGGTGAAAAAAATATGAATTTCAAGGCCTGCCTCTGGGGTCTGAGGGTATTTCAACAAATCTAAGCAGTATTTTCAAAGTCACATGACTTTCTTATTCATTCAGCACAAGTGGCAATATGTAGTGTATCTGTTATGATTGTACTTGAAAAAAAAACAGATAAATGATGATCTGTGTACTGTTTGTGTATCTGTACCTGACTGTAAGACAAGTTTCCCTTTGGGACAATAAATTTAAACTGAACTGAACTGATGTTGTAAAAAGCAGTTTTAGAATGGTGTTGCAGTGTGTGAAAGAACATTATCTTATCCATAGTGACAAAACATTTTGGTTACTCCAAGGTAATGTTCAGTCTTAGGAATGTATCAAGCACAAAAACTTAAATCTTCTCCACTGATTTGGACAATTAACTGGTCATCAAAAAAAAATTGTCCTATTGTTTTGGGATAAAGGGTTGGCAGTGGGAGGGGTATTCAATGAGAAGAGTAAAAAAAATTCTATTCATTCAATGAGAAGAGTGAATACCCCTCCCACTGCTAAATCCTAATCCCATCAGGTCAAGTGATCAAAATGGTTTGTCACAATGGGTAAGGTAATGCTTTTTTATACATTCCAACACAGTTCTAAAACTGCTTTTTACATCATTTTTTTAAAGTACAATCATACTACATAGTTTATTATTGTAGCTGAACTTGTGCTGAATACAAATATGACTTTGAAAATACTGCATAGATTTGTTGAAATTGACATCAGAGCATGCCAAAATCATTATCATGCCAGAAAAAACGAAGAAAAGAGAGCAAACAAGTGCCAGTGCACGTTTTATTTACGCAAGAAGCATTGAAAAGATTATGCACTACACTACACACATCAACCGATATGCTCATAAGGAATAAAATAAATATTTACACTTACTTGAGTTGATCTTCAGCTGGATCGAGACGAAGTTCAAAATGACACCGCTCATCAGTGTCGCAGTCCTCAAGATCCGATGAACTGCTGAAATGGTCATCGCTGTCCTGAATCAGCTGAAGCACCTCCCGAGCATCAAACTGGCATGCCATCTCTCAATAAATTTTAAGTCCAAACACGTAGCCTAAAATATGTCTGAAAGATATGGCTGAAATGTGCTTATCCTGTTTATTTTATCCACCATGAAAGAGAAACCAATCAAAACTGAAAGAGTGAAAGTAATCATCACACTGTTACCATGTGAATAGTCTTTTATGAATAGAGCAATTCCAGTGTTATGGACGTGACACTTGAACTCAAAATGGCAACAAATGACCCAGTGCGGGCGGCACGGTGGTGTAGTGGTTAGCGCTGTCGCCTCACAGCAAGAAGGTCCTGGGTTCGAGCCCCGGGGCCGGCGAGGGCCTTTCTGTGTGGAGTTTGCATGTTCTCCCCGTGTCCGCGTGGGTTTCCTCCGGGTGCTCCGGTTTCCCCCACAGTCCAAAGACATGCAGGTTAGGTTAACTGGTGACTCTAAATTGACCGTAGGTGTGAGTGTGAATGGTTGTCTGTGTCTATGTGTCAGCCCTGTGATGACCTGGCGACTTGTCCAGGGTGTACCCCGCCTTTCGCCCGTAGTCAGCTGGGATAGGCTCCAGCTTGCCTGCGACCCTGTAGAAGGATAAAGCAGCTAGAGATAATGAGATGAGAGATGAGATGACCCAGTGCATGTTTTATTGTCTCCCAGTATTTAAACAGGTGTTGCATATTTTAAGGCTGTACCATACTGGAGAAGTGATAGAACAAGAACAATTCCCATAGTACATCTAGGGCATGCCAGAAAATGCCAATAAAAGATGCGTTATGGATGTGACAGAAAAAGTATCACTTTTCTTGGGTGACTGTACATTTTTATCAAACTCTGTGAAATTGTAAACCTAATGTCGAAATGGAGATATCCATTTGATAGAGGGGTCCAAGGTGAATATTAAAAAATTTTGTTTAAAATATTTTGTATTTCATGCAGAGTTTCGAAAGGAAAAGTCAGCGTTATGGATGTGACGAAATTCCGTTATGGATGTGACGCGTCTGAAATAGACATGGCATATGTTTAGAAAATCAGCAATTTAACCACCATAACCCTTTAAAAAACTCTCTAAATATCAGCTAAAACTATCAAAGTTCTTAAATAATATTTAGGATGGCTATTGTTTTGCTTTTTTGTGGATTTTAGCAGACATTTCTGTGGCTTGTGGCAATAATATAGAATTGTACATGATCAAAGTTATTAGTGTCATTAGCTAAAGTAGTGAAGGCGAAGGGAACAATTCTTGTGACAAATTGGTTCAACTTATTCACATCTGTAAAATACAGGCCTAGGTGATATCTCTGGGAGTGGTTTTGATGTATTGCATGTTGCTTTATTTTTGCATGGTGAGGTTGACATTTACATGGAATTGCCCAAGGTACTCGGTGCTCCAACTCAGGTGTGACTGAGTAAGGCGACAAGTTTTATCTCATTCTCATCTCATTATCTCTAGCCGCTTTATCCTGTTCTACAGGGTCGCAGGCAAGCTGGAGCCTATCCCAGCTGACTACGGGCGAAAGGCGGGGTACACCCTGGACAAGTCACCAGGTCATCGCAGGGCTGACACAGAGACACAGACAACCATTGACACTCACATTCACACCTACGGTCAATTTAGAGTCACCAGTTAACCTAACCTGCATGTCTTTGGACTGTGGGGGAAACCCACGCGGACACGGGGAGAACATGCAAACTCCGCACAGAAAGGCCCTCGCCGGCCACGGGGCTCGAACCCGGACCTTCTTGCTGTGAGGCGACAGCGCTAACCACTACACCACCGTGCCGCCCGCGACAAGTTTTATGTTTCTTCTAATTTAGGTAATTAAAAAAAAAAAATTGGCATTGGGCACATAGGAAGGTATAAAGTTTGTCAATGTTTATCATGCTTGTATGATAAAAACTCATGAAGATATTTATCCAAATACTAGTGCATCTCAAAAAATTAGAATACCATGAAAAAAGTTCCTTTTTTTCATAATTTAATTCAAAAAGGTAAACTTTCATATATTCTATATTCATTACATGTAAAGTGAAATATTTAAAGCCTTTTTTGTTTTAATTTTGATTATGGCTTATAGCTCATGAAAATCAGAAATCCAGTATCTCAAATGATTAGAATATTCCCTAAGATCAATCAAAAAAAGGATTTACAATACAGAAATGTCCAACTTCTGAAAAGTATATTCATTTATACACTCAGTACTTGGTTGGGGCTCCTTTACCATGAATTACTGTATCAATGCGGTGTGGCATGGAGGTGATCAGTCTGTGGCACTGCTGAGGTGTTATTGAAGCCCAGGTTGCTTTGATAGCGGCCTTCAGCGTATCTGTATTTTTGGGTCGGGTGTTTCTCATCTTCCTCTTGACAATACCCCATAGATTCTCTATGGGGTTCAGGTCAGGCAAGTTGGCTGGCCAATCAAACACAGTAATATCATGGTCAGCAAACCATTTGGTAGTAGTTTTGGCACTGTGGGTAGGTGCTAAGTCCTGCTGGAAAAGGAAATCAGCATCTCCAAAAAGCTCGTCAGCAGATGGAAGCATGAAGTGCTCTAAAATCTCCTGGTAGATGGCTGTGTTGACTTTGGACTTGATAAAATACAGTGGACCAACACCAGCAGATGACATGGCACCCCAAATCATCACAGACTGTGGAAACTTCACACTGGGCTTCAAACACCTTGGATTCTGTGCCTCTCCACTCTTCCTCCAGAGTCTAGAATCGTGATTTCCAAATTAAATGCAAAATGTACTTTCATCTGACAAGAGGACTTTGGACCACTGAGCAACAGTCCATTTCTTTCTCTCCTTAGCCCAGATAAGACACTTCTGACATTGTCTCTGGCTCAGGAGTAGCTTGATATTAGGAATGTGAAAGTTGTATCCCCTTTCTTGAAGATGTCTGTTCGTGATGGGTCTTGATACACTGACTACCAGCCTCAGTCCACTCCTTGTGAAGCTCTCCCAAGTTCTTGAATCAACTTTTCTTGACAATCCTCTCAAGACTGCGGCCATCCCTGTTGCTTGTGCACCTTTTCCAGCCACCCTTTTCAGCAATGACCTTTTGTGGCTTACCCTCCTTGTGGAGGGCATCAGTGATCATCTTCTGGACAACAGTCAAGTCAGCAGTCTTCCCCATGATTGTGGTTGTGTGTACTGAACTAGACCGAGAGATACACTGTGTTCATACTGTTTTACTCAAACTCAAAATGAAATATTCTAATATTTTGAGGGTTTTTTTGTTTTTGTACTGTATCCCATACTAATTAAAATTAAAATAGAAAAATGCTTGAAACATTTTAGTTTGTGTAATGAGTCTATAATATATAACATTTTCACTTTCTTAAATAACTGATGGAAAATATTGAACTTTTTCACAATATTCTAATTTTTTGAGATGCACTAGTACATGAAGTACTCATTCTCAACCTGCTAAGCTTTGTCGGCGAAGCTCTCGACCCCAGAGGGTTTACTCTTTGTTTTTGTCCTTTCGATCATTGTCTGTCTGTATGCACGCATCACAGATAAATTTTTGACATTCCAGGCTACTGGTTACAATGTTGTTCCATGTATGACGTGCATCACCCCATTTCAGAATGTTCTTGTATCTAAGAAGTGGGTGACCAATCTTCCTCATACCTTCTGCAAGTTCACCATAGAACAGTGTTTTGACTGGTCTCTTATCTGCCATATGTACAACATGACCCATCCCATTCCGTTCCATCTCATTATGGTTCTCGCCAATCAGCAGTGAGCTCACATGTTGCAACAAATTGCACCAGTATTTATAAAAACCAGACATGCTCTGGTGATTGCACACAGTGAAGACTCTGAAGGGAGGGGGATTTGCTATGACAAAAAGTTGAAGGTGACTTGGTAATTGGATCATCCATGCATCAAACCATCAAGGCAAGGTGAGAAGCATGTATTTTGTGAAGTATATCTGGACAGTTTCCTCATCAATTTTCTTAAAAAATGGCACTCAGAATGCACCATTTTATACTGTGTGGGGTGCCCCCCCCCCCACCAGAAAAAAAGGGAAAAATAAAAAAAATTCTGGGGTTGGCAAGTATACCTTCAGAAGCCTGGAGTTTGCCTAAGTTGCCAACAGGGACATACAACTGTCCCCATTCATTGTGTGTGTGTGTGTGTGTGTGTGTGTGTGTGTGTGTGTGTGTGTGTGTGTGTGTGTGTGAGAGAGAGAATTAGTGATTTAAAAATGGCAGTTAAGAAGAAACTTATCAATTAACTGTATCTAAGCACACTTCTCAGACACAATACAGATGAGTTAAAATTGGTTTAGGGTCAATCTCAAACTAGGACAAGAAACGGTCAGAAATTTGAGGGGATAATAAACATCGGAGAACAGCGTGATTGTGAAGCAATCATATAAGCTCAGCACAAATGTACAACCCCAATTGCAAAAAAAAGTTGGGACACTGTGTAAAACACACATTTAAGCAGAATGTGGTGATTTGCAAATCATGGAAAACCCTATGTAGTATTGAAAATGGTACAGAGACAGCATATGTTGAGACTGAGGAATGTTATTGTTTTTTGTAAAACGTGCTTATTTTGAATTTGATTCCAGCAGCACATTTAAGAAAATAAATAAATAAAAACGAACCCTGGGACAAGGCCATGTTTATCACTATGTTGCATCACCCTGTAACAACCCTGTAAATGTTTGGGCTTATGTTAGGTCAAGTCTGAAGCCTGCTACTGGTCCCATGTAACTCAGTACTACCTGGCGCATGGATGGGTGGTCGGTGTCTAAACCAGCTCCTCCACCAGTTCTATACAGATGAAGACGAGCCTCAATGCCAGACATTGCCTGAATGCCGGATTTGCCCGATCAAGACGCTCGGGCAGAAATATTTTAGCGATTTAGACCCGTTCGGGCACACCTGTGATCAACTTCTTTAAGCACAAAAATGGTTTTTGAGCGAGTACGTTACACAGAGTATTGACCAGTATCCTCACCTCCCCTGTGATTGCCGTTTTGTGTTTTTCTTCCTGATTTGTAACGGCAATTCTGATTGGTTCGCTTCAGGCATGCAATGCCACTACGAGTGGTCACTGGTGCCCTCTACGTTTTCCCAGGATGACTTCAGGACGTCCACTGACGTCACATTTTCCTTAGTGACCGTCGCCACCCAATGCCTGGGGGGCAAGCAAACTTTGTTCGCATACTGAAGCCAAGCGAAGATGTCCGGCGTCTTTTGCTGCTGTTTGGGGGGGAAAAAAAAAAACTACAGCTAAAAAAGCTCTACTACCGGATTACTTGGATTATATTAGTCAGGAAGAAGCGAATGATAGATGTACGTGGAAATTAGTTTATTAATGGTTATGATCCATACAAAATTCCTCAAAATGACTGGAGTGATGATCCAGGTTTATGGCCTAGCGTTAGCTACATGTTGGAATATATCTATATATCTTCTTTTTCCCAATAGTGTAGCAGATAACTGAAACAATCTTTCAAATGGTGATACAAGCACCAAACTTGGCACAAATACTCCTTAGACATTATTCTTTTGAAAAAGTACGCGGGCCACCTGAAATTCAAGATGGCTGCTTATTTTCAAGATGGCCACCGCTGCAGACTTGAAAATGGGATATAATCTGGCCACTTTGACCGATTTGAATGATCTTGGTGTCTAAAAGTAGGTTTTTGACTATGAGAAATCTAAAAATCCCACTCAACCTTCTAGGGAGCTCCTTTCTGCCATTTCTAGCAAAAATATGATGAAAAATGTACATAGACCAGAACGTATCCTACAAACTATTTTATTTATTTGTTTTTTTTAAATGCACAACTGGAATGTTTAGTTATGGTCAATGTTTGTCACTGCAGAGTGCAATGAGTCAAATACAGAGCTCACAAATGCACTGTTCACCCCAGCAGTGAGCTGCATGGTTTCACTTGTCCTCACATTTGCAGCTACATAGTCCGGTGCAGGTGAGACTGAATCGGTAGCATTTGCACCTTCCACGGCATTCAGATTTGCATCCACATTTGGTCAGCTGTTGGCAACTCTCGGCAATAGGTGGAAGCGTTGTCCAGAAGACCTTCCATGTGTCTCCATTCTTTGTCCATCCCCAGTCAGCAGGACTTTGTTTCTCTGGTTGGCGCAGTGTTGACTGACTCCATATACAGCCTGCTTGATAGGCAGCGCGCTTTGCATGCTGAAGTAGTGCTGCTTGAGTTGGAGGGATGGCTTCATATGGCCTCTGCTTTCAAGCAAACATATCCAGCCTGGCATCAACACGTGCAACTGTACTGGACCTGTCATACATTGTCACCACAAACTTCTCCAGGACCTCCAGATCATCATCATCTACTGTTGGTGGGTACTGGCTGAGCTTGGCAAAGACATCAGAAGCTTCAGCATACACATCCCAGGTTTGCCATGCAGACTTCTTCCCTTTGCTGCGGAAGCCTGATACAACATCGCAACCAGTGAAGGCATGGAAGAAGAGTATTCCTTTGCTCTTCTCCAGTCCTAAAGAGAGGTGCAGGTCATGTACAGGAATCCATCTCAGGTTCCATCCTTGGCCAAAGGCCACCCACAACTGGTGCAGACCAATCCTTTGAAGGAGAGGCAGAACACTGATTGCTATGACGAGGACATCCTCTACCTCTACTGCTACACCCCAAACTATAATTATTGCTACAGTCTATACAAACATGCATGCTAGCTATGTTAGTGGACTATTTTACAAAAGGCCAAGAATAAGGCAAAAGTAAGCTTCTGAGTGATTTTATTCTCCCAGATTTGGATTCTACATGGTCAAAAATGTATAATTTGATGCCAGAATCATCCATATCGGACAAGTCTGTGCATAGTTATGGCAAAACGATATATTTCTGTACTGGACATGGCGGCCATCTTTAAAATGGGCAGCCATCTTGAATTTCAAGTGGCCCGCATACTTTTTCAAAAGAATAATGTCTAAGGAGTATCTGTGCCGAATTTGGTGCTTGTATCACAATTTGAAAGATTCCTCTGAAATATTATGTTATTTGCTGCACTAGATTGGCCACGAGGCCCACACCAGACCGACGGAGTCGTCCGCAGTGGTAGCATGAATGGCCTGGTTGAGCTGCTATGGAATGTCTGGTTTCGTGAGCTCTCGTATACTCACATTGACTCCTGTCTTCAGTTGCAGATACTGAGCTTTTAACTATGCGTTGCCATGTTGCCCTGTATGAGGCATCACTTTCCTACATCTGATTGATAACTCCAGCATTCTTCATGTTCCTCTTCAAAATGTGTCTGTACCTCAGTTTCTGTCCTCCTTGTCTCCTCTTTCCTATGGTCAGTTCTTGGTAGAAAACAGCTAGATCTGCCAGCCATGAAACTGCCCTGACTTTCTGGAAGTACATCATCTGAGATATTTTTAATTCAGTTTAGAACTATCTTTGCCAGAATCTTGCCTGCAATGGAAAGCAGAGATATGCCATGGTGGTTTCCACATTGGTTTCTTTTTTTTTTTTTATAGATGGTCACAATTGGTGTATCTTTTGAAGTCTTGGGGAAGACATGTTCTCCCAACATGTATTGTACAATTTTAAGAGTGCAGCTGTTAGGCTGGGGCCGCCTCACTTCAACACGTCAGCTGGGGTGTCATCTTGGCCAGGTACTTTTCCAAATCTAGTATCCTTGAGTGCTTTCTCAAGCTCATCTGATATGATGGGTCCACACAGATCTTCTCTTGTTGGTCTCCTCTCAAGCCAGTGACATGCCTCAGGATTGGCTGACTCTTGCTGGTTTAGGAGATTGAAGGAACGCTCCTTCAACCTTCTTTTTATGTCTTCCAGATTTGTGTGGAGTATATGTCAAGTCAAGTTTATTTGTATAGTGCTTTTAACAATAAACATTGTCGCAAAGCAGCTTTACAGAATTTGAACGACTTAAAACATGAGCTAATTTTATCCCTAATCTATCCCCAATGAGCAAGCCTGTGGCGACAGTGGCAAGGAAAAACTCCCTCAGACGACATGAGGAAGAAACCTCGAGAGGAACCAGACTCAAAAGGGAACCCATCCTCATTTGGGCAACAACAGACAGCATGACTATAATATTAACAGTTTTAACATGAAGACAGTTTCATTGATGTAACTCTTCATTGATGGAAACTTGAGTGCAAAACTGTTCATGACAACTGCAGTCCTAAAGTTAGCAAGTCAACTGTAGTCCTCAGCCATAAAAGCATTACTGTAAGAGTCCAGAGCGTCCTCCAGGTGTGACTTTCAACTGTCCTCGTGGGGCCATCCTCCACAGGAGCAATGCGATGAGACTCCAACCAGACACAGGGCACCAGGATGGATCAAGCAGGTGCGAGGAGCAGAAGAGGTCAGCATCTCGATCCCAGGATCGATATGTAACTCAGAGGGACAGATTTGGGGGGGGGAAGAGGGAGAGAAAACACAGGTTGTTAGGTATGCCCAATGTCACCTGAATAAGTGTAGGCAACAGGTGTCAATGTCTAAAAATAACACAAGTATTAAGTCTGTGTGGTAGGCTCGCAGAGACTAGAGTCCTGACATCAGGTATAATACACAACAATGGCATGTTAATATGGTTAAGCCTGCTCTGGCTGGATGCTTAATTGGGTGATGGGAGCACACTCCGCAGCAGTGAGACAGTTGGAATTATAGATCAGAGTGAGTGCAGGCAGATGCAGATGGGACTCTTAGGGCTGGCCAATCCAATTCAGTTACATTTCATCGAGTCTGGGACATGCGACAGAATGTCAGACGGCCGATTCCCTGCAGGCTACGAGAGCCAGTCGAGGTCTCCACCCTCTCCACCAAAAGATTTCCTGTTGACTCCATGTAACTCAGAGGGACAGATTGGGGGGGGGGAGAGAGAGAGAGAGAGAGAAAACACAGGTTGTTAGGTATGCCCAGTGTCACCTGAATAAGTAGGAACAGTATACATATTGCACTGAGTACAAGCAGGGACTCCGGCAACTAACTATGACAGCATAACTAAAAGGGGAGAGCTAGAAGGTAACACAGGCATGAGGGAGCCCCAGGACATAAAGCAGCCAGCCACTACACCATCAACAAACTCGAGTGAGCAAGCGAGTGGGGACTGACAGCATCCATACATCCCAGTTTACCAAAACACACTATGTCTGAGGACCCTCCAGATCTACACCTTTACCTCATAAATACCATTAACAAAAGGCTTGACTAAACAGATGTTTTCAGCCTAGACTTAAACGCTGAGACTGTGTCTGATTCCCAAACATTACTTGGAAGGCTGTTCCATAACTGTGGAGCTTTGTAAGAAAAGGCTCTGCCCCCTGGTGTAGCCTTCACTATACGAGGTACCAGCAGATAGCCTGCACCTTTTGATCTAAGTAGGCGTGGCGGGTCATATCAAATCAAATCAAGTTTATTTGTATAGCGCTTTTAACAATAAACATTGTCACAAAGCAGCTTTACAGAATTTGAACGACTTAAAACATGAGCTAATTTTATCCCTAATCTATCCCCAATGAGCAAGCCTGTGGCGACGGTGGCAAGGAAAAACTCCCTCAGACGACATGAGGAAGAAACCTCGAGAGGAACCAGACTCAAAAGGGAACCCATCCTCATTTGGGTAACAACAGACAGCCTGACTATAATATTAACAGTTTTAACAGGTATAACCCTCAACTGTCCTCATGGGGCCGTCCTTCACAGGAGCGGTGCGATAAAACTCCGACCAGACACAGGGCACCAGGATGGATCAAGCAGGTCCGAGGGGCAGAAGAGGCCAGCATCTCAATCCCAGGATCAACATGTAACTCAGAGGGACAGATTGGGGGGGGGGGGGAAGAGAGAGAGAAAGAAAACACAGGTTGTTAGGTATGCCCTAAAAATGACAAGTATTAAATCTGTGTGGTAGGCTCGCAGAGACGAGAGTCTTTACATCAGGCATAACACACAACAATGGCATGTTAATATGGTAAAAAAATATCATGACCTGCTCTGGCTGGATGCTTGACTGGGTGATGGGAGCACACTCCTCAGCAATGATGAGATGCAGATGGGACCCTTAGGGCTGGCCAAGACAATTCAGTTACATTTCACCGGGTCTGGGACATGCGACAGAATGTCTGACGGCCGATTCCCTGCAGGCTACGATAGCCAGTTGAGGTCTCCACCCTCTCCACCAAAAGATTTCCTGTTGACTCCATGTAACTCAGAGGGACAGATTTGGGGTGGGGGGGAGGGAAAGAAAACACAGGTTGTTAGGTATGCCGAATGTCACCTGAATAAGTAGGAGCAGTATACATATTGCACCAAGTACAAGCAGGGACTCCGGCAACTAACTATGACAGCATAACTAAAAGGAGAGAGCCAGAAGGTAACACAGGCATGAGGGAGCCCCGGGACATAAAGCAGCCAGCCACTACACCGTCAACAAACTCGAGTGAGCAAGCGAGTGGGGACTGACAGCATCCATACATCCCAGTTTACCAAAACACTCTGTCTGAGGACCCTCCAGATCTACTCCTTTACCTCATAAACACCATTAACAAAAGGCTTGACTAAACAGATATGTTTTCAGCCTAGACTTAAATGCTGAGACTGTGTCTGATTCCCGAACATTACTTGGAAGGCTGTTCCATAACTGTGGAGCTTTGTAAGAAAAGGCTCTGCCCCCTGATGTAGCCTTCACTATACGAGGTACCAGCAGGTAGCCTGCACATTTTGATCTAAGTAGGCGAGGCGGGTCATAGAGGAGCAGAAGTTCACTCAGGTACTGTGGTGCGAGACCATTTAGTGCTTTAAAGGTCAATAGTAGTATTTTATAATCAATACGAAATTTGATTGGGAGCCAATGCAGTGTGGATAAGACAGGCGTGATGTGGTCATATTTTCTAGTTCTAGTAAGGACTCTTGCTGCTGCATTTTGAACTAACTGGAGCTTGTTTATGCACTTATTGGAACATCCAGACAGTAAGGCATTACAATAATCCAACCTGGAGATAACGAAAGCATGGACTAGTTTTTTCTGTATCATGCAATGACATTAAATTTCTTATCTTTGCAATATTTCTGAGATGAAAGAAAGCTATCCTGGTGATGTTATCAGTGTGAGTTTCGAATGAAAGACTGGGGTCAATCACTCCGAGGTCTTTTACTGCTACACGTGAAGAAACAGAAAGGCCATCCAGAGTCACTGTGTAATCAGAAAACTTACTTCTAGCTGTATGTGGTCCTAGCACAAGTACTTCAGTCTTGTCAGAGTTAAGCAGAAGGAAATTAATAAGCATCCAGTGTCTAATGTCCTTAACACATTCCTCAATTCTATTAAGCTGGTGTGTCTCATCAGGTTTTGCAGAGACATACAACTGTGTGTCATCAGCATAACAGTGGAAACTAATGCAATGTTTACGAATAATATCGCCCAGAGGTAACATATATAGAGAAAAAAGCAGTGGACCCAAGACAGAACCTTGTGGAACACCAAACTTTACCTCGGTACATCTAGAAATATCACCATTTATATCAACATACTGATAACGATCAGTTAGATAAGACCTGAGCCAGGAGAGGGCCATTCCCTTAACTCCCACATTTTCTAGTCTATCCAGAAGAATGGAATGATCAATGGTATCAAATGCTGCACTAAGGTCAAGCAACACAAGTAGCGAGACACAGCCCTGATCAGACGCCAACAGTAGGTCGTTTACTACTTTAACCAGTGCTGTCTCTGTGCTATGATGAGGTCTAAATCCTGACTGATACATTTCATGGATGTTATTCCTATGTAAATATGAGCATAACTGCTGTGCCACAGCTTTTTCAAGGATTTTGGAGATAAAGGGGAGGTTTGATATTGGCCGATAATTGGACAGCTGACAGGGATCAAGGTCAGGTTTTTTAATCAGGGGTTTGATAACTGCTAGTTTAAAGGATTTGGGTACATAGCCAATCATAAGAGAAGAATTTATTATTTTTAGAAGCGGTTCAATTACTCCAGGCATTATCTGTTTGAATAGATGTGTCGGTAAGGGATCTAGTACGCAAGTTGAGGCTTTTGATGTAGAGATTAATGAAAGTAATTCAGTTTCTTTTAGGGGAGTAAAACATTCTAACTGATGATCTGATACAGTTATATTGTTAACTACAAGGTCACTTTCATTGTCTAACCTTAAATTAGTAGTTTGAATTTTTTGTCGGATATTCTCAATTTTGTCATTAAAAAAATTCATGAAGTCGTTGCTACTACATACTGCAGGTGTGCATGTGTTGATAGTGGACTTATTCCTGGTTAATTTTGCTACAGTATTAAATAGGAATCTAGGATTATTTTTGTTATCTTCTATTAGGGAGGAGAAATATGTTGATCTCGCAGCACTAAGAGCTTTTCTATACTTCAGGAAGCTCTCCTTCCAAGCTAATTTGAACACTACCAATTTTGTTTGATCCCATTTACGTTCCAATTTTCGAGTGGTCTGTTTTAATGTGCGAGTGTCATCATTATACCAGGGTGCTAATTTTTTGTCTCTGACCATTTTCCTTTTTAGAGGAGCTACATTATCTAAAGTATGGCGGAATGTTGACTCTAAGCATTCAGTTGCCTGATCAAGTTCTGCAGGGGCTGACAGTGACCCAATCAAAGTTGACAGCTCTGGGAGATAATTTATAAAGCCCTGTGCAGTAGTTGACGTGAAAGTACGTTTAATACAGTAGCGTGTTGAGGTGCATATATTATTACTCAGACATATCTTGAATGAGATGAGATCATCATAGAGGAGCAGAAGTTCACTCAGGTACTGTGGTGCGAGACCATTTAGTGCTTTAAAGGTCAATAGTAGTATTTTATAATCAATACGAAATTTGATTGGGAGCCAATGCAGTGTGGATAAGACAGGCGTAATGTGGTCATATTTTCTAGTTCTACTTCCATCAGCACTTTTCACTGGTACCACTACATTGCTTCTTAGTCTATAGAGAGTCTTCAGTCTGGTGAATAATCCATGGTAGTCTTTCCTGTCTGCCAGTTCCTGTAGTTCCTCAGCTTTCTTGCACCACCATTGGTCTTTCATGGCTCTGATTTCTTGTTGCACTTTTGCTTTAATATCTTTGAATGCTTTCATGTTTTTATCCGAGTTCTCTTTTGATGTAGGTTATAGATTTTGCATTTTTCTTCAAACAAAACTTGGATAAAATCAGCCTGTTCTTGAAACCAGTCTGTTGTACTTTTCTTCTGCTGTCCAAGTACATCACTTGCAGTTGTGTACGCAAGATCTTTCAGCCATTGCCACATGTCCTCAATGGTTTCTGTCTTCTTGATTGGGGCGTTTTCCTGTAGAGCGGTTGTAATGGTTATTTTGAGTTTGCACAGTGTCATCATTCTTCAACTTGTCTATGTCTAGTTTCTTATTTGTTGTGGAGGCTGCTCTCTTGCATCTAGGAAATACAATGGTGTTTGAAAGTTTGTGAACCCTTTAGAATTTTCTGTATTTCTGCATAAATATGACCTGAAACAACATCAGATTTTCACACAAGTCCTAAAACTAGATAAAGAGAACCCAGTTAAAAAAATGAGACAAAAATATTATACTTGGTCATTTATTTATTGAGGAAAATGATCCAATATTGCATATCTGTGAGCGGCAAAAGTATGTGAAACTCTAGGTTTAGCAGTTAATTTGAAGGTGAAATTTGAGTCAGATCTTTTCAATCAATGGGATGACAATCAGGTGTGAGTGGGCACCCTGTTTTATTTAAAGAACAGGGATTCTATCAAAGTCTGATCTTCACAACACGTTTGTGGAAGTGTATCATGGCATGACTAAAGGAGATTTCTGAGGACCTCAGAAAAAGCATTGTTGATGCTCATCAGACTGGAAAAGGTTACAAAACCATCTCTAAAGAGTTTGGACTCCACCAATCCACAGTCAGACAGATTGTGTACAAATGGAAGAAATTCAAGACCATTGTTACCCTCCCCAGGAGTGGTCGACCAACAAAGATCACTCCAAGAGCAAGGCGTGTAATAGTCAGCGAGGTCACAAAGGACCCCAGGGTAACTTCTAAACATCTGAAGGCCTCTCTCACTTTGGCTAATGTTCATGAGTCCGCCGTCAGAAGAACACTGAACAATAATGGTGTGCATGGCAGGATTGCAAGGAGAAAGCCACTGCTCTCCAAAAAGAACATTGCTGCTCATCTGCAGTTTGCTAAAGATCACGTGGACAAGCCAGGTTATTGGAAAAATGTTTTGTGGACGGATGAGACCAAAATAGAATTTTTTAGTTAAAATAAGAAACACTATGTTTGGAGAAAGGAAAACACTGCATTCCAGCATAAGAACCTTATCCCATCTGTGAAACATGGTGGTGGTAGTATCATGGCTTGGGCCTGTTTTGCTGCATCTGGGCCAGGATGGCTTGCCATCATTGATGGAACAATGAATTCTGAATTATACCAGTGAATTCTAAAGGAAAATGTCAGGACATCTGTCCATGAACTGAATCTCAAGAGAAGGTGGGTCATGCAGCAAGATAATGACCCTAAGCACACAAGTTGTTCTACCAAAGAATGGTTAAAGAAGAATAAAGTTAATGTTTTGGAATGGCCAAATCAAAGTCCTGACCTTAATCCAATCGAAATGTTGTGGAAGGACCTGAAGCGAGCAGTTCATGTGAGGAAACCCACCAACATCCCAGACTTGGGATGTACAGAGGAATGGGCTAAAATTCCTCCAAGCTGGTGTGCAGGACTGATCAACAGTTACCGGAAACGTTTAGTTGCAGTTATTGCTGCACAAGGGGGTCACACCAGATACTGAAAGCAAAGGTTCGCATACTTTTGCCGCTCACAGATATGTAATAATGTATTTTCCTCAATAAATAAATGACCAAGTATAATATTTTTGTCTCATTTGTTCAACTGGGTTCTTGTTATCTACTTTTGGGACTTGTGTGAAAATCTGATGTTGTTTTAGATCATATTTATGCAGAAATATATAGAAAATTCTAAAGGGTTCACTAACTTTCAAGCACCACTGTAGAGGTCTGTTGAGCATTCAGCTCCTTGCATTACCTTTGTTGACAGAATATTTTTCATGTTGAATCTGCAAGTCATGACAATCAAGGAGATGTAAGATTTTAGATCTTGGGTGGCACCAGGTGAAGTAATTTTTGACTGGTTGGTGAAAGTAGGTATTAGTGATGCATAGTTCAGTTAGTACAAAAGTTGAGCATGAGTTCACTCTTGGTGTTCCTATTTCCCAATAGTACCTTCATATGTTACATGATCATTACCTACTCTTGCAATGAAATCTCCCAGGACCAGAAGCTTCTTTACTTGAGGTACCCTGTCTACCACATCTGCCAATTCATGGTAGAAGGCTTCATTTTCTTCATCAGGATAGGTCATGGTAGGTGCATGCACATTGATCAGGTTTAGGTAGCGATCATTCATTCCCTGTGGCTACACGTAAATTTATGATTCACTCAGATACTCCCACTGGTAGTGATGGTGGTTTGCTCGCTATCTTATTTGAAATGGCAAAAGCAACTCCTGCGTTTTTTTTTCTTCTGTCTGTATTCCCACTCCAGAAGGTGTATTTGTTCTCTTGTACTTGGCCTTCAAGCCTTGTCTCTTGGAGTGCAGCAATGTTGATGTTGTAGTGATCTAGTTCCTTTGCGAACAGAGCTGTATGCTCAGGTCTCTTATCATTGTCCAACATGATGCGGACGTTCCAAGTCCCAGCTATGAATTTTATATTCTATGTTTTTCTACCGCCATTATGAAGACCCACTGGCCACGGTGAGCCAGCCAGTTAAGGGCTGGGTAAGCTTTCTTTACCCCACCATTTCTAGGGTATTCCCTTTCCAGGACAGGCACTGCTCTCCCTAAATGTTGGCTGTCCATCGCTTGCGATGATGACTGTTTTATTAGGATGCACAGAAACACAGATAGGCTGCGAGGCCCACACCAGAGGGCACCAGACTTATTCTCCTTTCCTAATGAAGCGGATTGCACAGTAAGGTAAGACCAACAATGTCGTGCCCCCATTGTTGTCTCTCTGGACCACCAGACCTGATGCCAAGTGGTGCACAAAAGTGCCACAGACCTGACTGTTATGGAAGTTGCCCCGCAGTGACCACTGACTTGCCAAGTGATGCCATCTGTTGGCCAATTGAGTAGCTCTTCCGCATGCCATCTGGTGGTGTGCCATTGACTCTGTTGGGTTCATCTGCTACATTGCACTGAAAAATGCTCTGCTGCCAGTGCCTCTTTGGTGATGTACTATTTACCCCATAGCAGGAACCCAGGGCAGGTGCTACCACTCCGGGTCAGAGTGGACCTGGGAGCAATGGTAATTAAGGGGGTAACTCCACTTTCCCCAATACTCAAGTCCTCCTGGACCTGAGACTCCCCACTGGTTGCAGTTTAAAGTCCTGTCCAGGACTAGGAATGACAGTATAATGCATTATGGATAGAAATGGGGAATAGAATAGGATAATTTAGAAGAGAATAGAATATGACAAGATAGCATACAGGGTGGCATGATGGTGTAGTGGTTAGCACTGTCTCCTCACAGCAAGAAGGTCCTGGGTTCGAGCCCAGCGGCCGGCTGGGCTCAAACCCAGAACCCCAGGACTTTTGTGTGGAATTTGCATGTTCTCCCTGTGTCTGTGTGGGTTTCCTCCGGGTGCTCCAGTTTCCCCCACAGTCCAAAGACATGCAGGTTAGGTTAATTGGTGGCTGTAAATTGACCGTAGGTGTGAATGTGAGTGTGACTGGTTGTTTGTCTCCGTCTGTGTCAGCCGTGCGATGACCTGGCAACTTGTCCAGGGTGTACCCCGCCTCTCGCCCGTAGTCAGCTGGGATAGGCTCCAGCTTGCCTGCGACCCTGTAGAACAGGATAAGCAGCTACAGATAATGGATGGATGGAAGATGGTATGCATTCAGAAAGAACATGGAGAAAAGAATGCATCGTCACAAAACGGAGAGCGTGACAAAATAGGATAGAATAGGATAGACAATTAGGATAGTATAATAGAATACATTATAAGAGAATATGAGGTAATATAACAGAATAGAAAGCATTTTGAAGACTTAGAAAAAAACTGACAAAATACTATACATATTTAGTTTATAGAATAGACGGTTATGACAATACAACAGAATAAATTAAAATAAAGAAGGGAATATGACAGAATAGAAAGTATTATGAAGATACAGAATAGAATGTGACAAAATACTATACACATATAGAATAGACAATTATGACAATAAAACAGAATACATTATAGGAAAAAAAGGGTGGAATATGACCAAATAGAACAGAATAAAAGGCATTATGAAGGTATAAAATAGACTGACAAAATACATATTCTGTATAGAATCAAATGACAATACAATAGAATAATCACTGAACAGAACTGAACACACGATGACCATACAGAACACATCAAAATACCATAGACATACGATATATATTCTGTATCGAGTGGACAGTTGTGACAATATAGTGGAATACGTTGGGAGAGAGGAGTGTGTCAAAATCAAATAGAATGTATTATGATTGTATAGAATAGAAAGGAACAGATGGGAATAGAGTAGAAGGCATTTTGGTGGTATGGAACGGAGTACAACAAAGTACTATACATATTCTGTATCGAGTAGGGTAGACAGTTATGGTAAGAGAAGAGTATATTATGGGAGAGAATAGGGGAATTTGACAGAATAGAGTAGAATCCAGTTATATACAGAATATGTATATGTATTTTGTCATATTCTGTTCTGTCATGTTCCCTTTTCTCCTAAACTGTGTTCTGTTGTGTTGTCATAGCTGACTCTTCTGTTCTTTGTAGAATGTCTATGGTATCAATAGTTTTACTCACCAAACTTAATTGCATTTTGTAAATATAAATTAAGATTTTAGGTCTTTCAAAATCTCCAGTACATAATCTTGTGAAAAGATTCAGGGAAATACATCCAGGACATTGAGTAAAATATTTTCCAAGATCTTGTGAGGATATTGACGAATTGTTTTCAGCTTGCATGGTTTTTGTTTGTGGATGTGTCTATATAATAAGAAAATGATTACATGTTGGCTTGAAGATATGAAGTTTATCTTCTCGTGTTGAAAAACTCGTATTTTTCATACAAAATACATCCCGGACCTGAGTACCATGTTTTCCAATATCTTCACTCGTGAGGATATCGGTGACGTCCCTTCTAGCGGTTTCCCCATTGACTTGACGCGTGTTGTGAAAATGGCAAACCAGTTCAGAATTAAAATTCTTTTGATTAACTTGCATATTTTTTGTGTGTGGATGTGTCAAGATAAGAATACTACACCGTGGCATGAAGAAATGAAGTTTATCTTCTCGTGTTGAAAAATATTTCACTAGTTCACTGTGCTCACTTGTGAAATATGTTCACCACTTGAAGATATACTTCATAACGTCGCACCACTGTGTAATATTCTCTATGTATATCGCATCAGTAAATTGCTGCATTGTCTTGTGATAGGGATACCAATAATGAAATGCGCATTGCAGTTACAAATACGTATTTATTCCTGTCTTTGACACTGCGTGCCATGCTCCAGAAACAACACATTTATCGTGGTGTGACACTGCTGGGTGCCTGGTGGACAGTGGTAACCAGTGCTTTCACTTTACATCATTGCTATATAGTCACGGTCGAATATTATCGGACATAAGAACTAACTGATATTGATCTTTGGTTGTTTTAAATGATCTAAAACTAAGGAAAGATGCTCATAATTGAACTATACAATAATTGTTTACACCAGTGTGCAGCGTAAGAAATCTCATCTCATCTCATTATCTCTAGCTGCTTTATCCTGTTCTACAGGGTCGCAGGCAAGCTGGAGCCTATCTCAGCTGACTACGGGTGAAAGGCGGGGTACACCCTGGACAAGTCGCCAGGTCATCACAGGGCTGACACATAGACACAGACAACCATTCACACTCTCATTCACACCTACGGTCAATTTAGAATCACCAGTTAACCTAACCTGCATGTCTTTGGACTGTGGGGGAAACCGGAGCACCCGGAGGAAACCCACGCGGACACGGGGAGAACATGCAAACTCCGCACAGAAAGGCCCTCGCCGGCCCCGGGGCTTGAACCCGGACCTTCTTGCTGTGAGGTGACAGCGCTAACCACTACACCACCGTGCTGCCCCGCGTAAGAAATCATTCAGGTAAAAAAGCATACACTGCAAAGATGTGTTGCCTGCTATGAAAAAAGAAAAATTCGTCAATGTTTTCTGTAAAATGGGTTAGTAAATAATTTCACATTAATTTTTTAAAAAGCAAAATAAAAATAAACACTGGATAAAAAATTCATCGAACCAGGATTCCAAAGGATTGTATCATTTTATTTGCATAAAGATACAAATTTCGTTGTCCAGTGGTCAAGTGTTTGAGAGATTCACTCTAAAAATACAAGGTTTTCACAAAGCAACCTGCAGTTGCCAAAAATACAACATTCTTTTGGTGAAAGAACATTCAGTTTCAGTGGTGCAAAGCTCTGGAATGCTTTACCAAGAGACGTTAGAGTGTAACTCGCTAGCCTCTTTTGGTGCGGCCGTCAAGAAATCCAAGTTGAAATTTGTAACAATTTTTTCTTAGCTAAAAGGTTTCATGAATTCTAATTTGTAAATTGTAAGTTTTTCTTTTTTAGATTTTTTTTAATTTTTTTTTTGTTAGTTATTTTAGTTATTTAGAGGGCCATGTATAAATTATCTATAATGATATTTAGTGTCACTGTTAGGGCAGAGATTCACCGTCTCTTCCTCTTGCTCCAACCGTAACGATCACCCTCTCGCAGATCGGTCCCTTCGTGTCACCCAGAATTCTGGGGCGAATCGCGAAGCAAGACAGGAACTAAGAATAGTTTCACAGTCTTTATTCACAAGTCACCGAAGACAAAAGAATACAGAAGGCTTTTTTTTGTGTGTGTGTCAAATTATCCGCATTATCGATACATTATCACAATGGTATGCAATAATAAGCAGAATGTTCAGACAGAATGTTCAGACAGATATCAAAGCCCATTTCTTACGCACAGCCTATTCTTGATAGCACAGGGCAAAATGTTCTTATGATAGCAATGGAATTTTAAGCAAAATACTGTTTCTAGCTGAACAAAAGGTCACAAAATAGATAAATGCCTTCTTGCTCAAGAATAAATCCTTACAATTCCCCTCTTTGATACTACAACCCCGATTCCAAAAAAAGTTGGGACAAAGTACAAATTGTAAATAAAAATGGAATGCAATAATTTACAAATCTCAAAAACTGATATTGTATTCACAATAGAACATAGACAACATATCAAATGTCGAA
The DNA here is from genome assembly GCF_027579695.1 of Neoarius graeffei. Lineage (NCBI taxonomy): Eukaryota > Metazoa > Chordata > Actinopteri > Siluriformes > Ariidae > Neoarius > Neoarius graeffei. Next base: position 26,363,479 of record NC_083580.1, on the reverse strand, counting down.
AGTGAGACATTTTGAAATGTCATGCCAAATATTGGCTTATTTGAAATTTCATGACAGCAACACATCTCAAAAAAGTTGGGACGGGGCAATAAGAGACTGGAAAAGTTAAAGGTACAAAAAAGGAACAGCTGGAGGACCAAATTGCAACTCATTAGGTCAATTGGCAATAGGTCATTAACATGACTGGGTATAAAAAGAGCATCTTGGAGTGGCAGCGGCTCTCAGAAGTAAAGATGGGAAGAGGATCACCAATCCCCCTAATTCTGCGCCGACAAATAGTGGAGCAATATCAGAAAGGCGTTCGACAGTGTAAAATTGCAAAGAGTTTGAACATATCATCTACAGTGCATAATATTCAGAGAAAAAGATTCAGTGCAATATTCAGTGCAAAAGATTCAGAGAATCTGGAAGAATCTCTGTGCGTAAGGGTCAAGGCCGGAAAACCATACTGGGTGCCCATGATCTTCGGGCCCTTAGATGGCAGTGCATCACATACAGGCATGCTTCTGTATTGGAAATCACAAAATGGGCTCAGGAATATTTCCAGAGAACATTATCTGTGAACACAATTCACCGTGCCATCCGCTGTAGCCAGCTAAAACTCTATAGTTCAAAGAAGAAGCCTTATCTAAACATGATCCAGAAGCGCAGACGTCTTCTCTGGGCCAAGGCTCATTTAAAATGGACTGTGGCAAAGTGGAAAACTGTCCTGTGGTCAGACAAATCAAAATTTGAAGTTCTTTATGGAAATCAGGGACGCCGTGTCATTCGGACTAAAGAGGAGAAGAATGACCCAAGTTGTTATCAGCGGTCAGTTCAGAAGCCTGCATCTCTGATGGTATGGGGTTGCATTAGTGCATGTGGCATGGGCAGCTTACACATCTGGAAAGACACCATCAATGCTGAAAGGTATATCCAGGTTCTAGAGCAACATATGCTCCCATTCACACGACGTCTCTTTCAGGAAAGACTTTGCATTTTCCAACATGACAATGCCAAACCACACTGTTACGGCACCCCCTAGGGTCCAAAGGACCAGAGCGCCAACATTTATACAACAGACTTAAGTGAGAAAAACAGACTCACACAAACAGTTTTAAGGTGCAGATTAAATTTTATTAATGCTACACCAACAAAAGCAACCATAGGGGGAAAACGAAGGGTTTACAAATCTAAATGGCGTCACCAAATCAAAAGAAAAAAAAACAACCAAAAAAACCACCACCAATAACAGGAGCTCACAAAAACTCCTCAAATTACAAAATAGGGGATGGTATCACCATTCGACCAACACCAAACATAGGGCAATGTGGCTAACAGAAAAACTAATGTGTGCCAAAAAATGTACACCCCGGGGCAGATCTACGTAAACCTCACCCAACGCCCCCCCCAGGAGCTTAAAACAAGATAAGCCAAAAATAACAATATACACAACTAAACTAAAGTAAGGCAAAAATAACGACTGGTCAGAAAAAGAATCATAACACATCAAAAGGATACAACATAACTAAAAATTTCTAAACCTAACACAAGACAACCAAAAACAAACCACAAACAAGGGCGCTGCCACCACCCTAGCCAAAAACGCAATGAACAAAGAAACATGGGGACTTAAATAGTGCTGGCAATTGGAAGGGGACTGGTTGCTGGATAAACGGAGATAAGTGGAAAACTGGATCCAGGTGCGCTGATCTGTAAGGAAAATGGTAAGTAGAACCTGAAGGGGGAGACAAAGCACAACACACACATAACAAAACACAAAATAGCAGGCCTGCATACACAAACAGAAAAAGAAACAAACGAAGTCGTAACACACACACTGCATCAATTACAGCATCATGGCTGCGTAGAAGAAGGGTCCAGGTACTGAACTGGTCAGCCTGCAGTCCAGCTCTTTCACCCATAGAAAACATTTGGCACGTCATAAAACGGAAGATACAACAAAAAAAGACCCAAGACAGTTGAGCAACTAGAATCCTACATAAAACAAGAATGGGTTAACATTCCTATCCTTAAACTTGAGCAACTTGTCTCCTCAGTCCCTAGACATTTACAGACTGTTGTAAAGAGAAAAGGAGATGTCTCACAGTGGTAAACGTAGCCTTGTCCCAACTTTTTTGAGATGCTGTCATGAAATTTAAAATCACCTAATTTTTCTCTTTAAATGATACATTTTCTCAGTTTAAACATTTGATATGTCATCTATGTTCTATTCTGAATAAAATATGGAATTTTGAAACTTCCACATCATTGCATTCCATTTTTATTTACAATTTGTACTTTGTCCCAACTTTTTTGGAATCGGGGTTGTAGATTACGACTAGTATCACACCCCAGTATTCTGTGTAACGGCAGGATAATGTACATTGGGGTTTTCCCTGCGTGGAGGGGTATAGGTAAAAGCATTCATCATATTATGTATCTTATCCACCAAGCATCTAAAAATGCAGGGTCCAAAAAGAAGAAACAAAAGGAAAACCACAATCACTGGTACACACATAGATAAAGTTGCAGTCCATTTCCTAAACAGTTTAGAGAACCATATCCACCCAGCTGAGTCTTCATGCTCCAGTTGTTGAGCGATCTGTTTCATTTGATGTACGGCTGCACCTATTTCGCCATCTGGGCTGTCATTAGCAGGGACAAAGGTGCAACAGCTTTTTCCGACCATAGCACAAACACCCCCCTTATCTGCCAACAAAATATCAAGGGCCATACGATTTTGAGTAGTCATTAGACGCAGGGCAGTTAATTCAGTCCTAACACCGGCTACAGCTCTAGTGGTTTCATTAACAAAGCTGGCTAAGTGATAATGTGTTATTTCTACTTCCGTCCACAGATCAGATACGCCAAACTGAGGAAACAGCGACGTCCAGAAACTGTGCCATTTAGAAGTAAGCTGATGTGCCGGGGGTGGGAAAGTACCATAGACATCTCGTTTCTGGCGATGAGCAGAGCGGGGATGGAGAGCAGTGATAGCGCTCTTGAGTTGTATGGGAGCACAAACGCCTGACCAATTGGTGGGAAACGAAACAAAGAGGTCAGATCTATTACCGCAGTACCAGTACCAGTTTAATGCTAATTTAACACCAGGATAATTATTAGGGTACGGCGGAACACAAGCAGGATGAGCCCTACACGTATTATTGACATACCCGATGCTGTTGCGTGTGCAATTAGTTAGCGGAGGGTTACATTGGCATGAATTTGGGACCCAGCGAGGACATGGAGAGGTGGTGGAATTCTGATCATATATGTGATTACATTGAGAATTAGGAATTTGTCCCAAACACACGCTACTTCCTTCAGAGTAATTTGTTCTAAAACAGTGAGGGAAAATGAAATTAGAGGGCATATCGACCTGCAGAGTAGTGAGAACAGGGTCCTGTAAGACAATGGCAGGGGTTTCCGTGCTAGAGACTGAGGAGGTCTGGTTTAAATATTGTAACAAAGAGGGGCTCATGGAGAAATTACAGAAGGGGCCCCAAAAATTGAAAGGTTGGCCCCTTGGGCCCCACGCATAATACAGAGCTTCAGAGCATAGAGGCAAAGGTAGACGTGTAATAATAGTAGAAGGCGGCATCAGATGGCAGACGTAACAACTTTCATTCGTGTGCGCTCTTGCAGTCCAGTTAGCGAATTGCCAAAAGATGTTGTCTCGAGGGCCAGCTCGAGTGGGTAACCCTGCTCCGAGCAGCAGTAGAGTGGCCGCGAAGCTCGTGATGAGGATTTTCATGGTTGTAGTGAGGATGATTGGTCCCAGACGGGGGTGCGAGATCCCTTCCCCTCTTTGTTCACGGCTTCTTGCAGGAAGTGATCTGAAGATCCTCAGCCCCTACTTAGTCCCTGTACAGAGTTTAGAGAGGAGAGAGACTAGAGAGGGACACAGAGAAAACGTTAATAGCAAACTTGTCATTGTAACACAGCTTTGTTATGGGGCCTTCTTCAATCGCATGGCATGGATCCACTGTGGAAAAAGGTCAGTTAGAACAGCAGTACGAGTAATGGCGACTATTTCTGCAGGCCCACCATATCTAGGTTCTCCCAATTGTCCAAATCGTTTAAAAAGTTGCACCAGCACCTTGTCTCCCATGTGAAAGGGGTGTGTGGGTGCTGCTGGTGGAGACGATATTGTACTATTGACCTTAGTACAAATTTTATGCAACCTATCTATAAGGGCTGCAGAATACTCATCCATATGTGTTTTCAAATCAGAGGTACCCAGAGCCGGTGTTCCCCTCTTCCAGGGGAGAGGGAAAGGTCTTCCAAAAATAATTTCGTAGGGGGAGTATCCCACTAGGCTAGGTCTTGGTGTCATACGAATTTCAGCCAGAGTGGCTGGCAATAAGTCTACCCAATTTTTTGAACCTGTGGCCTGCATGGCCTTAGTTAGTTTGTCTTTCAGTGTTCGATTAGTACGTTCTACGATACCAGATGATTGAGGGTGATGTGGAATGTGAAAATGCCAGTTTAGTGAGAGATACTTGCAAAGGTTTTGTGTGACTTTCGAGGTAAAAGGGGTACCCTTGTCTGAGTCTATGGCGTCTGGAGCCCCATAACGAGGTATTATTTCTTTTGCCAGAATACGAGTAACTACCTTCATGTTCTCTCGAGAACAGGGAAAGGCTTCTACCCATTTAGAGAATTTGTCCACAGTCACCAGGAGATATTTAAACGGCCCGCGGGGAGGCATGTGTGTGAAGTCGATTTGCCATTCTAGGAACGGAGACGTAGGTATGGGTAAACACTCGTGTTCCTCGCCTGCTTTAGAGGGATTATTTTGTGCACAGATGAGGCATCTCTCGAGAATTGAGTCCACCAAGCTGTTTAAATTGGCTATACAAAAAAGTTTGTTCATGTCCCCCTTCACCCCCTTCATGCGCGATGTGTCACACCGTGAAATTCGCGCACGAGGAAGGGAAGGCAATGAGATGGAAGACAAAGGCGGCCATCCTGACTGTACCATAGGCCATCAGGGGCAACGTAAGCGCCTTGTAACTGCCAAAATAGAGTCATTTGGAGAGGCTGAAGCCTGTAAAGAAAAAAGATCTAAGTCAGGAATCAGTGCGCTGGCGAGGCAAGCGGTATTACACGGCGAAGGATCTAGGCCAGGAGACATGATACCAGAGGCAGCAACGAGTTTTGCAATGCGATCGGCAAGAGAATTACCCATGATTTCAGATGTGTTTCCCGAGGCATACACCTTAGTTTTAACTATGGCGAGTGACCTAGGGAGATGACAAGAATCAATGAGATTTTGTACTAAGGTAGAGTGAGAAATGGGCTTCCTGTCTACGGCATGGAAGCCTCGAGACTGCCAAATCTTTCCAAAATCATGAGCCACACCAAAGGCGTAACGAGAGTCTGTGTAGATTGTGACATCCTTGCCCTGAAACAAAATACAGGCACACGTGAGAGCATACAACTCAGCTGCCTGAGCCGAGGAGAAAGGAAGAGCGTATGCCTCATGCACAATATCAGGCAGTGAGCACACAGAGTAACCACAGAGGAAAACACCGTCTGAGGGTTTAGAACAAGAACCATCAACAAAGAGTACTTCCCCCATCCCTAGAGGGCTGGAGGAGAGATCGGACCTGATACTAGTAGTATGTACGATTTCAGACAGACAATCATGATCAATGTCATCCAAAGTGTCATCCTGAGAATTAAGGAGGCGTGCGAGAGCATGACCTACAGTATCGAAAGAGGATGTGGCACGAATTTTGAGATTGTTAGTAGAACAGAGAATGGTTTCGTATCTGGAGCGGCGCTGCGCAGTCATATGTTGGGTCTGTAAATTTTGCAACACCTGTTTAACTTGATGTGACGAGTGCAAGATCAGTGGGTGAGACAAAACCAATTTCTCCGCATCTAAAACCATCAGAGCACATGTGGCGACAGCCCTTAGACACACGGGTAAGCCTTGAGCAACATTGTCTAATGTTTTGGATAAAAACGCACAAGGACGCATCCCCCCCCATGCTCCTGGGCCAACACCGCAGAGGCTGTGCCTTGGTGTTCACAGGCATAGAGATGGAAGGGCTTGGAGTAATCAGGTAAACCCAGGGCCGGGGCGGAACAAAGGGTGCTTTTGAGGGAGTGATAAGCGTCCACCATAGCGTCAGTCCAGGTCAAAGGGTGCTGCAGTGGATCGTGATGAGAGATTGCAGAACGGAGAATCTTGTCATATAAAGAGCAATCAGGGATCCATTGTCTGCAGTAATTGATAAGACCCAGGAAAGTCATCAGTGCATGTTTAGTTGCAGGGCGCTTTGTGTCTAGAATCACCTGCACCTGGTCAGATGACAGCTTACGACAACCTTGTGAAAGTTCAAACCCCAAATACTTAGCAGTGTCCATGTAATATTGCAGCTTGGTCCTGGAAACCTTAAAGCCCTTGTGCGCCAAATGTTGGAGCAGGCGTAAGGAAGCGTCTTGGCAGAGTTCTGGTGACTCAGCAGATACCAGAAGATTGTCTGCGTACTGCAGGACCACAGAGCCCTGGGGGAGGGAGAGGTCACAGAGTGCGTCCTGAACTACGGCTGAGAAAACAGCAGGAGAGTCAATGAAACCTTGAGGCAAACATGTCCAAGTATACTGTCTCCCCCTGTGCGTGAAGGCAAACAAAGGCTGTGTCTGCTCTTCAACAGGAACACTGAAAAAGGCAGGACAGAGATCAGTAACGGAAAAACAGCAATGATGAGCAGGAACCTGTGACATTACAAAGGAAACGTCAGGTACAATGGGTGCAACAGGGACAATCAGTTCATTAATCTTACGTAAATCCTGCGTAAAACGCCAGGTACCATCAGGTTTAGGTACTGGATTGACAGGTGTATTGTACGAGCTGGTACACGGTCTCACCACACCTTGCTCGAGAAGAGACTGTAGGATGCCATCAATTCCCCGAGCCTTAGCTTCAGAGAGAGGGTACTGTTTAACATAAACAGGATGCACATGTTTAAGCTTAGCCTCATAAGGCACACAGTGAACCAGGCCAACCTCGTCCTTGTGTTCCACCCAGAGGGAGGAGGGGAGGGCACTCAAAGGATCTGTAGGAGAGAATACAACAGGGTTTACAGCAGCAGTACAAACAGCGAAGACATTTGGGACAGTCATACATGAAGAGAGTTGAGCCAAGGCGGGAGGCAGAAAGTCGGGGGTGCAAATAATCATTCTGGATCCCTGAAACGAAATGGATAAATGTAACAGACTCATTAGATCACGCCCCAGTAGATTAAAGGGACACTGTGGCATAAACACAAAAGAATGATGTGTACAAAGTGCTGTGTCGGCGGGACAGGCTACCAATAATGGAGGAGTGCAAGGGGAGGAGAAGGGGACCCCATCAATTCCCACAGAGCGAACGGTTTTGTTAGAGAGAGGGCCCTCGTAGGGTTTTCCCACAGAGGACATCGTAGCACCAGTGTCCATTAGAAAAGGAAGCACCTGTCCATCTATAGCTAATTCTACGATAGGCAAATCGTTGGCTAGGTAAGAGTCGAAAGAACAATGTAGCATTACGGGGTCACAGCTCTGTAGGCAGCTCTAAGGTTGATATGGGCCTGTGGGGCGTTGCTGCGCAAAAGGATTTGCCGTAGGGGCAGCCGGTGGTGGCTGCTGAGGATTAGGAGGAGGAAGGGGAAACATATGCTGCGAATTGGCTTCATCTGCCTTTTTCTTTCTACACTCACGTTGCCAATGTCCTTCTTTGCCGCAATAGTGGCACGCTCCAGAGCGTACCCTGCCTTGCGGGCGGATGCTCGGATTCTGATTCTTTTGTCGTCTATTCATGTCTCCACGGGGCTGTGAGTACAAGTTTCCACCGGCCACAGAGAGGCAGGCTACCTGCTTACTATCCAGAATACCATCTCCCTCCATAGTTCTAATTCTTTCCCCTAGGGTTCTTATTGTCATATTGCTATGGTCACTTAAATGATATTTCAGAACCTTCTGTATGTCAGGACGACAATTATTCAAAAATGTCGAAGTAAAGAGCGGGTTGGCTTGCTGCTGATCTAATTGCATGTTTCCCAGACAAGTCCACGTCTCGCTAAAACGCGTCAGAAACTTTGAAGTGAGTTCAGCCTTCTCCTGTTTACAATTAGTAACCTGTGAAAGATCACGGTTAGCCTGCTGTCGTGAGAGCAGATAACGTGTCAATTGTTCCTTTAATTCCCTCATAGCTTTACTGGTATCCTTCCAGCAGAACTTAAACTCATTCTTTGTGGTGGTTTTGCCGTCACCTACTTCTATCTTAGTTTTAACCACTTCGTATTCATCATTTATGGGATCTAGACATGGCACTGCATCTATTAATGCAGCTTCATCATAACTGTCGCCTAGGACGACATGAAGGATAAAACGGTAATCTGCTCCTACCAGCTGGCAGTGTCGTGACATTTTTTACGAGCATGTCTACAAAGTTAAGTGGCTTGTCTAACGGAGGCAACATTTTAATAATATCTTTCAGGTCTGATGCAGAAGGCGGAGTGATTTTCAGCCCTCTGCCCTTCTGAACCCATACACAAGCGGTATTCACAGGGGGAGGCGGCGGTGGAAGGGAACCTCTATCTGGTCCCACATCATCATCGTCATCCTCATCAGAGTCGTCGTCTGTATTAGAATAGTCAGTCTCGTTTTTTTAGTAACAGCTTATTTGAGCTTACAGAGGGTTTTTTTACCTGCTTTGGGTTTCTTAGGTTTAGCACCTGTCTCAAGAGATGCAGGCACGCTGGGAGTGCTATCAGCAGGGCATGAAAGGTTACTTAAATTCAGATATAGTTCTGGGACCGGTTTGGATGCAGGAACGTTATTTGATCCCTCATACAGCGGCAGTAGGGCGGAGGCTGTAGGTGGTGTAGTAACAGGAGATGTAGACGAAACGGGTTTTGCCTTATCTTCAGGCTTAGGGCGTGGTACTGATTTTCTTTGTTCCTTAGTTTCTTTAATTCCGTGAAAATCATCCCATATTGGTTTCATTCTGACCCATTCTAAATAGCCTTTAGTCATATAATCATAATCCCATTCTGGGTCGCCCAATCCCTCGTATATTTGTCTATGTGCCGAGGCAAGATACTCTGGTTTAAAAGTTCCTGCGCAAGGATAAGTCAGAAACTGAGGCTAGGATTCAGTCCAGCCGGCCAAATTGTCTAACCACGGACTGGTGTAGAATGCTAAATCACAGCGATTCATCCAATCCTGTGGGGTTTCCTCGGGGTCCGGTCTGGGCACCTTAACACAATTTCCCCCCATGGTGACACAAACACTACATTCACACTGCAAGGCTTAATGCTCAATTCCGATTTTTTTGTGAAATCTGATTTTTTTTGTGAGGTCGTTCACATTAACAAATATATGCAACTTGTATGTGATCCTCAGTATGAACGAAAAGTGACCTAAAAGTGTTCCGCATGCGCATTGCAGGATACGATGACGTCACACGCAGTGAGCATGGCCAGTGTTTACGGAAGTAACATAAAGTTTCCTGTGTATGACAGTAGCCAGCATGGAGTACCTGGCGATGATGCAGTTGTTGTTGCGACGGAGCCAGAACATGCACAATAGCCTGATGTTAAGGAGGAGGTTGAGAAGGAAGAGGGCAAGGGTTTTGGCTCAGGCGTTCTGCGGGGTAGTGACTGCAACCTCCGTTCAAAGGAACGTGTGGGTGCGGAGTCGCATTGATGTCATGCGCCATGTTGTAACTTTTTTTGAGAGACTCGACGCCTACTTCAGCACAGAATAGTGACGTTTGTGGCTTGTTGATGACGTGTAAGTCGGATGAATGCGACCTGGCGGTTCAGACTGAAGTCGCATATGAAAAGATCAGATAGGAATCGGAATTAGGACCACATATCCAAACGGCCTGGGTCGGATTTGAAAAAATCGGATCTGTGTCGTTCATATTGTCAATAAAAGATCGGATACAGGTCACATATGGGCGAAAAAATCGGATTTGAGTCACTTCAGCCTGCAGTGTGAACGTAGTGAAAAGGACCATCTCGAGCACTAATTATTCCCTGGTAACTCACACGGACGCGCGCACACTAATTATTCCGTGGCAACTCACACGGACCCGTGGCAACTCTTCATGGGGATAAATGGGTTTTCGGATACTACCAACCAGGCGGAAGTCCCTTAAAATAAAAGAGATTTCTTACCTGATCAGGAGTATCCCGGACGAGCCCCCAAAACTGTTAGGTCAGAGATTCACTGTCTCTTCCTCTTGCTCCAACCGGAGCGATCACCCTCTCGCAGATCGGTCCCTTCGTGTCACCCAGAATTCTGGGGCGAATCGTGAAGCAAGACAGAAACTAAGAATAGTTTCACAGTCTTTATTCACAAGTCACCGAAGACAGAAGAATACAAAAGGCTTTGTGTGTGTGTGTGTGTGTGTGTGTGTGTGTGTGTGTGTGTGTGTGTCAAATTATCCGCATTATCGATACATTATCGCAATGGTATGCAATAATAAGCAGAATGTTCAGACAGAATGTTAAGACAGATATCAAAGGCCATTTCTTACGCACAGCCTATTTTTGATAGCACAGGGCAATATGTTCTTATGATAGCAATGGAATTTTAAGCAAAATACTGTTTCTAGCTGAACAAAAGGTCACAAAATAGATTAATGCCTTCTTGGTCAAGAATAAATCCTTACAGTCACCCTTAAAGTTCTTAAAAAGATGTTGCCTTGCACTTGTGGTGGTACATGTACATCATTCATACAGACCTTGTACGGTCACAAAAGCCATCAAAAATCAGGTCGCTGCATTACCATATTCTCTTAAGTATGGAGTTTCGCTCCATTATGATCGGCTTATTGGATAATAGCATGAATGAGCTGGGGGAACAGATGTTCATATTAAAGTGAAATGAATAATTGTAATGCTGATATTAACAAGATTTCCTTCCACTTTGTTACCCATCCTTCTTCCCTTCCACCTTGTCTCAGCATATATACTTGTGCTCCTAATGTACATATTTCATGAAATAGAAAGGTTGGAGACTAGCAGGTTGAATATAACTTTGAATGACTAAATAAAACTAGCCATGTTCAGAAGTTATATCATCACCTGAAATCTAGTCACAAGTGGACATAAGTAAATGCATTGAGACATGTGAAAATAACTTGAGTAGCTACTTGTCTGTACTGTCTACCTGTGATCTAACTGCCCAAAACTTTTGTTAATACCAAATCATAACAGGAGCTAAGTCTTGATGATGGTTATTTTCTGGTTCTTTTGTCCCACACAGGCCTGATGGAGATTTTGCCTGATCGCTGCACCACTATTGCTAAGAAGGAGCTGCTGTGGGCAGGAACAGTGGGCATGGTGTGCTGGTTGGGGGGCATAGTGTTCATCAACCGCAAGAAAACTAGTGATGCTAAGAGTGTCATGGCTGACACTGCCAAGATCATGCTGCATGACAAGGTATGCTTCGCTAACCTTCAAATTAGCCATGGGCTGATATTCAGTTCAAAGTAGGACCTGATTTTAAATTAAAACCGTATAGTTGTTCAACTTTGCCTGGAATTATCTTTTAAATGTTTTCATTGTTCAAACATTTAAGTTGCCTTGAGTATGATGCCCTCATTTAAAAGTGTTGAGTTAGAAGAATGAATGATGGATATTGATTTATAACAAATGTAATAAACAGTTGTACAGTTTTCATAGTACCAGTTTTACAAATGTTGAGCTGTTAACATCTATTTTATTCTTTATTATTTAAATATAATCCATTCTAGCAATAAAAGTACGTAATTATCATGCTAATATAGGATCCTGAAACTAAAATAATTGAAATGAAATAAAAACATAATTTAGAAACAAAAAGCTCTCTATCTTTGCAGATCCGCCTGTGGGTATTTCCTGAAGGAACACGGAATCAGAAAGGTGATATTTTGCCATTTAAGAAGGGTGCATTCCACCTGGCAGTGCAGGCTCAGGTAAGTGGCTGCCATTTAACAAAGCACAGAGCTTGTTTAGTGCTGATCAAATTGTTAGTTAGGAATTCTCAGGCTTTTTTTGGTCAGTGACCCATTTTAAGGACCCCAAAATTGTTCCCACCATCCACCACATTGTGATTATTTGTTTTCCTATTTCTCTCTCGCTATTTAATTTAATTACATTTTTTGGAAGACCTGAAATTCTAGGTGGACTACTTTTAAATCACTGATTTAGTTTCTGTCTGTCTTGCTATCTATGTGGCTAGCTTACTAGCTATAGATATCTTTTGTCTTTTAGTAGTAGTATCCTCCTCACATTTGTGTGTCTCTTTATCAGGGCCTAAATAATAGTCTGGTCCTCACCAACTTCTATAAACAAACAAACAACCTCAAGGTGAGAACAAAAAAACAAACAAACAGATTTTAATGTTGTCATTTTCCCCCCCCAAAAAAAGTAAACAAACATTCAGGCAGAACTTATGGCAGCTTGGTGTGGTGGGGTGGGGGTTGTTGTTGTTGTTTTTTAATTTATTTATGGGGGGGCACTATGGAAAATATTACGAGACCACTTTTAATGGTGGTCACAATTAAAAATTTTACAACTTTAACAAAATTGTAATGTTAAAGTTCATATTTTATCTCTGCTGTTACCTTCAACCTAGATCACTCGCTAAGCGTGAAGCCAATTTTATAATGGGTGTGGTACAACAAGGTTACCTACAGTATGCAGGAGGTCAACTTTAATTTCTGTGCTCAGTTGCACAGAGTAAAGTGTATTAATCCAATGAGGTTTTCACTGCTTACAATCTGTGGCAGTTAGAAATCTTACAAAGTTTGGATTTTAACCACCACCAGATGCACTGCTGCAGTATAACAAAGCCTGAAATATAGCCCATGTGCCATCGTGGGTTTACACTGCAAAGTATAGCATTAATATTGTTCTAGCTAGAGTCCATGCTCTCATTGAACACGTGATGCAACTGAAATAGAACTCAAGGAAAGAAAATGCACTTTATTTTTAACTTTGGTCCACTCGGGTCACTTTAACACGAGTGTATTGGGCACAGTGCTGTTATAGTCCAGTGCAGAATGAGTTGCTTCAAACTGAATAAATATCCTAGGCTAAAGAAGTGTTGGTAAATTGTCAGTTTTAATTATTTGAAAATATTCTTTAAATCATGTTTACATGCGTAGAACTCCACAATAATAGCTGGTGGTAATCCCCTGTAACCCATATACGCCTCAATATTCTGTAAAAATTGATTGTTCTGGATGTATATACTGTATTAGGGATGAGGACACTGAGTGTAGTCAACACCAGGGGGTGCCACTGTTCCTCTGGAGTACATTAACTTGGAACCTTTTTTTTTTTTTTTTTTTAAAGAAGCAGCCAATGTTTCCCAAACAGGTTCCAAAGGAACTCTGGGCTCTAGTTCAGTTTCTGCCAGTGCCAGCTGTGAGACCTGACCTTGGGCTATTATTAGCCTGGGAAGATAACATCGCCTGTATGTATTTTTCAGATATTGACCTTCTCTCTCTGTCTCTCACAGGCACCCATCATTCCCATTGTGTTCTCCTCCTATAGCAACTTCTATCTACGGAAGGAGAAAGAGTTCAAATCAGGTGAAAGACTTTATACAATATAACTTCAGTGCATTTGTTCAACGTACACAGTTTTCAGTTGTGTACAGTAGGATCCAAAAGTCTTGTTGAATTTTTTAGGGAAAAAAATTGTCAAATTAATTTGCCCCAAACCACAATACTCAATTCTTAAGCAATAGGGATAATTAGTCTATTATTTGAGTCAATATCAGGTGCTTGGTGACCTATCTAAATTTTTTGTATGGTTTTCTTGGGTAAAAGTATCATTTAAGTATTTTAGATGAAAGTTTTAGATAAAACGTGCCATGAGAACAGCTTATATTTTGAAGTATAATGTTAACTGCTTAATGATGCACACGGGCTGCAATGAAGTACTTATGTAGTGTGACTTCATTACAGTGTGTGTGTGTGGGTCTGCCTGGCTTCACTTCTTCCTCCTTTGGTTGATTTGTGTCATGTCTAATTAATTCTTTTTGCCACACGTTTCTCTGGGTTTTGTATGGATCTGGTAAACAATATCAAGCCATATGAAATGTCACCAAGGAAGGAAACAATTATACAGTGGTATTCAACACATCTATTTTTCGATTAAACACATATCCAGTGCAGCTATTCACATAAAATATTGAGCAGACATTGGTATTTACTTACACAAACTACACAAACAAGAAATTGTAATATTCCAATCCATTAAAAATTATGTGCAGTAAAGCGGAATGGCACAGGAAAAAGTATTGAAATTTATTTAATACTTGGTAGAGAAGTCTTTGTTTGCAGTTACTGCGTCAAGATGCTTCCTGTAAGAAGAAACTAATCTCTGTGTTCAGATGGGATTTTGGCTCATTCTTCTACATAAAGAGTCTTTAAATAAAATGGTGAATCATGATCAAGCCATTTTACAAATTTGGGTTTAAATGTTGGTTTAATTGAGCTTAAATGTGGCAATTGGCGATCATTCCAACACCTTTATTTTGTTCTTATGGAACCAATTGAAACTCTCCTTTGCAGTGTGTTTTTTGGATTGTTGTCCTACTAGAAAGTCCACCCACATCTCATCATTGTAGTGGATACAATTCTTCTCAAGAATTTTCCAGTACATGATTCCATTCATTTTCTGTTTGTTAATTTGCATTCTGCTGGTACCATGAAAAGAGAAACAACCCCATACCATGACGTGTCTACCGCTGAACTTTACTGTGGGTATGATATTTTAGGGTTATGTTTCAAGGGGAAGGGGAAGCCATGGCTTAATGGTTAGAGAAGCAGCTTTGGGACCCAAAGGTTGCTGGCTCGATTCCCTGGATCAGCAGGAATGTCTGAAGTGCCCTTGAGCAAGGCACCTAACCCCCCAACTGCTCCCCAGGCTGCTCTGGGACACTAAATTTTCCCAGTAAATTACAGACTTCTCCAAATGTTCCGTAGGAAACTTCAAACAAGCTTCAAAAATGCCTTTTCTTCAGTAATGGAGTCATCTAGGGGTGATTAAGAATGGAGACTGTGTCTGTGGATAGCATTGCCTATTGTTTTCTCTTTTGCCCCTTTTCCACCAAAGCAGTTCCAGGGCTGGTTCGGGGCCAGTGCTTAGTTTGGAACCGGGTTTTCTGTTTCCACTGACAAAGAACTGGCTCTGGGGCCAGAAAAACCGGTTCCAGGCTAGCACCAACTCTCTGCTGGGCCAGAGGAAAGAACCGCTTACATCAGCGGGGGGGCGGAGTTGTTAAGACCAACAACAATAACAAGACCGCGAAAGATCGCCATTTTTAAGCGACGAGAAGCAGCAGCTGTACAAACGCGAAGCCATCCATTATTATTATTATTCTTGTTGTTGCCGCTGCTGCTTCTTCCATGTTGTTTTTGCTTTGATATTCGCGCCAAGGTTTATGTAAACGTAGCGCCATAACTGACGTATACAGTGACGTAATGACGTGGCTCCACTTAGCACCGTGAGCTATGGAAAAGCAAACTGGTTCTCAGCTGGCTCGCAAGTTGAACGAGTTGTGAACCAGCACCAGCACTGGCTCCGAACCAGCCCTGGAACTGATTTGGTGGAAAAGGGGTATATGACAACTGTACCCACTGCTTCCAAATCTTGCTAGAGCCATTTTCGAGTGACTCTTCTGACTCACATTCTGACTGCCCAGTCACAAATCTTGCTTGGAGCTCTTGTGGCCAGTTGATAGTTGAGTGATGTTTCTTCCACTTGCAGATAATGGTCATGATGGTGCTTTTATAGGCACATTTAGGATTTGAGAAATCAGTCAGTCACAAGTGTCATTGCTATGGTGCTCAAGAATATTGTGAAGGTCTTAAAGGAACAGTCCACCGTATTTCCATAATGAAATATGCTCTTACCTGAATTGAGACGAGCTGCTCCGTACCTATCTGAGCTTTGCACGACCTCCCAGTTAGTCAGACGCAGTCCGACGCGCTGTCACTCCTGTTAGCAATGTAGCTAGGCTCAGCATGGCCAACGGTATTTTTTTGGGGCTGTAGTTAGATGCGACCAAACTCTTCCGCGTTTTTCCTGTTTACATAGGTTTATATGACCAGTGACATGAAACAAGTTCAGTTAAAAAAATTGAAACGTAGCGATTTTCTATGCTATGGAAAGTCCGCACTATAATGACAGGCGTACTAACACCTTCTGTGCGCTTCGGCACAGCCCAAAAAAATACCGTTGGCCATGCTGAGCCTAGCTACATTGCTAACAGGAGTGACAGCGCGTCGGACTGCGTCTGACTAACTGGGAGGTCGCGCAAAGCTCGGATAGGTACGGAGCAGCTGCTCTCAATTCAGGTAAGAGCATATTTCATTATGGAAATACGGTGGACTGTTCTTTTAAGAGAGAGCTCTTTGCCTCTATTGAGGTATTTCACCTGACGTCACAGGGTCACGTGATGCCCCGGTGTCCGCCATTTTGAACGTCAAGCTAGCTAATGTCAACAACAGTAGCTGGTATGTTACTGTAGCAATGTTTATGTTCAGTCATTTGGATGACTGTTAAAACCTTTCAGTCTCAAGTTTTTCCTTTACTGGATTTACTAGTTTACTGAGCTAGCGCGCTCCGGCAGGCTAGCGCGCGCCGGCAGGCTAGCTCAGTAAACTAGTAAATCCAGTAAAGGAAAAACTTGAGACTGAAAGGTTTTAACAGTCATCCAAATGACTGAACGTAAACATTGCTACAGTAACATACCAGCTATGATGTTGTTGACATTAGCTAGTGCTAACAGCTAGTTGCTAATACACTGCTACAACTACACCGACCCTAATAATACAGTTCTTGGTCATTGTCTGGTAACAGCAAATTTATAACGGGCCATGTCTCAACAGACTAAGAAGTTATTTCAATGACATTTAATAACATTTTGCTTATCCTGAGGACCGAAAGTAAATGAAAATGTGAACACAAACCTTAGCTGTAATAAGATGGCGACCACCGGCTCCAGGGATGACCCGCTGATGTAGGCATGTTACCCAGCCTGACACAAAATATTTGGAGGTATCCAAACTCTTATATGCTCTCAGATCAATACCTGTGTATGGCAATGGGTTTTTAACGACATAGGTATACAGATCATGTGGGCCGAAGTCAGGTAAAGACGAGGGCTTCGTGTACTTCCGTACGTCAGTGAACAATCCTGGTGGAAGCAGGTAAACGTCGTTCTCTAAGCCTGCTAACCTCAATTTTTGCAAATACTTCTTCTGCTCGCCCTGTAAATGCCCTACGTCGCTGGATAGTGAAGGTGTTTTCTGCATCTCGCTCCTTTTTTCTTTTATGTTTTTCGTTTGTCGCCTTCCTCGCGTTCAAACTGATTTGAGCCGTGCCGTCCAAAATGGCAGCATCACATGACTTGGTCACGTGGGTGAAATACCTCAATAAATCATTAGTTGTTTTTTGCATGACCGCTTGGTGCCAAATGATACGGGTATTTGCATTCAGAAGTAGGTTCCCCTTTTTCAAAGAGTGGAAGTATTAACCTACTAACACGCACTAATCCAGGTGATTTTATAATTTGTACAGATAAGAGAACTAATTAGTGCAATCAGCTGGGTTTCTTACGGTGTTCAGTACTTTTTTTCTGTTATTAAAGTTTACTGCACAATTTTTTATGGATTGCAATATAATTTTTCTTCTGTGTAGTTTTGTCTTAATGTGTGCTTGTAATTTCATGTGAACAGCTGCACTGGAAATATGATTAACTGAAAAATAGTTGACATGTTGAATAATTATTTCCCCCACTGTTTTGTTTTTTATTTTCATAGTGTATCAGAGTTTACAGTGACATTAGATTGAGCAGTAAACATGGGTGACCATATTCAACATGCTACCCATCTGCCATCCACTTGGACAGCTCACTAAACACAGTCTAGCATTCTGGTTGGTATTACTGTATGTAGTGAGACTATTGCATGTAGATGAGCTATGTGGAAATTTGGCAGTCAAATGGCAATGCAGGTTTTGACATGGCAAATGGACCTGTATGAGGATCTTCTTTAAATAATTTATTTTCTTAAAATAATTATTCTCAGTCATTATTGTGAGCCAGAAAATCAGTGGGTGAAAGGAACACGTATGGTAGTGGACTCTTTTTAGGCCCTAATTCATGGAACGGTGATGTGAAAAATTGGTGTGTTGTGTTAATGGTAATGATGATTTTCATAAATTTCTTATAGGAACAATTACTCTGAAGATTCTCCCCAAAATTGAGACAAAAGGATTGACGTCAGATGATGTGTCGTCACTCTGTGACCGGTCGTATGCAGTGATGCGTGCTGCCTTCCTGGAAATCTCCGGTGAATCATCCCAGTCCAATGGGCCATCCAGTCACTGAGCATTTCGTTGACTCCATTTACTGTTTTCTCTCTCATTGCCTCTCATGGCTGCAATGCTCTCTGACGGCTCGAGACTTTGCAGCCCTGGTGATTGACGATAGCTGTGGCAATTAGACACTTCCACCATCATCTTCAGTGTCCATATAAAGCCACATTTTACACACACATACGCCTGCCTATATATATATATATATATATATATATATATATATATATATATATATATATATATATATATTCAATACACTCTGGTCTCTCGTTGGGGCTTTTGGAAGTGCATGGGTGTGGAATTAACTAAGGGCAACAACCTTTGCCCTTGCCCGTTGGAGACTGTTTGGAGCATTTTTTTTTTTCCAATAGGTCTGTTTCAGGAAGGCAATTTCTTGGGGATGGGCATTTATCATGGATGCCTTGTCTCTCTTTTGCTTTTCAGATGGTGAACAATTTGTCCTTTTTTTTTTTTAAACCCCTTTATTATACATTTTTTGCCTCTTCCCTGGTAATCATTATTTGTAGCTGATCTTTTAGGTCTTCCCATGTTCTTTTAAATAATTTTTCATCTTGTTTTTGTTCGAATTTTGCCTTTTGCCATCAGTCCTGCCTTAGGACCCAGACAATTAAGTGTACTTTAAGTGTAACTACCACCAGTGGCAAACTTCCACCATTCCAAGTCCTACTCCATTAAGCAGAAGTTGGCAGCTTGGGAGGAATTTTTCACTTGATTGTACTCAGTGTTGCTATTGTTTTCACTTAATAAGCCTTATCATTGGAGATTTCACGTTTAAAAAAAAAATTAAGCTTTTTTGTTGCTTAGCTTTATTTAGTTTGTGTTTCTGCCTTTTTACTTTGTCCCTTGTTTTGGAAAAGGTACCCGTTTAGCTGTAAATGTCAAAGGTAATTTCATGAAGTGCAGTGTTCAGTTGTACTAGGGATATTGGCTACTGAAAAGTGCAGCCTATTAAAATGTCATATTTAATAATTTATTTTACTTGTGAATTAGAAATGGCTATTTATGGTGCTGTTTGCTGTAATCCATTTAATCTGTGTCGTAATCGTATTCAGTGCTGCCAGATTAAACAGTATCCACCACAATCTGGCAGCTTTTTTTTTTTTTTAATTCACCTTGAGTTGAAACTACCTTGGGCTGTACGTTGCATTTCAAAGTAACATTCCAGGACAGGTTCTAAGCAGCTACCCGAATGGTGCTTCAGTCTAGCACATGGAACTAGTAGGCAGGTCATCACACAAGATATTTAATTAGCACCACACATACACTATCTTCATGCATGCATATGCTACATAAACTTTCCAACCTGATCTGTACCATATGTGTCTGTATAATTACAAAACCTTTTCACCCTTTAATTCTTGTTTCCTTAACACTGCTAAATTAACATGCTACTTGCTAGGAAAATTTTTTGTTTGTTTAAATAACCTTTTGGTTAATAATTTATTCAGATGTGTAACCAAATAAAAAAAACACACATTTTGTCCTAATGGTACAATCAAGTAATGTACCAAAACAAATGCTATAAACTATTTTTGTGCCATGTTTGTAAAGTTTCTCAGCTATCAGTTACAGAGTCAATTAGTGATCAGTGATTTGTTGAGCATATTTGAGAGGGGGGGGGAATACCCTGCTGTGATATTGTTTCGATTTGTTTTCTGCAAAACATTATTTTTGCCAAATACTGGCTAAGTTCATTTTATGTAAGAATGCAGTTCACAAATAACCAAATTTAAAGTGTACCTTACTAAATTGACATTCAGTATTGACTGGGGTATAGTTAAAAAAAAAAAAGATTTTTAAGATTTTTTTTTTCTTGAAGGTGTTATGGTTATTTTTGAAAATCATATTTGGGAAAAAGTAGGTGAACAGTCAACATTCTGAAAACCACAGAAAATTTTTATTGTTCCTTGTTTATCTCTTCTTGTTGACATTTTAATTGTGCCTAATGTTGAAACTAGGCAGTTCCATGCCTGTCTTTTCATTTCATTTGGGTTGAAATAAATATTTTTCTTTTGGAATGCCAAGCAGTTGTTCAGGGTTTATTTTTTTATCTCTCCCTCCCCCCCTCTGCTCGTGCAGCTGTGATCCACAAATCTCATTTGCTGGTAAAACTAAAAAGTAATCAAACAATTTCAAGTGCTTTAACATACACTATGGTCAAAAGTATGTGGACACCTGACCCTCACAGCCATATGTGGGCCTTCTGCAAACTGTTGCCATGCCTGTGTACAAAGCAAGCTCCATAAAGACATGGTTTGCCAAGGATGGTGTGGTCTACACATAGCCCTGACCTCAACTCCACACAACACCTTTGGGATGAATTGGAATGCAAACTGAACACCAGGTGGTCTTACCCGTCATCACT
Source organism: Neoarius graeffei (assembly GCF_027579695.1). Taxonomy (NCBI): domain Eukaryota; kingdom Metazoa; phylum Chordata; class Actinopteri; order Siluriformes; family Ariidae; genus Neoarius; species Neoarius graeffei. Next base: position 26,342,725 of record NC_083580.1, on the reverse strand, counting down.
GCCTGACCTCACTAATGCTCCACACTCCAAAATTTAGAGGAAAGCTTTCCTAGAAGAGAGATTATTATAATGGAAGAGAGGGAGTCCATTTCTGGAATGGAATGTTTAACATCACACAATGATATGGATGTAATCATCAGGTGACCACATACACTCACTGATTTACTTTATTCAGAATGTTATACCAGGTAGGGCCTCCCTTTGCTCTCAAAGCAGTCTCAATTCTTTGTGGCATGGGTTCCACAAGATGTTGAACCAGAAACATCAAAGGAATGTTTCCATGTTGTCATGATTGCATCATGCAATTCCTACAGATTTTTCATGTACAATTCATAATGCAACTCTCCTGTTCTACCATACCCCAAAGGTGTTCTATTGGATTCAGATCAGATGACTGGGAAGACCATTGAAAAGGGGGGGGGATGGTATTAGTGTGCCAAGAAAAGGTTCCCTATAGCATTACACCACCTTCACCAGCCTAGACTGTTGATGCAAGACAGGTTGGGCCCATAGATTCATGCTGTTGGTACTGAATTCTGACCCTACCATCTGTGTGCCTGAACAAAAATTCATCAGACCAGGCTACATTTTTCCAGTCTTCTATCATCCAGTTTTGGTGAGCCTGTGCCCATTGCAGCCTCAGCTTTCTGTTCTTGGTTGAGAGAAGTGGAGCCCAACATGGTATTCTGCTGTTGTAGCCCATCTGCCTCAAGGTTCAATGTGTTATATATTCTGAGGCCCTGTCCACACGGCAACGGATTCAGGTGAATCTGATAAAATTGTTTATCATTTCGGCCTGGCGTCCACACGGCACCGGCGTTTTGGGTGCCCCAAAACGAAATCTTTTGAGAACGGGTTCCAGAGTGAAAAAATCTGGCAACGGCGCCGTTGCAAAGTCGTCTGGATGAGTAGAACAGATTTGTTTACGATGACGTCACAACCACATGACTGTCAGTGCTTCACGCCGGGTAGAAGTGTAACGAACTCGATGCGAGTTGTCAACAAATCCTATAACTTGGTTCATGAAACGCGCTTACAAAATATTTTCACTGTGAATATTTATTGTGTAATGATGCAAAGTGAGAGAGAGAGAGAATAGCCCTTAGGGCAGAGTCTTTAGTCCAAACACTGCGGAAGCCCGTGCGCTTTCCAAAAACAATCCCGCCAGCAAACATAGGGAAAAAAAAAGGAGCGATCTCACCTCTTAAGATGTTGGTTTAAGTCCGACAATACATTCCTCAAAAAGGGCGTAGAAGAACAAAGTAATCCATCAACGTGTAGCATTCAATTTATTCCGGACCATTAAAGAATTCTGGAGGATATCAGAATCAAATCAAATCAAGTTTATTTGTATAGCGCTTTTAACAATAAACATTGTCGCAAAGCAGCTTTACAGAATTTGAACGACTTAAAACATGAGCTAATTTTATCCCTAAACTATCCCCAATGAGCAAGCCTGTGGCGACGGTGGCAAGGAAAAACTCCCTCAGACGACATGAGGAAGAAACCTCGAGAGGAACCAGACTCAAAAGGGAACCCATCCTCATTTGGGCAACAACAGACAGCCTGACTATAATATTAACAGTTTTAACAGGTATAACCCTCAACTGTCCTCATGGGGCCATCCTTCACAGGAGCGGTGCGATAAAACTCCGACCAGACACAGGGCACCAGGATGGATCAAGCAGGTCCGAGGGGCAGAAGAGGCCAGCATCTCAATCCCTGGATCAACATGTAACTCAGAGGGACAGATTGGGGGGGAAGAGAGAGAGAAAGAAAACACAGGTTGTTAGGTATGCCCTAAAAATGACAAGTATTAAATCTGTGTGGTAGGCTCGCAGAGACGAGAGTCTTTACATCAGGCATAACACACAACAATGGCATGTTAATATGGTAAAAAATATCATGACCCTGCTCTGGCTGGATGCTTGATTGGGTGATGGGAGCACACTCCTCAGCAATGATGAGATGCAGATGGGACCCTTAGGGCTGGCCAAGACAATTCAGTTACATTTCACCAGGTCTGGGACATGCGACAGAATGTCTGATGGCCGATTCCCTGCAGGCTACGATAGCCAGTCGAGGTCTCCACCCTCTCCACCAAAAGATTTCCTGTTGACTCCATGTAACTCAGAGGGACAGATTTGGGGTGGGGGGGAGGGAAAGAAAACACAGGTTGTTAGGTATGCCCAATGTCACCTGAATAAGTAGGAACAGTATACATATTGCACCGAGTACAAGCAGGGACTCTGGCAACTAACTATGACAGCATAACTAAAAGGAGAGAGCCAGAAGGTAACACAGGCATGAGGGAGCCCCGGGACATAAAGCAGCCAGCCACTACACCATCAACAAACTCGAGTGAGCAAGCGAGTGGGGACTGACAGCATCCATACATCCCAGTTTACCAAAACACTCTATGTCTGAGGACCCTCCAGATCTACTCCTTTACCTCATAAACACCATTAACAAAAGGCTTGACTAAACAGATATGTTTTCAGCCTAGACTTAAATGCTGAGACTGTGTCTGATTCCCGAACATTACTTGGAAGGCTGTTCCATAACTGTGGGGCTTTGTAAGAAAAGGCTCTGCCCCCTGATGTAGCCTTCACTATACGAGGTACCAGCAGATAGCCTGCACCTTTTGATCTAAGTAGGCGTGGCGGGTCATAGAGGAGCAGAAGTTCACTCAGGTACTGTGGTGCGAGACCATTTAGTGCTTTAAAGGTCAATAGTAGTATTTTATAATCAGTACGATATTTGATTGGGAGCCAATGCAGTGTGGATAAGACAGGCGTGATGTGGTCATATTTTCTAGTTCTAGTAAGGGCTCTTGCTGCTGCATTTTGAACTAACTGGAGCTTGTTTATGCACTTATTGGAACATCCAGACAGTAAGGCATTACAATAATCCAACCTGGAGGTAACGAAAGCATGGACTAGTTTTTCTGCATCATGCAATGACATTACATTTCTTATCTTTGCAATATTTCTGAGATGAAAGAAAGCTATCCGGGTGATGTTATCAATGTGAGTTTCAAATGAAAGACTGGGGTCAATAATCACTCCGAAGTCTTTTACTGCTGCACGTGAAGAAACAGAAAGGCCATCCAGAGTCACTGTGTAATCAGAAAACTTACTTCTAGCTGTATGTGGTCCTAGCACAAGTACTTCAGTCTTGTCAGAGTTAAGCAGAAGGAAATTAATAAGCATCCAGTGTCTAATGTCCTTAACACATTCCTCAATTCTATTAAGCTGGTGTCTCTCATCAGGTTTTGCAGAGACATACAACTGTGTGTCATCAGCATAACAGTGGAAACTAATACAATGTTTACGAATAATATCGCCCAGAGGTAACATATATAGAGAAAAAAGCAGTGGACCCAAGACAGAACCTTGTGGAACACCAAACTTTACCTCGGTACGTCTAGAAATATCACCATTTATATCAACATACTGATAACGTTAGATAAGACCTGAGCCAGGAGAGGGCCATTCCCTTAACTCCCACAACATTTTCTAGTCTATCCAGAAGAATGGAATGATCAATGGTATCAAATGCTGCACTAAGGTCAAGCGACACAAGTAGCGAGACACAGCCCTGATCAGACGCCAACAGTAGGTCGTTTACTACTTTAACCAGTGCTGTCTCTGTGCTATGATGAGGTCTAAATCCTGACTGATACATTTCATGGATGTTATTCCTATGTAAATATGAGCATAACTGCTGTGCCACAGCTTTTTCAAGGATCTTGGAGATAAAGGGGAGGTTTGATATTGGCTGATAATTGGACAGCTGACAGGGATCAAGGTCAGGTTTTTTAATCAGGGGTTTGATAACTGCTAGTTTAAAGGATTTGGGTACATAGCCAATCATAAGAGAAGAATGTATTATTTTTAGAAGCGGTTCAATTACTCCAGGCATTATCTGTTTGAATAGATGTGTCGGTAAGGGATCTAGTACGCAAGTTGAGGCTTTTGATGTAGAGATTAATGAAAGTAATTCAGTTTCTTTTAGGGGAGTAAAACATTCTAACTGATGATCTGATACAGTTATATTGTTAACTACAAGGTCACTTTCATTATCTAATTAGTAGTTTGAATTTTTTGTCGGATATTCTCAATTTTGTCATTAAAAAAATTCATGAAGTCATTGCTACTACATACTGCAGGTGTGCATGTGTTGATAGTGGACTTATTCCTGGTTAATTTTGCTACAGTATTAAATAGGAATCTAGGATTATTTTTGTTATCTTCTATTAGGGAGGAGAAATATGTTGATCTCGCAGCACTAAGAGCTTTTCTATACTTCAGGAAGCTCTCCTTCCAAGCTAATTTGAACACTACCAATTTTGTTTGACGCCATTTATGTTCCAGTTTTCGAGTGGTCTGTTTTAATATGCGAGTGTCATCATTATACCAGGGTGCTAATTTTTTGTCTCTGACCATTTTCCTTTTTAGAGGAGCTGCATTATCTAAAGTATGGCGGAATGTTGACTCTAAGCATTCAGTTGCCTGATCAAGTTCTGCAGGGGCTGACAGTGACCCAATCAAAGTTGATACCTCTGGGAGATCATTTATAAAGCTCTGTGCAGTAGTTGACGTGAAAGTACGTTTAATACAGTAGCGTGGTGAGGTGCATATATTATTACTCAGACATGTCTTGAATGAGATGAGACAATGATCTGAGATAACTTCAGACTGTGGAAGTATGTCTATATTATCTACGTTTAATCTGAATGTTAGTATTAGATCAAGGGTGTGACCACCATTATGGGTCGGTCCTATGACATTCTGCTTAATCCCGACTGAGTCTAAGATGGACACAAACGTTGTTTTTAAAGGGTCTTCTGGGTTATCGAAGTGAATATTAAAATCTCCGACAACTAAAGCTTTGTCTAAGGAAATAACCAGATCTGAGATAAAATCTGCAAATTCAGAAAGAAACTCAGAATATGGCCCCGGGGGCCTGTAAATAATAAGCAATGGAATTAACTGGGTAGACTTATTTTTTGAGGCTACATACATTATATGAGTATGAAGAACTTCAAATGTATTAAATTTATAACCAGGTTTTTGTGTTACACCTAGATAATCGTTATAAATAACCGCAACGCCTCCTCCTCTGCCAGTTAGACGAGGCTGGTGTATATAACTGTATCCAGGAGGACTCGCTTCATTTAATGCTATATATTCATTTGGCTTAATCCATGTTTCTGTTAAACACAGTACATTAAACTCCTGATCAGTAATGAGTTCATTACCCATTAGCGCTTTAGATGTAAGAGATCTAATATTTAATAGCCCCACCTTTAGATCAAAGGTGCTGGCAGCAGCTGTACAGTCAGTATGATCTAATTTTATATTGATTAGGTTACTGGAACAAACTCTCTGAAAATTTCTACCTTTTTGTTGAGCTCGGGGAACAGACACAGTCTCGATGTAGTGGACCCTGAGTGACGACTCTGTGCAGCTAGCAGACAGTCGGTTTAGCCTGTTCGTCTGCTCCCTGGCCTTGGCTCTGGATTGTCAGAAATTAACTAGGCCTGTTCTGAGACTATGACCTATGCTGCAGGAAATGAGAGCAGCACCTTCCCGAGTGGGATGGATACCGTCCCGCCCTAACAGGCCAGCAGTGCCCTTAAAATTAGCCCAATTATCTATAAAGCCCACACTGTTTTCAGAGCACCACCTGGACAGCCAGCAGTTCAGCGACCATAACCTGCTGTAAGCTACATCGCCACGCCGCATTGGGATGGGGCCAGAGCATACTACAGCATCGGACATCGCCTTCGCTAATTTAAACACCTCTACAAAGTTACTCTTAGTAACCTCAGACTGACGAAGGCGTATATCATTAGCTCCTGCATGGATAACTATCTTTGAGAACCTGTGCTTGCCTAGGACCCTAAGATTACCTGCTATGTCCGGCGCCCTGGCTCCCGGTATACACCTGACTAAAGCTGCTGGTGCCCCTAAAGGCTGAGCTAATTTCACGTGCCGTATGATAGAGTCCCCTATAACCAGAGCTCTTTCAGGTTTCTCAGTGGGTGCATCACTAAGGAGAGCAAACCTGTTCGACACGTGACGCGGAGAGGAGTGGTGCTCCCGTGGGCGAGCCTCAGTGGTAGCTTTGGCTCTACGCTTATGCCGCCGAGCCGTCACCCATTCGCCCCGCTGTAAGGGCTCTAATGCTGGAGTTGGGGGATTGCTAACTCCACCTAGGGCGTCCAGACTTTCCCTAACAGAAACTACACTGTTCTCACGCTCACTAACCTGCTCTAAAGCCTGGACACGCGCTTCTAGCACTGTAATCTTCTCCGTCAGAGAGCTAACTAATCTGCACTTATCACAAGTAAAGCTAATAAAGCTATCGCTAGTGACAGAGGAAGAATGACTAAACATCCTGCACTCAGCACACTGAACAGGCTGAAGGTGTGCCATGATGAAAAGATTCACATACCTTAAATGAAGATCTGTTGATATTAAAGCAGATCAGATGTGGATGGCCTCCGCTTGTGGTCTTTGCACAGGAGGAGAGAAAAAGAAAGCTTCCGGTCTCGGCGTTCTTCCGAAAAAAGAAAGAGAAAAAAATGGAAAAAGGAAAGCGAAAGTGAAAAGTACAAACATGAAAGCAACAGTACAATAAAAATGAAGAGGATACTGGAAATTTATTTGTAGAAAAAAAGTTAAAAAAGGATTAGTAATTAACGTCGGCACTCGCGGGAAAAAAGGACTCGGCGCGAACAACTCAGGAAGCAGTAAGTGCGTAAACCAGGAAGTCAAAAAACACCCAGTATCAAATGTTGGCGTACCGGCTTCCATCTACCCCCATTCATTCCTCTTTCTGCATCTTTCGTTTTACGCTACTGATTAATAATCAAAACTTTATGTGGCTAATGCTACAGAAGAAGGGGTTTATGCGCATGCGTCTACTTCTATTGTTCTGGTGTCTCCGATGGGACCGTCTTACAGCACACATAGTGGTGTGGCATGTGTATTGCATCGTTTTCAGCAAGCGTTGCATTGCCATGGACCTGATATTTTACTGATCCGTTGCCCATGTGGACGCAATATTTAAAAAAAAAAAATCTCGTTGTTGTGTGGATGTAGCCTGAGATGTTTTCTGCTCACCACAATTGTACAGAGCCTGTACATCTGTAAATCTTAGTTACTGTAGCCTTTCTGTCAGCTCAAACCAGTCTGGCCATTCTCTGTTGACTTCTCATCTACAAGGTGCTTCCATCCACAGAACTGCCACATACTGAATGTTTTTTCTTTATTATATGAATTTGTCAATTGTAAAGACTGTTGTGCCTGAAAATTCCTGAAGATCAGCAGTTATCGGAATACACAGACCAGCCTGTCTGACACCAACAATCATGCCATGGTCAAAATCACTGGTTGATGTGAACATTACCTAAAGCTACTGGCCCATATCTGCATGATTTTATGCATTACACTAGATAATTGCATGAATGAGCAGGTCTATAGGTGTTCATAATAAGGTGGGGTTTACATTAGACCGTATCAGCAGATCATCAGATTAACGTTTTAAAAACGATTCGCGTGCACACAGCAACGCCAATACACGGATACGCTCGGCTCCGCAGGCATCCTGCGCTCCAAATCACTCCGCCCTGAACAGCGAGTGCCCTCTGGAGGGTGCGCACTCCAGCCCTGCGCAGCTCACAGAGCGCGCGAGTGAAGCGCACGAGTAGTGATTCGGGACTGAGCCGCTGTGTGTGTGATCCCAGTGCATATCGGGCATGCACGTCACTTACCACTTGCAAGTGGAAGGATGGCAAGCCTAAAGACAATCATAACTACACAATGGGCAGTATTTGCATCAGTATTTGCAGTATTTTCATACTTTTATACTCTTTAATGAAAGGTGATAGAAGGCGGAAGTCCGCGCCGTTTTTCAGCAGTCACGTCACATGACCAACGCCAGCGAATCAGGAAGGTGGATGTCACAGTGATGTTGTCCAATGACGACGCCAGCTAGAGCTCAGCACAGCGTATCCACGTATTCTCAGGCCAAGTTTACATTAGACCGTATCTGTCTCGTTTTCTTCGCGGATGCACTGTCCGTTTACATTAAAACACCTGGAAACGCCGGGAAACGGGAATCCGCCAGGGTCCACGTATTCAATCCAGATCGTGTCTGGTCCGGTGCTGTGTAAACATTGAGAATACGCGGATACGCTGTGCTGAGCTCTAGCTGGCGTCGTCATTGGACAACGTCACTGTGACATCCACCTTCCTGATTCGCTGGCGTTGGTCATGTGACGTGACTGCTGAAAAACGGCGCGGACTTCCGCCTTGTATCACCTTTCATTAAAGAGTATAAAAGTATGAAAATACTGCAAATACTGATGCAAATACTGCCCATTGTGTGGTTATGATTGTCTTTAGGCTTGCCATCCTTCCACTTGCAAGTGGTAAGTGACGCGCATGCCCGATATGCACTGGGATCACACACACAGCGGCTCAGTCCCGAATCACTGCTCGTGCGCTTCACTCGCGCGCTCTGTGAACTGCGCAGGGCCGGAGTGCGCACCCTCCAGAGGGCACTCGTTGTTCAGGGCGGAGTGATTTGGAGCGCAGGATGCCTGCGGAGCCGAGCGTATCCGTGTATTGGCGTTGCTGTGTGCACGCGAATCGTGTATTGGCGTTGCTGTGTGCACGCAAATCGTTTTAAAAACGTTAATCTGATGATCCGCTGATACGGTCTAATGTAAAACCCACCTCAATGTTTACACAGCACTGGACCAGACACGATCTGGATTGAATACATGGACCCTGGCGGATTCCTGTTTCCTGGTGTTTCCAGGCGTTTTAATGTAAATGGACAGTCAATCCGTGAAGAAAATGAGACAGATACGGTCTAATGTAAACTTGGCCTAAAGTGCTTGGTGAGTGTACTTTTGGCCATATAGTGTACATTTCCAAATTGTATCTAATGAAGTTGATGTTTGCATTTTTGATGTTCAGATATTTATTGATACTTTTGCCCTGGATCACAGAGCTAATGTAGCTAACAATAAGGGGGATTGTCCTCTGTTGAAAAATGACTGCTGATGCTTCAGTCATGAGATGTGCTTCTTGTTTATTTTTAATAGTAACACTCCATTATATAGTGCCAGAAAACACCCAGGCAAGTCCGACAGATTTCTTTGAACAACTTGATATTGGTGAACAAGGATATGAAGCAAAATATATGACTTGGTTGAGAGAAGAGGAAAGTGTTTTCGCACTAAACCATTCCCTTGAACACATGTGTTGAATACATAATATTTATTATGTAATATAACCAAACCGAATGGTACCCACCACTCTGAGAGACATGAATGGTATCCTTATTTAAATCTGACTGTTGGAGAAAATGTAGAGATGCATGCTTTATTTAAAATGGAGCATATTCTCAGTGAGCCATATGCACACTCGTGATTGTATGTAATATGCAGAAAATATTGAATTTTAATGAGTATGATACCTTTTATGAACTCTGACTTAACATTGAAGAATAATCAACTGATACAGAATCCACACTAATTGGGGCTTCAATTAAATATTAAACTTCAATATCATTCACAACAACATTATTCAAATTGCATGAAAACACCTTTAATGTTGAGCTATTTGATTTGTTTGGAATCTACTGTTTCGTCTCCCCATGTCACCAAAACTATTCATAATTAAAAACGGGTGGTAGTTATAAAGGCTCTTTATTGGATTAAAGCAAAGTCCTCTGTCTAGCATCTTTTCTTTGTATGATCCGGTCTGGTGTGTTTTGATGAATATGTATTACAAATACACACAATGTTCCGTGTGAAGGCCCATTGTAGAACATATTACATTATAGGATGCAGAAAGAAGCAGTAGATCTGGACACAGCCTGTGTAAAATACATTGGATAAATAAAATTAATATAATTCCCCCCACACACACACAAAAAAAATGGGAATAGACTTTTTTGCATTGCACTACACTATATTTTTGCTTTTGAATCTGAACAATGGTAAAATGCTATTACATAGAAATGATCCACACACCAGGCTTCTGTCTTCTAAATAACACATGGACTTTATTACAAATGGCTACAGCATAAAAACACAAGGTAATACACCGATAAATGAATAACCATGCCATGATTGATGCTGCCAATATTGATTAGCAATAAACATTTCATCATTCTAATCTAAGCAAAAGAAATTGAAAATAGAAATACAACTGGAGTTTGTCACAGGAACAAATAAAATTGAGTATAAAAATAAATTGCTGATAAAAATTGTTGCCAACAGGCATGAACAAGCAGGGGCGATTCTAGCATCTGATCTTTGGGGGTGCTTAGCCCCCAGAGCTGACAGAGGCACCTGGCTTGAACAACAGTGTTTCCACGTTTATTCCGCATTTAGACAGACTTAACTAGACAAGAAGACTAGACTAGACAATTCTGCAATGTTTTAACAGAAGCTGACCCAATAAACTATGATATCTAGACATTTCCAACCACTGACACAAATATTTACGTTATATTTTTAACAAGACCTACTACTGCATTTGTAATGTTGGAGCTATTCATTTTGAACAGTGGTAATTGTTAATTAATGTGTTATTGTGTATTGTGTAATAATAGTGTCAGGGCCGGAGTGGGCCCTGTTTTCAGTCCGGGAATTTAATTCACATTCAGGCCACTTTGTGGGTACTCAGCAACCGGCAGATAAAGCGTGAGGGCGCATTAGGCAACTCAAAAATGGTTAAATGAAATGTAGGCTAAAGCAAGTGTTCGATTCTGCTTAGAATACTGGCATACGCATACACCTCTTCTAAGTTATATATTTAACAACAATTATTTAACATCAAATATGACTTCTAGGCCTATGTGTTCATAACCACAATGTGCGCACGCCAAATGCACGGTGTGACAGCGAGATGAAATAGGCTGGATGAGGAAATAACGCGCAACAGCACATTTGGGACCTGTTCATCTAAAATTGTTAATAATGTAAAGCAATGTCCGGTTCTTCTTAGAATTAAGACATACACCACATCTATGGCGGCACGGTGGTGTAGTGGTTAGCACTGTCGCCTCACAGCAAGAAGGTCCTGGGTTCGAGCCCCGGGGCCGGCGAGGGCCTTTCTGTGTGGAGTTTGCATGTTCTCCCCGTGTCCGCGTGGGTTTCCTCCGGGTGCTCCGGTTTCCCCCACAGTCCAAAGACATGCAGGTTAGGTTAACTGGTGACTCTAAATTAACCGTAGGTGTGAATGTGAGTGTGAATGGTTGTCTGTGTCTATGTGTCAGCCCTGTGATGACCTGGCGACTTGTCCAGGGTGTACCCCGCCTTTCGCCCGTAGTCAGCTGGGATAGGCTCCAGCTTGCCTGCGACCCTGTAGAAGGATAAAGCGGCTAGAGATAATGAGATGAGATGAGACCACATCTATACCGTGTAAATTGCGAGATTTCACATGACATCAAAAAGCTGAATTGACATCGCAAATTATCGACACATTATAGGCCTAGCATAGACTGATAAAATCGACAAACAGGGTTATCATACTCCATATCTTTCGTAACCTACCAGCTGGTCTTGAGAACATATCTGTCAATTTGGCACATTTTGCTGCCACCTCCTTCCTTTTTTTAAGCTTTGCCCTTTCGGTTCCACCTGGCCTCTTTCTGCCCTCCATCACTGACGCGCGCTGTTTCGCGCCAATGTTGTTTAAGTTCCCCGCAATACAGAGGAGGAGTCTTGGACCAAACCAACTGCAATAGAGGGGAGGGGAGAATTTCCTTATTTGGTAGCGCCTATTTAATCTGCTGCGATGCTGTCGGCGTCTGGGCTGCCATGTGAAAATGCAGAGTGCAGCTGAATTGATGATTAATGCAAGAATAAGATCAGTGACCAAAATTAGTGAAAATTATTTTCCCCATGCTCCAAGCAGGCCATCATTGATGGTTTGGGCCGGGGATGGTCCCGGCTAAATATAGGGCCACCCCGGCATTGAATAGTGTGTATTATTATGATTTTACATTAGTTTACATTAGTAAACGCTATGTTACATTAAATAAAATTGACTAACACACGGTGGTCTAGCACCGTAGCACTTGTACAGCTCTGCACAAAAGTATCTCGATATGGATGATAAATGTCGTTTTTATCATTCTGTTCATAGACCAGGGAACATCAATATTGCATTATGCATATTATTGTGTTGTGTTTAACAATTGTAACTCCAGTCCGTACCTTCACATCTCGCTATGCCAGTAATACTCAGGTGCTACTTCAAGTTCCTCATCGGCGTGGAATCCAGTTAAAAAAAACACCATGTCGTAGCAAGCACTCGCGCGGACAGGCAACCCAATCAGAGGGGACTCAAGGAGGAGAGGTATTTTACTGCTCATAGAACTATCACGTAACAGGTGAATTCAAGAACACACACACGCCCGCGCTGCCGCGCACACATTCATTGCGCAGTGCGCAAGGGCACTTATTTCTGAAAATTACGTCCAAAAGCAGTGTTTTTGAGGGTGCTGAGCTAGGGGGTGCTGAGCTCGTTTTTGGGGGTGCTTGAGCACCCCCAAAAATAGGCTAAACACGCCCCTGTGAACAAGTATTGAATCCTGAGTATTTTGTCTTTGCAAAAAAAAGTTGGCTCAGTAATGTATTGATGTGGCTGTTCTAAAAGCTGTTTTGACATTAGAAACCCCATGTATCCTTTATATCACCATACTGTTGGATTCTCAATTCTGACTTATCAGAAAGTGTTGATTAAATTTCTGCTCTGACAATAGTGCTGGCTGCAAGTAAGAGTCCAGATTTATCACAGAATCCTATTAATTTGCACATTTTAACGTGCATATGTTTTGATGCTCTGTATAAGCCTAATAATTAACAGATTTTAACAATGTGTTATTTTACAAAGAAACCCATATTTTTCTATATGTTCAGGCTTTCTGTGGGGGATTATTTAACATGGAAAGAGTCACCAGTCTCAGTGCTTTGTAACACTCAGGAAGAGCTGTAATTTTAATTGTCTTAAGGACAGAAGTTGCACTTTATGGCTTCCCTGCATCATGACAAGCAGCTGGGTTTTTTTTCCCGTCTTATTAAAAAAGAAGGATGGTGAGGGATTGGCTGTTTATAGCTGCTATAATGAAAGTGATATTAGGAATTAGCTTGTTTTGCAGATGTTCCACAATATTAAATGTATCTATGAAAGGATAAACACGTAATTCTTTAATACATAAAATATTTTAATCATTAGCCAATTGCCTACTGTAGGCAAATAACTTGAGATGGTGGTAAGACATTGTTGATTATTTTCCTTTGACACCAAGCCCCACTATGTTTTATTCCCTACTTGGCACACACTTCATTCATGATTTACACTATATGACCAAAAGTATGCAGACACCGTTCCTAATTATTGAGTGTAAAAAATCAAGCATATAGCCATGCAAACTTGAGAGACAAACATGGAACAATAGAATGGGTCATACTGAAGACCTCAATGACTTTAACTGTGGCACCTTTGCCACAAGTCAGTTCATGAAATTTCTTTCCTGGTAGATCTGCCCCAGTAAACTGTAAGTTTACAATAGACTATAAGTCTATTGTGAAATAGAAGTATCTAGGAGCAACACCAACTCAGCTATGATGTGGTAGACAATGCAAACACACTGCTGAGTACTGAAGCATGTAGCACATAAAAATCTGTCCTCTATTGCATTACTCACTACAGAGTTCCAAACTGCCTCTAGAAGCAACATTAGCACACTCGTTTGTGTCATGAGCTTCATGAAATAGGTTTCTATGGCTGAGCAGCTGCACACAAGCTGAAGATCACTATGTACAATGCCAAGCATTAGCTGGAGTGGTTTAATGCACACCACCACTAGACTCTGGAGCAGTGGAAATGTGTTCACTTGAATGATTAATTCTACTTCGTTATCTGGAAATCTGAAGGATAAATCTGGGTTTGGCAGATGCCAGGAGAATGCTACCTACTGGAATGCATAGTAGCAATAGTAAAGTTTGGTTCAGGAAGGATAATGGTCTGGGACTGTTTTTCAGGAGTTGGGCTAGACCCTTTAGTACCAGTGAAGGGTATTGTTAATGCTACAGCTTATAAAAACATTTTAGACAATATTCTTCAAACTTTCTGGCAATAGTTTAGGGAAGAAACTTTCCTTTCCTGTTCCAGTTTTAGTGCCCCATGCATAAACAAGGTCCATAAAGACACGGATTGATGAGTTCAGTATGGAGGAACTCACATTAGCCCAAACCTCAACCCCACTGAATACCTTTGGGATAAATTGGAATGTTGACTGCAAGCCAAGCCTCCTCATCCAAAATCAGTGCCTGACCTAACAAATACTCTTTTGGCTGAAGGGGCACAAATTTCCACAGCCACACTACAAAATTTTGTAGAAAGCCTTTCCAGAAGAATGGAGGCTGTTATAGTCATAAATAGGTTGGACAACTCTATATTAATGCTATTAATGAATGAATAATTCATGACGATTTTGGAATAGTTCAGCAATCTCATATGGGTGTGATTGTCAGGTGTCAACATACTTTTGGCCATATGGTGTATTTAAAGACAGGTTTGATGACTGTGAGAAACATGCCAAAGTTGTAAAGTGACCACTGTAATGCAGATTCCAGGGCTGGTTGACTGTTCTTTCTCCTGAAGTTGTGTTCAGTTGGATGTTACAGGTGTGTCTTGTTTTGTTGATCATTTAATTTTCTTGGCAAGAGCCTGGAACAGAGAAAAGTTGGAAAATAGTTACCATAATAAAAGCATAAAAATATCTACACACAGATACAGGCGCATGGGACAATATGCCACTGTGACAGTAAATAGTGGGGATTGCAAACCTGACATCATTGTGATGCACCACTCTGAACACAAAGCATCAAAAAAGTACTGTTGTGATGACCACATGATCAGGCTGTACATTAAGGAAAATAATGCAACTGAACAAACTGGTGAATGAAGAAGCTGAACAGACTGAAATTTCTTGTCACTGAAAAACTGCAGTTCATCACTGATGGACAAAGCATTTATACAGAAAAAAAAAAAAAAATATATATATATATATATATATATATATATATACACACACACACACACACACACACACACACACACAGAGTAATATACACTCAGCATTTTTTTAGGAACACCTGGATACCTGCTCATTTGTGCATTCATTATCTAATCAGCCAATCAGGTGGCAGTAGTGCAATGCATAAAATTATGCATATACAGGCCATGAGCTTTGGGTAACATTCCCATCAAACAGTAGAATAGGGGAAAAATATGATCTTAGTGATTTTGACCATTGCATAATTGTTAGTGCAAAAACTAATCTCCTGGGATTTTCATACACAACAGTCCCTGGAGTTGACTCAGAATAGTGCAGTAAAGAAAAAAACCTCCAGTGAGCATCAGTTCTGTGGACAGAAACATCTTTTATGACAGAGATCAACAGAGAATGATCAGGGGTGGGTTTCCTGAAAGCCTCTTAAGGCCAAGAGAGTTTTAAATTACCTTGCAAGATCCATCGTAAAGCTAACGTGGTTTTCCCAAACAACATCGTAACACACATAGCACTTTAGTTTGCTCAAAATTTACGAGAGACCTGGACCAGTCGTTCAAAACAAAGAGTGACTCGCTCACAACCAAATACCAGAGGTGGAAAGAGTACTAAAATATTATACTCAAGTACAAGTACTGTTACTCTGATGAAATTTTACTTAAGTACAAGTAAAGTTACCAGACAAAAAATCTACTCAAGTAAAAGTAAAAAGTAGATCATTTAAAATGTACTTTGAGTAAAAGTAAAACGTTACTTTTAACAATGGGTGTTTTCTGCCTCCATTGTGTTGTGCAAAAATGAAAAAGAAGAGGAAACAAGGATATATGTACATCTCAACCCAGATGTTTTATTTAAAGGAAGTGTATCAAATTGAATGCTTAGGATAATGCTGCATTAAAACTGAGACAAACAAAAAAGGTCAATACACACAGTCACGTCGTTTACATCGCCCTGACCACACACAAAGCATTGTACACAAAATATGAAAGTGAAATGTTGCACCGAAATCTCGTAGCTTGCCTGTGTGCACTGTGTGTTATTGAACAATTCAATTCAAACATTATTTGTTTTGCTTAGTATTCCTTTCTGGCCTGTTGGATGTAGAATGGTAGGAGGACTGATCACGTCAGGTTGGTGAGCTAACTTGCTTGCATGATTAGCCAACCAAATAACAGACTAGTTACCATTATGTTACAGTACCAACAGGTTGCTACTTCAACATTAGCAATGCCATCCACTATTTTTGGAATATAACCAGCCTATTGTCGGTTTTACTATGGAAAGGAAACATTATGATCAGGGGCGCAGATACGTTTTTTGAACTGGGGGGACAAAAAACTGGGGGGGACAAAGCTGCCAGCAAACCAACCCCAACCCCGATATGCCTGTCAAACTTGTTGTGGGTAACCATAGCAACCAAGCTCGAGCTCGCAACCTGTGCAGTCTGCGCAGCTCAACCAACCGAATATCAGTCTTTGTTTTATGTGAGTTGTTGCAACTATGTATACACTGCTGTGCACCTCAATAAACCGAATGGTAATTAGTCTTTTGATTTTTCCGTGAGGTTTGCCTTATGCAAAGAAAGACAGCATAGACGTTTTTTCCTCCCTATAATTGGGGGGACCGAATGAGGTGAATTTAAATCTGGGTGGGACGAATCCCACCCGTCCCACCCTCTATCTGCGCCCGTGATTATGATGCCAATGACAATACTTACCTCAACATGCTTGCGCAGATTAGACGTTGAATTTTTGTATGCCGCAATGGTTGTCTTCTTGGGCACACATAATCTGCATTGCATAATGAAACTGTCACCCCTTTTCTCTACGAAGCTGAAGTGATCACGTATGTAGGGCCAGGGGTGCACTTCATTACTGGAAGAAACTGCGTTTTCTGCAGGGTCGTCCACCACAGGTTCCTCGGTCTCCTCCATGTCCGCAGGGGCGCTTTATCAACACCCGTGGCCCAGGGGCTAGGCCCCTCATAGGCTACCTGTCAACCCTACCCTTACCGTTGGCCAGGAAAACACTCTTATTTTATTTGCAATACGTGTCAAGCAT
Organism: Neoarius graeffei; assembly: GCF_027579695.1. NCBI lineage: Eukaryota > Metazoa > Chordata > Actinopteri > Siluriformes > Ariidae > Neoarius > Neoarius graeffei. The sequence goes on along the minus strand of NC_083580.1, from coordinate 26,325,554 downwards.
TTACAGTGTAAGTGCATAATTAGCCTAGAAGCCTACGATAGGTTACGTTTGGCTCAGCATAGCTGCGCAAGGCCCATGCTCACATCGCTCAACACATCCGACCACAGAGGGAGAGAAGAACGCGCGCATTATCATTACAGAGCCGGTTCTAATTATTACCACGGACAGGACAGTGATACTGTGTAACTTTCACGCAGGGGCATGGCCAGAGATAACCACACAAGCCTGCGTGCACTATAATGTAGACCTATGTGTTGTAAACATAAAACACACACACCTACAGACAAGTCCTTTTAAAAAATAAAAATACATAAAAATAGCTCGGCGGCATGAAAACAAACATTCACTGCAAGTCAAGGTACTTGGCTCAGCGGCCACATGAAACGTAAACACCATGGACAGCGGCCAAACTCATAACTCTACAGACCGAAATACACAAAACCAAGTCCTACTAGGGTCTATTTTACTGATCTATGTTCAAGCATCATGCAAGTCTTCCTTCTCCTTGAATGAGACCATGCATTCAACTGCCTTTTTGACATGACTGCATCAAAATACCACTTGCAACAATATTTCACGCTAGGGCTGTGCCGATAGACGATGCCATCGTCCATCGACGATGGTGGTCATCCATCACGATGGAGAGCCACCATCGTAATACCACGCCCCCTCCTGTCATAATCATGCATATACGGTATCATCTGGGCCTATTTAATCTAAAAAGTTAGTTTTTTGTTAGTTTAGTTAGTTAGTTTTGTTTAATATATAACATATTATAAATATATAATTCTATAAATCATTATAAAGTAATATCCTATTACCGCTTGTTCACGTAGGCTATGGTGCAGGGACGTGCTAGTGAACATAACATGTGGTTACACAAATACAGTATGCTACTAATAATAAATTTTGACTTCATTTTTTAGCCTACACTATACTTTTAATGTAAAATTTGTCATGTTGTTCAAACAAACAGCCACTATTAACAGTCGGGAAATATTTCACCTTATCAAATGGCAGTGAAGTGCAGACTTCGGCAGAAGTCAAATAACTTTAATCTGGTAAACAGGCCTACTTTCAGACACAAAATGGTCCACTCTAAGCCATAATGTCAAACCAAATGGAAGAATGAAGGTGATTCTGACAAATGTAAAGACAGTAAAAAAAAAAAAAACAATATTAAATCATGATTTTAAAAGCTGGTGCAATAATTCAAACACTAATAAATTGGAAAAATTAGCACGTTCAAGTGCGCACTAAAGGCCAAAACGCATCTTCAATTGATATGGTGTAAATAAACAATGAGTAATAGCTTAAGTGTAGTTTCTTCTCATAGTTTGAATACTAGTCTTTCATTGTTAGAGCAAATTAATATCTTGCCGTGATCAGTGAGTGCTCGGGGAGGTTCATTTCCACCTGCGCTTTGCGCAGCTAATTTCTCCGAAGCCAGCTGTGCGCAAACGCAGTGTTGACTGCTCGGCAAACTCCAAACGCTCGGTCTGTACTGGCCCTCTGTTGCGCACGCGAGTTGGTTATGGCCAGGTTCAAATTGTGCCCAAAACAACTTAACCACGGCCATTTCAATTGCCTGATGGCTGTGACAATATTCGCCCCATTGTCCGTTGTTATACAGGCGATCTTTTTCTCCTCTATTTTCCATTCGGCAAGTGTCTCGCGCAATGCGTCTTCTAAATTGTCCGCTGAATGTGTCTCTGGCATGAAACTCGTCTGCAGGCATTTGGACTGCATTGCCCACTCTCGGTCCACATAATGTACGGTAGCTGACATATAGGGCATCATGTTGCAGCTGGACCACATATCCGTTATCAAGGCCAAATATTCCACATCACCTAGCGCTTTTTTTTCTTAATGTGCCAAAGCCTCGGATGAGTATCTAATACTTTTAATAATAATAATAATAATAATAATAATATATTTAATAATGTGGTATTAAAATACCCTTCACGATATGATCGTCCATCACGATGTTTGCACTGTAAACATCGTCGATGCCAATTAAGGGGACATCGCACAGCCCTATTTCACGCACTCCATCAAGAAAAAAGTTAAACATGATTAACACGGGCATACTGTTTTGAGCATACGATTTTTTAAAAAGAAACTAGCTACATCAAAGTCCTTCAATAAACCCATCCTTTAGCGCAAATGAGCTTAACCTAGTTCAAAGCATGACGCTAGCAGTAGCTGCATAAGGCAAAATCATGTGGGCCTTTCGTCAACAACAAGCCACGGCGGGCAAACATTAATAATCAAGCGTCCTTATCTTAAAACGCTGTCTTGACCACAGAACTTCTCAAGTATTTCACTTAAATCCACACGGGTTAACAACACACCCAACACAGCTAGCGAGAAATGTGGATCTGCGCTAGCTTTGTATTGCTATTCCCCTCAGTATGCTTACTCTGTCTGCTGCCCAAACTGTGAACATTATAGCCTACAATCTTTTCATCAATTTCTTCAGTAGATGCCGTTTTAGACATTTTATTATCCCCATCGAAATATGCTATTAGGATTATAACTCAAATCACACGACACATATTCAAATCACAACTGATTTATTTTCCTGTTGGACAGATCATAGCATATCTAGCCTAGCTGCACATAGCCTAGCTGCTGGTAGGCTGATAACTGATAAGTAGCTGATATTCTGAACAGATTGGTGACCCTTACCTTAAAAAAGTCTGTGACTTTAGGCAGCGATTCTATCATTACCTGCATCTCTCTCTTTTTTTCCTTTTATGCACCCCGCTAACATGCGAACGCTTCATCTTTCAAAGCCTCTAAATTTGTGTCTCTGTAGTCTGCAGTCTTTGGCGCGCTTTCGTGCGTGACGTTACATTTTGTTCCATTTTATTCTGGTACAGTTGTGGGTGTTCGTTTCGCGAACCACATCCACCATGTCTCTTACAGCAGGCTACTGTGCGCTCATTTATTTCTAACCTTATTTCTATCCGTACATTAATGTAGGCCCACGATTCCGACAGCTTATTATTTTATTAATATTACAAGGCCCCTGATTGGCTGTGGCCCAGGGGCGTGAGCCCCCCCCCCTTAAAGCGCCGGTGCATGTCCGCCATCGTCTGTGTGAGACTCGCGCGCGCGACAACTGTCCTTCCCGTGATTCATTTCCAGAACGCATTTCCCCTTCTCCGTTTTAGCCTTTTTTTAATTTTTTATTTATTTATTTATTTTTTTACTCAGTAACGGTTGTGATGTAAAATGTACCGAAGTACACTACTTAAAAGAAAACATACTTAAGTAAAAGTACACTCTTTAAAAATTACTTGAAAAAGTATAAGTACACAAAAAAGCTACTCAAGTACAGTAATGCGAGTAATGTAATTCGTTACTTTCCACCTCTACCAAATACAGACTGCGCATGCACTACAGAGGGACGCTCACAGTCAGCGGGGGAAACAGGTGTTGAATCTGCTGCTGGTGTTAAATTATTTTTCTTGTAATTATTTTTCTTCACTTTCTGGTGCAAGTACATCCAGTTAATTATTAAATAAATATACGCAAAACATTATGAATATATTTCAATATGTTATGGAATAACATGGATATCGGAATGTCACATTGATATCGCCATATTTTAATTAAATTTAACTCCATTAGGCAAGTGATTTACTAATTTAGTGTCATAAATGAGACACATTTCTACACCTCTAACATTGTGTGCGTGTGTGTATATATATATATATATATATATATATATATATATAAAAAAAAATCTCCTTCTCACCCCGGGGGGGGGTGGGGGGTGGGGGGTGGGGGGGTGGGGGGGTGGTATCCATGTCATCCTCAAGCTCGGGTCCTCTACCAGAGGCCTGGGAGTTTGAGGGTTCTGCGCAGTATCTTCGATGTTCCTAGGACTGCGCTCTTCTGGACTGAGGCTTCAGATGTTGTTCCTGGGATTTGCTGGAGCCACTCTCCCAGTTTGGGGGTTACTGCCCCAAGTGCCCCCACTACCACGGGGACCACGCAACCCTTGACCTTCCACATCCGTTCCAGCTGCTCTTTCAACCCTTGATACTTCTCAAGTTTCTCATGTTCCTTCTTCCTGATGTTGGCGTCAGCTGGGATCGCCACATCTATCACCACCACCCTCTTCTGCTCTTTGTCCATCACCACTATGTCCGGTTGGTTAGCCAGGATCTGTTTGTCAGTCTGGAAGCTGAAGTCCCACAGAACCTTGGCCCTGTTGTTCTCAGCCACCTTCTGTGGTATGGCCCATTGGGACTTGGGTACTTCTATTCCATACTGGTTGCAGATGTTCCTGTATACTATCCCAGCCACTTGGTTGTGCCTCTCCATGTACGCTGATCCAGCTAGCATCTTACACCCTGCTACTATGTGCTGGACTGTTTCAGGGGCTTCTTTGCACAGTCTGCATCTTGGGTCTGATCTACTCTGGTAGATTCTGGCCTCTATGGCTCTTGTGCTTATGGCCTGTTCTTGTGCTGCCATGATTAGTGCCTCTGTGCTGTCTGTCAGTCCTGCATTATCCAGCCACTGGTAGGATTTCTTGATATCAGCCACTTCCTCTATCTGACGGTGGTACATACCATGTAGGGGTTTGTCTCTCCAGGTTGTCTGTTCCTCCTCCTCCTCTGCACTCTCATCAGGGTTCTGCTGCCTGAGACATTCACTTAGCAGTTCATCCTTTGGGGCCATCGTTCTGATGTATTCTCGGATTTTCGATGTTTCATCCTGGACCGTGGTCTTGATGCTCACTAGCCCTCGGCCTCCCTCTTTCCGCTTAGTGTATAGTCTCAGGGCGCTGGACTTGGGGTGGAACCCTCCATGCATGGTGAGGAGCTTTCTAGTCTTGATATCTGTGGCTTCTATCTCCTCCTTTGGCCAGTTTATGATGCCAGCGGGGTATCTGATGACTGGTAGTGCATACATGTTGATGGCTTGGACCTTGTTCTTACCATTCAGCTGACTTTTCAGGACCTGCCTTACTCTCTGGAGGTATTTGGCTGTGGTTGACTTCCTTGTGGCTTCTTCATGGTTTCCATTAGCCTGTGGGATGCCAAGGTACTTGTAGCTGTCTTGGATATCACCTATGTTGCCCTCTGGTAGGTCAATCCCCTCAGTCCGGATCATCTTGCCTCTCTTTGAGACCATCCGGCCACACTTGTCCAATCCGAATGACATCCCTATGTCATCGCTGTAGATCCGGGTGGTGTGGATCAGCGAGTCTATTTCTCGCTCGTTCCTGGCATACAGCTTGATGTCATCCATGTAGAGCAGGTGGCTGATTGTTGCCCCACTACGGAATCGGTACCCGTAGCCGCTCTTCGTGATGATCCGACTGAGGGGGTTCAGGCCTATGCAGAACAGCAGTGGTGATAGCGCATCTCCTTGGTATATGCCGCACTTGATGTTGACTTGGGCAATGGGTTTTGAGTTGGCCTCTAGGGTTGTCTTCCACATTTCCATTGAGTTCTGGATGAAGGTCCTTAGGTTCCTGTTGATCTTATACAGTTCCAGACATTCCAGTATCCATGTGTGTGGCATTGAGTCGTAGGCTTTCTTGTAGTCAATCCAGGCAGTGCACAGGTTGGTCTGTCTCTTCTTACAGTCTCGGGCGACTGTTCTATCGACCAGTAGCTGGTGCTTGGCTCCTCTGGTGTTACTGCCAATCCCTTTCTGTGCCTCGCTCATGTATTGAGCCACATGCTTACTCATTTTTGCCGCAATGATGCCTGACAGGGCCTTCCATGTTGTGCAGAGACAGGTAATTGGCCGGTAGTTGGATGGGATGGGTCCCTTCTGGGGGTCCTTCATGATATATAAATATATATATATGAGTGATTCCATGCTTATGGGTACTGAAATGGGGACATGAACTTATTCACCTAAAACCATTTCTTTTTTTACCATCAGGTCACAAAACATGTAATCTTTAATGAATGATATGTTAAAAGATAACTTTAATTTTCTGAGATGTAATAAAAACATTTGTATGCCAAAGTCAAGCCTATGAGTTCCAAAATGATGTCTGTTACATTACTTCTGTTACGATTGTCCATCTCGCGTCTGTTACAAATTAATTACAATCTAGCTATATACCATGTTAATCTTATTGAAAGAATGTGTATGTTTATTCTACTACACATGTTTATTAATTATATTTGCTAAAACATCACCTTCCTATGTTTCAAAAAGTAATTCTACATTGTTAAAATTGAGAATATATATGTCCACAACACTTCTGTTACGTTCTGACTTTGGCATATAAATATGTTTTTATTACATCTCAGAAAATTAAAGTTATCTTTTAACATATCATTCATTAAAGATTACATGTTTTGTGACCTGATGGTAAAAAAAAGAAATGGTTTTAGGTGAATTTTTAAAAATAAGTTCATGTCCCCATTTCAGTACCCATAAGCGTGGAATCACTCATATATATATAAATAAAAGTGCTGTCAAGCGATTAAAATATTTAATCGCGATTAATGTCACGACTGTCATAGTTAACTCGCGATTAATCGCAATTTAATCGCACATTTTTGTCACATGAAAAACCATTGTAATTCTCTTATCAGCATAAAAAAGTGAATGGGCTTGCTTTGTACCAATGTTGTTTTTTTTTTATTGCAGAGCATAACACGTCTTGTCACAGCCACTGACATCCATAACTTCCATATTAGATGAGAAAACCAAGGGATGAAAAATAAAGTGCATATCACTGTGAAAATAAAAAAATGTTTTATTTTACTCTTCATTAGTTTCTTTTGAAGAGAAGTATTTGCCATAAAAGAAGAAAAAAAACATAAAAATAAAAACATTCATCATACGTTCAAAAACGTTCATCATAGTGTGGCACTGTATTATCTAATTATCACTGCTTATAACTATACACCTACCCGGTGGAGATGAGCTGGGAAACTGAAGACTGAAGGAACAGTATTGAAAAGTATTTTTCCAGTCTCACCTGTGAAAGGTAATCCCATGTGATCTCGTTTGGACGGTAAACCTGTTGGTACAGTTAAACGCAGCGCATGAATGAGGCATCTTTATTCTCGGCTACTGTCTAGACGCTATACCAGAGACGGTTGAAGAATCTCCACTTTGCCCCATCCAATATGGCGGCGAGAATGTTTATATGTCTATGCCTTTCTCCATCACTCACACATACTCTTATTGAAGCAGCGCGCGACAAGCCTCAACAGGAACTACGGGTGACTCGCAAGGCCAAATTAGAATTTGCGTTAACGGCACTATTTTTTTTAATTGCGTTAAATTGAGATCGCGTTAACGCGTTATTATCGCGTTAACTTTGACATCACTAATATATATATATATATATATATATATATATATATATATATATGGTGGTGTAGTGGTGAGCACTGTTGTCTCACAGCAAGAAGGTCCTGGGTTTGAGCCCAGCAGCCAGCGAGGGCCTTTCTGTGTGGAGTTTGCATGTTATCCCCATGTCTGCGTGGGTTTCCTCTGGGTGCTCCTGGTTCCCCCACAGTCCAAAGACATGCAAGTTAGGTTAATTGGTGACTCTAAATTGACTGTAGGTGTGAGTGTGAATGGTTGTTTGTCTCTGTGTCCGCCCTGCGATAACCTGGCGACTTGTCCAGGGTGCACCCCGCCTCTTGCCCAAAGTCAGCTGGGATAGGCTCCAGCTTGCCTATGACCCTGTAGAATAGGATAAGCGGCTACAGACAATGGATGGAGATATATATATATATATATATATATATATATATATATATATATATATACACACATATATATATATATATATATATATATATATATATATATATATATACACACACAGTGCCTTGCAAAAGTATTCATACCCCTTGAACTTTTTCACATTTTTCCACCTTACAACCACAAACTTAAAAGTTTTTTATTGAGATTTTATGTGATGGACCAACACAGAGTAGCACATAATTATGAAGTGAAACAAAAATGATAAATGGTCTTCAAAATTTTAAACAAATAAAAATTTGAAAAATGTGGTGTGCATTAGTATTCATCCCCCTGTACTCTGATACCTCTAAATACAATCCAGTGCAATCAATTGCCTTCAGAAGTCATCTAATTAGTTAATAGAGCCCTACTGTGCGTAATTTACTCTCAGCATAAATACACTTGTTCTGTGAAGGCCTCAGTGGTTTGTTAGAGAACACTGAAGAACAAACAGCATCATGAAGACCAAAGAACTCACCAGACAGGTCAGGGATAAAGTTCTGGAGAAGTTTAAAGCAGGGTTAGGTTATAAAAAAAAATATCCCAAGCTCTGAACATCTCAAGAAGCACTGTTCGATCCATCATTCAAAAATGGAAAAAGTATGGCACAACTGCAAACCTACCAAGACATGGCCGTCCACCTAAACTGACAGAGCAAGCAAAGAGAGCACTGGTCAGAGAAGCAGCCAAGAGGCCCATGATCACTATGGAGGAGCTGCAGAAATCCGCAGCTCAGGTGGGAGAATCTGTGCACAGGACAACTATAAGTTGTACACTGCCTTTTTGGAAAAGTGGCAAGAAGAAAGCCATTGTTGAAGGACAGGCATAAAAAAATGTAGGGGACACAGCAAACATGTGGAAGAAGGTGCTTTGGTCAGATGAGACCAAAGTTGAACTTTTTGGCCTAAATGCAAAGCGCTATGTGTGGTGGAAAACTAACACTGCTCATCACCCTGCACACACCATCCCCACTGTGAAACATGGTGGTGGCAGCAGGGACAGGGAAGCTGGTCAGAGTTGATGGGAAGATGGATGGAGCTAAATACAAGGCAATCCTGGAAGAAATCCTGTTGGACGCTGCAAAAGACTTGAAACTGGGAAGGAGATTCACCTTCCAGCAAGACAGTGACCCTAAACATACAGCCAGAGCTACAATGGAATGGTTTAGATCAAAGAATATTCAAGTGTTAGAATGGCCCAGTCAAAGTCCAGGCCCAAATCCCATTGAGCATCTGTCAAGTCAAGTCAACTTTATTGTCAAATATGCTATACATGCTTGACATACAGCACAGATGAAATATCAGTCCTCTCTGACCCACGGTGCAAACTGGCAATGCAATAAATAAAAAATAGAATAAAATAGAATAATTGAAAAAACAAACAATATAAACAGTATAAACACTCTTCATTAACACACTGAACTCAGGGACCGCACATCTCACTTTACCTCGCTCATTTGCACTATTCCGCACTACCTCATCTTAACAGCTGCTAGTTTGTTTATACTGCTTATTTCATGTTTCATGTTTACCTGCTATACCTCAAGTGCCCTTGACTGTTTGGTTATTTGTACCAATGTATGTGTGTGTGCGTGTGTGTGTATGTATATGAGTGTTTAGTCTAGTTCATATCTAGAGTGTTTATACTGTTTATATTGTCTGTTTGAGTGTTTAGTCTGTCTTGTTATCTAGTGTTTATACTGTTTATTTATACTGTTTATATTGTTTGAGTGTTTAGTCTAGTTCATATCTAGAGTGTTTATACTGTTTATATTGTCTGAGTGTTTAGTCTGTCCTGTTCTTATCTAGTGTTTATACTGTTTATTTATTCTGTTTATATTGTTTGAGTGTTTAGTCTGTCTAGTTCCTGGCAAGACTTGAAAATTGCTGTTCACAGATGCTCTCCATCCAATCTGGCTGAGCTTGAGCTATTTTGCAAAGAAGAATGGGCAAAAATTTCAGTGTCTAGATGTGCAAAGCTGGTAGAGATATACCACAAAAGACTTGCAACTGTAATTGCAGCAAAAGGTGGCTCTACAAAGTATTGACGCAGGGGGGCTGAATACTAATGCACATCACATTTTTCAGATTTTTATTTGTTTAAAATTTTGAAGACCATTTATCATTTTCATTTCACTTCACAATTATGTGCTATTCTGTGTTGGTCTATCACATAAAATCTCAATAAAAAACGTTTAAGTTCGTGATTGTAAGGTGGAAAAATGTGAAAAAATTCAAGGGGTATATTACATATATAGACACACACACACACACACACACACACACGTACGGGTTCGAGCCCCGTGGCCGGCGAGGGCCTTTCTGTGTGGAGTTTGCATGTTCTCCTCATGTCTGCATGGGGGTGCTCCGGTTTCCCCCACAATCCAAAGACGTGCAGGTTTGGTTAATTGGTGGCTCTAAGGTGGGGTTTACATTAGACCGTATCAGCGGATCATCAGATTAACGTTTTTAAAAACGATTAGCGTGCACACAGCAACGCCAATACACGGATACGCTAATCACATGACTAATTCGGCACGTAAGTTGAAATGTGTCAGTGCGGCTCATCGCTTCCTCCTCAGCGGCTGCGCTCCAAATCACTCTGCCCTGAACAGCGACTGCCCTCTGGAGGGTGCGCACTCCGGCCCTGCGCAGCTCACAGAGCGCGCGAGTTTAGTGCACGAACAGTGATTCAGGACTGAGCCGCTGTGCGCAAGTCACTTACCACTTGCAAGTGGAAGGATGGCAAGCCTAAAGACCATCATAACTACACAATGGGCAGTATTTGCATCAGTATTTGCAGTATTTTCATACTTTTATACTCTTTAATGAAAGGTGATACAAGGCGGAAGTCCGCACCGTTTTTCAGCAGTTGCGTCACATGACCAACGCCAGCGAATCAGGAAGGTGGATGTCACAGTGACGTTGTCCAATGACGACGCCAGCTAGAGCTCAGCACAGCGTATCCGCGTATTCTCAATGTTTACACAGCACCGGATCAGACACGATCTGGATTGAATACGTGGACCCTGGCGGATTCCCGTTTCCCGGCGTTTCCAGGCGTTTTAATGTAAACGGACAGTGCATCCGCGAAGAAAACGAGACAGATACGGTCTAATGTAAACTTGGCCTACATTGACCATAGGTGTGAATGTGAGTGTGAATAGTTGTTTGTCTCTATATGTCAGCCCTGCAATGATCTGCCGACTTGTCCGGGGTGTACCCCACCTCTCACCCATAGTCACCTGGGATAGGCTCCAGCTTGCCTGCAACCTTGCACAGGATAAGCGGTTATGGATAATGGATGGATGGACAAAGGAAAATCATATCAGTGTTGAATTCTATCTTATGAATGAATGAATGCAAAATTCCCTCGGTGTTAATGTGTGTGTGTGCTGAAGTTTGTTTTCCTGCTCCACACCACATGGTACAGGGATAGACTTTGGAGCTGCTGTAATCCTGACCAGGATAAAGTGGTTAATGAAGGTGAATTCATAAATGATCCATTAAGCCTGCTTAGGTGTAGATTCTTTATCATTACAGTACCTAGTATAATGAAAACTAGAGCAAAGGACAAATATTTTCCTAGAAAGCCCCTCAGCTATTGAATAGCCTTCCAATCCTGGTTCAGAACATATCTGTGTGTGTGCTGTATATTTGAATATATTTAAATGGATTTTCTTTTATATAGAATCCCCCCCTTGAAGGGATGATAAATTAATTAAAACTGTGATATTTAAGGATTTAATATTGGCCTTGAATGGCATAATGTAGTATTTGTGTGTATTCACAAAGCATACATTTCAACATGATATATTGTGGTTACATGAAACTGTCAGACAGTGGCACTGGACTTAATACTGCTCCTTGTGCAAGCTAATACTTTCTGTAACTGTATCATGTAATGATTTATAATCCCTCTCTCTGGTGTCACCTTGAAGAGGATGATTTCCCTTCTGAGTCTGATTCCTCTCAGGTTTTTCTATCTCATGTTGGCTTAAGGAGTTTTTCCTTGGCAAATTTCAGTAAATCTGCTTGTGACAACATTTATTACAACACCAATTCCAAAAAAGTTGGGACGCTGTGTAAAACATGAATAAAAACAGAATGCAATAATTTGCAAATCATGGAAACCCTGTATTTCATTGAAAATAGTACAAAGACAACATATCAAATGTTGAAACTGATAAATTGTTTTTTTGAAAAATATATATTCGTTTTGAATTTGATATCAGCAACATGTTTCAAAAAAGTTGAGACGGGGCAACAAAAGACTGAAAAAGTTGTGTAATGCTAAAAAAAAACTAATTTGGTTAAATTGCAACAGGTCAGTAACATGATTGGGTATAAAAAGAGCATCCCAGAGAGGCTGAGTCTCTCGGAAGTAAAGTTTATTTATTTATTTATTTACACATGGTTATGTGATTTTTTTTTTTCAGCATTTTATTTTTGAAATTTTTTTTTTTGACAAGTTAAGACACAGGTAAAGACAGCACACAACAAACAGACAAAACATAAACCACAACAAGACAACATCACAACACAAACTACATCTACAAATACTGCCAGTCCATTCAAGATAAGCATCTCAATAAGTCAGTCCAACAAATGATAGAAATGTTCTTTAGATGTCAGGAACTGTCCATGAGGTGAAGGCCAGAAGTGATCAGAGAGGTCCCAAAGGCAATGTCCCAGAGTGTTTTTTATATTCAAAGGGCAGGAAAACAGACAACTATACAAAAAGGTACATTATAGAATACTCAGGTGTGCCTAATTCGACACTGTCTCTCTGTCCCTGTTAATATAATCAATAAAGGGACCCCAAATCTTAAAGAATTTGGTGCAATTATCTGATATTGTGTATCGCAGTTCTTCAAGGTATAAACAAGACACCATATCATTCAGCCATTGTTTAAAACATGGTGGAGAACAAGATTTCCATTCCCTTAAGATCACCCTTTTTGCTATAACCATACCAAACATAAGAGCCTCTTGTAGAGCCATTGGAAGAGTTATGGAGTAGGTGGAGCAGTGTAATATAGCAAAAATACCATCTGGTTGCAGTGGCTTGTTATAAATAACACTGTATAAATGAAAAATGTCATCCCAGAAACCTCTGAGCTTATAACAGTCCCAAAAAAGGTGAGCCAGGGTCCCATCATTTGATTTGCACTTATCACAGATAGCTGAGACAGAGGGGAATATCCTATTAAGTTTAGTTTTTGAGTAATGTAAGCGGTGGATGACTTTATACTGAATAAGCTGAAGTCTAGCATTAATAGAACATACTTTAATCCTTTCTAACCCCATTGCCCATAGCCCATCTGAAATCTCCACACCTGTGTCCTTCATCCAGGCATCCCTAATGTGAAAAGAGGATATGTTTACTGGGAAAAGTGAAACAAACTGAGAAATGAGACCTTTGGATATAGGGCTTGTAGTCAAAAGATTATAGAAGTTATGTTGGTCAGGCAACTGACCAAGAGGTAGAGACTGTTTTACAAAGTTTCTGATTTGGAGATAGCAAAGAAATGCCCAGTGGGGATTTGATATTTCTCCTGAAGTTGAGCAAAAGATGCAAAACATTTGTTTATATAGAAATCTCTAACTATAGACAGGCCCTGCACAGCCCAGGAAGTAAATGTAGAGTCCAATAAACCTGGTCTGAAAGTAGGATTCTTCCATATGGGGGCGTAACTGGACAGATCAGAGAGCTTCAGCACACTTAATTTGCTTAAGAATTCTAAGTGAATTAGATAAAATAAAGTCCGCCTTAAGCTGCTTGAGTAGTTTGGTGAGCAGGTTTGACTCAGAGAATAGAGCTGCAGGTAAGGATGCTCCTGTTAGTGATAGTGCCTTATGAGACTCCATCGCAGGCCAGCTGGGGTGGAGGTTGCTCTCTTGTCCACCAGCAGTTGCAGCATGACACCAAAAAACCCATGCTCTGGCATTGCAGGCCCAGTAATAATGGCGCAATACAGGGAGTCCAAGGCCACCTTCAGTTGTGGGTTTCTGTAGATGTGCCTTGGTTATGCGGGGTGGCTTGCTGGCCCAAATGAAGGGCATGATGATAGAATCTACTGTCTTAAAGAAGGAGGATGTAAGAAAGATGGGTACATTTTGAAAAAGATAGATGAATTTGGGTAACACAATCATTTTAATAACATTAACATGCCCAATTAATGATAGAGGGAGAAGCTTCCATTTTTCAATCATACCTTTAAGTTTTGCAATAAATTCCATATAATTGTGTTTAAAGAGAAGTTTGGAACTTCTAGTGATGTTAATCCCTAAGTATTTAAAGTGGTCTGTTGCAAGCTTGAATGGCAGAGCATTGATAAAAGTGGAGTCTAGGCCACTAGACAAAGGCATGAACAGACTTTTATCCCAGTTAATAGTGAACCCAGAAAATTGCCCAAATCGCTTTATCAAATCAAGGAGGGGGGATAGGGATGATTTCGCATCCGACAAACTCAAAATCACATCATCTGCATACAAGCCAATGACACAGTCAGATATGCCACGTCTTATCTCATTAATTTGAGAGTTGGCTCTAATAGCTATTGCCAAAGGCTCAAGAGCCAGGGCGAAAAGCATGGGGGAAAGACAGCATCCCTGTCTTGCACCACGCCCTAACATAAACTGAGGAGACCTATCAAAGTTTGTCAGAACAGAGGACTTGGGACATGCATACAGCATTCTTAATAATGTCATAAATTTGTCACCAAAGCCAAATTTTTCCAGGGCTGCAAACATGTATCTCCATTCAACTTGATCAAAAGCCTGCTGAGCATCTAGTGAGATAACAGCAGCATGGGGCAATTTAGTAGAGTACATACAGTAATATTCAACAAACAGCGGGTGTTAGAGAATGAGAATCTATCAGGAATGAACCCAGTTTGATCAGAGTGGCTTAAGGTGCCAATGTATCTGTTCAATCGATTCGTTAGAACTTTGGCTATAATCTTTTGATCAGAATTTAGCAGGCTTAGGGGACGATAAGATGCCACATCAGCTTCATCTCTGTCCTTCTTCAGCAGCAGACAGACATGGGCATCACAGAGGGTTTGGGGAAACATTCCATCCTCCAAAGAGCAGTTTATCATACAAAGCAAAAGGGGTGCAATGGTGTCAATGCGAGCTTTATAAAATTCAATACCAAATCCATCGGGGCCGCAAGCTTTGCCATTAGGAAAGGAGCGTATGGCATTTTTAATTTCATCCAGTGTGATGCACACATCCAAAACCTGTCTGGCATCATCATCAAGGGATGGAATTTCCAGCGCATTGAGGAAATTTTCTATCTCTGTGTCAGTGGCTGTGGACCTTGATGTATATAAATGGCTGTAAAAATCCAAAAATCTTTTGTTTATGTTTTTGGGATCGGTTATCAGCTCACCACTAGTAGAGTAGATTTTATGTATTGCCCGATCAGCTTGCACTCCTTTTAACTGTATAGCAAGCAGCTTATGTGCTTTCTCACCAAGCTCAAAGTGTGTTTGTCTCAGCTTATTAATATAATGCCTCACCTGCCCACCAAGAATCTGATTGTACTCATTTTATTTTCAAAATAGAGTTGAGGGTGTCCTCAGATTTTGAGTTTCTATAAGATTCTTCTAATGCAGATAACTCCGACTCAATCTCAGAAAGACGTCTTAGCCTAGCTCTTTTACAGGAAGACTGGTATGATATGACTTGCCCCCTCACAACAACTTTAAAAGTCTCCCATAATATTGAATCTGAGACCTCCCCTGTCTCATTACTTTGCAGGAAATCTGAGATCTTAATAGATATATATTCACAGAAACCTTTATCTGTGAGTAGAGTAGGGTTGAACTTCCAGTTATAGTGACGTGCATTTAAGTTAAAATTAATGTTCATTGAGAGGGGAGAATGGTCTGAGACTAAGATACTATGATATGCGGAATTGTCTACTTTTGATATTAATCTAGCATCAACTAAAAAGTAATCAATTCTGGAGAAGCTGCCATGGACTGGGGAGAAAAAAGAATATTGTCATCTCGGAAGTAAAGTTGGGGAGGGGTTCACTGCTCTGTGAAAACTGTGTGGGCAAGCAGTGCAACAATTTAAGAATAAAATTCCTCAATGTAAAATTGCAAAGGAATTTGGGGATCATGTCATATTTGGTACACAATATCATTAAAAGATTAAGAGAATCTGGAAAAATCTCTGTATGCATGAAACAAGGCTGAAAACTGACATTGGATGCCTGTGATCTTCAGACCCTCAGGCGACCATGCATTAAAAACAGACACATGGCTGGAGTGGAAATCACTGTATAGGCTCAGGAACACTTCAGAAAACCATCATCTGTGAAAATGGTTCATTATTGCATCTACAAATAAAACTTAAAATCATATATAAACAAAATCCAGAAACACTGCCACATTCTCTGGGCCCGAGCTCTTTTACGATGAACTGAGGTAAAGTGGAAAAGTGTCTTGAAGTCTGATGAATCAAAAGTAGAAATTCTTTTTAGAAGTCATGGACACCACGTCCTCCAGGCTAAAGAGGAGAGGGACTATCCAGCTTGTTATCAGTGCATAGTTCAAAAGCCAGCATCTGTGATGGTATAAGGGTGCATTAGTGCACATGACATGGGTAGCTTGTACATCTGGGAAGGCATCATTAATGCTGAATGATATATACATGTTTTAGAGCAATATGTTGCCATCCAGACAAAATCTTTTTCAGGGAAGTCCTTCTTTCTTTCAGCTTTTTGCACATATTAAAACAGCATGGCTCTGTAGTAAGAGTCCAGGTGCTAAACTGGCCTGCCTGCAGTCCAGCCGGGGCGGTTCTAGCCATTTTGGGGCCCTAGGCGAAATACAGACATGGGGCCCTCAAAAGTCAGTCAGTCTTGAAACACACATACAGAATAATGGTCATCCCTACTTGGCAGTGCAGCTGCATTCTTTTTGCTTTGTGCCCTTTTTTTCATTTAGCACAACCACTCTCATAACTGCGCTTCATCTTGTTTACAGTTCCCTCTGCTTTGGTTTGAATTTCCGTCGCGCATCTGTCTATGTCGTCAGATCATGGACTAGTCCAATGTAAAACAACCAGGGTGTGTGTGTGTGCTGGGACAAATACTATATACACATGAATTCGATATTCTGATGCTATTTTGGTGTGTTTTTCCATTTATATCATTGACTACTTAATATCAGAGACAAATTAAGATTACATATATATTGTTTGGTGTTTACCGTGACGGGGCTGACTGTTAGGGGCCCCCAAATTTTGGGGGCCCTAGGCAACCGCCTTGGTTTGCCTAATGGTAAGTCCGCCCCTGAGTCCAGCCCTGTCTCCCATTTAAAACATTTGGCGCATTATGGAGCACAAAATACGACGAAGGAGACCCCAGACTGTTGAGCAACTGAAATTATATATCAGGCAAGAATGAGACAACATTTCTCTTTCAAAGCTACAGCAATTGATCTCCTTGGTTCCCAAACGTTTACAGAGTATTGTTAAAAGTAGAGGTGATGCAACACAGTGGTAAACATGTCCCTGCCCCATCTTTTTTGAAACATGTTGCTGATATCAAATTCAAAATGAGCAAATATTTTTCAAAAAACAAAATTTTTCTCAGTTTCAACATTTCATATGTTGTCTTTGTACTGTTTTCAATGAAATGCAGAGTTTCCATGATTTATAAATCATCACATTCTGTTTTTTTTTTTTACAGTTCACACAGCGTCCCAACTTTTTTGGAATTGGAGTTGTATTAAGAAGTGCTACACAAATGAAATATTATACACACAGTAACCTGAGTTTATGACTGAACCTATGCCACTGTGCCTTTTTATCTTTGTCAGTTCCATTCAATTTCATTTGTGTAGCGCTTCTTAATACAACCCCAACTTTTTTGGAATTGGGGTTGTATTAAGAAGCACTACACAAATTAACTTGAATTGAACTGACAAAGCACGGTGGTGTAGTGGTTAGCGCTGTCGCCTCACAGCAAGAAGGTCCTGCATTCGAGCCCCAGGGCCGGCGAGGGCCTTTCTGTGTGGAGTTTGCATGTTCTCCCTGTGTCCGTGTGGGTTTCCTCCGGGTGCTCCGGTTTCCCCCACAGTCCAAAGACATGCAGGTTAGGTTAACTGGTGACTCTAAACTGACCGTAGGTGTGAATGCGAGTGTGAATGGTTGTCTGTGTCTATGTGTCGGCCCTGTGATGACCTGGCGACTTGTCCAGGGTGTACCCCGCCTTTCGCCCATAGTCAGCTGGGATAGGCTCCAGCTTGCCTGCGACCCTGTAGAAGGATAAAGCGGCTAGAGATAATGAGATGAGATGAGATGAACTGACAAAGATAAAAAGGCACGGTGGCACAGGTTCAATCATAAACTTGGGTTACTGTGTGTATAATATTTCTATCCATTTATGGGTTTCCTCTGAGTCCTCTGGCTTCCTGTGTGTGCAGACTTTCTCTCTGTGTTTGTGCAAGTTTCTTCCAGGTTTTCTGTTTTCCTTCCATTATTCAAAAACATGCCAGTATGCAGATTCTCTCTCTCTCTCTTTGGCATATTACTGCAGTGACATGGCTGCGTTGACAACTCCAGCCATCAAAGTTTCTAGGGAAGAATTACAGTAGTGGTTTCCCATTACCTTTTACTGGATTATTATAGAGGTTTATCAAGTAGCCAGTTAACCTAGCTGCATATCTTTGGGGAGTGGGGGAAACCCACGCAGGCAGAGGGAAAACATGCAAACTCAACACAGAAAGGCCCCGGTCAGCCATGAGGTTTGAACCCGGAACCTTCTCACTGTGAGGCAATAGTGCTAACCACTGCACCACCATACAGATTAGTTATGTTAAATTAATTCTAGGTGTGAATGAGCATGTGAATGTGTGTGTATGCATTTTGCACTATGACAGACTGGCATCCCCACAGTGGTGTAGTGGTTAGCACTGTCACCTCACAGCAAGAAGGTTCTGGGTTCGAGCCCAGCGGCCAACGAGGGCCTTTCTGTGTGGAGTTTGCATGGTGTCCGTGGGGGTTTCCTCCAGGTGCTCTGGTTTCCCCCCACAGTCCAAAGACATGCAGGTTAGGCTAATTGGTGGCTCTAAATTGACTGTAGGTGTGAATGTGAGTGTGAATGGTTGTCTGTGTCTATGTGTCAGCCCTGTGATGACCTGGAGACTTGTCCAAGGTGTACCCCGCCTTTCGCCCGTAGTCAGCTGGGATAGGCTCCAGCTTGCCTGCGACCCTGTAGAACAGGATAAAGCGGCTAGAGATAATGAGATGAGATGAATTCTAGGTGTGAATGAGCATGTGAATGTGTGTGTATGCATTTTGCACTATGACAGACTGGCATCCCCACAGTGGTGTAGTGGTTAGCACTGTCACCTCACAGCAAGAAGGTTCTGGGTTCGAGCCCAGCAGCCAACGAGGGCCTTTCTGTGTGGAGTTTGCATGGTGTCCGTGGGGGTTTCCTCCAGGTGCTCTGGTTTCCCCCACAGTCCAAAGACATGCAGGTTAGGCTAATTGGTGGCTCTAAATTGACTGAGTGTGAATGGTTGTCTGTGTCTATGTGTCAGCCCTGT
Organism: Neoarius graeffei; assembly: GCF_027579695.1. Taxonomy (NCBI): domain Eukaryota; kingdom Metazoa; phylum Chordata; class Actinopteri; order Siluriformes; family Ariidae; genus Neoarius; species Neoarius graeffei. The sequence continues at coordinate 26,306,233 of NC_083580.1, read as the reverse complement.
GATGACCTGGCGACTTGTCCAGGGTGTACTCCGCCTCTCACCCATAGTTACCTGGGATAGGCTCCAGCTTGCCCGCGACCCTGTAGGACAGGATAAGCGGCTACAGATAATGGATGGATGGATGGATGGACAGGCAGCATGGTGGTGTAGTGGTTAGCACTGTCGCCTCACAGCAAGAAGGTCTAGGTTGCTGGGGTCTCACAGCAAGAAGGTCTGGTTTCTGTGTGGAGTTTGCATGTTCTCCCCATGTCTGCATGGGTTTCCTCCCACAGTCCAAAGATATGCAGGTTAGGTTAATTGGTGGCTCTAAATTGACCGTGAGTGTGGATGGTTGTTTGTGTCTCTGTGTGTGTGTCAGCCCTGCGATGAGCTGGCAACTTGTCTAGGGTGTACCCTGCCTCTTGCTCATGATCAGCTGGGATAGGCTCCAGCTTGCCCCCCACGACCCCGCATGGGATAAGCGGTTACAGATAAAACAAAACAAAAACTGATGGAGATTTGAGTGCAAATTTTTCATGGCAATGGCAGTCCTAAAACTATCATAACCAATTCAGTCCTAAGTCACTGTAGCAAAACAGTTCATATCAAATGCAGTCTCAAGCCATCTTCATGGTTTCTAAGTGGTACCATCTATGAAGAAGAAGCAGCTTTATTGTCATTGTACAAGAATACAATGAAATTCTGTTTGGCAGCATCTCTCTTATAGCAGCTACATGCCACAGTCACAAGAAAATATCTCATCTCATTATCTCTAGCCACTTTATCTTGTCCTACAGGGTCGCAGGGAAGCTGGAGCCTATCCCAGCTGACTACGGGCGAAAGGCGGGGTACACCCTGGACAAGTTGCCAGGTCATCACAGGGACAAGAAAATATATTAAACATAAATAGTAAAAACAGTAAAGTGCAGATAAAATGTTATATATAAATAGTCTGTATTAAAAGTGCAGTCTATATTTGAGGTGCAAGAGTTATTGTCCATTGACTGGGAAGTAGTAGTGTGTGTGTGTGTGTGTGTGTGTGGGGTCATGATTCCTGCAGCAGTCTCTTCACAGCCATGGGGAAGAAGCTGTTCTTCAGTCTTTGGTGCGGGCTCTCATGACTCTGAGTCTGCCAGAGGGGAGGTTGGAAAATAGAGAGTGTCCTGGGTGGGCGGGGTCATCCTGGATCTTTGTGGCCCTTCGAAGGAGCCGGCTCGAGTAGATCTCCTCTAGCCGTAGGAATGGGGAGCCGATGATCCACTGAGCAGTCTTGATGACCCACTGCAGTTGTTTCTTCTTGGATGCAGCGCAGCTGGCATACCACACCGTACATCTGTAGGTCAGGACACTCTAATGTGCAGTGATAAAAGTTTTTCAGCAGAGGTGGAGGGAGTTTGTTCCTCTTCAGTGTTCTCAGGAAAAAGAGACGCTGCTGGGCCTTTTTAATAATGTGGGTGATGTTCACAGTCCAGCCCAGGTCCTCTGAGATGTGCAGTCTGAGGAACTTGAAGTTTTTGACCCGCTCCACTTCTTCCCCATTGATGCTGGGGTCTGTTAGTCAGGAAGTCCTTGATCCACAGACAGAGGGAGGTTCCAAGTTGCAGTGTCTGCAGTTTGGTGATCAGTCGGCTGGGGCTGATGGAGTTAAATGCCAAACTGAAGTCAACAAACAGCATCCTGATGTATGTTTTGGGACTTTCAATGTGGCTGAGAGCAGTGTGGAAGGCGATGGAGATGGTGTCGTCTGTGGATCTGTTGGACCTGTAGGCGAACTGATGTTGGTCAAAGCCAGGTGGAATATGGGCCTTGACATGCTGTAACACCAGTCTCTCCATACATTTCATAAATCACCGGTGTCAGGGCCACAGGCTGGTAATCATTCAACCCTGTGATGGCAGAGGATTTGGGCACAGGGATTATGGTGGCAGTTTTCAGGCAGGTGGGGACTATGGTAATCTCATGTATCTTTAGACTGTCCATATGGGGCCATCCTCAGCAGCAGCGACTGTTTTCAAAGTGATGAGAACTCCAACTAGAAGTAGGGCATCAAGATGCCTCAGGCAGGTCCAGAGAGAAGAAGGGAAATTTTGCTAATTCTCATTTAACATGTATTTCTTACCAAAATCCAGGTTCAGTGCAACCCATGTTTTATATATCCCCATGAGTAGCTAGACACCTATGTTGACCAGGGCTGGCATAGTAGTGCAGTGGTTAGCACTGCTGCCTCACAGCAAAAAGGTTCTGGGTTCAAGCCCAGTGGCCAAAAGGGTTTTTTCTGTGTGGACTTTGCATGTTCTTCCCATGTCTGTGTGGGTTTCTTCTAGGTGCTATGGTTTCCTCCACTGTCCAAAGGCATGTAGTTAGGTTAACTAGCTACTTTAAATTGCCCATAGGTGTGAATGGTTGAAAGGACTAAACCTCTATAAAGAATCCAGTAGAAGGCAATGGGAAACCACTACTGTAATCCTTCCCTAGAAACTTGGACCTGCCATCAGGCAGAATGCTAAATATTATACAACCCCGATTCCAAAAAAGTTGGGACAAAGTACAAATTGTAAATAAAAACGGAATGCAATAATTTGCAAATCTCAAAAACTGATATTGTATTCACAATAGAACATAGACGACATATCAAATGTCGAAAGTGAGACATTTTGAAATTTAATTCCAAATATTGGCTCATTTGAAATTTCATGACAGCAACACACCTCAAAAAAGTTGGGACAGGGGCAATAAGAGTGCATAATACAGTGCATAATATCATCAAAAGATTCAGAGAATCTGGAAGAATCTCTGTGCGTAAGGGTCAAGGCCGGAAAACCATACCGGGTGCCCGTGATCTTCGGGCCCTTAGACGGCACTGCATCACATACAGGCATGCTTCTGTATTGGAAATCACAAAATGGGCTCAGGACTATTTCCAGAGAACATTATCTGTGAACACAATTCACCGTGCCATCAGCCGTTGCCAGCTAAAACTCTATAGCTCAAAGAAGAAGCTGTATCTAAACATGATCCAGAAGCGCAGACGTCTTCTCTGGGCCAAGGCTCATTTAAAATGGACTGTGGCAAAGTGGAAAACTGTTCTGTGGTCAGACGAATCAAAATTTGAAGTTCTTTATGGAAATCAGGGACGCCGTGTCATTTGGACTAAAGAAGAGAAGGACGACCCAAGTTGTTATCAACACTCAGTTCAGAAGCCTGCATCTCTGATGGTATGGGGTTGCATTAGTGCGTGTGGCATGGGCAGCTTACACATCTGGAAAGACACCATCAATGCTGAAAGGTATATACAGGTTCTAGAGCAACATATGCTCCCATCCAGATGACGTCTCTTTCAGGGAAGACCTTGCATTTTCCAACATGACAATGCCAAACCACATATTGCATCAATTACAGCATCATGGCTGCGTAGAAGAAGGGTCCGGGTACTGAACTGGCCAGCCTGCAGTCCAGATCTTTCACCCATAGAAAACATTTGGCGCATCATAAAACGAAAGATACGACAAAAAAGACCTAAGACAGTTGAGCAACTAGAACCCTACATTAGACAAGAATGGGTTAACATTCCTATCCCTAAACTTGAGCAACTTGTCTCCTCAGTCCCCAGATGTTTACAGACTGTTGTAAAGAGAAAAGGGGATATCTCACAGTGGTAAACATGGCCTTGTCCCAACTTGTTTGAGATGTGTTGTTGTCATGAAATTTAAAATCACCTAATTTTTCTCTTTAAATGATACATTTTCTCAGTTTAAACATTTGATATGTCATCTATGTTCTATTCTGAATAAAATATGGAATGTTGAAACTTCCACATCATTGCATTCCATTTTTATTTACAATTTGTACTTTGTCCCAACTTTTTTGGAATCGGGGTTATATATATTCCTGTGATGACCTGGCGACTTGTCCAGGGTGTACCCCACCTTTCACCCGTAGTCAGCTGGGATAGGCTCCAGCTTGCCTGCGACCCTGTAGAACAGGATAAAGCGGCTAGAGATAATGAGATTATATATATATACACACACACTACCGTTCAAAAGTTTGGGGTCACTTTGAAATTTCCTTATTTTTGAAAGAAAAGCACTGTTCTTTTCAATGAAGATCACTTTAAACTAATCAGAAATACACTCTATACATTGCTAATGTGGTAAATGACTATTCTAGCTGCAAATGTCTGGTTTTTGGTGTAATATCTACATAGGTGTATAGAGGCCCATTTCCAGCAACTATCACTCCAGTGTTCTAATGGTACAATGTGTTTGCTCATTGCCTCAGAAGGCTAATGGATCATTAGAAAACCCTTGTACAATCATGTTAGCACAGCTGAAAACAGTTTAGCTCTTTAGAGAAGCTATGAAACTGACCTTCCTTTGAGCAGATTGAGTTTCTGGAGCATCACATTTATGGGGTCAATTAAATGCTCAAAATGGCCAGAAAAATGTCTTGACTATATTTTCTATTCATTTTACAACTTATGGTGGTAAATAAAAGTGTGACTTTTCATGGAAAACACAAAATTGTCTGGGTGACCCCAAACTTTTGAACGGTAGTATATATATATATATGTCCAGTTTTAATGAACACCAGTAACAGACCCCATTTTGAGTTGTGACACCAGGCTACTCACTGAGAAAATAACAAGCCATCTTTTTAGTAGCTGATGCATAAACACACAGTTTTTGATAAAAGCTCTGTGGGAGGAGCAGTCTGTAAGGTGGAGCTTAGACAAGATTACACCCACCCACTTTATATAAAATAGGATCAAAAGGGGAAACTAGAAAGTCACCAATTATAATGCCGACTGGCAACAATTGATCAATAACAGCTGAGAGATGACAAGCAAAACATATTTAGATTCTATTGAGCTTTATAACCTGCACTCTTATTACTTGTTCTTATTTAGCATAAGGGACACTCACATGATCCAAGGCGCTCCTCCAGGAAGCTGACCTGCTCACTGAGAGAGTCTATTCTGTCTAGCTGGCGCAGTGAGTGTGACAGGAAATTGGTCTGGTCTGACAGGAAGTCAGTCTTGTCAAACAGGAAGCCATTTCTGTTGGCCACGTCCTCCTCTGGAGGAAAGAGAGTAGAAAATGGTGCAAGAACCATCTCCAATTTCTACAAGGAGAGAGACAAAAATAATTATTTTCAAACTATTGTCTTTTAATGTGAGAAATATTTATCAAAAATAATCAACAGAATTATATATTCATATAATATTGTTTAGCTTTAGCACTTGTACAGATATTTAAAGTGAAGCCAGTGAAACTCTATTTCAGCAGTGGAACCAACAAGTGGTGATTATTCAAGTAAGAGAGAGAGAGAGAGAGAGAGTGTGTGTGTGTGTGTGTACTTGCCACAGGACCAGAATATGTTTTTTTTTTTTTAAATCAACAGAGTTAGGATATTTTTGGGAAGGACATTTTGGCTGGTCCTCACATCTTCAAAGTGCTGTTTGAAGGTTAAGATTTAGTTTTAGGGTTCAGATTAGAATTAGGTTTAGGCTCGGGTTAGGGTTGGGGTTAGGCATTTAGTTATGATGGTTATGGTTTGGGTAAGGGGTGAGGGAATGCGTTATGTCCATGAATGTCCCCACAAAAGTATCAGAGTGTGTGTGTGTGTGTGTGTTAGTTTAAAACTTTCTAGGTTTTTTTTTCTTTTTAAATATCTTTACAGACCTAACCTCTGGATGTGTTTTTGATTATTCTATACGAAGAAAGAATTCGCTTCAGATCCTAGGGCTGGGGTAAAACAGGTGGCTAACAAACATTTTGCTTATTGTGTGTCATAAAGAAGGGTATGGCAGCACAGCTCCAAGGTTACTATCTTTGTGAAGATTTGTATGTTCTCCCTGTGTTTGTGGGAGTTTTTCCTCCTGGTACCCAAAGTTCCTCAGTTCAGTGCTGAGCTCAGGTTACTATATGTGCAGAATTTTTCATGTTCTCCCTGTGCCTGCATAGGTTTTATCCAGGTTCTCTGGTTTCCTCCTACTTCCCAAAAAATACTGGTATGTGGATTGGCTATTCCAAATTGTTGGATACTCAAAATTTTTCAATCTGTCAACTACTGTATACAGAATTTATTATTCATATGGCACAGAATATGTACATATACTTGATATGTGTATTACCTGTTCTAGCAGCTCTACTCTATTCCTCAAAATCTGGACCTCTTCTGTAACATTTGCCACCAGTCCCACATCTCCAACTTCAAACACACACATACACATACATCATACACATTTATAAGTCCCAACCCCCACTTTCAAATAAGCACTCCCAAACATTCAATAGTAGGTGTCTGTTCCAACAAGATTCAAAAGAACATTTAGTGTTGCATGTCTAAAATATCTCAAATAATAATAATAATAATAATAATAATAATAACAACAAAACCAACTAATTATTCTGTTATATCTTTATTTCATGTGCCAAAGTAGCAATTTGGATGCATGTCTTAATGTGACAATGACATATAAAATTGGGGTCATGAAAGAATAATATGTGCACATTATGCACTTTTTTTTGAGTGTTTGAGATTGAGATTTAATAAACTGTTCCCATGTTTTGTTAATTTATTTTTATATTGTACAAAACACATTGGGTGGCACGGTGGTGTAGTGGTTAGCGCTGTTGCCTCACAGCAAGAAGGTCCGGGTTTGAGCCCCGTGGCCGGCGAGGGCCTTTCTGTGCGGAGTTTGCATGTTCTCCCCGTGTCCGCATGGGTTTCCTCCGGGTGCTCCGGTTTCCCCCACAGTCCAAAGACATGCAGGTTAGGTTAACTGGTGACTCTAAATTGACCATAGGTGTGAGTGTGAATGGTTGTCTGTGTCAGCCCTGTAATGACCTGGCGACTTGTCCAGGGTGTGCCCCGCCTTTTGCCCGTAGTCAGCTGGGATAGGCTCCAGCTTGCCTGCGACCCTGTAGAACAGGATAAAGCGGCTTGAGATAATGAGATGAGATGAGAGACAAAACACATTTCAGGTTGAAATCGTGGTCACAACAAATTACAAGACACTGGCACTTCACTTAATACTCATTAAGCTCATTCAAATATTAAGCAAGTGGTTCATGGTCATCGCCATGTGTAACTGAAACAACCCTTTGTTTTCAGCACATCTGCCATACACACATTTTGATGCAAATGTCTCAGTAGTGTCCATATCGTTACTTATATCTGAGGTCTGAATGCATGATATTTCATTCTTAAATTCTAACTATGCACACTTAATTCTGAATAAGGCCCTAAATTGTTAAGAAGTTTGTCGCAAAATAATAAATACCATAAATTCTTTAATATGGGTACAGTGATGCAGCGAGAGTGTTGCCTCCCAGTTTCAGAACCTCTGTTCAATCCTGAGCTTGAGTTTTGCATGCACTCCCTGGATTAGGTTGGTTTCTTTCAGGTTTTCTGCTTTCCTTCCTCCTCCAAAAAACATGCCAGTACATTTTTGATGACTCCTGATGTGTCTCTGTAACTACAATGTTTTGCAAAAGTATTCATCCCCCTTGGTGTTTGTCCTGTTTTGTCGCATTACAAGCTAAAATTAAAATGGATTTTTTGGAGGGTTAGCACCATTTGAATGATACAACATGCCTACCACTTCAAAAGTGCAATTTTTTTTAAAATTGTGACACAAACAATAATAGCCCTGTGATGACCTTGCGACTTGTCCAGGGTGTACCCCACCTTTCGCCCGTAGTCAGCTGGGATAGGCTCCAGCTTGCCTGCGACCCTGTAGAACAGGATAAAGCGGCTAGAGATAATGAGATGAGACAAACAATAATGAATATGAAAAAACAGAAATCTGGAGTGTGCATAAGTATTCACCCCCCAAAGTCAAGTACCCATAGAGCCACCTTTTGCTGCAATTACAGCTGCAAGTCTCTTGGGGTATGTCTCTATTAGCTTAGCACATCTAGCCACTGGAATTTTTGCCTCTTCCTCAAGGAAAAACTGCTCCAACTCCTTCAAGTTAAATGAGTTGCGTTGGTGTACAGCAATCTTCAATTTATGCCACAGATTCTCAGTTGGATTGAGGTCTGGGCTTTGACTAGGCAATTCCAAGACATTTAAACATTTCCTTCTAAACCACTCCAGTGTAGCTTTAGCAGTATGTTTAGGGGCATCGTCTTGCTGGAATGTGAATCTTCGTCCCAGTCTCAAACCTCTGGCTGACTCAAACAGGTTTTCCTCCAGAATTGCCCTGTATTCAGTGCCATCCATCTTTCCTTCAGTCCTGACTAGCTTTCCTGTCCCTGCTGATGAAAAACATCAACACAGCATTATTCTGCCACCACCATGCTTCACTATAGGAATGGTGTTCTCAGGGTGATGAGAAGCGTTGGGTTTGCACCACACAACGCATTTCCTATGATGGCCAAAAAGTTCAATTTTAGTCTCATCTGACCAGGGAATCTTCTTTCATATGTTTGGGGAGTCTACAACATGCTGTTGGGCAAACTCCAAATGTGTGTTTTTTTTTTCTTTAAGCAATGGCTTTTTTCTGGCCACTCTTCCATAAAGAAGTGGAGTACTCTGTGGAGTGTTATCTTTGGTGTCTTTATTGCATCTCTGATTAATGCCCTCCTTGCCCAGTCTGTGAGTTTTGGTGGGTGGCCTTCTCTTGAAGGTTTTTATTGGTGCTGTATTCTTTGCATTTTGCTATAATGGATTTAATGGTGCTCTGTGGGATATTCCAAGTTTGGGATTTTTTTTTTTTATAACCCAACCCTGATCTATACTCAGGGGTGAAAGTAACTTTTATTTCTTGCTGGTACCATTATTTTGAGTCATAGTGTGCGCGTGCAGCGCGCGCTGAAAAATACACCTACTTATTTATTATTGTCTACTTATGGTATCAAGCATTCACTAGGACTTCTTATCACTCAGTAGTACTAGTATAGTACTTTTTATCACACTATCACTCTTTCATCCACCTGTATCAGTTTTTGAGTATAAATAAATTGCAAACACATCATTTCAACAACACAATCGTTTTAATAACATTTTTTTTAGCTGAACAATTGAAAACTAACTTTTCATTTTGGACATTGGACACAGAACGGTGTAACAGAACAGAAAAATGAAAGTTTTTAGGTAAAACACTTAAAATAAATTCCATAGAGGCTTGAACATTTGAGAAAGTGCGTGCATTCTACAGTAAGTGCGTGCGTTCTCATTGCGCGTGCCATGCATTGGTAGCCTAGTTACTCTGCTCGCTCCAACCAGACAGTAATCTAGAATCTTTGCCCCAACTTCCACTCGATTTACGAATTCTGATCAAAGTAATTTTTAAATAGCCTATCATGAAACATTAACATGTTTCTTTATATGCCTTTTTATTTGGGAGACTTTGCAACTAACGTCTGTCTGCTAAAACACTTTGATTACCATGTTATAGCACAAGATCTGGTTAAGCCATACACGCGCTGTAGCTCGCTCATTGTTTGTCCAGCAAAACACTGCACACATATTGAAACATCAACATATGTTTCTGTATATGTTGTTTTTATTTGGGAGACTTTGCAACAAACGTCTGTCTACTAAAACACTTTGGATACCAGCTGCGCACGTTGGCACAAGATGGTTAAGCAGTGGGCTACGCGCACTATCTTGCACGTTGTCTGTCGAGTGAAACACAGAAGGAATTCACTTCAGACATAATTCAGAGACCGGTCAGAACGAGTTATATGCAATGTATATTGAGGAAAACGTGTTGCTTTTGGTAAATTGACGTTAGCAGGTGTGTTATGCTGAAAGTGCTTTTTTTTCAGAGACAGTATATTTTTCTTTCTGGTATGGCCAAATCTTTTAGTGGTATGCCAGACCGGCCAGGACTGGCTTACTTTCACCCCTGTCTATACTTCTCCACAACCTTATCTCTGACCTGTTTGTCTCTGACTTGCTTGCTTGGTAGTGTTGCAGAGTCAGGGTTCTTCCAGAATAGGTTGATTTATATAGATACCATGGGGCAGATCATGTGACACTTTGATTGCACACAGGTGGACCTTACTCAAATAATTATATGACTTATGAAGTTAATTGGTTGGACTAGCTCTTATTTAGGGGTTTCATATGAAAAGGGGTTTCATATATCTATGCACATTCCAGATTTCTGTTTTTTCATCTTAAAGGTGGGGTATGAGATTTTGGAATAACGGTTCCCGCAAGCCATATTTTGAAAAGAAACATGCCCGCCCTCGCCATGCTCCCACCCCCGCATCTCCACCCCTCCTCCCCCTTATAAAGCCTGAGAAAATCAGCCTTTATAATGGGTGTCTATTGCGTTACACACCAGTGGAGCTCGTTAAGTTAGAGTGTAGAGAGCTTGGAAAAGTAGCTCAAACTTTCTCATTTAAACTGTGTTTTCAGCCCCAATTTTCACTCCACACACATAATTTTCTCAAAAGTAGTAGCCACACTTGTCCTGATTCACACAATGTGTCTACCTACACGATAGGACTTGCAGTTTTTGAATGAGAAGCCTGAAAGTGAGGAGAGGACAGGCGCGCAGCCCCATAGACTGCCATTATAAACTTGGCAGAAAAGTCACTCATTTTTAACTCGCTCTAGTGACCTCATTTTTTACACTACAAACAAAAATATTACATCAGTGTGTTCAGGACAGCCTTGTGGCACTCACTGTGAAAGAATTTTGTGAATATCTCCTTCCGTTTTCGTGTAAATTCCCATTGTTTGGAGGGAGCGCACTGAGAAAATCCTGCGCTCTGTGTGACACTCTGCTCGCAGCACGCGGGTTGGGGGAGGGGCTGCTCGCTCTCTCTCACACACACACACACACACACACAGAGAAGGGACGGGCTGCTCGTGGGCTTCAGTCTGATTGACGTGTCAGTATCCAATCATTTTGAGGTGGTACCTCGATATGATTGGATGGCATTTTTCCTTTATTTTACACTGTAGACTGGATTAAAATATTTCATTTTTGGGTCAAACCTTCTATTGTACTGCTTGCAACATGGGTGTGAGGAGCTTTTCAAGCGGTAAAAAATACTCCTGAAAAAAATCTCATACCCCACCTTTAATTATTGTTTGTGTCACAATGAAAAAAAAAATTGCACCTTTAAAGTGGTAGGCATGTTATCTAGTCCTGTGTAGGACTTTAAACTGCAACTGGTGGTGAGTCTCAAGTCCGGGAGGACTTGAGTATTGGGGAAAGTGGAGTTACCCCTTAATTACCATTGCTCTCAGGTCCACTCTGACCCGGAGTGGTAGCACCTGCCTGGGTTCCAGCTATGGGTTAAATAGTACATCACCAATAAGGCGCTGGCAGCAGGGTGCTTTTCGGTGCAGTGTGGCAGATAAACCCAACAGGGTCAATGGCACACCACCAGATGGCATGCGGAAGAGCCACTCAAATGGCCAATGGCTGGCATCACTTGGGAAGTCAGTTGTCACTGCGGGGCAACTTCTGTATCCGTCGGGTCTGTGGCACTTTTTGTGCACCACTTGGCATCAGGTCTGGAGGTCCAGAGAGACAACACGATGGGGGCACAACATTGTTTATCTTACCTTACTATGCAAGGCACTTCATTAGGAGAGGAAAGTTGGAAAGCCCTGTGGCGATGGAGTAAATGCGATGGCAGCAGATCTGAGAAGCTGGAAGTTGCTAGCAGGAACTTTACACACAGGCGGCTCACATTTGATGGCTGCAGCCTAGCTGAAGCTCTGGGTAACAGCGGGCTGAGGCAGCATTGCAGGTTTCCAGGTAGTCCTATTTCGGGAGAGCACTGCTGAAGTTCTGGAAAAGGTGGAATAAAGAAAGCTTACCCAGTCCTTACCTGGCTGGCTCACCATGGCCAGTGGGTCTCCATAATACCTGTAGAAAGACAAAGAATATGAAATTGATAGTTGGGATTTGGAATATCCGCATCATGTTGGACAATGGTAAGAGACCTGAGCATAGAACCGCTCTGATTGCGAAGGAACTAGATTGCTACAGCATCAACATTGCTGCACTCCAAGAGACAAGGCTTGAAGGCTAAGGACAAGTGCAAGAGACCAAATACAGCTTCTTCTGGAGTGGGAATATGGATGGAAGAAAAAACGCAGGAGTTGCTTTTGCTATTTTGCATTAGATAGCTGGCAAACTGCCATCAATACCAGTGGGAATATCTGAGCAAATCATAAGTTTATGTGTACCCGCACGGAATGATTGCTACCTAAACCTGATCAGTGTGTATGCACCTACCATGACCTATCCTGATGAAGAAAGCAAAGCCTTCTATCATGAATTAGCTGATGTGGTAGGCAGGGTACCTCAAGTAGAGAAGCTTCTGCTCCTGGGAGATTTCAGTGCAAGAGTAGGTAATGATCATGTAACATACAAAGGTATTATTGGGAAATTTGGCAAGGGAAATAGGAACACCAATGGTGACAGGTGCAGGCTATCTGCTGGTACCTCGTATAGTGAAGGCTACATCAGGGGTCAGAGCCTTTTCTTACAAAGCCCCACAGTTATGGAACAGCCTTCCAAGTAATGTTCGGGAATCAGACACAGTCTCAGCATTTAAGTCTAGGCTGAAAACATATCTGTTTAGTCAAGCCTTTTGTTAATGGTGTTTATGAGGTAAAGGAGTAGATCTGGAGGGTCCTCAGACATAGAGTGTTTTGGTAAACTGGGATGTATGGATGCTGTCAGTCCCCACTCGCTTGCTCACTCGAGTTTGTTGACGGTGTAGTGGCTGGCTGCTTTATGTCCCGGGGCTCCCTCATGCCTGTGTTACCTTCTGGCTCTCTCCTTTTAGTTATGCTGTCATAGTTAGTTGCCGGAGTCCCTGCTTGTACTCGGTGCAATATGTATACTGTTCCTACTTATTCAGGTGACATTGGGCATACCTAACCACCTGTGTTTTCTTTCTCTCCCCCCCACCCCAAATCTGTCCCTCTGAGTTACATGGAGTCAACAGGAAATCTTTTGGTGGAGACGGTGGGGACCTCGACTGGCTATCATAGCCTGCAGGGAATCGGCCGTCAGACATTCTGTCGCATGTCCCAGACCCGGTGAAATGTAACTGAATTGTCTTGGCCAGGCCTAAGGGTCCCATCTGCATCTCATCATTGCTGAGGAGTGTGCTCCCATCACCCAATCAAGCATCCAGCCAGAGCAGGTCATGATATATTTTTTACCATATTAACATGCCATTGTGTGTTATGCCTGATGTAAAGACTCTCGTCTCTGCGAGCCTACCACACAGATTTAATACTTGTCATTTTTAGGGCATACCTAACAACGTGTTTTCTTTCTCTCTCTCTCTCCCCCCCCCATCTGTCCCTCTGGGTTACATGTTGATCCTGGGATTGAGATGCTGGCCTCTTCTGCTCCTCGGACCTGCTTGATCCATCCTGGTGCCCTGTGTCTGGTCGGAGTTTTATCGCCCCGCTCCTGTGAAGGACGGCCCCATGAGGACAGTTGAGGGTTATACCTGTTAAAAACTGTTAATATTATAGTCAGGCTGTCTGTTGTTGCCCAAATGAGGATGGGTTCCCTTTTGAGTCTGGTTCCTCTCGAGGTTTCTTCCTCATGTCGTCTGAGGGAGTTTTTCCTTGCCACCGTCGCCACAGGCTTGCTCATTGGGGATAGATTAGGGATAAAATTAGCTCATGTTTTAAGTCGTTCAAATTCTGTAAAGCTGCTTTGCGACAATGTTTATTGTTAAAAGTGCTGTACAAATAAACTTGATTTGATCTGATTTGAACTCATGCTCAACTTTTGTACTCAACGTGAACTATGCATCACTAATACCTACTTTTGCCAACCAGTCAAAAATTACTACACCTAGTACCACCCAAGATCTAAAAACTTACATTTCCTTGATTATGTCATGACTCGTGGATCCAACATAAGAGATTCTGTCAATAAAGGTAATGCGAGGAGCTGAATGCTCAACAGAGCACTATATGGTCCAATAAAAGCTGAAACTCAGACTTGTATTTCTGAGATGCAAGAAAGCAGCCTCCACAACAAATAAGAAACTAGACATAGACAAGTTGAAGAATGATGAGACACAGCGCAAACTCAAAATAGCTACTGTATTACAACTACTCTACAGGAAAATGCCCCTGATCAAGAAGACAGAAAACATTGAGGACATGTGGCAACAGCTGAAAGATATTGTGTACACAACTGCAAGTGATATACTTGGACAGCAGAAGAAAAGTACAACAGACTGGTTTCAAGAACAGGCCGATTCTATCCAAGCTTTGTTAGAAGAAAACAGCAAAATTTATAACCTACATCTAAAAGAGAACTCAGATAGAAGCATGAAAGCTTTCAAAGACATTAAAATGAAAGTGCAGTGAGAAATCAGAGCCATGAAAGACAGATGGTGGTGCAAGAAACCTAAGGAACTGCAGGAACTGGCAGACAGGAAGGACTATCATGAATTATTTGCCAGACTGAAGCAACTCCAAGAGAAAGCTATTGAGTAATGTCAATCTCTGAACAGGGTTTTTGTAGACTTCTCAAAGGCCTTTGACACCACTGACTGAGAGATGCTTTGGAAGGTACTAGAAATGTATGGATGCCCAGAAAGCCTGATACGGCTCATTAAACTCTTCCATGAGAACATGTCTGGGAAGGTTTCTATCAGAGGAGACATTAGTGAAGCTTTTCCTGTCAATCATGGTGTCAAACAGGGATGCGTTTTTGCCCTGAAATTGTTTATACTCTACCTTACAGCAGTGCTAGACACTATGGGCACTAATAGTGGTGCAACGGATCATCATTGATCCGTGATCCGTTCGGATCGACGTCATCGGTTCGGGACACACGTGATCCGCGGATTGATTTCTGGAAAAAAAAAAAAAGTTGTGCTCCATCCGCATACAGCTTGCGGCGAGCGGAGAAAGGAGGTGTGTAGACATGGCGAGCGGAAAGGAGGAGCTTGAACGCCCCGCGACACTTAAATCCCCTGTATGGGAGCATTTTGGCTTCCCTGTCAACTATGATGACGAAGGAAAGAGGTCAGTGGACAAAACTGCGACTGTGTGTAGGCATTGTGGCACAAGAAAGCCATATGACAGTGGAAACACATCCAGCATGTTCACTCATTTGAAGCGACATCACCCGGGTGTTTCACCGATCGGAGAAAAAACGAAAGCTGGCCAACAACCGCTCATCACCGCAGCATTTAAGCAGCCTCTCCCTGCGCAATCCGACCGGGCTAAAGCTATCACAAACGCTATTGGCGTGTTTATAGCTACAGACATGAGGCCATATTCAGTTGTACAAAACGAGGGCTTTAAAAACATGCTGAAAGTGCTTGAGCCACACACTTCAGTGAGAAGGTAGTGCCAGATCTCTATGAGCGGGAGAAGAAAGTTGTGGATGAACTATCCCGAGCGTCGGCTGTTGCGCTCACGACAGACGGGTGGACGTCCAGGGGAACGGAGAGCTACGTGACGATAACGGCTCACTTTATCACCGAAGACTGGGAGATGAGAAGTCTAGTGCTGCAGACACGCCCCCTCTACGAGAGTCACACAGGCACTCATCTTGCGCAGGTACTGACACAAGCAGTTGAAGAATGGAAGTTAAGGAGGCCCAGTACTAATATTCCAGTAACAACTGATAATGCAAAAAATCAAATAAATGCAGTGAATATGGCAGGACTTGGCCCACAGATAGGGTGCTTTGCACATGTAGTGAATTTGGCATCACAAAAGGGAATCTCAGTCAATAAAATGGAACGCCTCCTTGGGAGAATCAGGAAGGTGGTTTTCTACTTCCACCGAAGCACAACAGCTGCTCATGTGCTCAAGACAAAGCAAGACATGTTACAGCTACCCAATCATAAGCTCATACATGATGTACCAACAAGGTGGAACTCCACTTATGATATGGTGGAGCGTTATCTGGAGCAGCAGGCAGCTATATACTCTGCATTGACTGAGAAAACCCTGAGGAAAGAAAACATCATCACCCTGTCTGATGATGATGTGAGAGTGGCAGAAGAGGTCCTCCAGGTACTTAAACCCCTCAAAACTGTCACATCTCTGCTGAGCACTGAAACTTCACCATCTGTATCAATGATCCTGCCGCTGAAAACAAGGATTCTACAATCCATGGCTCCAAGTGTGGAAGACAGTACCATCACACAAGATGTCAAGGCTGCCATTAGAGAGGACCTGAAGCCCAGATACACTTCATCCCCTACTCTGCAGGACTACCTTCACAAAGCTACTGCCTTGGATCCCAGATTCAAGTCCCTGTCTCACCTGGACCCTGCCCTACGTCAGAAGACATACAATGACCTCACCACTGAGATTGTGAGCCATCTGGGTACTGAAGACTTTGATGAGGTAAAGAAAAAGAATATTATCTAAAAATTATAAATGTAAATCTACACACATTTTTTATTTCCAGTAATAATGGCTTGTATTAAATGTTATTGCCACATTTTTCATGCCTATGAAACATTAAAATAAATAACAGGTTTAATTTTTTTTTTTCTGCAGGGTCAAGCTGCAGAGGCAGCAGGAGGAGGCTTGGACACATCTCCTCCTCAAAAGAAATCAGCGATGGCCGAGCTCTTTGGAGAGACCTTTGTCAGCAAAGAGATGTACACCAAGGCTCCTGGCATTGACCTCATCAAAGAGGAGGTGGCATCCTACCAGGCAGCAGGTGGCATGTCAGTGGATGGTGATCCACTGACATGGTGGAAAACCAATGAATGCAAATACCCTTGTCTTGCAAAGATGGCAAGATGCTACCTCGCTGTGCCAGGATCTTCAGTACCATCAGAGAGAGTGTTCTCAACTGCAGGGGACATAGTGACAGCTAAGAGGTCCACACTCTCTCCCGACAATGTTGACATCCTTGTCTTCTTGAAAAAAAATCTGAAATTATAAACTCAGGTTCTTTCACTGTCCTTGTTTCAACGAAGATGTCTTCTTATGTTTACCTTTGAGTTCTAATGACCTTTTGAACCAATATTAAAAGAAGATATGCCTTTTTATGTTGCTGTTGCACTTTAAGTAGATTTTTGGTTCATTGTTACATTTTAAAGGAAGGAGATATGCCAATATATTGCACTTCAAGTTGTTTTTCATTAATAATTATGCCTTGTGCACTATTTTTATATATTTTAATTTTAATAATTTAAGTGTGTTATAAACAGACAAAATGTAAGTACGTATGTTTATTTGTCTTGTTTTTTTTTTTTGCTTTTTGCCGATCCGAAAAATGATCCGATCCGTGACTCTTGATCCGAGGAACGATCCGATCCGTGAGTTTTGTGATCCGTTGCACCACTAGGCACTAACCTAGATGAAGTCTACATCAGGACTCGATCAGAAGGCAAACTCTTCAATCTTGCCAGACTCAAGTCCTCAACCAAAACTTGGCAAATTTGCATGCGAGAACTGCTGTACACAGACAACTCTGCATTTGGACGACATACAGGAAATTGTTGATCACTTTGCCACAGCTGCAACCCTCTTTGGATTGAAAATCAATACCACAAAAACAGAACTCTTGTTTTGGTCAATGGAATGCCTCTTAGGAGTTCTGAGAGTTTTATCTACTTAGGCAGTGCAGTTACCAACACAAACTCCTTAGACTTGGAGGTAGACTGCCGGATTCAAACTGCCACCAAAGCCTTTGGTGCATTACAAAAGCAACTATGGTCTCGCCATGACCTCAAGAGAACCACCAACTTGAAATTATACAACGCCACGGTCTTACCATCTCTGCTTTATGCCACCAAATGCATGACACTCTACCGTAAACATTTCAAGAAACTGACCAGGCTACAACTCCGACACCTACTTTAAATCCTCAAAATAAGATGGCAGGACAACGTCCCCAATGTAGAAGTCCTCAGGTGAGCCAAAACAGTAAGCGTGGAAGCCCCCATGCTTACTGTTACTGGAAGCCCAGATGTGTCACAGCTTCCCAACTTCACTGGGCTGGACACATCTGGCACATTCCTGACATGTGACTACCCAAAGCCATTTTCTATGGAGAACTGAGCATAGGAAAGAGGAGAGAAGGAGGACAGAAACTGAGCTAACAAATGTTTTGAAGAGGAACATGAAGAATGCCAGAGTTATTGATCAGATCTGAGAAAGGGATGCCTTGGATAGAGAAAAATGGCAAAACATAGTTAAAAGCTCAGTGTCTGCAATTGAAGATAAGTGTCAAAGGGAGTATACGAGAGCTCACGAAACCAGACATTCCACAGCAGCTCAACCAGACCATTCATGCCACCACTGCGGACAACTCTGTCACTCTGATGCGGGCCTTGCGGCCCATCTGTGTTTCTGTGCATCCTAATGAAACAGTCATCATTGCTAGCTGATAATGATGAGGTATGTTATGTAAATCAAATGGTGCCACCCCCCCAAATCCATTTTAATTCCAACTTGTAATGCAACAAAACAAGACAAACACCAAGGTGGATGAATACTTTTGCAAGACACTGTATGTGTTTTCACTGTATGTATATGTTTTTACAGTATGATGATGCCACCACCATGCTTCACTATAGGTGTTTTCAGGGTGTTGGGTCTGTACCACACACAGCATTTCCCATGATGGCCAAAAAGATCAATTTTAGTCTCATTTGACCAGAGAATTTTCTTCCATGTGTTTGGGGAGTCTGTCATATGCTGTTGGGCAAACTCCAAATGTGTTTTCTTCAGCAAAGGCTTTTTTACAGCCACACTTCCATAAAGCCCCGCTCTGTTGAGTGTATGGCTTAAAGTGGTCCCGTGAACAGATACTCCCATCTCCGCTGTGGATCTTTGCAGCTCCTTCGTTATCTTTGGTGTCTTTGTTGCATCTCTGATTAATGCCCTCCTTGCCCCGTCTGTGAGTTTTGGTGGGTGGCCTTCTCTTGTCAGGTTTGTAGTGGTGACATTTTCTTTCCATTTTGCTATAATGGATTTAATGGTGCTCTCTGGGATACTCAAAGTTGGGGTATTTTTTTTTTATAACCCGACTCTTATTTATACTTCTTCACAACTTTGTCTCTGCCCTGTTTGGAGTTCTCCTTGGTTTTCATGTTGCTTGTTTAGTAGTGTTGAAGAGTTAGGGTCTGTACAGAACAAGTGGATTTATACAGACAACATGTGACAGATCATGTGACACTTTGATTGCACACAGGTGGAACTTAATCAACTAATTATGTGACTTATAATGATAATAATAATGATGCAATTGAAATGTGGTTTCAACAGGTAATTGTAATCATGATCTTGTGCAAAGTTAGAATCCAGGAAAGGCCTAGACTTTGAGAAGCAAAGATGGGCCAGGAATCTTCAGTTTGTCAACAAATTCATAAGAAAATTACTGAAATGTTTAAAAACAATGCTCCTCAAAGAAAGATACAAAAGAATTTGTATATGTCCCAAACCCTCCCCTTCACTGCAGCCATCTCTCCTTCTTCCCTCAACATAGCTCCCCCAAATCATCGCAGCAGCCCCTTCCTCCCCCACCTCAACACAGACTCCTCCATGCATCACTGCAGACCAGGTCAGAGGTCAACTGAGGAAGCTTCACCCCAGGAAAGCAGCAGGCCCGGACAAGGTGTGTCCCCGACTACTGAAGACCTGCACTGCTGAACTGGGTGAACCGCTCCAACACATCTTCAACCTCAGCCTGCAGCTGGGGAGTGCGCCCACCCTCTGGAAGATATCATGCATCGTTCCAGTTCCCAAGAAGAACCGGCCCAGCGAGCTGAACGACTTCCGACCAGTGGCACTCACTTCACATCTGATGAAGACATTTTGAGTGGCTCTTTCTCAGCCTCCTCAGACCCCAGGTGCAACACGCCCAGGACTGTCTGCAGTTTGCGTACCGGGCAGGTGTTGGTGTGGAAGATGCCATCCTCTACCTGCTACACCGAGCCCACTCGCATCTGGATAAGGGAAATGGCACAGTGAGGATCCTCTTCTTGGACTTCTCGAGTGCCTTCAACACCATCCAGCCCCTTATGCTTCAGGACAAACTGAACAGGATGTGAGTGGACCCCTGCCCGGTCACCTGGATCTCCAGCTACCTCACCGATAGGCTGCAGTACATCAGGCTGAAGGACATCATGTCTGACACTGTGATTAGCAGCACCAGAGCATCCCAGGGCATGGTGCTGGCCCCTCTTCTCTTCACCCTGTACACCACAGACTTCTGCTACAACTCGGAGCTGTGTCACATTCAGAAGTTCGCCGATGACACAGCCATCGTGGGGTGTATCAGGGACGACAGAGAGGAGGAGTATAGGAGCCTGGTGAGGGACTTTGCTGTTTGGTGTAACAGGAACCATCTGCAGCTCAACACTTCGAAGACCAAGGAGCTGGTCATTGACTTTGGGAGATCCAGACCAAGGTAACGACCAGTTCTGATCGAAGGAGTCGAGGTGGAGGCTGTGGATTCCTACAGGTACCTCAGGCTGTGGCTGGACAGCAAGCTGGACTGGACTTGCAACACCAACCACTTGTACAGGAAGGGACAGAGCAGGCTATACTTCCTGAGGAGGCTGCGGTCCTTTAACATCTGCAGGAAACTCCTGTGGATGTTCTATCAGTCTGTGGTCGCCAGTGTCCTGTTTTACACTGTGGTGTGCTGGGGGGGGGGCAGTACATCCAAGAAGGATACATCCAGGCTGGACAAAATGGTCAGGCGGGCCGGCTCTGTGGTTGGCATGAAGCTGGACTCTTTGGTGACGGTGGCAGAGAAGAGGTCTATGGACAAACTACTGAACATCATGGACGATGCCAGTCATCCTCTGCACACCATCATCAGCAACCAGAGGAGCCTGTTCAGTGACAGAATGCTCCTTCCCAAGTGCAGGACAAACAGACTTAAAAACTCCTTTGTCCCTCACGCCATCAGACTGTACAACTCCTCTCTGGGGGGGGGGGGGGGCATAACAGGAGGACAGAGGGTGGGAAGTAGCAGTAGCCTAGCCTGACAAAAAGCAATACTGGACAATGTGCAATATAAATGTGCAATATAATGTGCAATACCTCTCCTGCTGGACTTTTTATCTATCTATCTATCTATCTATCTATCTATCTATCTATCTATCTATCTATCTATCTATCTACAGTGGTGCTTGAAAGTTTGTGAACCCTTTAGAATTTTCTATATTTCTGCATAAATATGACCGAAAACATCATCAGATTTTCACACAAGTCCTAAAAGTAGATAAAGAGAACCCAGTTAAACAAATGAGAAAAAAATTATACTTGGTCATTTATTTATTGAGGAAAATGACCCAATATTACATATCTGTGAGTGGTAAAAGTATGTGAACCTCTAGGATTAGCAGTTAATTTGAAGGTGAAATTAGAGTCAGTTGTTTTCAATCAATGGGATGACAATCAGGTGTGAGTGGGCACCCTGTTTAATTTAAAGAACAGGGATCTATCAAAGTCTGATCTTCACAACACATGTTTGTGGAAGTGTATCATGGCACGAACAAAGGAGATTTCTGAGGACCTCAGAAAAAGCATTGTTGATGCTCATCAGGCTGGAAAAAGTTACAAAACCATCTCTAAAGAGTTTGGACTCCACCAGTCCACAGTCAGACAGATTGTGTACAAACAGAGGAAATTCAAGACCATTGTTACCCTCCCCAGGAGTGGTCGACCAACAAAGATCACTCCAAGAGCAAGGCGTGAAATAGTCGGCGAGGTCACAAAGGACCCCAGGGTAACTTCTAAGCAACTGAAGGCCTCTCTCACATTGGCTAATGTTAATGTTCATGAGTCCACCCTCAGGAGAACACTGAACAACAATGGTGTGCATGGCAGGGTTGCAAGGAGAAAGCCACTGCTCTCCAAAAAGAATATTGCTACTCATCTGCAGTTTGCTAAAGATCATGTGGACAAGCCAGAAGGCTATTGGAAAAATGTTTTGTGGACAGATGAGACCAAAATAGAACTTTTTGGTTTAAATGAGAAGCGTTATGTTTGGAGAAAGGAAAACACTGCATTCCCACATAAGAACCTTATCCCATCTGTGAAACATGGTGGTGGTAGTATCATGGTTTGGGCCTGTTTTGCTGCATCTGGGCCAGGATGGCTTGCCATCATTGATGGAACAATGAATTCTGAATTATACCAGCGAATTCTAAAGGAAAATGTCAGGACATCTGTCCATGAACTGAATCTCAAGAGAAGGTGGGTCATGCAGCAAGACAACGACCCTAAGCACACAAGTCGTTCTACCAAAGAATGGTTAAAGAAGAATAAAGTTAATGTTTTGGAATGGCCAAGTCAAAGTCCTGACCTTAATCCAATGGAAATGTTGTGGATGGACCTGAAGCGAGCAGTTCATGTGAGGAAACCCACCAACATCCCAGAGTTGAAGCTGTTCTGTACGGTGGAACAGGCTAAAATTCCTCCAAACTGGTGTGCAGGACTGATCAACAGTTACCGGAAACGTTTAGTTGCAGTTATTGCTGCACAAGGGGGTCACACCAGATTCTGAAAGCAAAGGTTCACATACTTTTGCCATTCACAGATATGTAATATTGGATCATTTTCCTCGATAAATAAATGACCAAGTATAATATTTTTGTCTCATTTGTTTAACTGGGTTCTCTTTATCTACTTTTAGGACTTGTGTGCAAATCTGATGATGTTTTAGGTCATATTTATGCAGAAATAGAGAAAATTCTAAAGGGTTCACAAACTTTCAAGCACCACTCTATCTATCTATCTATCTATCTATCTATCTATCTATCTATCTATCTATCTATCTATCTATCTATCTAAATTATTTTTTTCTCCCCATATCTTATTCTTTTTTATATTTGCATATGTAAATACTTAATTTATCTAGAAGTTTTCTCTATTTCTATTCTCTGTTTATCCTTTTCATGCATCCTTGTAGGATACTTCATATGGATGTAGTGGAAGAAGCCAAACAAACTGTATTGAATGCTCAGGGAAGGTTGTTAGGAGAACGTCAACAGATGCTTGTTGACCATAACACATGGATGATGCAACTTGCAACTGTGATGTCTCAGGCCCTCCTCCCACACCCTGAGACATCTTCCAGTGCCACATTGCATCTCCTGGCTCCTGAAAAGTATGCACAACCACTTGTAAAGGATTTCTGCTACAGTGCTCTCTGTACTTCTTCACCATGCCTCGTCTTTCTGATGAACACAAAATTGGCAAGTTTCTAACCTTCCTCATGGCTAAGGCTCTACTGTTGGCCAGTGCGGTATGGAGAAAAGGAGGAGAACACAAAACGTCTTATTAGCGCTTTTTCACACTCTTCAAATGAGTGTTCGATCATGAACCTGAGGGCACTGAAGTTGGTGAAAGTCTACTCACCATACAACAGGGCACTAGAAGAGTGGCTGAATATGCTCTGGACTTTTGGACCCTTGCCGCAGCCAGTGGATGGAATGAGCCGGCTTTGAAAGCAGTGTTCCATCAGGGCCTCTGTCCGGAGGTACTCAGTGAAATGGCATGTAGAGATGAAAACATGACATTAGACTCTCTTATTGACCTGGCTATCCGGCTGGATCATCTGCTCACCAGTCGGTCCTCTCTCCAGGAACCCTCCGGGCAAGCTCGTCATATAGAAGAATGTACCAATGGAAATTTCCCACACTCACCTGAGAAAAGGTGAATGAGAAAGGAGGAAGAGGAAGGGTCTATGTTTTTACTATGGGAGTTCAGAGCACAGGATAAACCAGTGTTCCATTCATCTGCCACGCTCCAAGCCAGCAGAACCTATGACTCATATGATGAGTCCCGATCATAAATTCAATGGACAGTCTTTCAAATTACCCGTATTGTTAAAACTGGTATCTTCCACACACGTCCTGTCTGCATTCATAGACTCAGGGGCAGAGGGAAATTTCATCAACTGCACAATCGTCCAGAAGTACGACCTGCCCACAATCCCTTCGCAAAGTCCGCTCAGTATCCAAACCATTGATGGAGGACCCATAGGTAACGGTCATGTCACTATCAATATTGCTCCTGTTTTCATTCAGGTGGGAGCACTCCATTCAGAGCAAATCTCTCTCTACATAACTACCACTGTACATCACGACATTATTCTGGGGTATCCTTGGTTACAACTTCATGATCCATTAATTTCATGGCATAACAAAAGGGGTGTTCACACGGCAACTTTTACTCCGGTGTAGCACCGGGGCTGCCCCGGTAGAGCGTTCACACGGTACAAAGTTATACCGGTGTAGCCCCTGAAAGCTGCTTAAACCGGTGCAAATCTAACCCTGCTCGGGAGGTGGTTTAAGAAATTTCCTCCGGAGTAAATGCTAGTTTGCGGGGCAGCACCGATATAAAATGGGACGTCTGAACGCTACAGGGGTAGACTCGCTATGCGTGAGGAGAGTTGATTACATACGGGCATTGCATAACTTGTATCCTGGTATTTTGCGCTTCCAAAATGGCGAATATCAACAACAACAGAACTGCGTGTCTTCCAGTGTTGCCAGATTTGGCAGTTTTAAGTGCATTTTGACGGATTTGAACATATTTTGGGATGGAAAACGTCAGCAATATCTGGCAACACTGGTGTCTTCATCCACGTTGTTTTCCCGGCGCTTGGTGATGCCATGACAACCGGGAAAAAGAAGTACAGTTTCACGCATGCGCATATTTCATTTCCGCATTATTACTATCGGAAATGATAGTAATAATGATAGGAAATGATAGTAATAAAAGGAAATATCAAAACTTTATTACTATCAAAGGAAATGATAGTTTTTGCTACTATAACACGGTCGCAGAAACTGCCGTGTGACCGCAAGTGGGGCTGCACCGGTGCTAACACGCTTCTCTCTAGTAAGCAGGGTTGTGACGTGTGAACGCTGCGCAAAATTTACACCGGTGTAAGATATATCGCAACAAAATACATCGGTGCAGCATCGATGCAAATATGTGCCGTGTGAACACCCTAAAAGAAATTCTGCAGTGGTTTCCCACTTGTTTTCAACATTGTCTTGCACGTCCTCAATTATGCATCTCTTCCACGTCAATTGAAAGCCCACAGCCTGATTCCATTAACAATGTCCCAGAATGTTACCTAGACCTTAAGGAGGTACTTAGCAAAGGGAGAGCTTGTGGTCTACCACCTCACAGACCATACGACTGTGCCAACGACCTTCTACCAGGTATGCCACCTCCAGGCGATCAAATATATCCCCTATCCCAGAAGGAGCATGCTGCCATGGAAGAGTATATCCAGGAAGCCCTCAAACAGGGATACATTTGTCCCTTCAAGTCCCCAGCTTCTGTTGGTTTCTTCTTTGTTGAGAAGTGAGGTGGCGGCCTCAGGCTGTGTATTGATTATAGAGGACTAAACCAGGTAACTGTAAAATACCTGTATCCCCTGCCTCTTGTTCCATCTGCCTTAGAACAACTTCATTCAGCCAAAGTATTTTCAAAGCTTGACCTACATAGTGCGTATAATCTAATCGGAATCAGAAAGGGCGATGAATGGAAAACCGCATTCAATACAACCACTGGCCACTTCGAATACCGGGTAATGCCATATGGCCTTTCTTTGGTGCCAAGTGTGTTCCAGTATTTAACTACATGCTTGGAGACATATTGGGACAATATGCCATAGCTTACGTTGACGATATCTTAATTTATTCTCTGGATGAAGTAAGTCACAGAAAACATGTCAGAGTGGTTCTTCAACTATTACTAGATAACCATCTATAAGTAAAGGCTGAAAAGTGTGAATTTCACTGAAAGCAAATATCCTTCCAAGGCGATATCATAAGCTCCGAAGGGGTGAGCATGGACTCCTCCAAGGTATCCTCCATACATCCTGGCCTGTACCCACATCTGTCAAGGAACTTTAATGATTCCTGGGTTTTGCTAACTTCTATCGTCACTTCATTCGGGGTTTCAGCACGATTCCAGCTCCACTCACTGCCTTACTTACAACCCCGATTCCAAAAAAGTTGGGACAAAGTACAAATTGTAAGTAAAAACAGAATGCAATAATTTAC
The DNA here is from genome assembly GCF_027579695.1 of Neoarius graeffei. Lineage (NCBI taxonomy): Eukaryota > Metazoa > Chordata > Actinopteri > Siluriformes > Ariidae > Neoarius > Neoarius graeffei. Next base: position 26,280,272 of record NC_083580.1, on the reverse strand, counting down.
AAATCTCAAAAACTGATATTGTATTCAAAATAGAACATAGACAACATATCAAATGTCGAAAGTGAGACATTTTGAAATTTCATGCCAAATATTGGCTCATTTGAAATTTCATGACAGCAACACATCTCAAAAAAGTTAGGACAGGGGCAATAAGAGGCTGGAAAAGTTAAAGGTAAAAAAAAGGAACAGATGGAGGACCAAATTGCAACTCATTAGGTCAATTGGCAATAGGTCATTAACATGACTGGGTATAAAAAGAGCATCTTGGAGTGGCAGCGGCTCTCAGAAGTAAAGATGGGAAGAGGATCACCAATCCCCCTAATTCTGCACTGACAAATAGTGGAGCAATATCAGAAAGGAGTTCGACAGCATAAAATTGCAAAGAGTTTGAACATATCATCATCTACAGTGCATAATATCATCAAAAGATTCAGAGAATCTGGAAGAATCTCTGTGCGTAAGGGTCAAGGCCAGAAAACCATACCGAGTGCCCGTGATCTTCGGGCCCTTAGACGGCACTGCATCACATACAGGCATGCTTCTGTATTGGAAATCACAAAATGGGCTCAGGAATATTTCCAGAGAACATTATTTGTGAACACAATTCATCGTGTCATCCGCCGTTGCCAGCTAAAACTCTATAGTTCAAAGAAGAAGCCATATCTAAACATGATCCAGAAGCGCAAAAGTCTTCTCTGGGCCAAGGCTCATTTAAAATGGACTGTGGCAAAGTGGAAAACTGTTCTGTGGTCAGATGAATCAAAATTTGAAATTCTTTATGGAAATCAGGTATGCCGTGTCATTCGGACTAAAGAAGAGAAGGACGACCCAAGTTGTTATCAGCACTCAGTTCAGAAGCCTGCATCTCTGATGATATGGGTGCGTGTGCGTTAGTGCGTGTGGCATGGGCAGCTTACACATCTGGAAAGACACCATGAATGCTGAAAGGTATATCCAGGTTCTAGAGCAACATATGCTCCCATCCAGACGACGTCTCTTTCAGGGAAGACCTTGCATTTTCCAACATGACAATGCCAAACCACATACTGCATCAATTACAGCATCATGGCTGTGTAGAAGAAGGGTCCGGGTACTGAACTAGCTAGCCTGCAGTCCAGATCTTTCACCCATAGAAAACATTTGGCGCATCATAAAACGGAAGATACGACAAAAAAGACCTAAGACAGTTGAGCAACTAGAATCCTACATTAGATAAGAATGGGTTAACATTCCTATCCATAAATTTGAGCAACTTGTCTCCTCAGTCCCCAGACGTTTACAGACAGTTGTAAAGAGAAAAGGGGATGTCTCACAGTGGTAAACTTGGCCTTGTCCCAACTTTTTTGAGATGTGTTGTTGCCATGAAATTTAAAATCACCTAATTTTTCTCTTTAAATGATATATTTTCTCAGTTTAAACATTTGATATGTCATCTATGTTCTATTCTGAATAAAATATGGAATGTTGAAACTTTCACATCATTGCATTCCGTTTTTATTTACAATTTGTACTTTGTCCCAACTTTTTTGGAATCGGGGTTGTAAAAAGGGACCCAGGAGACTGCGTTGGTACCCCTCAGCTGAAGATGCCTTCAAGCAACTAAAGGAAATGTTCACCTCAGCTCCAATTCTGCAACATCCTGACCCTACTAAGCCCTTCATTGTCGAAGTTGACGCATCTGCTACAGGAGTTGGAGGGGTCTTGTCCCAGCGGTGTGGCGAGAAACATAAACGCCATCCGGTGGCCTTTTTCTCCAAAAAGTTCATGTCTGTCGAAAGAAACTATGATGTTGGGAACCGAGAACTCTTAGCTATCAAACTCGCTCTAGAAGAATGGAGACACTGGCTGGAGGGAGTCACGTATCCCTTCACCATCCTCACTGACCAAAAGAATCTCAAGTATCTCAAGAAAGTCAAGCGTCGGGACTGCCGGGAAGGCGCGACACCAGCATGGCTGCATAGTTTTTGGCTCCGCTCGGCTTGACCTCCCTTCCCCATATATTACTGCAAGATATGCTTTGAAATCCCTTAAACAGCAACCTTTCACTCTCTTAAATAACAACGTGATATAAATCATGCCAAACGAACAAAAAAATAACCCTACTTGCACAGGAAAGCAACAGAAAAAGCCCGCGACGCCCGAAAGCAAGATGGACAAAGAGACAGCTACATCCAACAACACTAAGGCAGAGCTTGCCAGCATCAAAAATTTCCTGAAAGGTACAGTATAGCAGCAGATGTGAACAGTATGAAAACGGGCATGGAAAAGCTGCAAACTACTGTCGAGTCGCTGGGCTCAAGGATGTCAGAGGCTGAAACCAGAATTTCAGACCTGGAAGATGCTAACAACAGCCGAGGGGCTAGCATAGACTCTGCTTTATCAAGCCTAAAAGCACTTCAGGATAAAGTCACATACTTATGCCGCTTTTCCACTACAAACGCGGCTGAGCCGTGCCGTGCCGTGCTGAGTCGAGCTGAGTCGGGCTGAGCGGGGCTATTGAAGTTGCATTTCGACTACAACCGCGCTGAACCGTGCTGGCTGGAAGTGGGTGGACACATTGGGTGGAGTTAGCGAAAGTGGGTGGACGTCACGTGATGTCGTTAAGCAGCGCAAACAGTGACATCAGTGACAGTGGCGGAACAAGTCAGAGCCGGGCCGGGGGTGGGGCAAATGACCGGGCCCTTTATTAAAGCTTATCATAACATCATTTTAGGTTACAAAATGTCCGCAACTGCGGTGTTTACCAATTTCAACACTAGCGGGTGCAACTATGTTATTTAGTACATCAAGTCCTTCAAACGAACATGTAACTCAGAAACAAAAAACATTAGGATACTGTACATGGCTCATAATAAAACATCAATAGCCTATACTGCGCACATTATTTGAAGGGCATACGAATGAGCGCCCCCTCCTTGAACTGCCACCTTATTGTGGTGGAGGGGTTTGTGTGCTTGAATGATCCTAGGAGCTATGTTGTCGGGGGCATTATGCCCCTGTCAGGGTTTCCCAAGGCAGACAGGTCCTAGGTGACAGGCCAGACTAAGAGCAGTTCACCAAAACCCCTATGGAGAGAAATCCGAGGACCGTGACGTCGCCCGGGATGACGCAGCCGGGGCCCCACCCTGGAGCCAGGCCCGGGGTTGGGGCTCGTATGCGAGCGCTTGGTGGCCGGGCCTTTGCCCATGGGGCCCGGCCGGGCTCAGCCCGAAGAGCTGACGTGGGCCCGACCTCCTGTGGGTTCACCACCCACAGAGGTAGCAGTAGGGGACTGGTGCAATGTGGATTGGGTGGCAGTCGAAGGCAGGGGCCTCGACGACCTGATCCCCGGACACAGCGGCTGGCTGTTGGGACATGGAATGTCACTTCGCTGGGGGGGAAAGAGCCTGAGCTTGTGCGGGAGGTTGAGAGGTACCGGCTAGAGATAGTCGGGCTCACCTCCACGCACAGCTTGGGCTCTGGAACCCAGCTCCTCGAGAGGGGCTGGACTCTCCACTTCTCTGGAGTCGCCCGTGGTGAGCGGCGGCGGGCTGGTGTGGGCTTGCTTATAGCTCCCCAGCTCAGCCGCCATGTGTTGGAGTTTACCCCAGTGAACGAGAGGGTCGCCTCGCTGCGCCTTTGGATTGGGGAGAGGGCTCTTGCTGTTGTTTGTGCCTATGGCCCAAATAGCAGTATAGAGTATCCGGCCTTCTTGGAGTCCCTGGGAGAGGTACTGAGGAGTGCTCAGACTGGGGACTCCATTGTGTTACTGGGGGACTTCAATGCTCACGTGGGAGATGACAGTGACACCTGGAGGGGCGTGGTTGGGAGGAACGGCCTCCCCGATCTGAACCCGAGTGGTGTTTTGTTATTGGACTTCTGTGCTAGTCACGGTTTGTCCATAACGAACACCATGTTCGAGCATAGGGGTGTCCATAAGTGCACGTGGCACCAGGACACCTTAGGTCGGAGGTCGATGATCGACTTTGTAGTCGTTTCATCTGATCTCCGGCCCTATGTCTTGGACACTCGGGTGAAGAGAGGGGCTGAGCTGTCAACTGATCACCACCTGGTGGTGAGTTGGATCCGCTGGCGGAGGAGGAAGCTGGACAGACCTGGCAGGCCCAAACGTATGGTGAGGGTCTGCTGGGAACGTCTGGCCGAGCACTCTGTCGGGGAGGTCTTCAACTCCCACCTCCGGGAGAGCTTTTCCCAGCTTCCGAGGGAGGCGGGGGACATTGAGTCTGAGTGGACCATGTTCTCTACCTCCATTGTGGACGCAGCTGTTCAGAGCTGTGGCCGCAAGGTCTCCGGTGCCTGTCGTGGCAGCAATCCCCGAACCCGGTGGTGGACACCAGAAGTAAGGGATGCCGTCAAGCTGAAGAAGGAGTCCTATCGGGCCATGTTAACCTCCAGGACTCCCGAGGCAGCTGACGGGTATCGGCAGGCCAGGCGTGCTGCAGCTCGGGCAGTTGCGGAGGCAAAAACTCGGAACTGGGAGGAGTTCGGGGAGGCCATGGAGAAGGACTATCGGTCGGCCTCGAAGAAATTCTGGCAAACCGTCCGGCGCCTCAGGAGGGGGAAGCAGTACTCTGCCAACACTGTTTACAGTGCGGGTGGGGAGCTGTTGACCTCGACTGGGGACATTGTCGGGCGGTGGAAGGAATACTTTGAGGATCTCCTCAATCCCACCGTCATGTCTTCCACTGAGGAGACTGAGGCTGATGACTCAGAGGTGGACTCGTCCATTACCCAAGCCGAAGTCACTGAGGTGGTTTGCAAGCTCCTCGGTGGCAAGGCACCGGGGGTGGATGAGATCCGCCCTGAGTATCTCAAGTCTCTGGATGTTGTGGGGCTGTCTTGGTTGACACGCCTCTGCAACATCGCGTGGCGGTCAGGGACAGTGCCTCTGGAGTGGCAGACTGGGGTGGTGGTCCCTCTTTTTAAGAAAGGGGACCGGAGAGTGTGCCCCAATTATAGGGGAATCACACTTCTCAGCCTCCCAGGGAAGGTTTACTCCAGGGTACTGGAGAGGAGAATTCGACCAATAGTTGAACCTCGGATCCAGGAGGAACAATGCGGTTTTCGTCCTGGTCGCGGAACACTGGACCAGCTCTATACCCTTCATAGGGTGCTCGAGGGTTCATGGGAGTTTGCCCAACCAGTCCACATGTGCTTTGTGGATCTGGAGAAGGCATTCGACCGTGTCCCCCGTAGTATTCTGTGGGGGGTGCTTCGGGAGTATGGGGTTCGGGGCTCTTTGCTAAGGGCTGTCCGGTCCCTGTACGAACGGAGCAGGAGTCTGGTTCGCATTGCCGGCAGTAAGTCAGACCTGTTCCCAGTGCATGTTGGACTCCGGCAGGGCTGCCCTTTGTCACCGGTTCTGTTCATAATTTTTATGGACAGAATTTCTAGGCGCAGCCAGGGGCCAGAAGGAATCCTGTTTGGGAACCACAGGATTTCATCTCTGCTTTTTGCGGATGATGTTGTCCTGTTGGCTTCTTCAAACCAGGACCTTCAGCATGCACTGGGGCGGTTTGCAGTTGAGTGTGAAGCGGCTGGGATGAGAATCAGCACCTCCAAGTCCGAGGCCATGGTTCTCGACCGGAAAAGGGTGGCTTGCCCTCTCCAGGTTGGTGGAGAAGTTCTGCCTCAAGTGGAGGAGTTTAAGTACCCATGGTCATGACCTATGGTCATGAGCTTTGGGTAATGACCGAAAGGACAAGATCGCGGATACAAGCGGCCGAAATGAGTTTCCTTTGCAGGGTGGCTGGGCGCTCCCTTAGAGATAGGGTGAGAAGCACAGTCACTCGGGAGGAGCTCGGAGTAGAGCCGCTGCTGCTCCACATCGAGAGGAATCAGCTGAGGTGGCTCGGGCATCTTTTTCGGATGCCTCCTGGACGCCTCCCTGGGGAGGTGTTCCAGGCATGTCCCCCTGGGAGGAGGCCCCGGGGAAGACCCAGGACACGCTGGAGGGACTATGTCTCTCGGCTGGCCTGGGAACGCCTCGGTGTTCTTCCCGAGGAGCTGGCCGAGGTGTCTGGGGAAAGGGAAGTTTGGGCTTCCCTGCTTAGACTGCTGCCTCCGCGACCCGGTCCCGGATAAAGCGGAAGAAGACGAGACGAGACGAATGAGCACTCAGAGGTTGCAACGGTGACAGGAAGAGTCAGAAATAAAAGGAGGGCGGTGCAAACCTCACTGAATGCACTGTGTTTACCAATTTCAACACTCCGGGGTGCAACTATGTTATTTTGTACATTAAGTCCTTCAAACGAACATGTAACTCAAACAAAAAAACATTCGGCGACATACTGTACATGGCTCATAATAAAACATCAATAGCCTACTGCGCGCATTATTTGAAGGGCATACGACGAGCCTTGCGCTCCGCGAACTCATCCACGATGCTCTGTATGTCACTGATTCAGTGATCTTTTAAGCGGTAGTCTCACGACCCGGATAGTAAACAATAAACATGGAGGACATGGAGTCGTTAGTGTTGCTGGTCTTGGTGCTGTGGCTTGTTGTCACCGACAACGCCAACAGATACTGGCAAGAGCGTATAGATGAGGCGAGGCGCATAAGGCTTCAGAAATTCTCGTAATTCATAATTCTTCTTCTTCCGAGTTTACGGTGTTTACAGATCCCAGCGTGCTCGCGGGGCGTGTGTGGGCATGTGAGGACACTCCTCCTCACCAATCAGTGCACAGGGGAGTGTCTGCTCACGCCCCCAGCCTCACTCGGCACGGTTTGGCTCGCTTTAGCCCCACTCCAAAACGGTGCGAGTTTTAGGGGCTAAGCAGGGCTGAAACGAGCTGAGTCGTGCTGGTTTTTGGTAGTCGAAACGCGAGCCGTGTCGGGCTGAAGTGAGCTGAAGCGAGCTGAAGTGAGCTGAAAAAGGGTAGTGGAAAAGGGCCATTAGAAGACTACAGCAGACAGAACAACGTGCGTGTAATGGGCATTCCTGAAAAAGCAGAGGGTAACGACCTGAGAGGTTTTGTGCTTGATATACTAATGGAACAGTTGGAGCTGGATGTGAATGCTGGATTTGAAATTGAGCGAGTGCACCGCGTTGGGCAGAGTGCAGACAATGGTCACAGTCATCACGTTCTGATCCGCTTTCTGAGATTCAGCGTGAGAGAAGCCGTCCTCGCAGCTGCTCGTGAAAAAGAAGCAGTCAAATGGGAGGGCAAGAAGCTCTCCTTCTTCCAGGATCTTTCCCAACAGGTGCTACAACAGCGTAGGAAATTTGATGCAGTGAAGAAGCAACTTAGAGGACGTGGGGTCCTCTACTCCATTCAGTACCCAGCGACGCTAAAGTTTTCTGTAAACAACAAATGGCATTCCTTCACTTCACCAAATGCGGTAGCTGCCTTCCTTATATCGCAGGACTTCATGCAGGGTGATGAGTAGGCTTACTATGGTCAGTCATAATTCCTCTTTCAATGTCTGGGGCTCCTTAGATATTTTCTTTTGGTAAAATTTCCCCAGATGTACATATTACAAGCATGGTACTCCTGGAATGGTAGCCCATCATGCTAGTGCATGCCGTTGGGCTGCATATCGGCTAGTTAAGTGGCATGGGGTAATTTATTTCATTCTTTTTTATTTATTTATTTATTTTTGTTTACTTATTTCATTTTTTATTTCTTGAGGATGATTATTGATATTATAATTTTCATTGCACTGCTTGGCTGACTTTCCTTTTGAAAGGTACACAAAGTGGTTGTCACTTTATTGGTTGGGATAAAAACATCTAATGGGGAGTGGGCAGGGGGTGGGGGGAGTAAAACTTATGTTTGTACTAACTGTGTTTTGTTTTGTTTTGTTTGACAGCGAGCTAAACTTTGACAGTCACATGAAAGCAATCACTAAAACGGCATTTTATCACCTAAAAAACATTCCCAAACTAAGAGGACTTATGTCAAAAAATGATCTGGAAAAACTAATACATGCCTTCATCTCTAGTAGGGTTGATTACTGCAATGGCCTTTTCACAGGCTTGCCAAAAAAGACCATCAAACGACTTCAGCTGGTTCAAAATGCAGCGGCGAGGGTTCTCACACGAACAAAAAGAACAGAGCACATTACTCCAATTCTAAGGTCCCTTCACTGGCTTCCAGTAAGCTACAGAATTGACTTTAAAGTATTGCTGCTGGTATACAAATCTCTAAATGGTACAGGGCCCAATTACCTCTCTGATATGTTGCAGCGGCCTAACCCAATCAGATCTACCAGATCGCAACAGAAAAATTTACTATTAAAACCAGTTGTTAAAACAAAGTGTGGTGAAGCAGCTTTTAGCTACTATGCAGTACAGCTATGGAACCAACTGCCAGAAGACATTAAAAATGCTCCTGCTGTTGGCAGCTTCAAATCTAGGTTAAAGACCAAGCTGTTTTCAGATGCTTTCTGTTAAATAATTAATATTTTTTACATTTTTTATAATCTTTACTTTCTCTGCATGTTTTAAATTTACTTTAACTTTATTCTATTTTATTCCGCTGGTTTCTTTTTCTTTTTCTCCTTTTTCTTTTTGGCATTTTATTATTTTATTTCTACTATTGTTTAATTCTTATTATTTTCTTTTAATTCTTTTAATTCTTTTAATTAATTGTTTTAGAATAAAAATAAAATTATTTTATGTAATTTTATTTCTCTATTGTTTACTGTTTTTGTTTTTGCTTCTGTAAAGCACATTGAACTGCCATTGTGTATGAAATGTGCTATATAAATAAACTTGCCTTGCCTTGCCTTGTTTAAGTTTCATTTTTCCACAAGGGAGTAGACTAACAGGACAGGAAGTTATGTTTTTTAAAACAATGGTGGCTAGCACTTACCTGATGATACACCTAGTTATATTTTATGGGTGAATTGTTTAAACTAATATCACTGAATGTTAAGGGTGCAAACTCAGCTATAAAAAGGAGGAAGATTCTGTGGTATCTCAAACAGAAAAATCCAGATTTAGCTTTCTTGCAAGAGACCCACCTAGAGAAAAAAGATTCATTATTATTGCAAAGGGACTGGGTTGGGAAAGTCCTTTATAGTGTGGGATCCTCCAGCCAGAGGGGAGTAGCCATCTTCATTCGGAAAAATTTTAACATTAAAATACTCAGACAACAAGCAGATGAAGAAGGCAGGTGGATAGCAATAGAGGTTGAACTGTTCGGCATTAAGTATACGCTTATGAATGTATATGCCCCAACAATGGAAAAGCCAGGTTTTTTTTGTAGGGGTGAGCAATGTAATAACAGGGTTTGGAAATCCATATACAATCTTGGGTGGGGACTTTAACAACGTGAGGGAGCCCACGATGGATAAAACATATACAGGGGGTATAACACGATCTTCACAGGCACGGAAAGAAATTAACACATTGGTGGAAGAGCTGGATTTGGTGGATGTGTGGAGATTTTTTCATTCTTCAGATAAACAGTTTACTTTTTATTCCCACCCACAAAATTCTTATTCCAGAATAGATTATTTTCTGATTTCAAAATCACTGATCTCTGTTACAGCACAAACAACAATAGGTGCAATTTTAATATCAGACCATGCTCCAATGGGGATGGCACTGCGCGTAGGCCAATCAAACAAAAAACGTCCCAGTAGGTGGAGATTTAATACATCCATGCTCAAAGATGAAAACTTAGTACAATCTATTAAAGGGGAGATAATGTATTACTGGTGGACCAATGAAGGCACAGAGTCAGACCCAGCTGTGGAGTGGGATGCCTTTAAGGCTGTCATTAGGGGCCGGCTTATTCAAATCTGCTCATTTCTAAAAAAGGCAGCGGTCGAGCGCTTTCAGGAACTGGAAGAAGATATTAAAAAAATGGAAAATAGGCACGCAATATACTCTGACCACTCTTCATTTCACGAACTGAGTAAATTAAAACTGGAATATAATTCTACAGGTACTTGGGCATAAAAATCACCCCACAATTGAATGACATTATGGACGTCAACCTCCTCCCCCTGATTCAGAAAATAGAACTTGTACTCCAAAACTGGACTAAATTAGGCTTATCTGTTAGGGTTTTGCTGGGATTCGAACCTGGTTCGTTGGTGTGATAATCCAGCAAACCCCCACTAGGCCACCAGGGGGATGACTCAAATGCAGAGGCGTGAGGCAGAAGTAGAAAAAAGTATCAAAAGGTTTATTTACAATATATACACAAGAAAAATCCAAAAAGTAATAATCCAAAAACGCTCAGAAGATATAAGGGAAAAAATAAAAAAATCCAAAAGTACAAAACAAAAGCCAAAAAAACAGAAAAGAAAAGGCAAAAATACCAAAGCTCAGAAGATCCAAAAACACAGTAACTACAAGGTCCAAAAGAAAAGCAAAGTGCAAAACAAAGAACACGGTACAGAGGAAACTGGAGATAAACATAACAGCTCAAAGACTCCGTGACAAGAGGACTGAACTAAGGGGGTATAAATACACAAACTAAATAGAAAACAGGTGAAGATAATCAGGACTAAACAGGCAATTAACACAAACACAAAACACAGGAACAGTGGCGGCCTCTAGAGGCCAAAGTAGTCCTAGTCCTAACAGGACCCCCCCAGGAGCGTCTCCTGACGTTCCCAGGGCGATCTGGATGGGCTGAATGGAAGTCCCGACACAGTTCTTTATCTAGGACATCCCGAGCAGGAACCCAGCAGCGCTCCTCAGGACCACAGCCCTCCCAGTCCACCAGATATTGCAACCCGCCTCGGACCCGGCGGGAGTCAAGCAGGTGATGCACAGTGAACACAGTCTGACCCTGGAAGATGCGGGGGGGTGGAGGTTCCTAGGGGCAGGGGCATACGTAGACGTCAGTACGGGCCGCAACAGGGAAACATGGAAAGTGGGGTTGATCCTCAGAGTCCGGGGCAACTGGAGCCGGTAGGAGACAGGGTTCACCCTGCGCACCACCTTGAAGGGGCCAATGTAGCGAGGAGCAAGCTTGCGGTTCTCCACCTGCAGCGGAAGGTCCTTAGTGGACAGCCAAACCCGCTGCCCAGGGCAGAAAGCGTGTGCAGGTCTTCTATGGCGGTTGGCCTGAGTCTGGTTGGTTCTGGAGGTCTGTATGAGGGTCTTCCTGACCTTGCTTCAGGTCTTGCGACACCGTCTCACATATTGGTTGACCGAGGGCACCCCCGCGTCCTCCTCCTGGTCCGGGAACAGAGGTGGCTGGAACCCGAATTGGCACTGGAATGGTGACAGCTTGGTGGCCGATGACTGCAGGGTGTTGTGGGCGTACTCTGCCCATGGCAGCCAGGTGCTCCACGATGTTGGGTTATCCATAGCCAGGCCTCGCAGGGTGGTTTCCAGGTCCTGGTTGAGCCTCTCCGTCTGACCATTGGACTGTGGGTGAAACCCAGAGGAGAGGCTGGCAGTGGCTCCGATGACCTTGCAGAACCCGTGCCACACTCGGGAGGAGAACTGGGGCCCTCGGTCTGAGATGATGTCCTGTGGAAGACCAAAGACTCGGAAGACATGATTAAACATAAGTTTCGCTGTTTCAAGAGCAGAGGGGAGTTTGCACAGTTGTATGAAGCAGCAGGCCTTCGAGAATCTGTCGACTAAAACCAAAATGACAATGTTACCTTGAGACTCAGGGAGACCCGTGATGAAGTCGACTGCCACGTGGGACCAGGGACACCGGGGAATGGTCAGAGGATGCAGGAGACCCTGGGGACGCTGTCGTGGGTTCTTGGTTCTGGTGCAAACCTCACAGGACAGGACAAATGACCTTACTTCCTTCTCCATGTTAGGCCACCAGAAGCGTCTTTTCAGGAAGTCCAGGGTCCTCCGAGCTCCCGGGTGGGCGGTGAGAGGGGAAGAGTGACCCCATGTTTGCTGCTCCTCCTACTCAAGCGAGTAGGACGCTTCTTTGCTTTGCTCCTGCTTTCTTAATCTTTATTTCTATACTTTACTTTCTCATTGAATTTCCACTTTTTTTTCTCTTTTCTTCATCTTTATAAGCTTTTAATTTAATTTTAATTTCCACTTTTTTTTTTTAAATGCCAGGAAGCAAAAAATCCTGCAGAAAATGCATGGAATTAGAACAGAGGATTTCTATTCTGGAATCAAAGATTAATGCTCTGCCAAAGACGAATGAATTAAAAGCGATATCTCAGGAAAGGAGTACAGAAACAGTGGCTGAGAATGCAGAGATTGCGCTCCGACAGACTGAGGACATTGCAGACCAAGTGGAAGAATTCATAACTCAAGCTGTACAAAATGTGAGTACTGAAAACTGGCAAATGATGGGTGCTAAGCCCAAAAACAAAAACAGAAGAGTAATTACTTCAACACCAGCTCGTTCTACAAATTACAATAGGATCTACAATCCTTTGGAAAATCCACAGCCCATAAAGCTTCAGAACAAATTTGAATGCCTCAGGGATGTGGAAGAGGATTTGTCAAGTGGACAAACACATAGTAAAAAGAGATCGCACCAAGATCGAAGAGCTGTGAGAAGAGGCAAAAAGCAGCTCGTAACACCACCTGATCCCACAACCCTTGTTCTTGGTGATTCCACTGTAAGACAATTAAAAGGTTATGAGATGATTATTTGTTGTCTTCCAAATGCATCCATCTCTGACACCAAAGACAGCATTTTGAAACTCATGTCCGAGCATAAAACGATTAAGCGTATTGTTGTACATGTGGGAGCAAATGATGTTTTCAGAGAACAGCTGTTTGTCCAAGATGATTTCAGAAAACTTTTTTCTGAGCTCTATAAGACTGGAATTCAATCTTTTATCAGTGGCCCACTCCCAGCGAGAGGAAGTTTTGCTTTTTCTCAACTCTTCAGTCTTAACACCTGGCTTGGAAAAACTTGTTCTTCATTTGGTATGAATTTCATAGACAATTTTAATCTTTTTTGGAATCGCAAAGAATTCTACAAACCAAATAGCACTGAACTCAGCTGGATTGGAGCCAAAGTCTTAGCAGACCACTACAAACTTGCAATCTTTTCTCAGCCAGCACCAAGGAAAACAGTTGATAAGATGTCGCAGACTGACATAGTTACAAAGCCTAAACAATCATCTTTGCAAGTCGTCATCAAGGACACACAAACATCTGACTTGCAGGCCTCCCAACATTCAAGGACAGACGACTCCACTTCTCCTTGGATGGATTTCCCAAATAGCATGAAAAAATTGCTCCCAATGGCTACACTCTCTTTTTCCAGCCCAAATTTGTCGCGACAAGCAGTGTACCCAGTTCATCAAAATTGTGTTCGTCCAGGACTTTCAGCTGGCTACAAATCTTTTTCACCATCCAAAAGATACATGTCATCTCCAGTCCTTTCACCCTCAAACCAAATGGAACATTTAGAAAGTCTTGTTTGATGTACTCTGGGTCCCTGCAAATGGATGTAGAAAAAAGCTGGGACCCGATGTTGACACTATTCCTGTGTTGATAAGAAACAGAAAACATAGAGCACATTTAACCCTGGGGGTGAACCAATCTAATCTCCTTCCTGTTTTAAAACAGCATCAGAGTGCACAACCAAATATTACTGTAAAACTAGCCCTTCTGAACATTAGATCACTTTTAAACAAGTCATTTTTAATTAATGATCTTATTTGTAAACACAATCTTGATTTTTTGCTTCTAACTGAAACCTGGCTGGATCAAGCAAATAGTGCTACCACCCTTATCGAAGCAGCTCCCCCAAATTTTAATTTTTTGAATGTTACCCGACAAGGGAAAGGTGGAGGGATCGCAAATATATTCAAAGGCCGAATCCCATTTCACCCCTTGGACCTACCCCTTGGCCCTTCCCCTCCATTTTGCGCGTTCACGTGAAGGGGTAGGGGTATCCCAATCCCAGTTAACGCGGAGGGGTAGGGGAAGGGGTAGGGCTTCTGTACCCCTCCAAATGGAGATTTTCCTGGAGCTGACTCCAAACGAAGGGGTTTGAGTGATTTCCCACAATGCCATGCGGATTTCAGCGAGATTTCATGCAGATTTCAGAAAGATGGCGGTTCCCGCGGCGAAAGATTGTCATAAATGTAAATATTTTCTCCATTATTTATGTAAGTTGTTATAACCGTTCTATTACTACGTCAATAGTGTTAACTAGCCTATTAACGTTAACGTACTATAACATTAACGTTGTGTGATCGGTTGATGCAATGAAAATTGTGAACAAAGTTGTTATTTAGCAGTTAGCTCAAGTAATTACAAACAACAGAGGATCTGCTTTTCTGTTGTGTCGTTACGTTAACCAGCTTCCCATCCCTGTGTACTTGAACTAGGGAATCCAGAGGAAACACGCCGCTTGATTCGCTTTCGAGCTGAGAATGAGCAGCGATTTCTGAAATCCAAAGCTGCTGCTAAAAAGCTTTGGGAGTGAGTATTGTTTTCGGTTGCTTGACTGCGTACGTTTTGTTCTGTTATTCTCGCTTTTATTGTTTACATGAGTGTTCTGACACCTCATTCTGTCGGATGTGGTGCACGAAGCGCCAAAGATATCCCATTCAGTGGTGTTAGTTAACAAATCACACCCTACATTAGCTTGCTCTTCACAGTGTTTACATCACTCCTCATATTTATGATACAGGACGCTGATCAAGGAGCTTGGCCTGGAGGGAAAGGTGACCTCCCAGCAAGCATCAAAAAAGTGGGAGACGGCATTTCAGCAGAGATTTCTGGTTCTGCCTCTGGCTCTGACTGTAGCGGCTGGTCACAGCCAATGACGCATTTGGTCGCGTTTTGCTAACGTAAACGCTGACGGAGGTACGCGATGACGTATGCGATCGTTGAAGGGCTATCCCAATACGTAGGGGTTGAATTTCAAGCCCTATCCTTTGTAGCTCAGTTTCAAGGGTAAGGGCCAAGGGGAAGGGGGAGGGGTAGAAATTAGAATTGGGATTGGGCCATAGTCTCTTTTCAATGTAAACAATCCTCACTTGGTGATTTTATGTCCTTTGAACACTTATGTGCACTTGTTACATGCTCTCCTAACATATTATTATTAACTATTTACAGGCCTCCGAGACATTCAGCCAAAGTCTTTCTTGAAGAGTTTGGTGAATTGTTATCAGTCATTTGCTTAGAGTTTGATTGTCTTATTATATCTGGGGATTTTAACTTGCATGTAGATAATACTGATAACATTTATGCCAAAGAACTATTTGCAATTATTGATAACTTTAACCTAGTACAACATGTACAGGGACCGACCCACTCTCGTGGTCATACTCTTGACCTCGTCATCACAAAGGGTCTTACTGTTTCTTATACTGTTGTTGACCTGGCCTTATCTGATCATTTCTGTGTTTTCTTTGAAGTTTCTATGTCTCCTCACATTCAGAATAGCTCAACGACTATAGGCAGGAGAGTCATAAACGACAACACATGTGCTCTTTTTAAGCAAGCTCTCTCTCAGAACTCAACCAAAATGTCAGACTCTGTAGATGATTTACTGGAATTTTTTAATTTAAATATGACCCAAATTATGGATGATATTGCTCCATTCAAAATAAAAAGAGTCAATGATAAGCAGAAAGCACCATGGAAGCAGTACCCGGCTGTTAAACTGCTAAAGAGAGAATGTAGAAAGACTGAAAGAAAATGGCGCAAATCTAAACTTCACATCCATTATCAAATCCATAAAGAGATGCTTTGTAATTATAATTATGAAATTCGTAAAGCAAGACAGTCTTTCTTCTCCAATATCATCAGCAGGAATATGAACAATGCCCGTGTGCTATTTTCAACAGTAGAGAAGCTAACTAATCCCCCACCACAGTTAGCACCTGAACTTCTCTCAGTTAATAAATGCAATGAGTTTGCATCTTTCTTCAAAGGTAAAATTGATAAAATACGGCAGAATATTTCTCATAATATATCTCAGTTGCAAAAAATTGAAAAACTGCAATCACCAATGACACAGATAGATAACTTTAACACAATGTCAGAATTTTGTTTAATTGATTATGAGACTCTTGAAAAAACTGTACAAAATCTCAGTTCCTCAACATCTGAACTGGACATTCTGCCCACCAACTTTTTTAAGTCTGTTCTTCATCTTATAATTACAGATGTGCTTCAAATTATAAATACATCCTTGGAGACTGGTGTTGTTCCTGTGTCCCTAAAAAAAGCTGTTGTAAAGCCCCTTCTTAAAAAAAATAATCTGGATCCTTCAGTGTTAAATAATTACAGGCCAATATCAAATCTACCATTCATCGGGAAAATCCTGGAAAAAATTGTCTTCAATCAATTAACTGCCTTCTTGATATCAAACAGCCGTTTTGATAATTTTCAGTCAGGATTTCGTGCCAATCATAGCACTGAAACAGCGTTGATTAAAGTTATAAATGACATACGTCTTAATACTGATGCAGGCAAAACATCGGTCCTGGTATTACTGGACCTCAGTGCAGCTTTTGATACTGTTGATCACAACATACTGCTATATCGACTTGAACACTGGGTTGGATTGACTGGTAAAGTTATCAATTGGTTAAAATCATACTTAAAAGATAGAAGCTTCTTTGTTACCCTGGGAAATTGTTCCTCAACGTCAATGCCCTTGACCTGTGGTGTCCCCCAGGGGTCGATTCTTGGACCATTACTTTTCAACCTTTATATGCTCCCACTTGGGCAAATTATCAATAAAAATTCAATTTTGTATCACTGCTATGCAGATGATACCCAAATTTATTTTGCTCTATCACCAAATGATTATGCCCCCCTTGAATGTCTCTACCAGTGTATCGATCAAATCAATAGCTGGATGTCACAAAATTTTCTTCAGCTGAACACAGATAAAACAGAAGTAATTCTATTTGGAAAAAAAGATGAAAGACTCAGGATTACCACTATTCTTGACACAAAAGGGATTAAAACTAAAGAAATGGTTAAAAATCTTGGTGTTTTCATTGACAGCGAGCTAAACTTTGACAGTCACATGAAAGCAATCACTAAAACGGCATTTTATCACCTAAAAAACATTTCCAAACTAAGAGGACTTGTGTCAAAACATGATCTGGAAAAACTAATACATGCCTTCATCTCTAGAAGGGTTGACTACTGCAATGGCCTTTTCACAGGCCTGCCAAAAAAGACCATCAAACGACTTCAGCTGGTTCAAAATGCAGCGGCTAGGGTTCTCACACGAACAAAAAGAACAGAGCACATTACTCCAATTCTAAGGTCCCTTCACTGGCTTCCAGTAAGCTACAGAATTGACTTTAAAGTATTGCTGCTGGTGTACAAATCTCTAAATGGTACAGGGCCCAATTGCCTCTCTGATATGTTGCAGCGGCCTAACCCAATCAGATCTACCAGATCGCAACAGAAAAATTTACTATTAAAACCAGTTGTTAAAACAAAGTGTGGTGAAGCAGCTTTTAGCTACTATGCAGTACAGCTATGGAACCAACTGCCAGAGGACATTAAAAATGCTCCTGCTGTTGGCAGCTTCAAATCTAGGTTAAAGACCAAGCTGTTTTCAGATGCTTTCTGTTAAATAATTAATATTTTTTACATTTTTTATAATCTTTACTTTCTCTGCATGTTTTAAATTTACTTTAACTTTATTCTATTTTATTCTGCTAGTTTCTTTTTTTTCTTTCTTTCTTTTTCTCCTTTTTCTTTTTCTTTTTGGCATTTTAATATTTTATTTCTACTATTGTTTAATTCTTATTATTTTCTTTTAATTCTTTTAATTCTTTTAATTAATTATTTTAGAATAAGGATAAAATTATTTTATGTAATTTTATTTCTCTATTGTTTACTGTTTTTGTTTTTACTTCTGTAAAGCACATTGAACTGCCATTGTGTATGAAATGTGCGATATAAATAAACTTGCCTTGCCTTGCCCACTGGAGAACCTTGGCCCGGGCTTGATGTGGGACGTACAAGAGGCCCGGTGGCCCCGTCCCAGGACCGGGGTCCTGGCGTTGGGCTCGTCGGACAGCCTCCTCAATACCCCAGCGGATAGGGGCCACAATCCGGGACACAGGGATAATTGGCCCAACTTCATTCTCCTTGTTAGTGGCAGAGAACAGCCTGGACAATGCGTCAGGTTTGGTGTTCTTGGAGCCGGGGCGGTACGAGAGGGTGAAGTCAAACCGACTGAAAAACAGGGCCCACCTAGCCTGTCGAGGGTTCAGTCTCTTGGTTTGCTGGAGGTACTCCAGGTTCTTGTGGTCAGTCCAAACCAGGAATGGATGTTGCGCTCCCTCCAGCCAGTGCCTCCACTCCTCAAGGGCCAGTTTGACTGCTAGCAGTTCTCGATCCCCCACATCGTACCGGGACTCCACAGGACTCAGGCGGTGGGAGAAGTAAGCGCAAGGGTGCAGCTTTCCTTCCGAACATTGAGAGAGCACCGCGCCGACACCACTGTCCGAGGCGTCCACCTCCACGATGAATGGTTGGGAGGTGTCTGGGAGGACCAGAATGGGTGCCGTGCAGAAGCGGTCCTTGAGGTCTTTGAACGCCTTTTCCGCCTGAGGAGACCAGACATAAGATCCACCTGTCCCTTTGGTGAGGTCCGACATGGGTGCTGCTACAGAACTGAAGTTCCTGATGAACTTGTGGTAGAAGTTAGCGAATCCTAAGAACCGCTGAACCTCCTTAACGGACTTGGGAGTAGGCCAGTCCCGGACGGCCAGGGTCTTGGCAGGGTCCATTTGGAGTTGGCCTGTCCGTACAATAAATCCCAGAAAGGAGACCTCGGGAACATGAAATTCGCATTTCTGGGCCTTGGCGAACAGATTGTTCTGTAGCAGCCTCTGGAGAACCTGGCGGACATGGTGGCGGTGCTCCTGCACGGTCTTGGAAAAGATAAGGATGTTGTCGAGGTAGACAAAAACGTACAGGTTAATCATGTCCCTTAAGATGTCATTGATTAGGGCCTGAAAAACAGCTGGTGCGTTGGTGAGTCCGAAGGGCATCACCTGGTATTCGTAGTGCCCAGACGGGGTGTTAAAGGCAGTCTTCCACTCGTCTCCCTGTTGGATACGGATGAGGTGGTATGCATTCCGTAGGTCCAACTTGGTGAAGACGGTGGCGCCTTGTAGCAGGTCGAAAGCAGTGGACATCAGCGGAAGGGGATATCGGTTGCGCACAGTGATCTTGTTCAGGCCCCTGTAGTCAATACATGGTCGGAGCCCCCCATCCTTCTTGCCGACAAAGAAGAAGCCAGCACCAGCAGGTGAGGTGGAGGGTCGAATGAACCCAGAGACCAGGGCGTCTTTGAGGTATTCCTTCATGGCCTTGCGTTCTGGCTGAGAGAGGGAAAACAGTCTGCCACGAGGAGGGGTAGTCCCAGGGAGCAAGTCGATGGCACAGTCGTAGGCCCGGTGCGGAGGAAGAACGGCGGCCCTGCTCTTGCTGAAGACCTCCTTGAGATCCCAGTACTCTGTGGGAACTTGAGATAACTCGGTGAGATCAGGGGGCTCGGCAGGGGACACAGGAGAGCTAGAGCGCAGACAAGAGGCATGGCATGCAGGGCCCCATTCCACCACCTGGCTTGTTACCCAGTCTATGCGAGGGTTGTGGCGAGTAAGCCAAGGAAGGCCTAGAATAACTGGGAACTCAGGTGAAGGAATCAGGTGCAGGGATATTTCTTCCTTGTGACCTTGAGACTGGAGGAAGACTGGAGAAGTAACTTGGGTGACTCTTCCATCACCTAACGCTTGGCCATCGAGGGCAGACACAGACAGTGGGACTTCAAGAGGTGCAGTCGGAATATTGATGCTTTGGGCGAAGTGAATATCCATAAAGTTCCCAGCCGCCCCTGAGTCTAACAAAGCTTGACAAGAGTGGACAGACTCACCCCAGGAGATGGAGACCGGGATGTAGATTCCTTGGCCAGGGAGTCCGGGAGAGAGGGTAGGCCCCGTCACAACCCTCCCTCGGCTGGACGGGGCGGTCCTTTTCCCAAGAGTTCGGGACATGATGCTCGGAAGTGACCAGGCTTGCCACAGTAGATGCAGAACTTGTCCCTCCTTCTGCGCTCCCTCTCAGATGCGGAGAGGCGAGTACGACCCACTTGCATGGGTTCTGGACAGTCACTGAAGGAGGTAGACGGTCTCCAGGTAGAGGTAGGGAGGCTGGGGGGGCTCAAGACTTGGTGGCGTTCTCTCATCCTGTTGTCCAGACGAATAGCATGTGAGATGAGGGTTTCGAGGTCACTTGGGCATCCAATAGAGGCCAGACCATCCTTGATGGGGTCAGACAGACCATGGTGGAAGGCTGACACCAGGGCAGTCTCGTTCCATCCACTTACTGCTGCGAGTGTCCGGAATGAGATGGCGTAATCTGCGACGCTTCCTCCTTGCCGGATGGACATGAGCTTTCGGGCTGCGTTGGTACTGATGTCTGCCTGATCAAAGACCCGAAGCATCTCTTCAGAAAACAGCTGGAAATCAAGGCACTCAGGTCCCTGTCTTTGCCAGGTAGCAGTAGCCCAGGCCTTACCAGCTAATAAGGTGATCACAAAGGCAATCTTGCAGCGATCCGTAGTGTAGGTGGTAGGCTGAAGCTCAAAGGTGAATTGACACTGGGTAAGGAACTCTCGGCACTCACTGTGCTTGCCGTCATACCTCTGTGGTGCAGGAAGGCTGGGTTCGCGAGGTGAAGAAGGCAGCATGGCAAGAGGCACTGGAGCAGGAGCGGGAGCTGGATCAGGAGATGCAGGCAGAGATGTCAGCTGTGCCAGGGTTTTCCCAATTTGCTGAAGCAGTTCCTCGTGGCGAGCAAGGGCCTCCCGTTGGCTGGTGAGCGTACGTCCATGAGCGTCCATGGTCGCTCCGAAGCGTGTCAAAGCTGCCATAATTCCCTGAAGGTTGGCCGGGTAGACAGTTGAAGCAGCCTCTGCTGAGTCGGTCATGACGGAGTCTTTCTGTTAGGGTTTTGCTGGGATTCGAACCTGGTTCGTTGGTGTGATAATCCAGCAAACCCCCACTAGGCCACCAGGGGGATGACTCAAATGCAGAGGCGTGAGGCAGAAGTAGAAAAAAGTATCAAAAGGTTTATTTACAATATATACACAAGAAAAATCCAAAAAGTAATAATCCAAAAACGCTCAGAAGATATAAGGGAAAAAATAAAAAAATCCAAAAGTACAAAACAAAAGCCAAAAAACCAGAAAAGAAAAGGCAAAAATACCAAAGCTCAGAAGATCCAAAAACACAGTAACTACAAGGTCCAAAAGAAAAGCAAAGTGCAAAACAAAGAACACGGTACAGAGGAAACTGGAGATAAACATAACAGCTCAAAGACTCCATGACAAGAGGACTGAACTAAGGGGGTATAAATACACAAACTAAATAGAAAACAGGTGAAGATAATCAGGACTAAACAGGCAATTAACACAAACACAAAACACAGGAACAGTGGCGGCCTCTAGAGGCCAAAATAGTCCTAGTCCTAACATTATCATTTCTAGGTAAGGTTAATATTTTGAAGATGGTAATAGTTCCCAAAATTAATTACATAAGTAATATGCTACCATTAAACTTCCCACGCACTCCATTAGCAAAATATAATAAAGCGGTTTGTGGTTTTCTGTGGGCAGGTAAAAAACCATATGTAAATCAAACAAAACTTTATGCAGCTCCAGAAGATGGTGGCCTAGGTCTGCCTCATATAGCCTGGTATCACTATGCTTTCTGTCTAAAACAGTTATCCAAGATATACATCACTGCTGATATAGCTCCTACTTGGGTGTCTATTGAAAGGGTCCTTACCTATCCATATCCAGTACAGGCCTTTATTACACAAACTAGTGGCAAGATTCCTCATGATAATCCAGTACTGGCATTTTCACGGGAGACTTGGCAAGCCTCACATAAAATCCTGAGCTTACATCCAAATTTTACTTGTCAAACTTCATTATGGTATAATAAATGTCTCAAGATAGGCAAAAAGACATTTTCTTGGCCTGACTGGGTCAAGCTAGGCATTGTTTATATTGGGGATTTATTTGAGGGGGACACTTTCTTTTCTTTTGAACAATTAAGAGCAAAATATGGACTTCCAAATAAGGACTTTTGGAAATACTTACAGTTAAGGAGCTGTATTCTATCACATCTCAGACTATCACCACTTGCACCAGCTACTGAGTTACAGTACAAACCAGATTGGAACAAGAAAAGATTTTCATAATGAAAGCATCAGGCTTTTACAGTATTTTAAGGAAATCTCAGCCTCCTAGTTTTGGGGGCTTAAAAAGATGTTGGGAGAGGGATATGGGAGAAAGTATACCAGATGAAACGTGGGAACAAGTAATCAAGTCATGGTACAAAGTTTCAAGAGAAATGCAGACACGGTTGATGCGTTATAAAATTATCAATAGGATTTATTGGACCCCGTCAAAAATGGCACGGTTAGGACTTAGAAACTCAGATGTGTGCTGGAGGTGCAACACTGAGTGTGGCACTCTTTTACATATGTTATACTCTTGCCCCATAATAGATCCCCTATGGTCTGAGATCATGTCTTTTATCAACAAGCTGCTGACCACTGCTCTGGTACGCCAACCGTTACTCTGTCTCTTGGGTGTGGTGCCACAGGGGAGTGGGTTGAATGCCCACCAATCCTCATGGTGCCGAACAGCTGTAATAGTTGGATGCAGGATAATATTACGACATTGGAAAACACAAGTGGCTATATCAATGGTGGAATGGTTTAATGAGATGTCCAAGATTGTCTCTTATGAGAGGTTGTGCTATAGAATGATAGATAAGGAGGATGTCTATATGAAAATTTGGGGGCCTTATTTAGATATAATACAGTAAGCTGGTGGTCTGTTTTTTGTTTCTTTTTCTCCCTTTTCTCCTTTTGTTTATGAGGATATTCTAACATTCAGTGAGGTACAAATGTGTATAGTTACTTCACTCACTTTTTATATAAAGTGTAAAACTTTGTTAGTTGATATCTGCCTGTAGTCCTCCCTGTTCACTTGTGGATGTTCTGTGTTTGTCTTTGTTTCATGTATTTGTGAAAAACCAATAAAAAGTGAATTACAAAAAAAAAGAAAGCCAAGCATCTCAATCTCCATCAGGCCAGGTGGGCCCTATTCTTTACCTGCTTCAATTTCATGATCTTGTTCTGCCCTGGATCAAGAAACACTAAAGCTGATGCCCTGTCTTGTACCTTCTTGCCATCTCATTAGGAGGCTACTACCCATGAAATTCTCCCTTCCAACTGCTTCATCCAATCCATTACTTGGGACCTATGTTGTAGACCAGGGGTTCTCAAACTGGGGGGCGCGGACACTTGGTGAGTGGGGCGTGTGGTCACAGACCGCTCAGTGGCAAATGCAAGGGGCTGGTTTACAGTTGCACCAACAAATAACAAATGTCTTCATCTTCAGTCCGGCCAATGAAAACAGAGTTATTATTTGAAATCTCAGCAAGGAACTTTTATAGATATACCTCAAGTACATAAGAGATCACAGACATCGGAAACACACCACTGTGCAATTGAGTCGAGCTCGTACCATTGCAGCTTTCATATAGCCTACTATTAGTTTTTCAGTTACCTTTTACCAACAGCCTTTTTAAAGGCTATATCCTTGCATATATAGCTAGACTTCCAGCACTGCTATTGCAGTAATAATTTAAAGTCTTTTTAAAGACTATTTCAGCCCTCTTTTCTCACTTTTAAACTCCATTTAAATCTGATCTTACCATCTCTCTTTCCTACTTATCAACTTACTTTCTCATTTGTCTCCTTTGCCTACTTGTCAGCCTACTCTTTCTCCTTTCTTTAATCTTTCTCCTACTTTTTCTCTCTTTTCTCCACCTTTTTTCTTCGATTAAAAATTGTAAGGTCCAACACCATATCACAGTTAATTATATTTTAACTTAATTACATTAAGCACGGTTTGTAGATTGTCCATTTTAGTGGAGCTAAGTCTGGTGCATGGTGGTAAGGTGCTAGCATTCTTAGCTGAGCAAGTCCCTTTGCTACATTCACACTTACAGCATAATGATCTTTTATTGGGTTAATAAACAATATGGACAAATTTCTAATGCGTGAAAAAAGAGCTGGTGCACCAGTTCCCCCCCAAAAAAAACCTCCGCAAATATGACAAAAGTTATTTACAATATGGTTTTTCTGTTACTGGCACACTGGAACCACGTCTGCAATGCGTTGTTTGTGTGGAGATGCTTGCCAATGACAGCATGAAACCATGCAAATTAAAGAGGCATTTGGACACCAAGCACCCTGACATGAAAAACAAACCGGTGGATTATTTCAAAAGAAAGCGTGATGCCCTTCATCTATAAAGGTCCACCATATGCAATTAACCAAACATACCACCGTGTCTAGTCAGTGTCTTGAAGCTTCATATGTGGTTTCCCAAAGAATAGCTAAAGTTGGGAAGCCACATACTATAGCCGAGACACTGATTTTGCCTGCAGCACAGGATATTTGCAGAATAATGCTGGGGGAAAGCACTGCTGCTAAACTTAGTGACATTCCACTATCCAATGACACTGTAGCTCGCAGGATCTCTGATTTGGCCAGTGATGTTAAGGGATAGGCTCCAGCTTGCCTGCGACCCTGTAGAGCAGGCTAAGCAGCTACAGATAATGGATGGATGTTAAGGAACAATTGCTACAACTAGTTAGACAGAGTCCTTACTATGCATTGCAGTTAGATGAGTCGACTAATATTACTGGGCAGGCTCAGGTGCTTACCTACATAAGGTTTGTGAAAGACCAGGGGATTGACGAGGATGTTCTGTTTTGTCTTCCTCTTCTCAACCCGTACAACTGGGGAAGTAATCTTTCATCTTATTGACTTGTTTGTCAAAAATGCAGATTTGGTCTGGGAGAAGTGTGTTGGTATTTGTACCGATGGGGTGTGATCAATGACAGGACGTGAGGTGGCCTAGTGATACACCTTTAACAGGTAGCTCCATTAGCAAGATCCATCGCAAAGCACTTGCAGCTAAAAAAAATGCCAACGCTCTTCCAGTCTGTGCTTCAACAGGCAGTTCAGATGATAAATTACATTAAGTCGCGTCCATTGAACTCATGGTTATTCAGGGTCCTCTGTTAGGAAATGGGTTCTGGGCATGAACAGCTGCTCTTGCACACAGAGGTTCACTGGCTTTCTAGAGGGAGAGTGTTACAGCGCTTGTATGAGCTGCAAGAAGAGGTGAAGTTGTTTTTGACTGAAAGCAATTTGGAACTGGCCAAGCACCTCCACGATTCCCTGTGGCTAGCTTCCTTGTCGTATTTGGTCGACATATTTGACAGACAATAGTTTGAATCTGTCTTTGCAAGGCCAAGATTCCAATGTGTTGGTCCTTGCTGACAGAGTGGATGCTTTCATCCAAAAACTTGTCCTCTGGCATGACCACATAAATGTTGGAAATTGTGACATGTTCCCCAGCCTCGCAGATTTCATCAATGAGGCACGCAGCAGTGATTTCTCCTCTATTTTTCAATCAGTTGCAGATCACCTGTCTGGGCTTAAGCAGCAGTTAGTTTCTTATTTCAAGGAGGACTACCGGTCATTTTCATGGGTTCGGGACCCATTTGTTTGCACCGCAAATGATTTGTCACTGCAAATGCAAGAGCAGCTTATTGAGCTGAAGAGTGACAGCAGGCTGAAGCACCTTTTTAGCACCTGTTCGCTTACATCCTTCTGGGTAACACTGATGCAGGCTCTGTGACGTTGCCTTAAAAATTCTCCTACCGTTCGCATCAACATACTTGTGTGAGGCAGACTTTTCAAAACTGACCGTGCTCAAAACTAAGTACTGCAATCACGCACAGACTGAGGATGACCTGAGACTAAAATTGAGCCGAGAATTCGAGAACTCTGCCAAACAAAGCAGGCTCATGTGTCACACTGAGACATTCGTTAACACTACCTCTGGTACTCTGGTAGAGTTTGTTTGTTCATTCATGTTTGTTTGTTAGCAACTTTGCAGAAAAAAATGTACAGATGGATTTTCATGAAAATTTTACTAGATACGTGTCTTGGCCCAATGAAGAACTTAAATTTTGGAGGTGATCCAGAACCGTGTCTGGATTCAGAAATGTTTATAAAAGGATATAGGGCAAAATTAAACATTTTCAGTCTCAGACTGTCTTGTCTAACATTGTAATAATGCAATAATACACAACAATAAAAAACAGCCCAATAATAATAATAATGATAATAGCTTATCTATCTTTTTTTTGGGGGGGGGCTCAAAGTACACTTGCTACAGTCGGGGGCAGATCACAAATGTTTGAGAACCCCTGACCGAGACCAACAGATAAGAAATTCACAACCCAGCACAGTTATGGTGAATCTCTCACCTGGTCTATTCTGTGTCCCGAAACATTTCCGCAGAGGACTCATCACTTGGGCATACATGTCTCCCACAACCGGTCACCCTGGCAGCCAACGAACTTACCAAATGATAAGTAACAAACACTGGTGGGAGAACATGTTCACAGAGATTAATCAGTTCATTACCTTGTGTTCCGAGTGTGCTCAAGCAAAAGTTCCACGCACCCCACCAGTGAGCAAGCTCTGCCCCTTTCCGGTACCCCAAAGACCTTGGTCTCATATAACCCTGGACTTTATTACGGACCTACCGCCTTCCCAGGGGGACACTATTATCATTGTTATCATTGACAGATTCTTGAAAGTATTAAAGCTATTCCCACTACCAGGCATCCCTACCACACTCCAGACTGCCGAGTTTTATTTCAGCACCTCTTCAAATACTTTGGCATTCCCAAGGACATAGTCAGTGACAGAGCTCCACAGTTCATTTCACAACTATGGTCCAACTTCATGGAATGACTGGGAGTTTCAGTCAGTCTCACATCAGGATATCACCCTCAATCTAATGGTCAAGTTGAGAGAGCAAATCAGGAGATTGGATGTTTCTTGTGAATCTTCTGCATGAGGAACCCAGGGGACTGGGCATGATTTATCCCATGGGCCAAGTATGCACAGAACTCTTTGAAGCACTCCGCGATGCAACTGACACCATTCCAGTGCATACTTGGCTACCAACCACCCTTGTTCCCCTGGGACAACGCCCCAGCTCAGGTCCAAGCCATTGAAGATTGGTTCTCATGTAGCTAAGCCATCTGGGAACAAGTACATCAGAACATCAAAACAGTCAATGCTAAGTACAAGGAATATGCTGACAAACACAGGGGCAGCAACCCTGATTTTGCTCCTGGCGACAGAGTACGGGTTGCAACGAAGAACCTCAGATCATCCAGCACTTGTCAGAAATTGCAAGCAAGGTATATCAGACCATTTAAGGTTCTCAGAAGAATCAACGAAGTCTTTTACAGGCTAGCGCTCCCCCCCCCCCATAGTTGGATAT
This sequence comes from Neoarius graeffei, assembly GCF_027579695.1. NCBI lineage: Eukaryota > Metazoa > Chordata > Actinopteri > Siluriformes > Ariidae > Neoarius > Neoarius graeffei. The sequence goes on along the minus strand of NC_083580.1, from coordinate 26,252,967 downwards.
CTCCCACCTTCCCACCTTCCACATTTCCTGTCTCAAGACAGCTACTCCAGGCCCACTAGCCGAGAACCCTCCAGTCCAGGAAAACCAACCACTGAGTCTAGAGGGTGAACCCATCTACCAGATCAACAGACTACTTGACTCTAGATGCAGAAGAGGTCAAATTGAGTATCTGGTAGATTGGGAGGGCTATGGGCCAGAAGAAAGAAATTGGGTAGCGGCTAAGTCTGTCCTGGACCCCCTGATGAAGCAGGAGTTTCACACTCCAAACCCTGACAAACCCGCACCTAGAGGTAGAGGGTGACCCAAGAAGAACGTAGCTCCCAGAAGGAGCTCCTGGGGGGTCTGTCAGTAGAAGTGCTGAAGCCAATAGCGCACAATGAACTACAAACATGGCCAGTCAGAACTACAACAGCCAGGATTCGCAGTGCCCCCGTCACCAGAATATTGAACTCAGCTGCTGCTCATTACCACAATGCTACTTAAGCCCTTCTCTGACATCACTTCAGTGCAAAATATCGTTCTGAGTTTACAGTCCATACCGAGCCTTGTTTTCCCTGTCTGTCATACTGTTATTGACTCTCACTATCCTCGTTTCATCTATGCTTCCTGTTTTGCCTACATCACCCTGTTTGCCGATCGACCAACCCTTGCCTGCCTTCTGACTACAATTTCTGCTTCACGATTTGGCTTTGTATTGTTTGCTCACCGCTTCTTCCTGCAATTACACCAGTAAGTGCCTGCATCCTGACATTCAGTGGTGGTAAAAGTCCAAAAATGTCTTTTAACATAAACAAGGCCTCTTAAATTCCTGTTAGTGATCATGATTGACTACAGTTGGTAATTTCTCTGTGCCCACATAAAAAGGGTTTGTTTGACCAGACTCATTAGATTGACCAGCACACAGTAAAATAAGAAAGTCCAAGGAGATCAGTGCAGATCTAAGAAAGAGCATCATACATTTATACAACTCAGGAATGCCTCTTGGAGCCATGTCTAAACAACTGCAGATTCCAAGATTATCAATTCAAACAATTATATGTAAGTTATTGAGAGGTGTAGCCACTGCTGGAAGAAGACGCAAGCTGTCACACTCAACTGAGAGGGAACTGATTTAGATTGTCAGGAACAAGCCCGAACCCACCAAAACACAGTCCTGCCATGAAGTAGAAGCTGCTGGAACACTGTCCTACAGTCAAGTGAGTTTTTCATCTCCATTGACTGAGAGCCAGCCACCCAAGCAAAAAGCACCTGCTCCAAAACTGGCACCTACAAGCTTGACAGAAACTTGCAGCTGACTACATGGACAAAGAAAAAAGCCTGCTAGAAGACAGTTTTATGGTGAGATGAGACAAAGATTCAGTTGTTGGCCACAATGACCAGTGATACAGTGGAACAGTGTACCAAGAATGGCCATGGTCGCATCATGCTCTGAGGTTGTTTTTCTCCAAGTGGAATTGATGTGTTGCACAAAGTGGATGAAATAATGAAGAAGGAGGGCTACCTCAGAATTCTCCAGCATAACCTCAAGCCATCAGAAACATGGACAAAATTGGGTGTTCCAACAGGACAATGACCCCAAACACATATCAAAGCTGGTTGTGGAGTGGATAAAGCAGGCTAACATTAAGCTTAAAACAAGTCCTAACCCTATCATGATTATAAGCAGATATAAAAGGCACATTTTGCTTCTTTGCTATAGAGCTAGAACAGCTCTGCGACCAGCCCTATTTTTATCCATTTATGTATTATTTGTCATTATTTTCTTTTGTTTTCCGTTTAAAAGCAGACATGATCACATCTTCAAAATCTGCAGTGGTTTTCATCGTGAGCCAGAAATTAGACACTTAACCCCGCCCTCTTATACAGATGACCCCAACCCAGGAATGTTATGAGTGCTTTACAAATTAGGCTGTTACACACACACACACACACACACACACACACACACACACACACACACAGAGACATACATACTCTCACACACAGTGTTACACAAAAGTAGCAAGAGGAGAATGTAATCCCAGTAGCACATATCTGATTGGCAGGACTCCAAACCAATCAGAGAACCAACTTTGTCCTCTGGGCTCCACTACTTGGGTCCTGAACGGGGCCTGAATGAGGGCCAGCCAGTTGCATACTACACACATGTGCACACACACACACACACACACACACACACACACACACACACACGTCCAAGTTAGATTTGACTTGGCTTCTTGCATACATATATCACAATCATATCTTGACAGTCTGTCCCACATGTGTGTGTTATTAGGGTTATGCAAGTAAGTGAGGCTAAGCATGTAGAGAGAGAGAGAGAGATGAATAAATGATCTGGAAGAAAGGTGTGGGGTTTGAACCAAAACTGAGAAATGAGTTCCTTTTTTCCCCTAAGTATACCTTCCTAGTCGTGTCTTTGTCATTTATTCGAGCTATCTATCTAGCTGACCTGCCTATTGCACTCCCCTCTCTCTCTGCCATCTGTCAAGGACCAGACAGGAGAGGAGACCAAATGCACTCGAACCACAGTTTATTAAATTAAAGGGAAGGGAATGGGGGAGTTAGTGGTGGCAGGTAGCAGGCAGGAGGCTGGTAGCTCACTGCAGAGTTGGGCTCCAGGCAGGGCTGCTCACACCGGGCTGATGGAGAGGCAGGCGAGCAGCAGGGCTGGGCAAGCTGGAGATCAGGCGAAGGTACAGGAGAGGCAAGCAAGAGGCAGAGTCGGCAGGACAGAAGGCAGATCAGGTTACCGGGGCTGGAGAGCAGACAGAGTCGGACAGAACTGAATATCTTCAGGAGTCAGAGTAGCAGGAACACAGAGCAGGTTATCACACTGAGTGTTGCAGACGATCTGACAGAGAGCTACTGGAGAACTGGGGTTAAAATACAGCAGAGGCACTGATTGCAAGTGGTTGCAGGTGAAGGCACTGATTGGCTCATTGCCTATGAGCATGGATAGGTTAGGGTAGTGATTGAATTATGGCAGTGGGTGTGGCCAGTGAAGAGAATGTAGGAAGGTTACTCACTGAGAGTGGCAGGAAAACAGCTCATGACAGAACCCCCCCCTCAAGGGACGGCCCCGGAAGTCCCCAAAACAAACCCATCGAGACGGGAGGGAGGAGGGGGAACCTGGTGGAGGGTTAGAACTCCTCAGACCGGTCAGTGTCCATGGCCTCAGGATCCGGTTCAGAATCGGACTCGGGGACAGTAGCGGTTGGCGCATCGTCATCCCGACAAGGACCCCTTGGTCGACCCCTCCGGTTGGCCGGCTGGTCCGGATGCAGGTGATGAAAGGTGCTGATGAGGGTATGGTCTACGATTCTCCCAGCAGGAACCCACATCCTCTCCTCAGGACCATAGCCCTCCCAATCCACCAGGTATTGGAGGCCCCTGCCCCTGCGCCGTGACTTCAGCAGTCGCCGGACGGAGTAGACCGGGCCACCATCGATGAGACGAGGAGGAGGAGGAGGAGGAGAAGGTGCAGCTGGGACCAGCGGGCTCTCATGCACTGGCTTAATCTTTGAGGCGTGGAAGGTGGGGTGCACTCTCATTGACTTGGACAGTCGGAGCCGGACAGCAGACTGGCTGATTATCCTCTGGATCGGGAATGGTCCGACGAACCGAGGTGCCAGCTTACGAGACTCCACCTGGAGAGGCAGGTCCTTGGCTGACAACCACACCTTCTGGCCCACCTGGTAGGTGGGCGCAGGCGTCCTCTGCCGGTTGGCTCCAGTGGAGTAGCTGGTGACAGACTTGAGGAGTGCAGCGCGAGCTTGAGACCAGGTGCGGCGGCATCGGCGTGCATAGGTGAGGGCAGACGGGCAGGTGACCTCTCCCTCCTGGCTGGGGAACAGGGGTGGTTGGTAGCCATACACGCAGTGGAATGGGGACAGCCCAGTGGCTGAGCTGGTGAGGGAGTTGTGAGAGTATTCCACCCACAGCAGGTGCTCACACCAGGCTTGGGTTGCATGACACCATGCACTGAAGTGCCTTCTCCAACTCCTGGTTAGTCCGTTCTGACTGGCCGTTGGCCTGGGGTCGGAATCCGGAGGTGAGGCTGGCGGTGGCTCCGAGTAGGTGACAGAACTCTTTCCAGAAAGAGGAGGTGAATTGCGGCTCCCGGTCCAAGACGATGTCCCTAGGCAGCCCATGGATGCGGAAGACATGCTGCAGGACGATCTGGGCGGTCTCTTTGGCCGACGGTAGTTTTGGGAGGGGAACAAAGTGTGCCATCTTGCTAAAGTGGTCCACGATGGTGAGTATGACCATCATCCCGTTAGAAGGGGGCAGACCCGTAACAAAATCCAGGGAGATGTGGGACCAGGGTCGCATTGGCACGGGCAGAGGCTGGAGCAAACCGGCAGGAGGCCGGCTGGAGGACTTATTTTGATTACAGGTAGGGCAGACTCGGACGAAGTCTCGCACATCCCTGCTCATAGAAGGCCACCAGAACCGTTGGGCGAGCAGGTGGTAGGTGCGAGTGGAACCAGGGTGGCAGGCCAGACGGAAGTCGTGTCCCCATTGTATAACCTGGGATCGCAGGTCTTCAGGAACAAAGAGGCAATTTGCAGGGCATGCACTGGGGCTGGGTTGGTCATGGAGGGCTTCCCGCACTCGTTCTTCGATGTCCTAGGTCAGAGCAGCGATACAGGGGTCAGGTAGGATGGGAGCCGGATCCTTGGAGGGGGCATCATCCTTCTGGAACTGGCGGGAGAGGGTGTCAGGCTTGGTGTTGCGAGATCCGGGCCGGTACGAAAAGGTGAAATTGAATCTGGTGAAAAAGAGAGCCCAGCGGGCCTGTCTGGGGTTGAGTCGTTTGGCGGTGCAGATGTATTCCAGATTCTTATGGTCTGTCCAGACCAGGAATGGGACTACGCACCCCTCCAGCCAGTGACACCATTCCTCCAGGGCGAGCTTGACCGCCAGCAGTTCCCGGTTGCCTATGTCGTAATTGCGTTCGGCCGGCGATAGCCGGCGGGAGAAGAATGCACAGGGGTGGAGTTTGTTGTCATCCGCTGACCTCTGTGAGATCACTGCCCCGACTCCCACATCCGATGCGTCCACCTCTACGATGAACTGCCGCTCCGCATCTGGCATCCAGAGGACGGGAGCAGTGGTGAACCGAGCCTTGAGAGTGGCAAAGGCTTCGTTGGCAGCTGGAGTCCAGGTGAAGGGCTGTTTGGTGCTGGTCAAGGCGGTGAGGGGTGACGCAATGGTGCTGTAATTATGAATGAATTTCCTGTAGAAATTTGCGAAGCCCAGGAACTGCTGGAGCTTCTTCCTGCTCTCTGGTACTGGCCATGAAGTCACTGCTGAGACCTTGGTGGGGTCCATCTGAATGCTCCCCTCTGCCACAATGTACCCCAGGAACCCCACAGACTTGGCATGAAACTCACACTTCTCTGCCTTGATGAAGAGGGAGTTTTCAAGGAGACGACGGAGCACTTGCTGGACATGCTGGGTGTGTTCGGACAGGGTTTGGGAGAAGATCAGGATGTCGTCGAGGAAAGCGAACACGAACTTGTTCAACATATCTCGCAGGACATCATTCACCAGAGCCTGGAATACCGCTGGTGCGTTGGTAAGGCCAAACGGCATCACCAGGTATTCATAGTGACTGGTGGGGGTGTTGAATGCGGTCTTCCACTCGTCTTCCTCCCTTATCCGAACCAGGTGGTAGGCATTCCAGAGATCGAGTTTGGTGAAAACCGTGGCTCCATGGAGGAGCTCGAAGGCGGAGGTAAGCAGTGGGAGAGGGTATCGGTTCTTGACAGTGATGTTGTTGAGACCCCTGTAATTGATGCAGGGGCGCAGGGATCCATCCTTTTTTCCCACGAAAAAGAACCCAGCGCCGGCGGGAGAGGAGGATGGACGGATGAGGCCAGCAGCCAGAGAGTCACTGATGTAGTCCTCCATTAACTTCCTTTCCGGGATGGACAGAGAGTAGAGACGGCCCTTGGGTGGTGCAGTGCCTGGGAGGAGATCAATGGCACAGTCGTAGGGCCGGTGAGGGGGCAAGGAAGTGGCCTTGGCTTTGCTGAATACCTCCCGAAGGCTGTGGTAACACACTGGGACATTAGTGAGGTCGGGGGCAGAGTTGGCAGGTGGAGTATGAGGGATTAGAGTGGCGGCTCGTAAACAGGTCCGGTGGCAGTCCTTGCCCCATTCTCTAATTGCTCCAGTGGCCCAGTCGAGGTGAGGACTGTGCTGGCGGAGCCATGGATAGCCCAGGATGAGAGGTTGGCCGGGGGAATGGAGCAGGTGAAACTGGATGGTTTCGTGGTGGTTGCCTGACAGAGTCATCGGGACAGGGACAGTGAGGCGGGTGACGGTGCCAAGGCGATGGCCATCCAGCGCCCTGGCTGGAACGGGGGAGGATAAGTGATGGCTTTGCAGACCCAACTGGCGCGCAAGCTCGGTGTCCATGATGTTTGCCTCTGCGCCAGAGTCAACCAGGGCGGCCAGGGTGTGGGTGGAATCCAACAGACGGAGGCAAACTTGGAGCATCGGTTTCTGGCTGGTGGAGGACTGGATGGTCATTGAGCTCAGCCGGGCCCCTCCTATGTCCGGTGAGCTCGGGCTTTTACTGGGCAGGAGGCAGCATGGTGACCGTCACCCCCACAGTACAGGCACAGATTGTAGGTGATCTGACGCTGGCGCTCTGCCGGGCTGAGGGAAGCACGGCCGATCTCCATGGGCTCTGACTGGTCCAGAAGGCTCAGCGGAGAAGCAGCAGGAGGCGTAGAAGGGGCTGGGTTACTCCGTGCGCTGGTGACTGACTGAGTCTGGCGGGCCCTCTCTCGTCGACGGGTCTGGATCCGGCGGTCAATGCGGACGGCCAGGGCAATGGCCTCATCAAGTGTCGATGGTTGCTCGTAAGAGACCAATTCGTCCTTCATGTAGTCGGCCAGGCTGTGCAGAAAGGCGTCCACCAGCGCCTGCATGTTCCACTTGCTGCGCCGGGCCAAGGTCCGGAAATCGATCGAGTAGTCAGCCACTGTTCGTCTGCCTTGGCAAATACTCATCAGTCCTCCGGATGCCTCTACTGACGACGAGCCCAGGTCAAAGACCTTAGTCATCTCCTCTGCAAACAGGGAGAAGGAGGCACATGCCGGTGTCCAGCGTTCATACTCAGCAGTTCCCCACAGGCAGGCGCAGCCAAGTCAGACGAGTGATGACGAAGGCCACCTTCGCTGCCTCCGACGCGAAGGTTCTGGGCTGCAGGTCGAACAGCAACCGGCAGCTGGTCAGGAAAGCACGGACTTGGGAGGGGTCACCGTCAAAACGCTCCGGACTGCCAACCTTGGGTTCTGGGGCATCGAGTGCAGCAGGAGCACCTGCCGGAGCTGGCACATCAACGGCGGGTATGACAGGGGCTGATGCATCGAGGGGCGGCAGTGGTTGACTCGGAGGAGCAGGGGGTGCTAGGGCGGTGAGCAGCTGGAGTGCTTGGTCCAGTCGTTGTTGCTGTTGCTGGAGCTGTTGCTGCTGCTGATGACCAAGCTGGATCAGGGCTGCAATGTCAGCAGACATCTGACTGACATCTCCTTCGGTGCACTGCAGCCGGTCTAGGGCAGATGGTTCGGGCGCTGACTCCATGTCGCAGTCAGATCGTTCTGTCAAGGACCAGACAGGAGAGGAGACCAAATGCACTCGAACCACAGTTTATTAAATTAAAGGGAAGGGAATGGGGGAGTTAGTGGTGGCAGGTAGCAGGCAGGAGGCTGGTAGCTCACCGCAGAGTTGGGCTCCAGGCAGGGCTGCTCACACCGGGCTGATGGAGAGGCAGGCGAGCAGCAGGGCTGGGCAAGCTGGAGATTAGGCGAAGGTGCAGGAGAGGCAGGCAAGAGGCAGAGTCGGCAGGACAGAAGGCAGATCAGGTTACCGGGGCTAGAGAGCAGACAGAGTCGGACGGAACTGAATATCTTCAGGAGTCAGAGTAGCAGGAACACAGAGCAGGTTATCATGCTGAGTGTTGCAGACGATCTGACAGAGAGCTACTGGAGAACTGGGGTTAAAATACAGCAGAGGCACTGATTGCAAGTGGCTGCAGGTGAAGGCACTGATTGGCTCATTGCCTATGAGCATGGACAGGTTAGGGTAGTGATTGAATTATAGCAGTGGGTGTGGCCGGTGAAGAGAATGTAGGAAGGTTACTCACTGAGAGTGGCAGGAAAACAGCTCATGACAGCCATCATCTGCCATATTTGCTTGAAAGGACCTTGCCACCTTATGTTTGTTCACAAGAAATTATTGAGATCCTAGGTTCACTGTTGGGATCATTGGTCAGGATTTTGTAAGCATAATCTGAAAGTGTTTGGTATCTTGTAATGTGGGCCATTTTTCACTGAAGGAAGATCCAAGATAACCTGTGAAAACTATTATGATATCTGAGGTCTCTCACATTTTCAACATCAGTTTGGATTATATAAACTTTGCATTGATGCTCAGACATAAAGAAGGGACTATTCTGGGTTTTTCTGCAGTTTTCATGAAGAATTCTCATATGTAGCATTTTAAAGCCTTTTACAATTATACAAAGCTATGAACTAATCTACTCCTTATCCTTTTACAATGCTACAGTATATTGTAGTTTCATATACAGTGCCTTAAAAAAGTATTCATACCCCTTGAACTTTTTCACATTTTTCCACCTTACAACCACAAACTTAAAAGTTTTTTTATTTTATGTGATAGACCAACACAGAGTAGCACATAATTGTGAAGTGAAACGAAAATGATAAATGGTCTTCAAAATTTTAAACAAATAAAAATCTGAAAAATGTGGTGTGCATTAGTATTCAGCCACAGTGAACACGGTCTGACCCTGGAAGATGCGGGGGGGCAGGGGATTCCTAGGGGCAGGGGCATACGTGGACAACAGTACGGGCCGCAACAGGGAAACATGGAATGTGGGGTTGATCCTTAGAGTCCGGGGCAACTGGAGCTGGTAGGTGACAGGGTTCACCCTGCGCACAACCTTGAAGGGGCCAATGTAGCGAGGAGCAAGCTTGCGGTTCTCCACCCACAGCGGAAGGTCCTTGGTGGACAGCCAAACCCGCTGCCCAGGGCGGAAAACGTGGGCAGGCCTTCTATGGCGGTTGGCCTGAGTCTGGTTGGACCTGGAAGTCTGGATGAGGGTCTTCCTGACCTTGTTCCAGGTCTTGCGACATTGTCTCATGTACTGATTGACCGAGGGCACCCCAGCGTCCTCCTCCTGTTCAGGAAACAGAGGTGGCTGGAACCCGAACTGGCACTGGAACGGTGACAACCTGGTGGCAGATGACTGCAGGGTGTTGTGGGCATATTCTGCCCATGGCAGCCAGGTGCTCCAAGATGTCGGGTTATCCATCGCCAGGCCTCACAGGGTGGTTTCCAGGTCCTGGTTGAGCCTCTCGGTCTGGCCGTTGGACTGGGGGTGGAACCCAGAAGAGAGGCTGGCAGTGGCCCTGATGAGTTTGTAGAACCCCTGCCACACTCGGGAGGAGAACTGGGGCCCCCGGTCTGAGACGATGTCCTGTGGAAGACCAAAGACTTGGAAGACATGGGTAAATATATTTTTGGCTGTTTCAAGAGCAGAAGGAAGTTTGCACAGTGGTATGAACCGGCAGGCTTTGGAGAATCTGTCGACAATGACCAAAATGACAGTGTTACCTTGTGAGTCTGGAAGGCCCGTGATGAAGTCGACTGCCACATGGGACCAGGGACGCCGGGGAATGGGCAGAGGATGCAGGAGGCCCTGGGGATGCTGTCATGGGTTCTTGGTTCTGGTGCACACATCACAGGACAGGACGAATGACCTTATTCCTTCTCCATGCTTGGCCACCAGAAGCATCTTTTCAAGAAGTCCAGGGTCCTCCGAGCTCCCGGGTGGGCGGTGAGAGGGGACGAGTGACCCCACTGGAGAACCTTGGCCCGGGCTTGATGAGGGACGTACAAGAGGCCCGGTGGCCCTGTCCCAGGATCGGGGTCCTGGCATTGAGCTCGTCGGACGACCTCCTCGACACCCCAGCGGACAGGGGCCACAATCTGGGACACAGGGATAATAGGCCCAACTTCACTCTCCCTGTTGGTGGCAGAGAACAGCCTGGAAAGCGCGTCAGGTTTGGTGTTCTTCGAGCCGGGGTGGTACGATAGGGTGAAGTCGAATCGGCTAAAGAACAAAGCCCACCTAGCCTGTCGTGGATTCAGTCTCTTGGCTTGCTGGAGGTACTCCAGGTTCTTGTGGTCCGTCCAAACCAGGAATGGATGTTGTGCTCCCTCCAACCAGTGCCTCCACTCCTCAAGGGCCAGTTTGACTGCGAGCAGTTCCCGATCCCCCACATCATACCGGGACTCTGCAGGGCTCAGGCGGTGGGAGAAGTAAGCGCAGGGGTGCAGCTTTCCCTCCGAACATTGAGAGAGGACCGCGCCGACGCCACTGTCCGAGGCGTCCACCTCGACGACGAATGGTTGCGATGTGTCTGGGAGGACCAGGATGGGTGCTGTGCAGAAGCGGTGCTTGAGGTCCCTGAACGCCTTCTTCGCCTGAGGAGACCAGACAAAAGATCCACCTGTCTTCTTGGTGAGGTCCGATATGGGCGCTGCTACAGAACTGAAGTTCCTGACAAACTTGCGGTAGAAGTTAGCAAACCCTAAGAACTGCTGAACTTCTTTAATGGACTTGGGAATGGGCCAGTCCCGGACGGCCAGGGTCTTGGCTGGATCCATCTGGAGTTGTCCCTTTCGTACAATGAAACCCAGGAAGGAGACCTCGGGGACATGAAACTCGCATTTCTGGGCTTTGGCAAACAGATTGTTCTGTAGCAGCCTCTTGAGAACCTGGCGGACATGGTGGCGGTGCTCCTGTACGGTCTTGGAAAATATTAGGATGTCGTCAAGGTAGATGAAAACGTACTGATTGATCATATCCCTCAAGACGTCGTTGATAAGGGCCTGAAACACTGCTGGTGCATTGGTGAGTCTGAAGGGCATAATTTGGTACTCGTAGTGCCCTGACAGGGTGTTAAAGGCAGTCTTCCATTCATCTCCCTGTCGCATGCGGATGAGGTGGTATGCATTCCGTAAGTCCAATTTGGTGAAGACAGTGGCGCCTTGGAGCAGATCAAACGCTGTGGACATCAGTGGAAGGGGATAGCGGTTGCGCACAGTGATCTTGTTCAGGCCCCTGTAATCAATACACGGCTGGAGCCCCCCATCCTTCTTGCCGACAAAGAAGAAGCCGGCACCAGCGGGTGAGGTGAAGGGTCAAATGAACCCAGAGGCCAAGGTGTCCTTGATGTACTCCTCCATGGCCTTGCGTTCTGGCTGAGAGAGGGAAAACAGTCTGCCACGAGGAGGGGTAGCCCCAGGAAGCAAGTCGATGGCACAGTCATAGGCACGGTGCGGAGGAAGAACGGCAGCCCTGCCCTTGCTAAAAACTTCTTTAAGATCCCAGTACTCTGTGGGAACTTGAGATAACTCGGTGAGATCAGGAAGCTCGGCAGGAGACACAGGAGAGCTAGAGAGCAGACAAGAGGCATAGCATGCAGGACCCCATTCCACAACCTGGCTAGTTACCCAGTCAATACGAGGGTTGTGGCGGGTAAGCCAAGGAAGGCCTAGAATCACCGGGAACTCTGGTGAATGAATCAGGTGCAGGGATATTTCTTCCTGGTGACCTTGAGACTGGAGAAAGACTGGAGAAGTAACTTGGGTGACTCTTCCATCACCTAAAGCTTGGCCATCCAGGGCAGACACAGACAGTGGGACTTCAAGAGGAGCAGTAGGGACATTGATTCTTTGGGCGAAGTGGACATCCATAAAGTTTCCAGCCGCCCCGGAGTCTAGCAAGGCCTGACAAGAGTGGACGGACTCACCCCAGGAGATGGAGACAGGGATGTAGACTCCTTGGCCGGGAAGTTCGGGAGAGAGGGTAGGCCCCGTCACAACTCTCCCTCGGCTGGACGGGGCGGTCCTTTTCCCGAGAGCTCGGGACATGATGCTCGGAAGTGGCCAGGCTTGCCACAGTAGATGCAGCACTTGTCCCTCCTCCTGCGCTCCCTTTCAGCTGCAGAGAGACAAGTACGGCCAACTTGCATGGGCTCTGGACAGTCACTGGAGGAGGTGGACGGACTCCAGGTTGCGGCAGTGAGGCAAGGGGAACTCAGGACTTGGTGGCGCTCTCTAATCCGGTTATCGAGACAAATGGCATGCGAGATCAGAGTTTTAAGGTCACTTTGGCATCTGATAGAGGCCAGGCCGTCTTTGATGGGGTCAGACAGACCATGGTGGAAGGCTGAAACCAGGGCAGTCTCATTCCATCCGCTGACTGCTGCGAGCATCCGGAACGAGATGGCGTAATCTGCAACGCTTCCTCCTTGTCGGATGGACATGAGCTTTCTGGCTGCGTCTTTACTGATGTCCGCCTGATCGAAGACACGAAGCATCTCCTCTGTAAACAGCTTGAAATCAGAGCACTCGGGTCCCTGTCTCTGCCAGATGGCTGTTGCCCAAGCTCGTGCCTTACCAGTTAACAAGTGGAGCAGGAGCCGGATCAGGATGAGGAGATGCGGGCAGAGGAGTCAGCTGTGCCAGGGTTTTCCCAATTTGCTGAAGCAGTACCTCGTGGCGAGCAAGGGCCTCACGTTGGCTTGTGAGTGTTCGTCCATGAGTGTCCATGGTAGCTCCGAAGCATGTTAAAGCAGCCATAATTCCCTGAAGGTTAGCCGGGTAGACTGTTGAAGACGCCTCTGCTGAGTTGGTCATGACAGAGTCTTTCTGTTAGGGTTTTGCTGGGGATCGAACCCGGGTCGCTGGTGTAGTGATCCAGCAAACCCCCACTAGGCCACCAGGGGAATGACTCAAGTGCAGAGGAGTGAGGCGAAAGTAGAGTAGAAAAACAGTTTATTTACAATATTTACAATCCAAGGCAAAAACAAAAGTATAATCCAAATGCTCAGAAGATAACTGGGAAAAAACCAAAAGTTCAAAGTCGAAACAAAGAGCCAAAAACCAGAAAAGAAGAGGCAAAAATACAAATGCTCCAAAAATGGTAAACACAAAGTCCAAAAAAGTCCAAAAGAAAGCAAAGTACAAAAACCACAAAGACACAGGCGAGGAACACGGAACAGAGGTTACTGGAGCTAAACATAACAGCACAAAGACTCCGTGACAAGAGGCTAAACTGAGGAAGTATATATACACAAACTAAATAGGACACAGGTGACAATGAGGACTAGGCGGGGCACAAGGCACATGGAAAAACAAAGGCACATGGCTGTCAAAACAAAAACACAAAACACAGAAACAGTGGCGGCCTCTAGAGGCCAAAACAAACATGACAAGATAAGGAAATAACAGCGGCCTCTAGAGGCCAAAACAGTCCCAGTCCTAACACTGTGAACAGTCATTTTCAAGTCTTGCCACAGATGCTCAATGGGATTTAGGTCTGGACTTTGACTGGGCCATTCTGACACATGAATATTCTTTGATCTAAACCATTCCATTGTAGCTCTGGCTGTATGTTTAGGGTCATTGTCTTGCTGGAAGGTGAATCTCCTTCTCAGTCTCAAGTCTTTTGCAGCCTCCAACAGGTTTTCTTCCAGGATTGCCCTGTATTTAGCTCCATCCATCTTCCCATCAGCTCTGACCAGCTTCCCTGTCCCTGCTGAAGAAAAGCATCCCCATAGCATGATGCTGCCACCACCATGTTTCACAGTGGGGATGGTGTGTGCAGGGTGATGAGCAGTGTTAGTTTTCCGCCACACATAGCGCTTTGCATTTAGGCCAAAAAGTTCAACTTTGGTCTCATCTGACCAAAGCACCTTCTTCCACATGTTTGCTGTGTCCCCTACATGGCTTCTGGCAAACTGCAAACGGGACTTCTTATGCCTGTCTTTCAACAATGGCTTTCTTCTTGTCACTCTTCCAAAAAGGCCAGATTTGTGGAGTGTATGACTTATAGTTGTCCTGTGCACAGATTCTCCCACCTGAGCTGTGGATTTCTGCAGCTCCTTCAGAGTGATCATGGGGCTCTTGGCTGCTTCTCTGACCAGTGCTCTCCTTGCTCGCTCTGTCAGTTTAGGTGGACGGCCATGTCTTGGTAGGTTTGCAGTTGTGCCATACTTTTTCCATTTTTGAATGATGGATTGAACAGTGCTTCTTGAGATGTTCAGAGCTTGGGATATTTTTTTATAACCTAACCCTGCTTTAAATTTCTCCAGAACTTTATCCCTGACCTGTCTGGTGAGTTCTTTGGTCTTCATGATGCTGTTTGTTCTTCAGTGTTCTCTAACAAACCACTGAGGCCTTCACAGAACAAGTGTATTTATGCTGAGAGTAAATTACACACAGTAGGGCTCTATTAACTAATTAGATTACTTCTGAAGGCAATTGATTGCACTGGATTGTATTTAGAGGTATCAGAGGACAGGGGGCTGAATACTAATGCACACCACATTTTTCAGATTTTTATTTGTTTAAAATTTTGAAGACCATTTATCATTTTCGTTTCACTTCATAATTATGTGCTACTCTGTGTTGGTCTATCACATAAAATCTCAATAAAAAGCTTTTAAGTTTGTGGTTGTAAGGTGGAAAAATGTGAAAAAGTTCAAGGGGTATGGATACTTTTTCAAGGCACTGTATAGAGACTAGTGAATTTGCACTCGAGAACATGCTAAATCCAAGCCACTCAGAGGAGCTCATTTGTGCTTTTGCTTTTTGCCAACTATTGTCATATTTAAATTCTTTTAGCAGCTGAGATAAATAAGTAAATGTGAAATGTGTGTTTTAGGTGGTCTGTAGCATATGGGCCAAGGTACAGTGGTGCTTGAAAGTTTGTGAACCTTTTAGAATTTACTATATTCTATAAATATGACCTAAAGCATCATCTGTTTTACACCCAAGTCCTAAAAGTAGATAAAGAGAACCCAGTTAAACAAATGAGACAAAAATATTATACTTGGTCATTTATTTATTGAGGAAAATGATCCAATATTATATATCTGTGAGCAGCAAAAGTATGTGAACCTCTAGGATTAGCAGTTAATTTGAAGGTGAAATTAGAGTCAGGTCTTTTCAATCAATGGGGTGACAATCAGGTGTGAGTGGGCACCCTGTTTTATTTAAAGAACAGGGATCTATCAAAGTCTGATCTTCCCAACACATGTTTGTGGAAATGTATCATGGCACGAACAAAGGAGATTTCTGAGGACCTCAGAAAAAGTGTTGTTGATGCTCATCAGGTAGAGGTCTGCGCGGGTCGGATTTTTCAGTCCCGCTCCCGCCCGCGCTCGCATTGTGCAGTCCCACTCCCGCCTGCGCCCGCAAAGAATTATGATTTTCAGTCCCGCTCCCACCCGCTCCCACAAAAAAATTATGATTTTCAGTCCCGCTCCCACCCGCGCCTGCCATATTTTGTCCCGCTCCCGCCCGCAAATCCCGCATGATGCAGACGTTTGCGCTATTTCTCAAGAAAGTTCTTGTCTTGACACAGCGTGATGGTGTCCCGCCCCCTACTTTGAGTGGATTTGAGCATAAATATCTACAGCTCACGTTCGTTATTATTTACCTTCTTTCTAAATTTAGCATGTAGTGTCTCTAATAATAATTAGTGCTGTCAAGCAATTAAAATATCTAATCGCGAATCGCACATTTTTATCACATGAGAAACCATTGTAATTCTCTGATCAGCATAAAAAAATGAATGGGCTTGTTTTGTACCAACGGTGTTGCTTCTTTTTTTTTTTTTACAAAGCAGAGCTAGTAAGAGAAGTGAATTGATTTACTTGTTGCGTTAGTCTACAACTTTAGTCAGAGAGACATGTTACACAGTGATGGTAGGCTTGATTCAATGCTATCCCAGAAATCCTTCCTGTAATATGCAAATTTGGCCGCCTCTGATTGGACAGCCAAATTTGCATATTACAGGAAGGATTTCTGGGATAGCATTGAGTCAAGCCTACCGTCACTGTGTAATCTGTCTCTCTGATTAAAATTGTAGACTAACTCAAGCAGTAAATCAATTCACTTCTCTTACTAGCTCTGCTTTACAATTAAAAAAAAAAAAAAAAACACCACCACCATTGGTACAAAGCAAGCCCATTCACTTTTTTATGCTGATCAGAGAATTACAATGGTTTCTCATGTGATAAAAATGTGCGATTCGCGATTAAATATTTTAATCGCTTGACAGCACTAATTATTATTAGAGACACTCCACAACTCAATACGTAACTCACGCAGTAAATTACTTCATTCATGGTTATCTTGCTAGCTGGGTGTGAACTGCGAGTCATTAGAGTGATCAAAGGATTTCCCGTTAGGCTGATCAATGGCAAATTTAAGATGCCATTCCTCACTCAATCTGGCAATCTGACTCTCTCTGTAAATTTAGGCATCTTAAAATGTTTTTATTAATGCCAAATAAAATATCCAGCACAAATTATATATGATAGACACAAATTAATAATTTATAAATTTTAGTTAGCGGGACTGCAGCTTATCACCGCTCCTGCCCGCGCCGCATATGTGCACTCCCGCTCCCGCCCGTGCGCGCATATGTGCACTTCCGGTCCTGCCCGCGCCCGCAATGAGCTTTCAAAATTTGTCCCGCGCCGCACTGCTTTGCGGCGGGTCCCGCGAGTCCCGCAGGACTCCCACAGGAGTGCAGGGCTCTATCATCAGGCTGGAAAAAGTTACAAAACCATCTCTAAAGGGTTGGACTCCACCAATCCACAGTCAGACAGATTATGTACAAATGGAGAAAATTCAAGACCATTGTTACCCTCCCCAGGAGTGGTCGATCAACAAAGATCACTCCAAGAGCAAGGCAATAGTCAGCAAGGTCACAAAGGACCCCAGGGTAACTTCTAAGCAACTGAAGTCCTCTCTCACATTGACTAATGTTAATGTTCATGAGTCCACCATTAGGAGAACACTGAACAACAATGGTGTGCATGGCAGGGTTGCAAGTAGAAAACCACTGCTCTCCAAAAAGAACATTACTGCTCATCTGCAGTTTGCTAAAGATCACATGGACAAGCCACAAGGCTATTGGAAAAATGTTCTGTGGACGGATGAGACCAAAATAGAACTTTTTGGTTTAAATGAGAAGCGTTATGTTTGGAGAAAGGAAAACACTGCATTCCAGCATGAGAACCTTATCCCATCTGTGAAACATGGTGGTGGTAGCTTCATGGTTTGGGCCGGTTTTGCTGCATCTGGGCCAGGACGGCTTGCCATCACTGATAGAGCAATGAATTCTGAATTATACCAGCAAATTCTAACGGAAAATGTCAGGACATCTGTCCATGAACTGAATCTCGAGACAAGGTTGGTCATGCAGCAAGACAATGACCCTAAGTCGTTCTACCAAAGAATGGTTAAAGAAGAATAAAGTTAATGTTTTGGAATGGCCAAATCAAAGTCCTGACCTTAATCCAATCGAAATGTTGTGGAAGGACCTGAAGCGAGCAGTTCATGTGAGGAAACCCACCAACATCCCAGAGTTGAAGCTGCTCTATACAGAGAAATGGGCTAAAATTCCTCCAAGCCGATGTGCAGGACTGATCAACAGTTACCGGAAATGTTTAGTTGCAGTTATTGCTGCACAAGGAGATCACACCAGATACTGAAAGCAAAGGTTCACATACTTTTGCCACTCACAGATATGTGATATTGGATCATTCTCCTCAATAAATAAATGACCAAGTATAATATCTTTGTCTCATTTGTTTTACTGGGTTCTCTTTATCTACTTGTAAGACTTGTGTGAAAATCTGATGATGTTTTAGGCCATATTTATGCAGAAATATAGAAATTTCTAAAGGGTTCACAAACTTTCAAGCACCACTGTATGTATGTGTTCATGAGCGTGTGTTTGGTCCATTTGTTGTATCTGCCCATCACAGTGCACTATTACTCATCATACGAGTCGACAAGGGCATAGCACGTACCAAAAGTAATAATGAACCGTGAGACTAGCCAACAACCCTCATCCATTAACATGGACTAATGGAAAATTGCAGCTATACAACACATTATGTACAATTCTGCACAAAAAGCTGTAATATCCAAATTATTTTCTTTACATTATCACCTATCAGCTTGTCTGTGAAGGTTCTCAGTCATCCAGGTCATCGTAAACCGCAGGTGCTAAAGAAGGCAACTGGACTTGTTTGAAATCCTTGAAGACATTTCACCTCTCATCCGAAAGGTTTCTGAAGAATTTGCTTGAAATCCTTGACGACTTGCTTGAAATCCTTGAAGATCTTTCACCTCTCATCCGAAAGCCTTTCAAGTCCAGTTGCCTTCTTTAGCACCTATGGTTCAACTATCAGCTTGTTTGCTAAGTTGATACTTTTTGGTTCATTTACTGTTTGATTTGATTTCATGCTCTGAATTTTGTGCTCAATAAACAATTCAAAAATAATCAAAATATTTTTAGATTAAACATTATATAATTACATAAATAAATGTAAATAACTAGCTTTAAATATTTTGTGTAACATATTCAGCATTTCCTTCCATTTTGTGTAAGATAGTCATCAGTTCCACTTAGAACACATCATAATCCAGATCCTGAGTCAAATCAAGTCAAGTGGGTTTTTATTGTCATTCCTCTATATAGCTTGAATACACTAACAAAATGTCATTTTTTAATGTCCCTTTAGTTTAGGGGCTCGCCTTAAAAAATGCTACCCATATTCTGTGTGATATGGTAGTGCAGTGGTTCGCATTGTTGCCTCACAACCAAAAGTTTCTGGGTTTGAACCTGTCGTTTGGCCAGGGCCTTTCTTTGTGGAGTTTGCATGTTCTCCTCGTGCCTGCATGGGTTTCCTGATGTTGTGCTCTGGTTTCCTCCCACAGTTCAAAGACATGCAGATTAGTTGACAGACTATTCTAAATTGCCCATAGGCATGAGTGTAAGTTCACACTTATACCGGTACGAAAGTGGTATAACTGTATCGATACAAAGTATACCAGTACAGTTTAGTGCATCTGTCCACACTAGCGAGAAATGTTTGCGGTTTTCTTTCACGGTAGTTGAAATGCGTGTGCGCGAAATGTTTCCGTGGTTACCGAGTAACTTCCTTCCGAGAATATGGCGGATGAAACAACGTGTGTGTGCTTTTTGTTGTCAATGTACAGTCTGTATTTCTGGTGGTCATTTATTCAGTCGAATCGTATAAAACGCACAAGGCAGTTGAGAAAGAAACAAAGAAAACGAATCTCCCTTTCTCCCCCTCACTTTCTCCCTCTTCCCTTCTCTTCCCCTCCCTTTCTCCCTCTTTCCTTCTCTTCCCCTCCCTTTCTCTCCCTTTTCCCCTCTTCCTCCTTTCTTCCTCCCTCTTTCCCCCTCCCTCCCTCCCCCTCTCCCTTTCTCCCCCCTTTCTTTGCTCCATGTAGCTCCCCGGTCGTTTTGAGCCATTTTGACGTTTTATTTACAGCTGGAAAGCACGGGCGTATTGTATTGTATGAATAACCCGGAAGATGTAGGAATGGTTCATTGCGCTTGCGCATTATATTTGTATCGATACAAAGCCGCTTCATCTGTCCACACTACAGCGAAGCGCTACAGTACCGATACTGTACCGGTATGAAACCCATACATTTGTGGGTTTCGTACCGATACAGTTATACCGCTACAGTACCGGTATAGTTGCTAGTGTGGACAGGTGTTGCGGTACGATAGTAGTTTCGTATCGGTACAAAATCCCTAGTGTGGACAGGGTAAAATATACTTATTTGGTGGCTGTTAGAGTTTGCACACTACACGACTGTATACAAGACTCACGCACAATACAAACCTTCACCTGGAGAGATACCTGAATGATAACAGATTATTTGATTTCCTCTTAGACTCTTATTGGCTGTTTCTTAACACTGTTCTTGCTTCTAGCAGCAAAGAGTGTCACACTACACTGAGAATATCAAACATGCTTGAAAGTACCTGAGCCTCGATCAAAGCTTGCAAACTGTGAAAATCACATTGCTGAACTGCACACACTACATGAAAAGTCACCACAGGAGCATTTATTGAGTAGTCACTGAGCTGGGGGCTAGGATGGGGAAACTGGGCAACAGGGAAATTGGGGCTTAAATAGAATAGTGTGACTTTAGTGAAAGAGATTCCTAGCCCACACCTGTATTCAATCACAGGATTTTTTATTTTTACATGCACAACACACACAGTTCAGTGCTGTCACCTCTTGAATTGAATGAAATTAATTTCTCACCTCTATTGTTATTTGTGGATAGGTGATTGTCTACTTCACTCTGGCTGGCTACAGTTGGATGAGGAGGAAGAGGAAGAGCACAAAGGCTGAGACATGATCGTCTGTCTTGAGCCAGACGGAATCCGTCAGCGCACACACACTGATAACTTCCTGCAGAGTTCATACATTGGTGACTGCAACCATGTGCCCCCTTACACTCATCCACATCTAACACAGAGAGAGAGAGAGAGAGAGAGAGAGAGAGAGAGAGAGAGCACATCATTTTGACATATACACTCAAATTTCCATTGATTTGTCATACAGTATTTTTAAGGATTTTATACACTTCAACATCTCTGATAAATTCCAGCTGTGTGTGTGTGTGGGGGGGGGGGGGGCACACCAACATCAATATAATTTCATGGTCAAATGATACAGAAGTACTGGTATTTAATGAATATAAGGTGTTAGTCGTTAAGCGAGGACAACAAATATCATGGTTTGTTGGAAGTGTATGGTGTCACAACATTGTAATAAAACAAAGTAAATCGAATGCAAATAGTATGTTCAGATAAAAGACTTAATGATTAATTATGATCAATAACTACAACTAGAAAGAATGAATGTGTAATGAGTGTGTTAGGATATTAATGTGTGTTAGTTTAAGCAAAATATAATGACACACAATGCTACATCTCTTTTCCTCCGTATCAACTCTCAAATGTCAATTTGGACAAAACAGAACTGATTAACCTGCCAGTTAAGCTACCAGCTACCTTTACACTGATTGTGTTTCTATTGCTTCTTTGTATTATTTATGCACTTAGGTTTGAAATTGTCATTCAGTGTTACCAACTAGACCACTTTCACATTTATACAAACTAACATTAGTCTCTAGTCTTTCAGGTCCTTACAGATTATGTAAATACTTTGCATAATTTCATATTTAGCTGTCTGCAAAACGTAAATGTAATCTGCATTACATCTGTATGTCTGTGTCAAATTAATTCTAGAACTGATTCGGTTTTAATTCGAATAAACAGTATGAGGAAGAAACAGTATAAGGAATAATCATATTTCTTGCAAGCATTATAATAAAAATATTTCCTGGTAGTATGTCTAGGTCCTTTCAATGTGTTGTGTTTTTTATATGCACATTTGGGCACCTATTTGGCAGTAGCGTCCCGTCCAGCCAATGGGACATGCACAAAGATTTGGCCTTGTGCAGGATCCACCATTAAAGCATGCCTGCACACACAATGCTGTAGAAACACACACACACACACACACACACACACACACACACACACACACACACACACACACACACACACATTATATAAGATATAGCAAGCAGATTTGCTGCTGTAAACTGTTTGACATGTTGAGACAAAAAGCCACTGCTTTTGTGTATACTAGGTGTGTGTATCAGTCCTTAAAAATGCATAAACTTCTTCATTGTGACTTTTGTTACTTGTGAAGTGTTTTCACCCATCAAAATTGTAAATGTATAACTTTTCACACTGTAGTGTTCATGGATAAAACCAGTTTTTGAAAATGCAAGCATATATATATATATATATATATATATATATATATATATATATATATATATATATAATTTAAAGAATTAAAAAAACATTAAAATTATTTTCTGGCACACACCACCTCAAGCTAATTGCCAGAAATGGTGCACCATCCTGGCTCAGGTAGCAGACACATTCTCAATCTAGCAAATTTCCAAAACTTGCAGTGTCATCTTGGACTGGGAAAAATGACAGAAATGCCATTTTGACAGAAATGCCAGTGTAGATAGAAAACTTTGTGGTAAATGTGGAAAAAGCATTGCAGTGGCTTTGGGTGTTTTACCGTGGTTACAGTTGAGTGAGTGGAGACGTCGCCATCCTGGACAGCATTCTGAGTAAATAGGGGAGCTCAGCTCTAGCCGGCTTACCTGTCTGTAGGAGACTTTATATACTGTTCTGAAACACATGCATCAGGCACACTTTTAGGGTTTCATTACGAACAAACCACCAATGTTATATATTGTATGCAAAACAGGAAAGATTTTTACAGCTACAGAAACACATCACTCAGCTACTCTTTACAGCTACAATCATGCTTGTAGTACTCGAGTCCAGGACTCAGACTCAAGTCCGACTTGTGCCCTAATTTTAAGGACTCATGACTTGACTTGGACTTGAGCACTGATGACTCCGACTTGGACTCAGACTCATGCATTAACTGCATTCGGACTCGTAAGTTGGAGACGAGGACTCTGATTTTTTTCTTTATTTTTTTGTAACATGACATAATAATTTGGCACAAGATATTTATATCTACGTTAATTTTTGTACTGATTTCATGCAAAAGTGTCACACCTGCGCGCTTTGGCATGTGCATCAGATAGATTCTTGGGTGCGCTCTAGACAGTGTGCGCACCAAGCGGGCTCTCATGCACGCACCGTAAACAACTTGCACCTGCACAGGATTAAGGTGCAATCAGTGCACCTATATAAAAACTGTGAAAACACATTTACTTTGTGAAGGATTGAGTTGCGTTGCTGACACATTGCTGAGCCTTATTTCCTTGTTTCGTTTCCTGATCCCTGATTTCCTGTTTCTCATCTTTGATTCTGCCTAGTTTACGATAGCCTGTTTATGCCTCGCTCAAACTATTGCCTGTTTCACTGTTTTACAATTTTGCCTGCCATTCTGGATTGTTTACCTGTCTTCACTTGTATTAATAAACACACCTTCTTCACTTACATCTGTCTCTCAACCATCTCTGACAGAATACTTCTCACTCCCTGACAAAGAGAATGCACATTCACCTGTTTATACGTCATGTTCAGGAACAAACTAGTGTTAATGGTGCTGAAACAGCCACCGTCAAATGGTGCTGTTGGAGTCTTGTTCTCGAACTTGACTCAGACTCGACTTGAATCATTAGTGGACTCGACTCGGACTTTTTTTAATGACTTGGACTTGACTCGGACTTGAACACTGGGGACTCAAGACTGGACTCGGAAGTGAGGTTTAGTGACTTGACCACAACACTGGCTACAATACACCCATACTCAAAACCTGAGACTGATCAGTTCCAGTGTTTGTTTGTGTTCCTACTTGTATGTGCTACAGATGCGCTGGTTTAGACACATGGTGAGGTACGGTTTGTGTACAGGCTGGAGGAAGGATTCTGTACTGGACACTACTCTGTTGGCTTTTCCAACACATACTCTCCTCCTGTAGGAGACACAAAGTTATTTAACAAATACTACGAATAAACAAAACAAAAAAAACAAACCAAATACCTTTTGTGTTGTCCTGGCACATAGATCAGCTACCTCAGTAGTTCAAAGGTCCCTGTCTCTTTGGACAGCACCAACATGAAACCTTGTGATCATGACACCCATTAGCGTTGTCATACATCACTCTGTGATTTTTTTTTAAATTCAGTATTAGTTGATAGTTTATCTGCTTACCTGAGGATACACTACAAACCAGTGGAAGCTATTATTCTACTGTTAGAAGATTATTAAGCAAATGCAACTTTTTGCTTAACAGCATACACTATAAGCCCAAACATACACAAATTTGGCCAAAAGTGATGGGTATGATGGTCAAGCATACCTATTATGGTTTAAAGAGTGCCGCAATCAAAATACTAGACTTGTGTTTGGCATTCCAGCTCTTTTAACTCCCAACCAGCTCCTTGAAATATTTTTTTATTTGTTCAGTATGTCCTTGCTGTGCTTAACTTACTTACTTTCAATTAATTATTAATTAAGTAGAATCTGCTCAAGATTCTTGTACAATTAAACCAAGGGTTCACAAAAATAATTGACTCAAAACATCAACTTGTTCACTAATGACACATCACTATAAAGCACAATGTAACTAGTAGAATAAACAATGTAGGTCTGTTGAATCCCAAAACTAGTGCTACACTATTTCCATAGAGACCATGGGAGAAGCCATGGCCTAATTGTTCAAGAAGCAGCTTTGGGACCAAAATGTCAGTAGTTTGATTCTCTGGACCAGCAGGAATGGCTGAAGTGCCCTTGAACAAGGTACCCATCCCCAGGCTGCTCTAGGTATGTTGCACATCACTCTGGACAAGAGCATCTGCTAAATGCCATTAATATGATGTAATTTAAAACCAACATTAATGCAGTAAGCATTAATGCTTATGCTAACTATTTCAATACAGCAATCATCAACAATTATCAGGAATGTTTACTTTCATTTTACAGCTTACAGTCACAATCTTTCGGTTAAGAGGACAACATAGCTTACAAATACTCTAAGCTTAAATTATAGCCACCACCTGGAAACATAAATTCTATACAAAATGATAGCATAGCAAATTGTTGAAGTATTGCAATTAGGTCAAAACAGACAAAAATGACAGCAATACATGAAAATATCATCTTCTCATAAAAAATTTTTCACTGAGCCTCAGGAGGAGTGAAGACAGTAGCTCTGGTACCACAAGGCTGAGTCCTTAATCTTCTGACTACAGCACTAACATATGCAGCTTACATTTTGTGAATGATGCTGGACATTTTCTACTCTACAAAATCACACCCTGTCTCTCACCCCAAGGAAGACTGTTCTGAGTGCTGGAAAGTTAGCTTAACAATGGTTTACATTGGGAGATGGTG
Source organism: Neoarius graeffei (assembly GCF_027579695.1). Classification (NCBI taxonomy): domain Eukaryota; kingdom Metazoa; phylum Chordata; class Actinopteri; order Siluriformes; family Ariidae; genus Neoarius; species Neoarius graeffei. Next base: position 26,228,096 of record NC_083580.1, on the reverse strand, counting down.
AAGTTTATTAAACACTATCCAAAATAGTAGTCATAAAACCAAGCAAAACTTCATACACAAAAACGGCAAAAACAAATAAAAAAAAAACCACAGCAATAATCCGGTTGAGGCAAGATTTAGCAAATAACACAGAAAAGGTAAACAGAGTAATAAGAAACATTTGCATCTTGCAAAGAACTCCTTAGTATAAGCCAGAGTGGAGGGAATCGGGAACAATTAATTCAGATCCTGAGGATCTATTTATTTCATCACTTGCTTGAGGACTGCCCAGTTTATGAATACTTCATTAAATAACAGTTAAATAACCAAAGTATATGTTGTGTCAGTAATCTCTGTGCCATCATGCACACTGAATAGACCAATCCTATTAAGCAACAATAAATATGAAGCGGAGAAGAAGCTTCTTCAAATCTTTGTAAAAGATGGTGCATTTTCCATTGAAACTTAGCAATGAGCATAAACACATAGAAGAGTCTCTAGCTCTTCTCAATGCCACCATAAAATGCAGTATGATTAAAAATAGCAATATTAGCAAGAACAATATTTTTTTACTTCAGACACACACACGCACACACACCATAATAATTAGAAATATTGGATACCCATGATGACTGTGGAACTGTGGAAAGCAACTTGCATGGAGGGAGAAAAGAAAAGAAGAGAGTATGACTGTGCCATACATTCCTCCTTCTTTTTTGCACACACAGGTGCTGTTCTCTCAAACACACTTTCCCTCTCTTTCTGTCTCTCTGATAGTGTCGGTGGTGCCTCTGGCAGAAAGATGCTCTCTTTCGAAGTATCACTGCTATCTGATAGAGAGAGAAAGAGAGCATGGAGAGTGGTCAGAATGCTAATGATAAAGTTATGAGGGTTGAAGATTGACATTTTTTGCTTTTCATTTTGCTAGCTGTCAAACAGCTTTCACACAGTGACATTTACTCTGCTAAAATATTATATAACAACACACTTGCAAACAGATAAATAGTGGTTTCTTTTTCCTCCACGCATTCACCATTCTACCTTCTTTGGATGAACTATCACTTACAGAAGAGCAGCTGTGTATTATCAGTTAGAAAAAGTAAAACCAAATGACTGTCAACATATCAATATCTTAAAAACACTGGGTATTGTCAAGGACTTATACACTGCAAAAGTGTCACTGATGCTACCTACAACCTGACAACTAAGTCTAATAAGCTGTGAATATAGGTTATGAATTTATGCTCAATAATTTGTATAATAAGGTTTTTAAAAGGTGTTAAATGCATGATCAAAACTAATAATTCAACTGATAGTAATTTTTAGATAACAAATATCCAGTTATTAAGTAAGACTTGCTCTGTCATGCTCCGCTTCGGACATCCACTCCGGAGATTACGAATCTCTCACGCCAACGCCGATCCGAACCCGGAACGGGAATTCCTTCATGCCTGCATTCACTTCTTGTTTTTTTCTGCTGTTATAAAAACGCTGTTCTCAGACAGGAACTTTGCCAGAATATCTTGCTTTGCTTATAGCCATTTCTGTGCCTCTGTTATATTTCGGTTGTTTGCTCAAGCTCTTTTTTTTCTAGTTCATGGTTTTTGCACTAAGGGTTTATTTCTAGTTCATGGTTTTGGTACTAAGGGTTTATTCTAGTTCATGGTTTCTTGCACTAGGTTTTTTTTTTCTTGTTTTTGGTTTCTTGTCCTAGCATTTTTGTCCTTGCCTGTTTCGTGTTTTTGTCTAGTTTTCTGTCTCTTGTTATCTGGATTATTTTTGCCATTTGTTTTTGTCCCGTTTGTTTACCCTTGTGCCATGCACTTTTTCCTGGATTAAATCTCTCTATTTATTTGATTACTGTCTGTGTTCTGCTTGTGGATCCTTATCACACCACACCTCCATGACACCTAACATGCTCAGTATGAATAAAAGACCAAATCATAGTGAATAAACCTTTGACAAGTGACCAATTTGAGCTTGATTAAACAAACAGCAAAACCATAAATAATCCCTGATATATGTTCCTTAATATAAGGTGTATCAGTGCCAATATTCCTAAAATAAGGTACAGAAGGTATACCACCCAGCCCAGTACACAGCTGATGAAGAAGGACCATTTTTAAACAATCAAATAAAACTGACTCAATAACTACATGTTGTATTCTCAGATTAAAGTACAAAGTATAATTAGACATACAGTGGTGCTTGAAAGTTTGTGAACCCTTTAGAATTTTCTATATTTCTGCAATATGACCTAAAACATCATCAGATTTTCACACAAGTCCTAAAAATAGATAAAGAGAATCCAGTTAAACAAATGAGACAAAAATGTTTTACTTGAGGATAGATTAGGGATAAAATTAGCTCATGTTTTAAGTCATTCACAAACTTATGGCAGAAGTATGTGAACCTCTAGGATTAGCAGTTAATTTGAAGGTGAAATTAGAGTCAGGTCTTTTCAATCAATGGGATGACAATCAGGTGTGAGTGGGCACCCTATTTTATTTAAAGAACAGGGATCTATCAAAGTCTGATCTTCACAACACATGTTTGTGGAAGTGTATCATGGCATAAACAAAGGAGATTTCTGAGGACCTCAGAAAAAGCATTGTTGATGCTCATCGGGCTGGAAAAAGGTTACAAAACTATCTCTAAAGAGTTTGAACTCCACCAATCCACAGTCAGACAGATTGTGTACAAATGGAGGAAATTCAAGACCATTGTTACCCTCCCCAGGAGTGGTCGATCAACAAAGATCATGCCAAGAGCAAGGCATGTAATAGTCGGCGAGGTCACAAAGGACCCCAGGCTAACTTCTAAGCAACTGAAGGCCTCGCTCACATTTGCTAATGTTAATGTTCATGAGTCCACCATCAGAACACTGAACAACAATCGTGTGCATGGCAGGGCTGCAAGAAGAAAGCCACTGCTCTCCAAAAAGAACATTACTGCTCATCTGCAGTTTGCTAAAGATCATGTGGACAAGCCACAAGGCTATTGGAAAAATATTTTGTGGACGGATGAGACCAAAATAGAACTTTTTGGTTTAAATGAGAAGCATTATGTTTGGAGAAAGGAAAACACTGCATTCCAGCATAAGAACCTTATCCCATCTGTAAAACATGGTGGTGGTAGCTTCATGGTTTGGGCCTGTTTTGCTGCATCTGGGCCAGGACAGCTTGCCATCATTGATGGAAAAATGAATTCTGAATTATACCAGCAAATTCTAAAGGAAAATGTCAGGACATCTGTCCATGAACTGAATCTCAAGAGAAGGTGGGTCATGCAGCAAGACAACGACCCTAACCACACAAGTCATTCTACCAAAGAATGGTGAAAGAAGAATAAAGTTAAGGTTTTGGAATGGCCAAGTCAAAGTCCTGACCTTAATCCAATCAAAATGTTGTGGAAGGACCTGAAGCAAGCAGTTCATGTGAGGAAACCCACCAACATCCCAGAGTTGAAGCTGTTCTGTATGGAGGAATGGGCTAAAATTCCTCCAAGCCAGTCTGCAGGACTGATCAACAGTTACTGGAAACATTTAATTGCAGTTATTGCTGCACAAGGGGGTCACACCAGATACTGAAAGCAAAGGTTCACATACTTTTGCCACTCACAGATACGTAATATTGGATCATTTTCATCCTCATCCTCACCACCTGTGTCCTTTAGAGTGAAAGTAAGTGTGTGTGGTATGGTTCATGTGAGTTTTTAACTGAAACTCTTAAAATTAACCCTTTGATGCAAAACATGGGTCAAAAGTGACCCTGAGTTTTTATCTTCTATATCTTTGCAATAAATTAATTCCATCATTCAGTATTCAAGGTATTCCTCAATTAACTTGTTTTTGATCATCATACATCCTTATTTTATTTTTTCCTTTCTTATTTTTTGAATAAAAACCCTTTTTGTATCACTACCCTTCTAATGCACAACATGGGTCAAAACGACCTGCATTCATTTTCCAGGTTATTTCATGTATGGCTGAGTGTTTCTATGATATACTTTTGAAATAAATTCATTTTGTCATTTACTTTTCCAAATATGCAGTAAATATCTTGTTTTTGTTTCGCACAAATCATCAGTTTTATTTTTCCTTTCTTAAGTTATGAACAAGCACAGCTTTTGTAATTCTACATCAAGTTTACACACATGGGTCAGAACCGACCCGCATGCATTTACTACAGCGTTTGGTGGGAACTGTGAATCGTGCTTGTGTCAGACATTTCACAGCTCAGCACAGCGCCCTTTGCCCATCTAATACATGCAAGTAATGTTTTTCAATTGTTCTAACATTACCTTAGAAAAAAATTGATTATGTTTAGGTTACCTTGAGAGTGAGTAGATTACTTGTCAGAAAGTTATAAGTAATTACTATTAGCTACCGAGCTGGTGACATATTCTACTTTAGTTAGCTAATTTTATTGTAGTTGGCTTAGCTAACTACATAGTTAATAAATAAATAACTGGCCCCATTCACTGCTAAAGTAATTACTTGAAACAAATTATTATTACAGTATTAAGACATTTAATTTTAAATCACACTTGGATGACCCATGTGTAGTAATATAAAAAGTATTTTTGTTCATAAAGTAGGAAAGAAAAAATTAAATTAATGATTTGTGGTAATTAAAAACAAGATATTTAAAGAATACTTGGAATATTCAATCATAAAATAAATTGATTTCAAAAGATAGCGCAAAGAAAAACTCAGCCAGCATGAAATAACCTGGAAAATGAATGCGGGTCATTTTCGACCCATGTTGTGCATTAGAAGGGGTGTGCATATGTTTTGCATCAAAGGGTTAATGCTACAGTTTGGAGTCTCTTAAATTTTACCTCTTTGTTTGAACCTTACCTCTTGCAGGGTATGTGTACATGTGGGTGACTTGGGGTTGTCTAAAACAGTAGCCATATGTATGCCTTAGGTCAGTATTTCTCAACCACTGTGCCGCGGCCCACTAAGTGCCTCTAGAGGGCTGTGATGAAGTTAATTTCTATTCGTTGTAGGGTATAATTGCTGGGTTGCATCCAACATCACATCCGCCTCATTAAGCTCCAGTCACACGACAGCTCGCAAAGCTTTGCAATGGGTTATCGATGAAAATGAGGCATTTTGGTGGCAATATACATGTGAGCTAAAAGTTGAGGTTACACAGCAGGTGAACACTTGACTGTCACGCCTTTCCACACTTGAGTCTGGCATAGCATGAGTGGCTACACATACTAACAGAGCGTGTTGTGCGTGCTCTTGGGACCCAGTAATTATGGGAAACACCTGATTCTGATTTGAACGCAATCAGCACCCGCACATAAGGACTCTGTTTTCACAGAGACTTTGTGAAGTATTATCATTATCACTGTCACATTTGTTTCTAGCCATGTTTACAACGCTGTTTAAATACTCTGCTTTATGATTCTGCTTACTGTTTTGCTTTCATTTGTGTTTTGTTTTTGTAAATATCACGGCTGCTAATAAACACTCTTTCTGCACTTAGATCAGTCTACCGCCGGCCATCTTGTAGTGTGTTCATCTCCAGATCTTTAACCCAGCCACATATAAAAAGTTGTACTCCTCCATGCTCTTCTAGGTTTTCATCTGTTTGTCCATGTAGAATGATATCTGTAGCATCAGGTAATTTGAGATGTCGGAGAACTCAATGGATGGATAATTTTCCAACTTGTAGGAAAAATCTTTCTTTGTTAACATGTAAGGATCTCTGATGCGGATTTAAGGGGGTGTGCACCCGGCCCCCCCATCCAAAGGGGAAAAAAATACTTTTAGTATTGCAGATAGCGAGATATGCCCGCCGCTTTTTACAACCCCGATTCCAAAAAAGTTGGGACAAAGTACAAATTGTAAATAAAAACGGAATGCAATAATGTGGACGTTTCAAAATTCCATATTTTATTCAGAATAGAACATAGATGACATATCAAATGTTTAAACTGAGAAAATGTATAATTTAAAGAGAAAAATTAGGTGATTTTAAATTTCATGACAACAACACATCTCAAACAAGTTGGGACAAGGCCATGTTTACCACTGTGAGACATCCCCTTTTCTCTTTACAACAGTCTGTAAACGTCTGGGGACTGAGGAGACAAGTTGCTCAAGTTTAGGAATAGGAATGTTAACCCATTCTTGTCTAATGTAGGATTCTAGTTGCTCAACTGTCTTAGGTCTTTTTTGTCGTATCTTCCATTTTATGATGCGCCAAATGTTTTCTATGGGTGAAAGATCTGGACTGCAGGCTGGCCAGTTCAGTACCCGGACCCTTCTTCTACGCAGCCATGATGCTGTAATTGATGCAGTATGTGGTTTGGCATTGTCATGTTGGAAAATGCAAGGTCTTCCCTGAAAGAGACGTCGCTGGATGGGAGCATATGTTGCTCTAGAACCTGGATATATCTTTCAGCATTCATGGTGTCTTTCCATATGTGTAAGCTGCCCATGCCACACGCACTAATGCAACCCCATACCATCAGAGATGCAGGCTTCTGAACTGAGCACTGATAACAACTTGGGTCATCCTTCTCCTCTTTAGTCCAAATGACACGGCGTCCCTGATTTCCATAAAGAACTTCAAATTTTGATTCGTCTGACCACAGAACAGTTTTCCACTTTGCCACAGTCCATTTTAAATGAGCCTTGGCCCAGAGAAGACTTCTGCGCTTCTGGATCATGTTTAGATACAGCTTCTTCTTTGAACTATAGAGTTTTAGCTGGCAACGGCGGATGGCACGGTGAATTGTGTTCACAGATAATGTTCTCTGGAAATATTCCTGAGCCCATTTTGTGATTCCCAATACAGAAGCATGCCTGTATGTGATGCAGTGCCGTCTAAGGGCCCGAAGATCACGGGCACCCAGTATGGTTTTCCGGCCTTGACCCTTACGCACAGAGATTCTTCCAGATTCTCTGAATCTTTTGATGATATTATGCACTGTAGATGATGATATGTTCAAACTCTTTGCAATTTTACACTGTCGAACTCCTTTCTGATATTGCTCCGCCATTTGTCGGCGCAGAATTAGGGGGATTGGTGATCCTCTTCCCATCTTTACTTCTGAGAGCCGCTGCCACTCCAAGATGCTCTGTTTATACCCAGTCATGTTAATGACCTATTGCCCATTGACCTAATGAGTTGCAATTTGGTCCTCCAGCTGTTCCTTTTTTGTACCTTTAACTTTTCCAGCCTCTTATTGCCCCTGTCCCAACTTTTTTGAGATGTGTTGCTGTCATGAAATTTCAAATGAGACAATATTTGGCATGAAATTTCAAAATGTCTCACTTTCGACATTTGATATGTTGTCTATGTTCTATTGTGAATACAATATCAGTTTTTGAGATTTGTAAATTATCACATTCCGTTTTTATTTACAATTTGTACTTTGTCCCAACTTTTTTGGAATCGGGGTTGTATTTAATTAATAATGTTTTTAAAAAATAAACAAAATAAATCATTATGTGGGACTGAGCTTACTGAGTTTACGGTATAAATTTATATTTAATAAATATATTAAACGGCGGCACAGTGGTGTCGTGGTTAGCGCTGTCGCCTCACAGCAAGAAGGTCCGGGTTCGAGCCCCGTGGCCAACGAGGGCCTTTCTGTGTGGAGTTTGCATGTTCTCCCCGTGTCCGCGTCGGTTTCCTCCAGGTGCTCCGGTTTCCCCCACAGTCCAAAGACATGCAGGTTAGGTTAACTGGTGACTCTAAATTGACCGTAGGTGTGAATGTGAGTGTGAATGGTTGTCTGTGTCTATGTGTCAGCCCTGTGATGACCTGGCGACTTGTCCAGGGTGTACCCCGCCTTTCGCTCGTAGTCAGCTGGGATAGGCTCCAGCTTGTCTGCGACCCTGTAGAAGGATAAAGCGGCTAGAGATAATGAATGAAATATATTAAACACCAGAGTCGGAGCGCTGAGAGCCCACTTACACATTCATAAAAGACTATTCACATGATAACAGCATGATAATCACTTTCACTCTTTCGGTTTCAATTGGTTTCTCTCATAAGCATGATCCTAACTTTGTTTTATTTGCTTGTGACATGAATGTAGTGAAAAGCGAGCTGAGCGAGTCCTGTTGGATTTTAAGAGGGTACAGGAACTTCGTGCATCAGCATAATAACAGTGTGGGAAATAAGGCCAGACCAGCGGACATTGACCGGTAATTTTTGCATTTGTCCATCTGTATTTCAAAAGCATTGGACCAGATGGCCGATAACAAATAATTCAAATGTGTCCATCTGTATTTCAGAAGCATCAAACCAGATGGCCCATGAAAAATTGTAAAGATATGGGTCTAATCTACTTCTAATTTTCTTCCAAATGTTATACTGGGGGAATACATTATGTCGTAACACAGCCTGTGATTGGCCGATTGCAGACGCTCTTGATGAATGACAAGTCGCTTCTCATCAGTGAGTAGGAGTGCATTCTGGCAGGATACCACGCGACACTGTTATCAGCTGGGTAGATATGCCACTAACGTTAAAAGAAAATAGACTACTACAGGTTCTGGACCCTGACAAAGTGTTTTTTTCCATTGTATTTACCCCTCTGGGGTCGAGAGCTTCACTAGCGAAGCTCGGCAGGTTTAGAATGAGTAGGTCATGTATCTAGATAAATATCTTCACATGTTTTTATCATACAAGCATCATAAACAGATCAACAGAAACTTTATACTTTAGTATGTACCCATTGCCAAATAACATTCTAGTTTTTAAATTGCCTAAATTAGATGAAACCAAAAACTTGCCACCTTACTCAGTCACACCGGAGTCGAAGCGCTGAGAGCCCACTTATACATTCATAAAAGACTATTCACATGATAACAGCATGATAATCATTTTCACTCTTTCAGTTTGGATTGGTTTCTCTTTCGCAGTGTTTTCTTGTATTTTCTAAGATCTCGTCCAGCAGATTTTAGTCTGAATGCCAAATTATATCATTTGAAGTGAAAATGAAGTCATTTTTAAGTCATTTTTCTACAAAGTTACTTGGAATCTCGTCCTCAAAATTTTATCTCTATTATGTAAGAATAGTTGTATTGTTAATTACTAAATTTCTTATAGACTTATTATAAACATAGTATAAAAATAGTCATTGTTGACATCATGTTTCGTGAGTGTTATTATAGTACCGATATATGAGTACCAGTAAGTTGTAACCAACTGGAACATCCTTGTCCCCCATACTTTTTTCTAGACATGGAACTGACCTGTGTGTACTACTGTTTTCTTGGGTATAACTTTAAGCATGTTTTTCTTGAATCTTCTGACATTTTCTTTTAAATTATATTCAATTTGTAGTGTAATCAGCAACTAATGTCTAGTATAATTTGGCCTTTGAAGATCACAAAAATGTGCCTGGAAATAGCTGAGAAGCTATTCCCAAGCATCTAAAGCCATTCAGCTTCTGGGGCTCTAAGGCCCAGACCCCCGGCCACATTGTTCTGGGCCTTTGGCCCGTCATTCGGACAGGCTGAAATTTGGGTTGACAGACAGCATTTCAGACTTGTCTGTCTTGTGACAGTCTGCTTACAATTCCTTATTTCCCACATTGTAATAACATACTGTATTCCCGGACTGCACTGTAGACTACATGTAAAGGGTGTGCACCATCCTTTTACGTTTATGGTATCGTTAACATGCATGTTCACATCAAAATGATAATATGCTGCAGCAAACTTACTGCATACACAGATGTGTCAGCTGTCAGGCTACTGCTCGTATTCATTAATAGGGTATCCCTGTACTTACTATACCCTGGGTATGTACATGGTACATGTGTCATTTTGGGGGTGAGCCTCACTTTGATTTTTATGACAACAGCTGGATAGGTCTGTGAGAGATGTTGAGTTTTGCAACAGCTCTGAAGAATATTCCCCTGAGTCTTGGGAACTGAGCCTCTGGTGGCCCCCTGGACCCCCACTCTTACTGGGTTGACCAGTAAGATCCCTGGATCCCTTACTGGATCCCTTTCCTGGATCCACCCCTGGATCTATCCCATCCAGTGGTTTCTATATCCACGTCTTTTGAGTCTACTTCTTGGTTTTAATAACTTGCTTGTTTGCTGTACACAAACATGGCAATAAGTTATTGTGTTAATCGACCAGACTCCACTTTTGGATCATTAATCCCTTTTTACTGAGAAGCCAACATAAAACCATGCATGGTTTGGCTTCTGGCACATCCATACAGTTTTAAATACAATACCTACAATTAAATACAGTTTGTTTTTATTACATTTATTTAATTCCTTGGCTCCCATCTGTAACAGGGAGTGATGCTGTATCCCATTAATACACTTTACAATACATTATTAGATTCTAATAGACTAGATGAGCCAAAATAATTGGGGATCTTTTTTTTAATGGGCCCCGACTCGTTACAAGTATGAATAGGTGGGCCTCAAAGCAGAAAAGGTTGAGAACCCCTGCCTTAGGTGATCGGTATGAGAGTGCATAAACAATTCAGCAATGAGGTCACACACCTAACTTACTTTTCAATGTGTGTGTGCGTGTGTGTGCCCAATTCCAAACTTACGAACGTTCCATCTGTCTCCCGTCTACCGGACAAGTGCGTCCCAAATCCGAAATTCTCACAAAGACAAAAGCGAAAGTGTGTTTAAATTCTCTACTTTTGAACAAAACGCCCAAAAATACAGGAATAAAAAGTGGTACCGGTGCGGCAATCATACACGGTGCGCATCCTACTTTTCCTTTCTTGAGAAAACTCTCTCTCTCTCTCTCTCTCTCTCTCTCGGTGTGTGTGTGTGTGTGTATGTGTGTGTGTTGGAAGCGCACACAGGTCTCGAGCCAAAAGACTGTAAAAAAAAAAAAAAAAAAAAATATATATATATATATATATATATATATATATATATATATATATATATAATTTCAAAAAACGCGCATGGGGTTTTAAAAAAAAAAGCTACAAAACTTTCCGTTTGTTCCTGAGCGTCTCTATACACACACCACACACAGAGTGAGCGAGTGACGGCGGCCGTTTGTAGGAGGCGCTCCAAACTAAAATGATAAAAGTCAATTATTTCGTACAACTAGTACTCATTACTGAAGGGGCCTACCTAACGGGCACTTCCATTTTAAGATGGAAGCCTTGGTCACGACAGAACAGTGGGACGTCTACGCAGACATAGAGTTATTAAAGAGTAATTATAAGTAATTCTAAGGCGTGTCAACTTCAAACACACCACACCATGGCCTGAACAAAGGGGTGGCCTGAAGTTAAATATAGTCAGAAACCAGGGGGTTATGTTGGACCTGATCCAACACTATACAACATGGAACAACACACTTATCCAGCCTGAAACATACCAAACCTTTTTTCCAGCTCTGTCCAGGTAGGCTGGAACAGGTCTGACTACACCCCTTGTACTTTTGGTTCTGCAATGAGGGGTACTTGCCTGGAGTACTGGTCACCCCAGAAATTGCAGGTTGCTAATGACTGTGAAGTTGAGAAACATACTGTATGTCCATAGGGCTCAATTAAGAGGCATGTGATAGGATATTGTCTCCCCAGTAAAATAAAGCAATTAAATCTGTTCTAATCCAGTCTATTTTTAGGATTTACATCAAGAGCCATATCTGGATTTCTTAATCGCTTAATCACTATTCAGAACTTGCCCAATTAACTACAAACCATCTCAAACTACAGCTGTGTGCAGGACTGTTCTCTCCTCTCCCCCACCCCCAAAGAAATTCTGACCAATTCCGTCTGCTCTTGCTGAAAGTTTGAAAGATCCACCCTTGTAGTTATCAAGTCAAGTTAAAGTCCCTCTCATGCCAGAATCTGGTTTTCCCAGGCAGTTTCCTGTCCCAGTACTAACCAACTCTGTACGGAGTATGGGTGCGGCACCAATCTCCATTTCAATAGCCCTCAGCCTCTCGTCTATACAGCTAGGGTTACAGTGGGGGGCTAGTCCTCTGGTAACATTTGCCCCTTTTCCACCAAAGCAGTTCCAGGGCTGGTTCGGGGCCAGTGCTTAGTTTGGAACCGGGTTTTCTGTTTCCACTGACAAAGAACTGGCTCTGGGGCCAGAAAAACTGGCTCCAGGCTAGCACCAACTCTCTGCTGGGCCAGAGGAAAGAACCGCTTACGTCAGCGGGGGGGGGGGGGGGGGGGGGGGGGGTTTGTTAAGACCAACAACAATAACAAGGCCGCGAAAGATCGCCATTTTTAAGCGACGAGAAGCAGCAGCTGTACAAACACGAAGTCATCCATTATTATTATTATTGTTGTTGCTGCTGCTTCTTCCGTGTTGTTTTTGCTTCGATATTCGCGCCAAGGTTTATGCAAACGTAGCGACGTAACTGACGTATACAGTGACATAATGACGTATACAACGACGTAACTGACATATACAGCGACGTAATGACGTGTCTTCCATTAGCACTGCGAGCTATGGAAAAGCAAACTGGTTCTCAGCTGGCTCGCAAGTTGAACGAGTTGTGAACCAGCACCGGCCCAGCCCTGGAACTGATTTGGTGGAAAAGGGGTATGTGAGAGTTTGACTTCCCCACTCGCATCTGTATTGCAGTGTGCCTTGCCAGATGGTAGTAGGTACCATTTTTATGATGGTCTTTGGTATGATCCAACCGTGAGTAGAACTCACGATCTCCCGGTCGAGAGGCAGACATGCTAACCACTAGGCCAACTCGCGGTCCCTTGCAGTTATACATGGGTGAAAAAAAAGTAATGTAAAGTGTCAGTATGGTTAACAAAAGCTTCAGTAAACCTTGGTATAGAATCTTCAACTCTCTGGAGTAATATTAGAGGGATGAAAACTATTCTTTAAAAAGGTATTCTAAGAATTGGTCTTTTGATGATGGAGAGTGCTGTCTAATACATTTGTCCAAATTGTTTCATAGGTGTTCAATTTGGTTCTTCTTCTCATAATGTCAGCTGTATTTGACTGTTTACTGCAGATTTGTAAGCTAGTTCAGGAGAGCTTTAATTTAATTTGATTTAAGGCCTTTAATTTCACATTAAAAGCAAGAAATGTTTCCACAGTCACTGCTATTAGAATTAACCCCCAAAATTTCCCATCTTGCTAAAAATAAAAAATAAAAAATAATCTTCTTAGAAGTTAAAACTTTATAGTTCATACACTCAAACAAAACTTTCTAAAAAATAAATAAACAAATACAAATTAAATAAATACAAATACATTACTAAAAATATGCCAAAACTAACAATACCCAAGTTATGTTAACAATGAAAAATAACAAATAAATATTAACAAATATTTTAGATGATTTACTGTATTATTCTAGGAAGGGATAGAAATACATGAAGAATAATTTCCAAAACTCGCCTTTTTAAAACCACATCGCTCCACATTGATCTTGCACTGTACAGTAGATGTGAGTGGCCTGGCGATTTGGACCACCTCCATCATTTCTTTGAAACCTTTTTTATGCCCAGTATTATTTTCTTTATAAAATTGTGGTGAGTTTTTGAATCACCCTGTGAACAGGCTGGAGAGGAATGGCATGCAATGGGGGGTTCACATCATGCTTTTAATATTCAGTCCTTTCCTGTGGAACTCAGGAAGTGTGATCCCAAAACCGGAAATCCTTTGAGTTCTGTTCCTATGTCAACAAGAAATAGTATATACCACTTCTGGCCAACTGTTTTGCATTTGGTTCTGTAATACTGTATGCAGTCATATATTATTTAAGTCACAGAAACCAAAGCTCAGATCACATATTGTCTGTCATCTTGCTCTATCATTCTTTGTCTCTTCCTGTGGAATTACAATAATGTCTAGGTGTGGTGTTGGTTACAAAGAAAGAGAGAAAGACCACAAGATAGGCAAGTCACGTCAAGTCAAGTTTATTTCTATCAGGGGCAGAGCTAAGGGGTGGCCGGGGGGCGTGGCCACCCCAGGGCACGCCTTGGCCCCGCCCTGGCCACCCCAGGGCCAGACAATAAAATTTATAAAACCGATATGTCCCACGAAATGTTAGTTCCGCCCGCTGGATTTTTGTTCCGCCTATTTGAATTCTGCGGGGATGCATATTACCGTAGCACATAAACATTTCGCGCATTCAAGCAGCAGGTGGTATCAGATAGTCATGCTCTAGTCCGACAACACAACAACCTCCGAACTACATGAACGTGCGATTAATTTGGGATGTAAGTTATTCATCTCTTATACTCCCTTCAAGTTTTCTCACTTTGTAGACATACAGTTACAATTCTGTCCTCAGACAATTCAGAGTTCCAGAAATCTCCCGAGTTTCCAGAAATCTCCACTTTGCCCTGGGTTTTCGAAAGTATCCGTTTTCAGTGACTGAAACCTTCGTTTACATGTAAATGCAACCGTATAGATAAATATGCATCTTTATAGATATCCGGCTACAGTGGGATTTGTGCTGTGTGCACACAGATAGATAGAAAGCAAAATGTTGGTGGTTTTCGATTGTACGACTCAAAAGAGAAAATTACGTCAGCAAGTTAGCTGTCTGTGAATCACTTTGCTCACTCTAACCGCAGAATACAATTTTTAAAGTTAATGTTTGTCTGTTACATGAAAATATAGAGATGTTATGTGTTACTGGTGGGATTACCCGTACACATTGATTAATAATTGTCACACTCATACATACACAACACTCATGCATTCTCTCAACACACACTCTCCCCCTACCCCTCTCATGCACCACATTTCTATATTTACTGTACATGTAACACACTCACTCATACACAACACTTATACACTCTCTTAACACACTGTCCATCTCACTCTCACACACACAACTTGTGCACTACATTTCTATATTTACATGTAACATTCATACACTCTCAACACAGACACACAACTCATGCACTAAATTTTTATATTTAAATGTAACACTCATGCACTGTCTTAACTCTCTCTCTCTCACTCATATATGGACACATACTTCACTCTCTTAACACACACTCTGTCTTTCTCTCACTCACTATAAGATACAACTCATGCACGCTCAACACACACCCTCTCTTACACATACACCACTCATGCATAATGCACTACATTTACATGTAACACACTCACTGGTATACACAACACTCGTGCACTCTGAACACACACACCACTCATGCACTCTGAACACACACTCACCCACACACCACCCATGCACTGCATTTCTATATTCACATATAACGCACACAACACTCATACACTCTGAACATACACTCTCTCTCTCACACACACAACTTATGCACTTCATTTTTGTATTTACATGTAACATATCTTCACACACACACACACACACACACACACACACACACAATTCGTATACTACAGCTCATCTATATCTACATGCAGTGCACATACTTTCCCCCTCTCTCTCTCACACACACCACTCATGCACTACACCTCATCTATGTCATGTGTTACATCAGTGTAACACTTTCACTCACTCACACACACATGCACACACACACAAACACATTTTGTAACTCAACACATTTAGTTTGTACAGTACTTACAATGGACAATATCACAACATGTTGTAAGTGTTTACATATGTTGTACAGTGGTGCTTGAAAGTTTGTGAACCCTTTAGAATTTTCTATATTTCTGCATAAATATGACCTAAAACATCATCAGATTTTCACACAAGTCCTAAAAGTAGATAAAGAGAACCCAGTTAAACAAATGAGACAAAAATATTATACTTGTTCATTTATTTATTGAGGAAAATGATCCAATATTACATATCTGTGAGTGGCAAAAGTATGTGAACCTTTGCTTTCAGTATCTGGTGTGACCCCCTTGTGCAGCAATAACTGAAACTAAACGTTTGCGGTAACTGTTGATCAGTCCTGCACACTGGCTTGGAGGAATTTTAGCCCATTCCTCCATACAGAACAGCTTCAACTCTGGGATGTTGGTGGGTTTCCTCACATGAACTGCTTGCTTCAGGTCCTTCCACAACATTTCGATTGGATTAAGGTCAGGACGTTGACTTGGCCATTCCAAAACATTAACTTTATTCTTCTTTAACCATTCTTTGGTAGAACGACTTGTGTGCTTAGGGTCGTTGTCTTGCTGCATGACCCACCTTCTCTTGAGATTCAGTTCATGGACAGATGTCCTGACATTTTCCTTTAGAATTCACTGGTATAATTCAGAATTCATTTTTCCATCAATGATGGCAAGCCGTCCTGGCCCAGATGCAGCAAAACAGGCCCAAACCATGATGCTACCACCACCTTGTTTCACAGATGGGATAAGGTTCTTATGCTGGAATGCAGTGTTTTCCTTTCTCCAAACATAATGCTTCTCATTTAAACCAAAAAGTTCTATTTTGGTCTCATCCGTCCACAAAACATTTTTCCAGTAGCCTTCTGGCTTGTCCACGTGATCTTTAGCAAACTGCAGACGAGCAGCAATGTTCTTTTTGGAGAGCAGTGGCTTTCTCCTTGCAACCCTACCATGCACACCATTGTTGTTCAGTGTTCTCCTGATGGTGGACTCATGAACATTAACATTAGTCAATGTGAGAGAGGCCTTCAGTTGCTTAGAAGTTACCCTGGGGTCCTTTGTGACCTCGCTGACTATTACACGCCTTGTTCTTGGAGTGATCTTTGTTGACTGACCACTCCTGGGGAGGGTGACAATGGTCTTGAATTTCCTCCATTTGTACACAATCTGTCTGACTGTGGATTAGTGGAGTCCAAAATCTTTAGAGATGGTTTTGTAACCTTTTCCAGCCTGATGAGCATCAACAAGGCTTTTTCTGAGGCCCTCAGAAACCTCCTTTGGTCATGCCATGATACACTTCCACAAATATGTGTTGTGAAGATCAGACTTTGATAGATCCCTGTTCTTTAAATAAAACAGGGCGCCCACTCACACCTGATTGTCATCCCATTGATTGAAAACACCTGACTCTAATTTCACCTTCAAATTAACTGCTAATCCTAGAGGTTCACATACTTTTGCTACTCACAGATATGTAATATTGGATCATTTTCCTCAATAAATAAATGACCAAGTATAATATTTTTGTCTCATTTGTTTAACTGGGTTCTCTTTACCTACTTTTAGGACTTGTGTGAAAATCTGATGACGTTTTAGGTCATATTTATGCAGAAATATAGAAAATTCTAAAGGGTTCACAAACTTTCAAGCACCACTGTATGTATGAGTTAAGTATACAAGTATTTTCCTTTTCCTGAGCAAAACACTCTTTATTCAAGCCTGACTAATATCCTTACTACTTCCCAGGTGCCTGGGACAGGTGATCTTTTAGTTTTTACTTTTGCATTTTAGTAATGATCGTTAAAATCCTGATGCTTAACTAGAGTAAACAAGTTGGATGGTTTCTTTGTTTTGCAGATGCTTTATGTGACATAAATAAATTAATACATTAATTTCTGACCTCTTGGCTCACATGGGTTTTGTTCATGAGTTAGGCACCAGATATGCCACCAGATACATCAGAATACAGGAAAGCAAATCTAGCTAATTCAAAATTTCCCGGGGGAGGACCCCCAGAACCCCCCCCTTTTATTTAGTCACAGCATGGCCACCCCCTGTATATCCTTGGCCCCCCTTTGGCCACCCCATGTAAAAAATCCTGGCTACACCACTGATTTCTATAGTGCTTTTAACAATAGACATTGTCACAAAGCAGCTTTACAGAATTTGAATGATTTTAAACATGAGCTAATTTTATCCCTAATCTATCCCCAATGAGCAAGCCTGTGGTGATGGTGGCAAGGAAAAACTCCCTCAGACGACATGAGGAAGAAACCTCGAGAGGAACCAGACTCAAAAGGGAACCCATCCTCATTTGGGCAACAACAGACAACATGATCATAACATTAACAGTTTTAACATGGAGTCAGTTTCGTTGATGTTATAACTCTTCATTGATGGAAACTTGAGTGCAAAACTGTTCATGACAACTGGAGTCCTAAAGTTAGCAAGTCAACTGTAGTCCTCAGCCATAAAAGCATTATTGTAAGTGTCCAGAGCATCTTCCAAGTGTGACTTTCAACTGTCCATATGGGGTCATCCTCCACAGGAGCAATGTGATGAGACTCCGACCAGACATAGGACATCAGGATGGATCAGGCAGGTTCGAGGAGCAGAAGAGGTCAGCATCTCGATCTCAGGATTGACATGTACAGGTAACTCAGAGGGACAGATGGGGGAGGGACAGAGAAAACACAGGTTGTTAGGTATGCCCAATGTCACCTGAATAAATAGAAACAGTATACATTTTGCACTGAGTGCAAGCAGGGACTCTGACAAAACTAACTATGACAGCATAACTAAAAGGGGAGAGCCATAAGGTAACACAGGCATGAGGGAGCCCCAGGACATAAAGAAGCCAGCCACTACACCATCAACAAACTCAAGTGAGCAAGCAAGTGGGGGACTGACAGCATCCATAGATCCCAGTTTACCAAAACACTGTATGTCTGAGAATCCTCCAGATCTACTCCTTTACCTCATAAACACCATTAACAAAAGGCTTAACTAAACAGATATATTTTCAGCCTAGACTTAAACACTGAGACTGTGTCTGATTTCCAAACACTACTTGGAAGGCTGTTCCATAACTGTGGGGCTTTGTAAGAAAAGGCTCTGCCGCTTAATGTAGCCTTCACTATATGAGGTACCAGCAGATAGCCTACACCTTTTGATCTAAGTAGGCATGGTGGGTCATAAAGGACCAGAAGTTCACTCAGGTACTGTGGCACGAGACCATTCAGTGCTTTAAAGGTCAATAGTAGTATTTTAATCTCAATACGAAATTTGATTGGGAGCCAATGCAGTGTGGATAAGACGGGGTGATGTGATCATATTTTCTAGTTCTAGTAAGGACTCTTGCTGCTGCATTTTGAACTAACTGGAGCTTGTTTATGCACTTATTGGAACATCCAGACAGTAAGGCATTACAGTAATCCAACCTGGAGGTAACAAAAGCATGAACTAGTTTTTCTGTGTCATGTAGTGACATTAAATTTCTTATCTTAGCAATATTTCTGAGATGAAACAAAGTTATCCGGGTAATGTTATCGATGTGAGTTTCAAATGAAAGACTGGGATCAATAATCACCCTGAGGTCTTTTACTGCTGAATGTGAAGAAACAGAAAGGCCATCCAGAGTTACTATGTAATCAGAAAACTTACTTCTAGCTGCATGTAGTCCTAGTACAAGTACTTCAGTCTTGTCAGAGTAAAGCAGAAGTAAGTTAATAAGCATCCAGTGTCTAATGTCCTTTACACATTCCTCAGTTCTATTAAGCTGGTGTCTCTGGTTTTGCAGAAACATACAACTGTGTATCATCAGCATAACAGTGGAAACTAATACCATGTTTATGAATAATATCAAGATAGAGAGAGGACCAGTGCATGATTAATTACAAATAGCTCCTGATTAGACCATAGCCCATGTAAAATTTTAAACCCAATATGGTACATAAAACTCTACACTATTATCTATTGCAGTGCGGTAGAAAGACAGTTTACATACACTAAAGCTAGCATTTGCATATACAACTCATTCCACTTTCCTTCTTCTGGCTATTTCAAGATTCTTCTGGCAATCCTGTCTAAGTGGTGAATTAAACAGTAATTAATGGCTTGTGAAGTCAACTGCCTCCTTACCATACCATTCCATAGTTAGCTAAAGCTCCTAAAAGTGACGAGTGTCAAAGTGAAACCATCAGTTCAAGCAAATTCAGTTTTGTTCCTGTTGGTTGCTAACTTTTAAGTGCAGTACTTGTCATGAGCCAGCTGGGAACATCTAGGTCCTGATCTGGTCTCTTACTCTACTCCCTGGTTTTCCCTGAACCTTCCTCGTGCTGCAGCCAGCACACCTGTCATCCACGGCTCTATATTATACCACTTCGAGATTCACTCGCCATGGGATTGTCTTCACCTCAGGATATGTTATTTCGCCTTTTTCCCTGTTTTGAATTCTGTTATTTTGCTACTTTGCTGTGCACTTTGAGATTACTCCACTCATTCGTTTGGATTACTTTTGCGTCTTGTTTTTTGGAACTGCGAACACATTTCTCCCACCACGGAAGCACACTGGACTTTTAACTTTTGTTTTTGCGCTGTGAGCTCTTACCGCTGCAGGGTTGGGCTTTTTGGGTCTAGCAAGCACCTACAGCCAGTTGGCTTGTGACAATACTTACAGTGGTGCTTGAAAGTTTGTGAACCCTTTAGAATTTTCTATATTTCTGCATAAATATGACTTAAATCATCAGGTTTTCACACAAGTCCTAAAAGTAGATAAAGAGAACCCAGTTAAACAAATGAGAAAAATATTATACTTGGTCATTTATTTATTGAGGAAAATGATCCAATATTACATATCTGTTAGTGGCAAAATTATGTGGATTTCATTATCTCTCCAGGTAAGGTCCAAGTAGACCTGGATAAGGTTAAGGCAGTCTCAGACTGGCCCATCCCCTCATCTCACAGGGAGCTGCAATGTTTCTTGGGGTTTCCTAATTTTTATCAAAGTTTTATCAGGAATTATAGCTCCACTGCTGCCCCTCTTACTAAGCTCACATCCTCCAAACACCTCTTTCTCTGGAACAATCATGCTGAGAATGCATTCACATCCCTCAAGACCAAGTTTTCCACTGCACCTGTCCTTATCATCCCAGACCTTGTAGCTCAGTTCATGCTTAAGGTGGGTGCTTCAGACACGAGGGTAAGAGCAGTCCTGTCCCAGAGATAATCTAAAGATGGCAAGATACACCCCTGTGTGTTTTTCTCACACCACTTGACTCTAGCTGAGTGCAACTATAGCATAGGTGATCAGGAACTGTTGGCCATCAAGTTGGCTCTAGAGGAGTGGAGACGTTGGTTAGAGGGGATTGAGACTCCTTTCATCATATGGACTGACCATAAGAACCTTGAGTACATCAAATCTGCTAAGCAACTTAACTTGCACCAAGCCAGGTGGTCCTTATTCTTTTCATGCTTTCTTTCAGACTGGGCTCCAAGAATGCCAAGCCAGATGCCCTCTCCAGTCAGTTCCAGTCAGAACCTATCCTTCCTGCCCACTGCCTAGTGCCCACCATCTGGTTTGACATCGAGAAGGTGGTTCAGGAGGCTCTGACCAGCCATCCAGGCCCAGGTAATGGATCACATAATGTTCTGTTTGTGCCCCTTTGTGTACGTTACCAGGTGCTTCAGTGGGGGCACACTTCACTTCTCACTTCTCACCAAACCCTCTTCGTTATCAGGCAACATTTCTGGTGGCCAACGATGTGGCAGGGCATCAATACTTTTGTGGCAGCCTGCGACATGAGTTCCAGAAGCAAGACAGGTAACCAGCCCATGGCCGGACTATTCAGACTGCTACCTGCACCTCATTGTCCCTGGACCCACATTGCCATGGATTTTGTCACCGGCCTCCCCAGTTCCAAGGGTAATAACTGTATCTTGGCTATTGTTGATCGTTTTTCTAAAGCAGCTCATTTTGTCCCTCTCCCCAAGCTGCCATCTGCTAAAGAGACTGCTGAGCTCCTTATTAACCATGATTTCAGGATTCACGGCCTGCCACTGGACATTGTGTCCAACAGAGGTCCACAGTTTTCTGCTCACTTTTAGAAAGAATTCTGTAAACTCACTGGAGGCATCCCTAGCCTTTCCTCAGGTTACCACCCTCAGACAGAGTGCACTAATCAGAGCTTAGAGGTTGCCCTATGTTGCCTGACCTCAGGTGATGCATCTTCCTGAAGCCAGGCCCTGCCTTGGAATGAATATGCACACAATAGCCTGCCATCATCCTCTACTGGATTGACCCCATTCCAGTGTTGTCTCAGGTACTAGCCACCACTCTTTCCCGAGCAAGAGGAGGAAGCATCTGTCCCTTCTTCCCAAGCCTTCAATCGACGCTGCCACAGGGTGTGGGCACATGCCAGGCATCGTCTGCTACACTCCAGCCAATTATATAAGAGGAAGGTGGACTAACGCTGCACTCCAGCCCCAGTCTATCATCCCAGACAGAGGGTTATGTTATCCACCACCAACCTTCCTCTTCAAATCCCCTCCTATAAGCTGGCACCCAGGTTTGTTGGTCCTTTTCCCATTTCCAAAGTTATTAACTCCACTGCTCTCAGGCTGATTTTACCTGTGTCCATGTGTCATGTTCACCCTTCCTTACATGTCTCTAAATTGAGACCCCTGGTCTCCAGGTCTTTGTCCCCTCCCTTCAAGATCCCTCCCCCCAGGTTCATCAATGGAAGTAAGGCCTATACTGTCAAGAAGCTGCTAAAGGCCTGTTGGCAAGGTCGGGGGTCGCAGTACCTGGTTAATTGGAAGGGGTATGGCCCGGAGGAGAGGTGGTGGGTCCCAGCACACTTCATCATGGACCCCTCACTCATCAGGGACTTCCATCACAAGAACCCAGAGGCCCCATCTGGGACGCCTAGAGGTGTCTGTAAGGGGGGTGGGGGTGGGGGGTTACAAGCCAGCCGGGAACATCTAGGTCCTGATCCAATCTTTTACTCCACTCCCTGGTTTTCCCTGAGCCTTCCCTGTGCTGTGGCCAGCACACCTGTCTCTCATGAGCTCATCCATGGCTCTATATTATGCCACTCAGAGAGTCACTAGGCACGGGATTGTCTTTGCCTCAGGATACGTTATTTTGCTTTTTTGTTGTTTTGAATTCTGTTATTTTGCTGTATGCTTTGGGATTACTCCACTTGTTCTGTTGGATTACTTTTGCCTCTTGTTGTTTTGGAACTGTGAGTGCATTTCTCCTGCCGCAGAAGTATGCTGGACTTTTAACTTTGTTTTTGCACTATGAGCTCTTTTCCTGCTGTGGGGTTGCATTCTGGACTTGATGTTTCTTTCTGCTTCCGCACTCATCTGAAACTTCCTCTCTTCCTGTTTGACACTAGTCCCCATTTCCCTGTTCTCCATTCTGGATTTTCTCCTGGCAGCTGCTCCCCTCCTCTAGTGCTTCATGTTCAAGATCAAAGACCTATCTTCTTCACTCCTGTGCATGAGTTTGCTTTTTGGGTCTAGCAAGCACCCACAGCCATTTGGCTTGTGACAATACTTACAGTGGTGCTTGAAAGTTTGTGAACTCTTTAGAATTTTCTATATTTCTGCATAAATATGACCTAAAACATCGTCAGATTTTCACACAAGTCCTAAAAGTAGATAAAGAGAACCCAGTTAAACAAGTGAGACAAAAATATTATACTTGGTCATTTATTTATTGAGGAAAATGATCCAATATTACATATCTGTGAGTGGCAAAATTATGTGAACCTTTGCTTTCAGTATCTGGTGTGTCCCCCTTGTGCAGCAATAACTGCAACTAAACATTTCCCATAACTATTGATCAGTCCTGCACACCAGCTTGGAGGAATTTTAGCCCATTCCTCCATACAGAACAGCTTCAACTCTGGGATGTTGGTGGGTTTCCTCACATGAACTGCTTGCTTCAGGTCCTTCCACAACATTTTGATTGGATTAAGGTCAGGACTTTGACTTGGCCATTCCAAAACTTTAACTTTATTCTTCTTTAACCATTCTTTGGTAGAACAACTTGTGTGCTTAGGGTCGTTGTCTTGCTGCATGACCCACCTTCTCTTGAGATTCAGTTCATGGACAGATGTACTGACATTTTCCTTTAGAATTCACTGGTATAATTCAGAATTCATTGTTCCATCAATGAGAGCAAGCCGTCCTGGCCCAGATGCAGCAAAACAGGCCCAAAACATGAAACCACCACCACCATGTTTTACAGATGGGATAAGGTTCTTATGCTGGAATGCAGTGTTTTCCTTTCTCCAAACATAACACTTCTCATTTAAACCAAAAGATTCTATTTTGGTCTCATCCGTCCACAAAACATTTTTCCAATAGCCTTGTGGCTTGTCCACGTGATCTTTAGCAAACTGCAGATGAGCAGCAATGTTCTTTTTAGAGAGCAGTGGCTTTCTCCTTGCAACCCTGTCTCCTCCAGTGACCGCGCCCTATAAAAGGAGAGTGAGAAGGGGAGGTCAGCACCAAGGGCTTGCTAGTAGCCTGTGTGTGTATGTGTGTGTGTGTGTGTGAGAGAGTCTGAGTTGTGTGCTGAAAAGCAGCAATAAAGGAAATAATTAATTCGCAAACAACCGCCTGCCATGCTTCTGTGCTCCACCCACATCAGGGTCTTTCTACACATGCCTTGCTCTTGGAGTGATCTTTGTTGGTCGACCACTCCTGGGGAGGGTAACAATGGTCTTGAATTTCCTCCATTTGTACACAATCTGTCTGACTGTGGATTGGTGGAGTCCAAACTCTTTAGAGATGGTTTTGTATCCTTTTCCAGCCTGATGAGCATCAAGAATGCTTATTCTGAGGTCCTCAGAAATCTCCTTTGTTTGTGCCATGATACACTTCCACAAACGTATTGTGAAGATCAGACTTTGATAGATCCCTGTTCTTTAAATAAAACAGGGTGCTCACTCACACATGATTGTCATCCCATTGATTGAAAAGACCTGACTCTAATTTCACCTTCAAATTAACTGCTAATCCTAGAGGTTCACATACCTTTGCCACTCACAGATATGTAATATTGGATCATTTTCCTCAATAAATAAATGACCAAGTATATTTTTGTCTCATTTGTTTAACTGGGTTCTCTTTCTCTACTTGTAGGACTTGTGTGAAAATCTGATGATGTTTTATGTCATATTTATGCAGAAATATAGAAAATTCTAAAGGGTTCACAAACTTTCAAGCACCACTGTACATAATATATATAAAACATCTAAGTATCTGATCATTATCTGATTGCATTAGTTACCACATAAGTGGTCCATAATCCAGTATTTTATTAATATCATTATTGCATTTTACATAAATCTAAAATCTGATAGATCCTAGTCCAATAATGAGATTGTTCAGTATAAGTATACTGTTATTTGGTATCTTTCATTTTCTTACATCTGATCATGTGAACCAGAAAGAGAAAAAAAGCTTGTCTCTTCTTTAGATGAAAACCTAAACCAAGTGGAAAGACACCATTAGGTGCTATTGAGCAACCATAAAAACTGCCAAATAAATATTTACCAGTGATGAGATTAAAAAGCATCTTATTAGCACTCAGTAACAAAAAGTCACTTGTATTTCCAATGAACCAAGAAATACAACATGTAGTGAAAGTTCATTATGTCTAACTATTCAAACTATTCTTTAAGTTCGTTTCTTAAGACAAGGATTTTTTAAGATGTTACCTTGTTGTTGACAGTTTCGGCGATAAACTTCCGCCTTCTTCAAAACAGTCACCAGATGTCGAGTGGTGACGTGCCTTATCAGCTGATGTTACTCTATGGAGGAGTGAACGTCCCGCCCAATTTGACAGGTAGTCCACGCCTCCTGCTGTCAGGTCGCTCCTCCAGGACTGCGCTCCAGGTGTGCGACAGCGCATACGCTCCCTCATCCTGGTTCATAGTCCTCTGCGCCAGGCCCGGCCCTTACCAATTTGACACCCTAGGCAAGATTTTAGGTGGCGCCCCCTCCCCAACACCAGTTAAAGCCACTGATAGTGTATCTATACTAACAAGAAATGGAATAGCTTTGTCTTAAAACATTCTTTTATTTAAACAAAAAAATTGCACGTTCAAAATACTTAATTAAAGGCATTAAATAAAGCAATTGCACATTCAAAATATTTAATACTGAATTAAAGAAACAAATACAAAATATGAACTGAATATATGAAACATAATATTGTCAGGGGCTTGTCAGGGGTGCCAGGGTGAAATTGGTAAGGGGGCCAGATTTTTTTCAAGTGGGACCTTGGGGGCCGAATTACACTTTTGGCCTGAAAAGACCAGACACTAACTCAACAAAAGGACATTATTTTATATGATTTTTGAAGGCCTATACGCCCAAAAGGAATTGTAAAGCTATAGCCTCAAAATGAGGCGCACAATAACATGGCAGACAAAAGCAATTTACCCTCTGAAAATGTGACAGTCTAAGCATGCAAGTAGCCTACATTTATAAAAAAAAAAAATGCTACAGAAATAGACTAAGACACAAATAACACAAGTGTAAACTGTAAATGACTTAGATCAGATTTATTGATCTTGCACATCAAAAACATGTCAATGCATAGGCCTAATTAGGCCAATTAAAACGATTGGCAAGTAGGCCTAAATGAGTCAAAAGAAAGAAGAAGTGCCAGGGTAAATAATTCCACCAATAGGTCAAGTGACTAAATATCCAGTAGCATTAGTTTAAAAGAGCCAAATATGACTGAACATACCAATAAAAACAAACTACAGATGGCACATTAACTTTGCTGGTCAAGTCCCACATATATTTCCACACACCCATCCTGTTTATTCCCCCTCAAGCACACAGCACAAGGTTACATGGGGGAGAAATACCAGCTACATTTTACATGTGGAAGCCATAAGTCTTTTACTTTTTACCAGCTTGTCGACATTGGGGGACAGACTCTGGGTAGTTGCTATTTTCATGACATCGTTGAGATGTCCATGGGTCAGACGACTACGCAGTTTCGATTTATTAATATTCATTACTGAAAATGCCTGTTCACATAAATATGTTGTCCCGAACATACAGAGTATTTTACCGGCAAAGGCCGTGATAATTGGGTACTCTGGTGGCAATGACTGATAGAAAGATTGGATTCCAACAGATGCGTATTTATCCTTGACGAATGCACCCTCCGAAAATGGCTTGGACACTTTTGCGATCTCCCACGCGATGATGTAGCTCGCCTTCACTGCCCCTAACATGAAATAAAATGTACAACAAAGATATTGAGATACCCCTCTTTGAAAACAGCCGCATTTAACATTAAAGGAGAACTGAAGATGATGTATGATATTAAAACGAACCTTCATGTGTCTCTCGAGACTTTGAGAAAGCTGCTTGCTGTTTTTGAAGGTTTGAGGCAAGCTCATTTAGCTTTTCAGTCCTGCGTTGCCCGGTGAATTGGCTGTATTTGTCTGCGTGGGTCTCGTAATGTCTTTTGACATTGTATTCCTTCGGTACAGCCACTTGTTGCGAACAAATCAGACAAACAGGTTTTCCCCCTACTTCCCATAAAAAGTATTTCTCTCTCCATTTTTCCTGAAAGATGCGACCCTCAGAATCAACTTTTCTCTTTTTAGACAACGTCTTGTGAACGAGCAACAACTAGCCTACTCTACATTAAATCCGGGTCATTGCACCTGCGCGTGCTGCAGCAAGCAGAGAGCAGCTAAAAACGAACCGATGGATTACACGAAAATGGAATCAAATTGAAACATTAGATTTAAAATCATTACGAAAAAAACCCACAAAACATTCGATTTTTATTAATTTATTATTAAAAAAAAAAAGTCTCATGAACCACCGGGCCAGATGTGATGACCAATCGGGCCGTATCCGGCCCGCAGGCCGTTACCATGGCACCCCATTTACGAATTACAACACTTGTTTACATTTTTTTATTTTGGGAGTACTGTAAATGTAATACTTTATGTAAGCCTTACATAAAGTATTACATTTACAGTACTCCCAAAATAAAAAAATGTAAACAAGTGTTGTAATTCGTAAATGCAATATAAATAAGGCATTGCACAAAATAAGATATTAAAGAAACCAGTGTGCATGAAAAATACAAGGATTTAAATAAAAATAAAAAAATATAAAATTGTGATATTAAAAAGACCTCTAGTGGTGTTTTTTGGTACTGCCTTCAACTTCAACTATTGAAAAACTAAATGTAGAACAGGGGGGGAAAACTGTTGATATGTAACTATATGTGTATATGTTGATATTGAATATAGTACAAGGGAAATACTAGTTTACTATATGTTGATATGTTGTGCTGCTTTCCTATTTTTTTTCTCAGCACTTTGATGTCTGTCCTGTCTCTGTCCACGTATGGGAGAGTGAAAAACGTAATTTCAGCTCCTTTGTATGACTGGTGCATGTGAGGAAATTGACAATAAAAGTTGAACTTGAACTTGAACAACACCAGCGCATCCTCAATCTCACATAACCTGCTACAGCTTTACCCTCCTAGTCTTTCTTGCAGCAAAGTCATCTACAACATCATATGATAACTGATTTGAGACCACATGGTTGATGCTTATAATGGCAAGTCCACTGAGGCGGTCTTGCATCATAGTAGATCTCAGATAAGTAGATCTCAGATAAGTCGGACGAGAGGGGGCGCCTTGGGAAAGTAACAGGTATTAATAATAATTATTATTATTATTTACTGAATTCCTCACCACCCACTTGGTGAGTTGCTTTTGTGTCTTCTTCCTTTACAGGAGAGAAAGTGTGCCATTTATGCTATTTGTAAAGAGAACACATCTGAGTGCTTGTTTCGTTTCCCTGCAGTCTTGACGCACTGAGATTGTTTCTTGTTTTCAACGCGTTTATTATATTTTCCTCCAGGAAGCTCTTCGCAACATGGTTGCTTGAATGAGCTGCTAAACTGTCATTTTAATGAGAACACAGATCAACAAAGCAACTTTGTTTTATTAAAAAAAAAACATGCCAGGCACCATTGGAATATCTCGCTGCGAAGCGTGTTCGGTGCATAAAAGACCTTTACTTCAGCCCAGACTGCTCAATGACACCGACAGACTGCTCCAAGTGCAGCCATATTCAAAACAAGCAACAGATCTATGTCAGTTATCTATGTTATGCAAAAACACTCTTTAGCCAACAACACTTAGGCCGAATCCCATTTCACCCCTTGGACCAACCCCTTGGCCCTTCCCCTCCATTTTGCGCATTTACGTGAAGGGGTAGGGGTATCCCAATCCCAGTTAACGCGGAGGGGTAGGGGAAGGGGTAGGGCTTCTGTACCCCTCCAAACGGAGATTTTCCTGGAGCTGACTCCGAACGAAGGGGTTTGAGTGATTTCCCACAATACCATGCAGATTTCAGCGAGATTTCATGCAGATTTCAGAAAGATGGCGGTTCCCGCGGTGAAAGATTGTCATAAATGTATTTTCTCCATTATTTACGTGTTTTAAGTTGTTATCCAGAGGAAACACGCCGCTTGATTCGCTTTCGAGCTGAGAATGAGCAGCGATTTCTGAAATCCAAGCTGCTGCTAAAAAGCTTTGGGAGTGAGTATTGTTTTCGGTTGCTTGACTGCGTATGTTTTGTTCTGTTATTCGCTTTTATTGTTTACATGAGTGTTCTGACACCTCATTCTGTTGGATGTGGTGCACGAAGCGCCAAAGATATCCCATTCAGTGGTGTTAGTTAACAAATCACACCCTGCCAGCAGAGATTTCTGGTTCTGGCTCTGACTGTAGCGGCTGGTCACAGCCAATGACGCATTTGGTCGCGTTTTGCTAACGTAAACGCTGACGGAGGTACGCGATGACGTATGCGATCGATGAAGGGCTATCCCAATACGTAGGGGTTGAATTTCAAGCCCTATCCCTTGTAGCTCAGTTTCAAGGGGAAGGGCCAAGGGGAAGGGGGAGGGGTAGAAATTAGAATTGGGATTGGGCCATAGTCTCTTTTCAATGTAAACAATCCTCACTTGGTGATTTTATGTCCAGAGAATAGCCGCGGATGCACACTTGCGCGCCCGAAGACACACTATAGACAGGGCGAACCACTGTTGAGCGCTTATTGTTTCATGATTAACAACCACCACCACACCCACCCCGCTTTTTTTGACAAATCGCACCCTGACTACATGCTTTGCTGTACAATTAAATTAGGCTAAGACATTATAATGCTGACTCGTTTTCAGAATAGTGGAAGTCATAATTTTTCTCCCCCCGTTTCTGCGCCCCTGGATGGACGCAGCACCCTTAGCATTTGCCTATATTGCCTATGCCATGGGCCGGCTCTGCTCTGCGCCCGCTTGCGTATCTCCACTGCCTCTAAAATCCACCGCTGGTATCTATTTTCTTCAGCGCGAATGACTCTGGCCACAGAACGCATCCAATGATCCATGAGGAAATACCACATCAACACCCTGGTCAAACCATACAAGAACCTCCGACAGCTGCTAGTTCACCCCAAAGACAAAATACAACTGGACAATAAATGTAACGTCATATATGAAATCCCTTGCCGTTCATGTAATAAACTCTATATTGGTGAAACGGGCAGATGCTTCCATACTCGCAGAAAAGAACACCAAATAGAATGTGAAAAAGAAACAACAAAAAGACTCACAAGATCCGAAAAAGAAAAAGCACACCAAGAAAACCTAAAATCAGCCATTTCAGACCACTGTAAACGGCAAAATCATATAATGAATTGGGAAGAGGCCAGAGTCATTCGCGCTGAAGAAAATAGATACCAGCGGTGGATTTTAGAGGCAGTGGAGATATGCAAGCGGGCGCAGAGGACTATGAACCTGGATGAGGGAGCGTATGCGCTGTCGCACACCTGGAGCGCAGTCCTGGAGGAGCGACCTGACAGCAGGAGGCGTGGACTATCTGTCAAATTGGGCAGGACGTTCACGCCTCCATAGAGTAACATCAGCTGATAAGGCACGTCACCACTCGACATCTGGTGACTGTTTTGAAGAAGGCGGAAGTTTATCGCTGAAACTGTCAACAACAAGGTAACATCTTAAAAAATCCTTGTCTTAAGAAACGAACTTAAAGAATAGAAGAAATACAACACTTTGGCTCATATTTTTTTGACATTATGTGAATTAATGAATTTTTCTATGCAAATGTTTGTGAATGCTAATAGTATTTATGTCTTTTAACATGCTTCTATGCATCTATGTACTAAAATGGTGAAAGAACATTTATAGGTTTATACTGATGTTTACGGTAGAGCTATGGCATGTATATATCACCACGGAAGAACAATGAAGTTTTCTTTTTTGGAACTTTGTTCAGCAAAGGTGGGATGAAGTGTTGGTTGCATACAAATTTTGAGCACTTTTGATTCACCTTGTTTTCACCTGCAGTTAATAATTTTTGTGCCAATAAATGGAATTTCATTTTCTAAAGAAGGACTCGGAAGTGTGTTTAAAACAACTACCTGCTCATTCATTCCACTGCCTTAACCTGGAAATTTAAAGCTATTGGATGGCTGATGGGGCTCAAAACATTGAAAATGTTAATGTAGTATTAACGTAACTAGCTAGAAGATTCTTGATGTATAAATGAAATAAATACAAATCTTTCACAACCAAATATCTGATAAATTGTGGTCTAATTTTTATGGAGCTTGACTGCAAGATATCAGAATTGTATTATTATTAGTAACTAAACTAGCTCTTGGACCTTGTCCATAGTAAAATAGATATAATATTAGGGATATTTGTGAATGTGTTTTGCATTGGGGGTCCTGGAACTTTAAGCAACATATATGTGAGCTATTTTAACTGTATTTGCAGTTATATCTGAGTGCACACTAAATGACTTTTAAAAACTCAGAAATGCTGACTCACACTATGTTTTCTCAAATAAATAAAAGTGAGAGAGCTATTGATCGTGTGACTGTGATTTTTTTTGTATAGTTTGTACAGAAAACTCTTGTTTGTACAGAGACGCGAGAGCGGGCCGAGAGGTTGCGCGGGAGCGAAGCTGCGCGAGAGCGGGCCGAGAGGTTGCGCAGGAACGGGCCGCGTAATAACAACAAACGCAATGCCCCCGAAGAAAGCTCCTACGGTCGAGGAGATAGATGATATTAAAAAATCCCTCGACTTTCTGGGGGAAGAAATCTTTGCTGTCAGGGTGCAGCAGAAGACCATCCTGGACCTGGTAGAAGAGGTCAAAGCTCTGAGGCTGCAGAATTCAGAGAAGGCAAAGAGGATCGCCATTCTCGAGAACCGAGTGGAGGAGCTGGAGCAGTACACCCGGATGAATGACATCATTGTGACCGGACTGCAAATTCAACCCCGCTCATATGCTGGAGCAGTGGCGAGAAGAGATGGAGAGGAACTGAACGAGGAGGATGCTAACTCTGTGGAGCAACAGGTGTTAGCATTCCTGCACTCCAAGGGGATTGAGGTAAAAAGCAATAACATTGAAGCATGTCACCCTCTCCCACGGAGAAGCAACACAGGCAAACCAGCTGTAATAATGAGATTTGCCAACAGAAAGCATAAGATGCAATTGTTAAAACAAGGGAAGAAACTGAAAGGCTCAGATGTGTTTTTAAATGAGCACTTAACAAAAAAAAAAAATGCAGATATTGCAAAAAAGGCGAGACTCCTAAGGAAATAGGGGAAAATCCAAAACACTTGGACACAAAACTGCAAGATTTTCATCAAGTTGAGGGGATCTCCAGAAGAGGCCAAGATCTTGGTCATCCGAGATATTGGGGAACTGGACAAATTCTGAGGGAGCCAAATAAAGCAATTTACAATCATGACACAAGGACTGGACACAAGAACTGGACACTTTCCATTATACTGAGCACAAAATACAAGATATGGAAAATAATATTGATCCGGAAAATAATCTTTTCAGCAACATCAATATCAGCTGCCGGTATTGCACTGAATATCAATACAATGCAAAGATCAGAGACGGAAATAAGATATCAATTATTCATTTCAATATCAGAAGTCTGTATGCCAATTTCCATAAAATGAAGGAATATCTCAGTCAGTTCAATACTCCATTCAATATAATAGCCATATCAGAAACTTGGATCAACGATGAGATGGGAGTAGATTTTGAGCTGAACGGGTATGAATTAAATTATATCAATAGAAAGAACAAAAGAGGAGGGGGAGTGGCAATATATGTTGATAATAGTTTGGAATATAAAATTAATAATAAAATGACGGTAGCTGTTGATGATTGGATGGAGTGTATTACAATAGAAATATGCTGTGAAAAAATGAAAAATATAATGGTGAGCTGTATATACAGATCTCCTGGATCAAGCATAGAAGTTTTTATAGATTGGATGGAAAGTATGTTTATAAAATCAACTCAGAAGGTCATGTACATCTGTGGTGATTTTAACATCGACCTCTTAAATCATAAGAAACACAAAATGACAGAAGAGTTCATTAATTCAATGTTAAGTATGGGACTGTACCCAACTATTACCAGACCAAGCAGGATCACTTCTCACAGCACCACTTTAATAGATAATATATTTACTAATATCCTGGAAAATAATATAGAGAGCGGTCTACTATTAACAGACATCAGTGACCACCTACCTATTTTTAATGTATATTACTGTAATTATAGCAAGAAAAAGGATACTAAAAATTATAAATATATAAGAATGAAAACTGAAGAAACCATGATTGCACTAAAAAATGACTTAATAATACAGGACTGGAATGTAGTTTATAAAGAAAAAGATGTTGATAAAGCATATGAGGAATTTTTAATAATATTCAATGAACTATATAATAAAAATTGTCCTATAAAGAAATACAGTAATATACATAAATATACAAATAGTCCGTGGGTCACCAAGGGGCTACAAAATGCCTGCAAAAAGAAAAATATATTATACAGACAATTCTTAAAGCATCGAACTATAGAGGCAGAGGAAAAATATAAAAAATATAAAAATAAATTAACTAATATTATGAGGATATGTAAGAAAGACTATTATAATAAATTAGTGGAGAAAAATAAAAACAATATTAAAGGTATATGGACTGTATTAAATGGTATTGTGAGAAATGGATCCAAAACTACAAATTACCCGGAGTACTACACTGTAAATGATAAGACCATAAATAATATGGAGGATGTGGTGAATGGTTTTAATCAATTCTTTGTAAATGTGGGACCAGATTTAGCGGCAAAAATAAAGGAACCCGAGACAACACAATGTGGGGACATAGAAGATATGGGGGACAGAAATCCAAGTACAATTTTTCTAACTGCAACTGATGAGGAAGAAATTATCCAAATTGTAAGAAAATGTAAAAACAAAACTTCTGCAGACTGGAATGATATAGACATGTTAACAGTAAAGACAGTTATTGAGGGAATTGTGAAACCACTCACCCACATCTGCAATTTATCTTTTCAATCAGGTACATTTCCAGACAAAATGAAAATTGCAAAAGTGATACCATTGTTTAAAACCGGAGATAGACACGATTTCACAAACTACAGGCCTGTTTCTTTACTCCCCCAATTCTCCAAAATACTCGAAAAACTTTTTTCAGATAGACTGGACAAATTCATTGAAAAACACAACCTCCTTACAGACAGTCAATATGGATTCAGAACGGACAGATCAACATCGATGGCACTAATGGAACTAATAGAGGAAATCACAAAATGTATAGACAATAAAAAAATAGCAATTGGAGTATTTGTGGACCTAAAAAAAGCATTCGATACTATTGATCATAGTATATTATTAAGTAAACTAGAAAAGTGTGGTGTTAGGGGAGTTGGGTGGAGTTGGCTGTCGAGCTATCTAAGAAACAGGCAACAGTTTGTGCAGATAGGTGACCATAAATCTGATTTCATGAACATTACATGCGGGGTACCACAGGGGTCAATATTAGGTCCGAAATTATTCATAATATACATCAATGACATATGTACAATTTCGCAAGAACTGAAATTTGTTTTGTTTGCAGATGACACCAATATTTTTTGTTCCGGTGAGAATTTGCAGCAGACTTTAGAGATAATCACAACTGAAATAAATAAACTAAAAATATGGTTTGACAAAAATAAATTATCATTAAATCTAAGCAAAACAAAGATTATGTTGTTTGGGAGACATAAAATAGATTGTAATGTAGAATTGATAATAGACAATACTAAGATAGAAATGGTACAGGAAATTAAATTTCTTGGTGTGATTTTGGATCCTAAAGTCTGCTGGAAACCTCATGTAGGATACGTATGAGCAAAACTGGCAAAGTGCTCGGCAATTCTGTGGAAAACAAAATATATTCTTGATTGTAAATCTTTGCATACTCTATATTACTCATTATTTTTGCCATATCTGACTTATTGTGTCGAAGTCTGGGGAAACACCTACAAAACCACTCTGCAGCCGATATATACAATACAGAAAAGAGCAATAAGGACAATAAACAAAACAGGATACAGAGATCACACAAACCCACTATTCATAAAATCACACAGGTTGAAATTTATGGATCTGGTCAAATTCAGAACAGCACAAATAATGTACAAAGTAAGAAATAATCTATTGCCAAAAAATATACAAGGAATGTTCAGTGAGAGAGAGGGGGGATATAATCTAAGGGGAGACCTAAATTTTAAAAAACCAAAGGTTCGAACAAATATGAAAAGCATGTGCGTATCGAGCTGTGGGGTGACTTTATGGAACAGACTGGAGACAGAAATAAAACAAAGTGCAAATATAAATCTGTTTAAAAAAAGGTATAAAAAAATATTTTTAAACAAGTATATTGCAGAGGAAATATGTTAATGGAGGATGATGAGGGATAAATAGAATAGGGTTGATTGTTATATTAGAACTAGCTTAGTATATGGTATATATTTATTTATGGGGATAGATATCTTCATATTTACAGGGATAAGTATGTAGTAGATTTTTTTTTTGTAATTATATATTTATATAGATATTTATGTGTATATGTATATATATATATGTATATGGATATGGTATGTAGTATATATTTATTTTTGTAATTATATATTTATATGGATAATCATGAAGTGTATATGTGGTATATATTTTTATAAGTGTATTAATGTAGTTTGGATTTCGGGGTAGTTAAGAAGGGGTGGGAAATTAAAAAAAGTATTGTACTTCTTCCCACTCCTTTTTCGAACAATGTGCGGTGTATTGTAATGTATTAGCTCTTTATATTATTTTATTTATTCTTTTTTTGTCACTTTTTTCATTTTCTTTCTTTTGTATGTACAAATAGTTACATACATTTTTATACATGTTCGAAATAAATAAATTCATTCATTCATTCAGAAACAAGAAAAAAGAAATATAGGGAAATGTGGAGGAAATATTGTTGTGGAAATTCAGGCATTGATAATTGTCTATTCTGCAATCATTGCAAGACGTATGGTGCAGTAATAGCCATTTTATACTGTAGCCACCAGGAATTAAGCTCAATGTCATGTTTGTTTTTATTTTAATTTTTGTGTGTGCTTAACAATCAATTGGGTATGATGTGACAAATAATTTCTCATATAAGCATTATTCTTGTGCTTACCGTACATATTGCCTTCAACCTCCCATATAGATAGATGATTAACTGGTTCAGAGATCTACTAAAAACAGATGAATTTGATTTTCTTTTGGGCTGTCATTGCCTGATTATCAAACATGCTTGAAAATATTAGTGTCTTGGCAATTGCTCGAAGACTGAAAAAAACACATTGCTGCACACTACAATAATGTTTTTTAGACTGATAATACTCTTAGTCTGGAACCTAGTGAACCAGTATCAGGATCTAGTATTTACTGATCAAAGCATTTCTATAAGTCGTTCTGTAAAAGGGCATTTGCCAAATTTTCTGTCTGTCTGCTGCCATCCTCATGGTTGAGAGTTGGTGATCCAGGAAGCCATCAACTAACTTCCATGAATTCTCTTGGGTGATTATAGCACACCAGAGGGACCCAAACACTCATCTGCCAAATGCTATAAATGTAAATGTGCATAAGTGCGCACGCACACACACACACACTCACTCTCTCATTATTCTCACACAAATTACAGTTAACAGACTGGTCCTAATTTATCAATCTTTTAATAAAGTTGTGTTTAAATGCATGTATAATTCAAACCCAACTAAAGATTTATACATTTTTCCATACTACTTTAAGGGCTGCATGGTGGTGTAGTGGTTAGCGCTGTCGCCTCACAGCAAGAAGGTCCTGGGTTCGAGCCCTGGGGCCGGCGAGGGCCTTTCTGTGTGGAGTTTGCATGTTCTCCCCGTGTCCGCGTGGGTTTCCTCCGGGTGCTCCGGTTTCCCCCACAGTCCAAAGACATGCAGGTTAGGTTAACTGGTGACTCTAAATTGACCGTAGGTGTGAGTGTGAATGGTTGTCTATGTGTCAGCCCTGTGATGACCTGGCGACTTGTCCAGGGTGTACCCCGCCTTTCGCCCATAGTCAGCTGGGATAGGCTCCAGCTTGCCTGCGACCCTGTAGAAGGATAAAGCGGCTAGAGATAATGAGATGAGATACTACTTTATGTCACAAGGCAGTGTAACACACTTAAATAAAGTGCTAACTGCCCTCTTCTGCATAAATGAGCTCATAGATATTTAAGTAAAGTCAAGTTTATTTGTATAGTGCTTTTAACAAAAGACATTGTTGCACAGCAGCTTTACAGAAAATTCAAGCCTTTAAACATGAGCTAAGTTTATTCCTAAAAGTTTAGGAATAAACTTAGTTTATAAGTTAATTTATCCCCAATGAGCAAGCCTGTGGCAAAGGTGGCAAGGAAAAACTCCCTCAGACAACATGAGGAAGAAATCTTGAGAGGAACCAGACTCAAAAGGGAACCCATCCTCATTTGGGTGATAACAGATAGCGTGATTATAAATAACTCGCTTCTATAACCAAGTCCTATATAGTCACAAAGTACAACTGTGAAACCAGGAAAATCATTATAATTTTAACATGAAGTGTGTCTTTCCATTGTCCATATGAGGCCATCCTCCACAGAAGCAATGAGATGAGACTCTAGTCAGACATAGGGCATCAGGATGGATCAGGCGAGTCTGAAGAGCAGAACGCAGAAGAGGTCAGCATCTTACTGGTGTCTCAGGATCGACATGTAACTCAGAGAAGGACAGACAAAGGGAAGAGATGGGGGGCGCAGGTTGTTAGTGTAGGTACACAGTCCGTCTAAGAACTACAACACAGTCCCTTTAAGGACTACAACTACCATCACCAGCTTCCGCATTGACCTGCGTCACGTCGGGGCGGGATCATCTACGTCACATCCTCCATGAAAGCATAAGAAAGGGAACAATGCTTCCGTCTCCCTCTCTCTTGTCGTGGATGTCAAGCCATCTAGACATAAAGAGATACCCTGCACCAGAAAACCAGATAAAGATGTCTTTTTCTTCTTTCTTGCAAGAATCAGAGTTTCGCGCTTTTCTTTTACTTATCTTTGGCCACGGTAGAGTCCGGAATCGCGCAATTTTTAAACTCAGCTTGAGTTACAACCGGCTTTATTCATTATCAGTACGTACGACTGTAGCCCAAGCAGTTAATTTAAAATTAGAAGCGACCGGATCCTTCTAATTAATTCTCTGTGCACATTGTCTGATCAGAGACTTTCTTTCCATCACGAGCGACCACACGTCGGACCAAGAAATTCTCTGCGCCTCACGGAGGTCTCCACAACTGTGAAACTCCAAAAATCTCAGAACATCAGTCTCATAATCTCGCGTACAGGCGAGATACTGAAGTAAGACTTGGCATTTTGGGCAAAAACCTAGTCTTAGGAATTAGCTATTATGAAATGTGAATTTAAACTCAGGAACGGTTTAAATGTGTACACTGTAAACACGCAGCGTGTTGAATTGATGATTGTTCTATTTTGTTTTAATCTCTCAATTGTTTAATAGATAGGCTTTGCATGCTTCTCTCTCTATTCCTGGCTAACACTTTAATTTCATTATTACATGTATTTTGACCTCATCAAGATTTCAGTGGATTTAGTAATGTTATAAGCTAGTGAAATTAGCCTAAGGCTAATTCTTTTGTCCCATTAGCATCCAGGACTAATTGTATTGTCTCAAGGGAACACATGGCGGCCCTCCTCCACAGGCCTCACAAACACACCTTAGCTAGTATCCCTTTGTCTTAGCTAGCGACACAAGGCTAATCTGTGTCTCCACACGTGGCCAACACATCTTAGCTAGCAACCAGAGCTAAATCCATTGTTCTCAAACCCCACGTGGTGACACCCCCCCCTTAGCTAGCCTTCCTTTGCCTTAGCTAGCAACACAAAGCTAATTCTTTTGTCTTAGCAACCAAAGCTAATTCTTTTGAGTTAGCTATCAGAGCTAATTCTTTTGTGTAGGCCACACACACAAGGCCTCTCTCTCTCTCTCTCTCTCTCTCTCTCTCTCTCTCACACACACACACACACACACACACACACACACGCTCATCAAGTATATATCATATTTGTATATATTTCAATTGACATTATTCATTTTTATCTTTATAATAAATTCATTTATTATTGAAACTGTGTTTATTTGTGTTCCAATATCTTTGAAGTACCCAATCTCAAAGAATTCAAAGGTGCATATGAGTTATGTAATATGATAAGTGATCATAATAATTTGGAATATACCATAATTTAGCTGTTTGATAATTTATTATTAAGCACTAAAATTAATGGTATTAATTAATGAGACTGATCCAATGAGACTGATTCAATTTAATGATTTAATTATTAACCTTCAGATTTAATGAGATTGATCACTCAATTACCAATTGCACCAACATTAGGTATGCCCAATGTCACCTAAAGAGTAAGAACAGGATTCATTTTGCATTGAGTGCAAGCAGGGACTCTGGCAAAACTAACTATGACAGCATAACTAAAAGGGGAGAGCCAGAAGGTAACACAGACATAAGGGCACCCTGGGACATAAAGCAGCAGGCCGCTACACCATCAACAAATCCAAGTGAGTGAGTGAGATTGTGCATGTGTGTGTGTGGGGGGGGGACAGAAGGCAAAAAGAAACATCAAGTTTCACACAACCTAGCTACTGAACCAAAGCTTTCACAGAATCGCTTTACAAAAAAAAAAAAGTCCATACATCCCAGTTTAACAACACATTCTATGCCTGAGGACCCTCCAGATCTACTCCTTTACCAAATAAAAATTATTAACAAAAAGCTTGACTAACCAGATATGTTTTCAGCCTAGACTTAAACAGAGACTGTGTCCGAGTCCCAAACACTACTTGGAAGGCTATTCCATAACTATGAGGCTTTATAAGAAAAGGATCTCAGATGTTTAACAACTGGTTAGTGTCACAATGATTGAAGGGAAGAAAGTAACACCATGCCTCCCACATAGAGAGACTGAGACCGAGTTTTTAGGACTCCAGGGCATGGATGGCTGTGGCATCATCAGTATTTGAACTCACAATCTCCTGATAAAAGGGTAAATGCTTTTCTGCTGCAAATCTCAGGAGCACTGATAGGATTTCATATCTGACCAGACCTGAAAGGCGAGAAAACAGGAAACAATAAATATCGTAGCTGGACAAGATAGATTTTTGGGGAGCAATGCTGAATATTTAGACAAAGAATATAAAGGAAGTAAATATGTATAAGAATGGGAGGATGAAAGAGAGAGAGAGAATGAAGAGACAAGGGAGCGACATAAGGGAAGATGGAAAAATTGAGAGATTGATTGATTAAAAAAAAGAGTATACATCAATCAGCCATAACATTAACACCACTGATAGGTGAAGGGAATAACACTGATTATCTCATTCCATTGGAACCTGTCAAGGGGTGGGATATATTAGGCAGCAAGTGAACAGTCAGTTCTCAAAGTTGATGTGTCTGAAGACAGAAAAAAGGGTAAGCGTAAGGATCTGAGTAACTTTGACAAGGGCCAAGTTGTGATGGCTAGACGGTTGGGTCAGAACATCTCCAAAACAGGAGGTCTTGTGGGGCATTCCCAGGATGCAGTGGTACCAAAAGTGGTCCAAAGAAGGACACACTGCAAAACATTGAAAACTGTATTTGAGGAGAAAATTACTTAATACTGGTGAAATTATCCTGTTGCATGGACAGATATTTTTACTTGATAAGACATCTTAGAATAAATTGGTTGTAATCTAGATCTAGGTTTAATAATCTCAGAATTGGTGTCTTGTATTCTTCTAATAGGAAATGCTAGATTGTTTCAACTATTTTCAAGATAGTTTCACTTGTTAAGATATCATTTTTTGCAGTGCAACTGGTGAACCAGTGACAGGGTTATGGGTGCATTGATTAGCATGGTTAGCAAAGGCTAGCCTGTCTGGTCCGATCCCACATAAGTGTTAATGTAGCACAAATTGCTGAAAAAAAATTAATACTGGCTATGATAGAAAAGGTGGCAGAACACAGTACATTACAACTGTGCAGCGCATAGCTGCAGATCCATCAGAATGCCCATGCTGACCCCTGTCCACCTTCAAAAGTGCCTACAGATGAGCATCAGAAATGGACCAAGGAGCAATGGAAGAAGGTGGCCTGATGAATCACATTTTCTTTTACATAATGTAGATAATTGGGTGCATGTGTGTCACTTACCTGGGGAAAAGATGGCATCAGGATGCACTATGGGAAGAAGACAAGGTGTCACACTTCCTGGCTCACCCAACACTCAGGACTCCACTTCCCACAATCCCCCTCACACACCAGTCACTACCATGTGCACTCTGTCAGCCAACCTGGAGCCACTTCCTAGGAGTGGCTCCCCCGAGTTCTAATCACATCACCTGTACCTTTTTGTTTATGTCTGTATTTATACTCCTTTGTTTGTTTTGTTCCTTGCACAGTATTGCCTCCAACTTTTCGTGAGCCTACTGAGTGTTATTGCCTGTGTATGACCCTTTTTGCCTTCCATTTTTCCCCCATTTCACCTAGCCCTTGAGTTTGTTTGCCTGTTTCTCTTGCTTCCCAGTTTTTCGATCTTCGCCCATTTACTGATTACGATTTGCCTAGCCCTTGTGTTTTGATCACCCGTGTCTACTGATTCCTGGTTCTTGGACTATTGCCCATTTCCTGACCACAATTTGTCTATCCCTCGTTACTGTTTTGGATATCTCAGTATTGACCTGGCCTGGCTTTTGTACATTGTCTCTTTTCATTGATCTCATTAAAACCTTGAGTTCATTCACAATCCGCGAGCGTCTGGTTTGTTACAGCCGCGTTATACAAGGCAGCGTGATCCTATCAGCAATTTTCTGCTGGGAAACCTTGGGTCCTGGCATTCGTGTCAAGTGACGTTGTCAGTTTATTTGTATTGCACTTTTAGCAACAGATATTG
The DNA here is from genome assembly GCF_027579695.1 of Neoarius graeffei. Lineage (NCBI taxonomy): Eukaryota > Metazoa > Chordata > Actinopteri > Siluriformes > Ariidae > Neoarius > Neoarius graeffei. The sequence continues at coordinate 26,186,152 of NC_083580.1, read as the reverse complement.
TCACAAAGCAGCTTTACAGAAAAAGTAAGATTTTAAACATATGAACTAATTTTGTCCCCAATAAATTTATTTATCCCCAATCAACAAGCCTTCAGCGATGGTGGTAAAGAAAAACTCCCTCAAATGACATGATGAAGAAGCCTTGAGAGGAACCAGACTCAAAAGGGAACCCATCCTCATTTGGGTGATAGCAGATAGCATGATTATAAATAACTCGCTTCTATAAGGTTATCCTATATAGTCACAAACTACAGTTGTGTAACCAGGAAATTCATTATAGTTTTCACATGGAGTCTATTTTGTTGAAGTTATCAACTGTTCATTGATGGAAACTTGAGTGCAAAACTGTTCATGACAACTGCAGTCCTAAAGATATCAAGGCAATTGTAGTCCTTAGCCATCATAGCAAAATTGTGACCTGTATGGAGTGCTCCTTGGTTTTCATTTTGCTTGCTTAGTAGTGTTGCAGAGTCAGGGTCCTTCCAGAACAGGTTGATTTATACAGACCTCATGTGACAGATCATGTGACACTTTGATTGCACACAGGTGGCTCTTAGTCAACTTATTATGTGACATGAAGTGAATTGTTTGGAGTAGCTCTCATTTAGGGGTTTCATACGAAAGGGGGTGAATACCTATGCACACTCCATATTTCTGGGGGGGGGGGGTTCATCTTAATTATTGATGTATCACAATAAAAAAATTTTTGCACCTTTAAAGTGGTTGGCATGTTATGTAAATCAAATGGTGCTAAACCCCCCAAAATAAATTTTAATTCCAGCTTGTAATGTGACAAAACAGGACAAAGACCAAGGGGGATGAATATTTTTGCAAGACACTGTACAACACTAACAAATAAATGCATTTGTAAGTGTCTCTTCATGAGCTAGAATTACAGGATTCTTCATCCTCGTCAGTATTCTTGAGAATTGAGCTAAGAATCACACTTTTGTGAATCACAATTTCAGCACAATGGCTAACCAACAAACCCTATTTCCAGAAAAGTTGGGATATTTTCCAAAATGTAATAAAAACAAAAATCTGTGATTTCTTAATTCATATTAACCTTCATTTAACTGAGAAAAGTAAAAAGAAAAGATTTTCAATAGTTTTACTGACCAACTTAATTATATTTGTGGGTGCAATCAGTTAATTATTGCTATTAAGTGATCAATCTCGTTAAATCAGTCTCATTAAATTTTGAAGGTCAATAATTAAAATGAATCAATCCCATTGAATCGTTTAATTTGACTCGTTTGAATTGAATCATACCATAGAATCAGTCTCATTTGAAGTGAGTCATTCAGTGAATCGTTTAGTGAATCATTTAGTGAATCGTTCAATGAATCATTTAGTGAATCATACCATTAATCCTGGATAAATTACCAAACAGCTAGATTATGGTATATTTCCAAATTATTATGATCACTTACCATATTACATAACATATGCACCCTTTTTGAATTCTTTGAGAAGATTGGGGACTTCAGATATTGTTGTTCACACAAATAAACACAGTTTGTTTAATAAATGAATTTATTATACAAAGACAAAAAGATAAAATAATAAATCAATATATACAAGCAGTGAGGTGTGTGTGTGTGTGTGTGTGTGTGTGTGTGTGTGTGTGAAGGACTTGACCATGTGTTTAGCCTCGTGTAGCTAACTACACGTGGTGGAGGCCTAGCTTGTTGGTAGCTAAACAAAAGAATGTTATCTAAACAGAACAAAGGATTAGCTCTGTGTTTAGCCTTGTGTTGCTAGTGTGAGTTTGCTAAAGGCCCTATGGCCTAGCTAAAGTGTGTTTGTTAGGCCTTATGAGGCCTACTGAGCACGTGTTGCTAAAGACAAAGGGAAGCTATCTAAAGTGTATCAGGCCTGGTGAGCACGTGTTCTCTCAGTAACAAAAGATTCCGCACTCATAACATTACCAAACTCACTGAAACCTTGATAAGGTCAAAATGTATGATAAAGAAATTAGTGTTAGTCAGAATAAGAGAGCGAGAGAGAGAGAGAGAGAGAGAGAGAGAAGCATGCGCAGCCTATCTATTAAACACTTGAGAGAACATAGAACCAAAATAAAAACACGCTGCGTGTCTAATAGTGTAATGAATAAACCTGGGTTTAAATTCACACTATTTCAAATAAAAGCAAATTCCTAAGACTATCTTAATTATGCCCAAATGCCAAAATCTTACTTAATCCTGCCTTTAGCAAGATATGAAGAACTATTTGCCGGTGTAGTTTCGGGCCTCGCCGTGGGAGCACGTGAGTCGCTCGTGATGGAGGCGCAGAGAACTTTCGGGTCCAGCGGAGCACTTGGGTGGTTCCCGTGGAAAGCAGAGGATTCTTGGTCCGAACCTCAGCGTTTGTGAGGAAAAGTCTCTGATCAGAATAAGATGCACAGCGCTTTTGAGTTAAAAAGGATTCAATCGCTTCTTAACTTTTAACTGCCTGGGCTGCAGTCGTGACGTCACTTCTAATGCAAGTAAACTGGTTGTAACTCAGGTTGAGTTTAAAGATCGCGCGACTCTAGAGTTTACCTTTGCCAAGGGTAAGAAAGAAAATCGCGCTGAGTGATGGATCTTGCAAAAAAGAAGACGTCTTTCTGGGTGGAGAGCGCCTCTTTATACGTCCAGATTCATCGGAAGCCAGACGTGAGAGACAAAGATGGTGGAGCTTCCGCTTGGATTTATGCGTGCATGGCAGACTGACATAGGTGATCCCGCCCACACATGACGTAGGTCACACGGAAGTTGCCTGGGAATTGTAGTTCTGACACAAGATGGCGGCATGATACCTACATATTAAATCAATAAACATATGTCTTCCACATGAATTTATTAAGTTTTACTTCAAACTTTCTGACCTATGGTCCATCATGAGGGACAGAATGGAATGTGTATTTACAAACTAAATTAAACAAAAATAACAACTAAAAAAATCACAGTGGCTGACACCTTACAGTGGTGGTGGGGTTTGTGTGTCTCAATGACCCTGAGAGCTATGCTGGTTGGGACCTAGGTCCCTGGTAGGTTCAACCTTACTAGACTGGTTGATAGGTAGAGACCAGACGAAGATCAGCCAACCCTTTTTGGCCCTCTAGTTAATTGGGGGTTAGGCATTAGGCTAATCACCTATTCCTGTAAAAAAATTCTTGATTACCGAAATCTCGAGAAGCAGAGAAAATGGATCCACAGTTGGAGGAACTGAAATTGGACCTCACTTGAGTAAGGAGGGGGTGAGTGAACATGTGACATACTTGGGCCAAAGCCAAATGGAAGCCCAAGAACTGATGAAGCCAAGACTAGTGACTCCAAAGTCACAATTAAGGATAGGTAACTGGAATGTGAGGACAATGCATGCTACAGGGAAGGCCGCAGAGGCAGCGCATGTGATGAGGGATATGAAGATGCAAATCATGGGAATCAGCGAGTGTCGATGGACAGGCTCTGGCCAAGTTGTACTCATTACAGGCTCTTGCCTGTACTGAGTAAAATTATTGTACTCTGGGAGGAATGATGACAAGCATCTATTCAGTGTAGCAATAATGATGGAAGCGAGAGTGAAAAGGGCGCTGATAGACTGGTCACCTATAAGTGAGATAATTATCAAGGTGAGGTTTTATTCAAAGTTCATTAAGTTTACCTTAATACATATATACGCACCAACAAATGACACGGACGAGCAGGACAAGGACAGATTCTACGATCAGCTAGGGGAAGTGATTGACCAAGTTCAATGGCACAACATGTTGATCATAACAGGAGATAACCCCAATGGCTTGGAGAGAGTAATGGGTAGGTATGGCTTGGGCTCAGTTAAGAACGGCAATGGAGAAAGGTCGACCGAGTTGTGTGATTTCAAGGACTTAGTAATAACCAGAACATTATTTCCACATAAAGATGTACATAAACAGACATGGATATCACCAGATGGTAAGACAGAAAACCAGATCAATCACAAACTAATCAACTGCAAGTTCAGAACCTCTGTTATGGACACCAGGGCACTTAGATCAGCTGATATAGGTAGCGATCATTATCTGATAAGAACAACCATAAAGCTTAAACTTAGCAAAGTCCTTAGGAGAGAAAACATCAGAAACAAATTTGATATGCAGCAGCTCATGGATGACGAGGTGAGGAAAAGGTTTAAAATCCAGTTAAGGAACAGGTTCCAGGTCCTAACAACCAAAGAGAATGAGGGAAGTGGAGAAGAAGAAGGAGAAGAAGAAGAAGAGGATTTGGAACATAAGAGTGAAATCCTGGAGAAAGTCGGTGTTCAGACAGCAGAAGAGGTCATAGGTTATAAGAAAACACGGAAAAACCCCTGGATAAGTTTGGAAACATGATCCTTAATTGATCAAAGGAGACCCATCAAGCAGAAGATGTTGAAAGCCAAATCAGATAGGCTGAAGGAGAAATGGCGGGCTGACTATAGGAGCAAGGACAAGGAAGTAAAGAAGCAGGTACGATGTGACAAATGGAAGTGGTTAGAGGAAGTTGCTCAAAATGCTGAAACAGCTGCACGGAAACAACACATGAGGACACTTTACAAGCTTACTAAAACCCTTTGTAATGAAAAACCTAAGCAAACCACGGCAATAAGTGACAAAGGAGGAAAGATTCTTCAAGATAAAGTGAACAAGAACAAGAGATGGCTGGAGCATTTCAATGATGTCTTGAATAGAGAGTGTCTGGGAAACTTGATTAGTAAAGAAAACATAGAGTTAACTGAAGTAATAAAAGAAATAGACATATCTGCACCAACTAGAAGTGAGATAAGGGGAGCTATCAATAGCTTAAGGAACAGCAAATCAGCTGGAGTGGATAGAATACTTGCAGAGTTTCTAAAAGCCGACATCGAGTTTGCAACCAAAGTGGTCAAAGATATAAAGGATATTGTCTGGACAGAGGAGAGAGTACCATCTAAATGGAAGAGGGGGCTGATTTTTCGGCTTCCCAAAAAGGGGAACCTTCATCATTGCGAGAACTGGTGAGGAATTACGCTGCTTCCCATTGTCAGCAAGGTGCTGAGCAGCATTACAATCAGCAGGATGCGTGAGGGATCAGAGGCTAAGCTTAGGAAGGAACAGGCTGCATATCTTCATGGGGAGGGAACTATAGAACACATCTTCACATTGAGGAACATCATTGAGCAATTGATAGAATGGCAGTCATCATTATATGTCCACTTTGTGAATTTCGAAAAAGCTTTTGATTCTATTCATAGAGCCTTTGGGTTTTCATGAAGAGTTACGGAGTACCACCTAAAATCATTAATATTGTGAAGGCCTTTTATGAAGATTTCGAGTGTGCAATCTTAGATGATGATGGGGAAACAACTGAATGGTTCAAGCTCAGAATGGGAGTTAAGCAGGGGTGCAATATGTTGGGTTTCCTTTTTCTGTTAGTTATCGATTTCATTATGAGGCAAGCGCTAAGAGAGGGCAGCATGGGAATAAGATGGAATTTTACCACCAAGCTTGAAGACCTTGACTTTGCCGATGATATAGCATTTCTATCATCAAGCTTCCAAGATGGCAGCGCCCTGTTCAGCTGCGGCTGCATGGGCTCGCGACAGTTATGGTTTTCTCAATCAAAATACGCCACCTACGGTAGTAAGTCAGTAATTCCTCTCAGTAAGTTTATATATAGTCGCCAGCACTTGCTGGAAGTATGATCATCCAGTGATTTTGGCTTTGTAGACACAACTACTCAGGAGTGTTTGTGTAGACTCAGAGTGCTGCACCAGCAAGACCCAGGGGCCTACGTTGCAGCGGACTCCCCTAGCAGCACAAGCCGACGGAGGAGTAAGCGGAGGTGGTGTGACTGAAGGCGGAAACGCGGTTGTTGGGGGGGCTAACAGCTAAGCTAAAAGCTAACCCTTATAAAACGCCACTTCCATCCGTCTTCCTTGCTAATGTTCGCTCCCTGGAGAACAAAATGTATCATCTGCAGCTGGAATTAACATCAAAATGAGAGTTGAGGAACTGCTGCACTATAATTCTGACAGAGACATGGCTTAACTCTTCAATTCCAGACAATGTTGTTAGCATCGAGGGGCTAGCTACGTTTTGTGTCGACAGGAGCTGCACACTAAGTGGTAAATCCCGAGGGGGTGGTTTGTGTATTTATATCAATAACAGTTGGTGTAAAAATGCTAAGTTTGTCTTGAGCCATTGCTCACCGGACATTGAGTTTCTAACTGTTAATTGTAGACCATTCTATCTGCCCAAGGAACTTACTTTAGTTTCCATCACTGCTGTGTACATGCCCCCCAGCGCTAACACAAAGGAGGCTATGAGTGTTCTCTATTGGACCATCAGTGAGCTGCAATCCACTCACATGGAGGGCTTTTTCATTGTGGCTAGGGATTTTAACCAGGCCAACATGAAAATGAGGGAGAATTGTCTTCACCAGCATGTGGATTGTGCAACCAGGGGAGTGAACACATTAGACATGGCCTACACCAACATGAAGGATGCATTCAAAGCAGCCCCCACCCCCACCTTGGCTCTTCTGACCATTTATCCGTTGTGATAATCCCTGCATATAAGCCCCTGCTGATCAGAGGGAAACCTTCAGTCACTACGTTTACATGTACATAGAGAGAATCGAATTTCTGCCGTTGCTCGACTGAAATCGAAGTTCAAAATGCCATGTATACACCTTAATTCGGCTGAAATTGAACCGAACTTGATTTCTCGGAATCGAGCTACACGACCTAGTTTATGCGATTTCTGCCGAGCTACTTTGTGCATGTATACCCTATCGAGCTAGTTGTCGAGCTACTTCCGGAAGTGACGAGTGACGAGACCACAAGCGGGAAACACAACAGCCTCGGTCGGCATGACAACGAATCATGACAACGGTATGAATCTTTTATTTTTGTGGCATTGTTTGCACTGTTAAAATTTAGCTCACTTACTGTATCACCAAATACATCCGTACAACTGTTGCATAGCTGTGAATTGTGTACATAAACAAGTCATTGTGTGTGTGTATGTATATATATATATATATATATATATATATATATATATATATATGTCCAACATCTGAAGAATGTCAATAAAAACAAAACAATTGAACTTTTTGTGTGTTTATTAAGACAAGTTAAATTGTAAGCAAAAAAATATATATTTTTTTGTAAGCAAAAAATGGACTTTAGAAAAATATTATTGTGCAAAATAAGTTGTCTTACAAAACAGTGGTCTGCACCGGACAGTTTGTAGCCATAGTCTGTTAGAGCAAGCCTAACAGCTTGAACACGGAACTGCTAGTGTTGCCAGATTGGGGGTTTTAAGTGCATTTTAGCGGATTTGAACATGTTTTGGGCTGGAAAACGTCAGCAGTATCTGGCAACACTATAGCTCTTCTTCATGACGACAACCGGAAGTGTACCAACACGATGGGGCGTGTAGCGCCACGTGTGGCTCGGGTGCACAATGCACCTTGCACAATAGCCCGATTTCACTTGTGCATGTAGGATTGGATTTCTCTGGCACCCCTGCTGGGACCCTTTGCTCGATTACCAACAGCAGCTCGATTTGGACGTGCATGTAAACGTAGTCAGTGAGGCAGGTGAGGGTGTGGTCTGAGGGGGCTATGGAGGCACTACAGGATTGTTTTGAGTGCACAGACTGGGACATGTTCAAAGAAGCTGCCACTTATGATCAAACCGACATGCATGGAAGACGTCAGCAACATAAAGAGCATCACCACCTGGGCTAACCAAAAGCCCTGGATGATTTATGAAATACGCAAAATGCTAAAGGCATGGAACTTAGCCTTCAAGTCTGGTGACGAGAAGGCACTGAGAATAGCGAGAGCTAAATTGAACCATGCCATCAGATTAGCAAAGCGTGCTCATAGTCAAAAAAATCCAGGACTTTTTCCATGACACCAGCAACACCAGGGATATGTGGAAAGGCATACAGGCTATCACAAACTACAGGATAGCCCCTCCTGAGTGTGATGATGATGACGTGGACTTCCTAAATAAACTCAATAAATTCTTTGGGAGGTTTGAGGCACTAAATGCAGTGAAAGCTGTTCCCCATCAAGATGAAAAGTCACTTTGTCTTGATACAGCAGAGGTGCGGAGGACTTTGAGGAGAGTTAACACACAAAAGGCCCCGGGACCCGATAATATTCCCAGTCGGGTGCTCAGGGAATGTGCAGACCAGCTGGCTCAGGTTCTAACGGTCATCTTCAACACCTCACTGGATCAAGCCAAAGTCCCATCATGTTTCAAGACTGCCACCATCATCCCAGTGCCAAAAAATCCTCATATCACATCACTCAATGACTACCAGCCTGTCGCACTCACTCCCATTATGATGAAGTGCTTTGAGAGGCTGGTAAAGGAGTACATCACCTCCAAGCTCCCTCCCACATTCAACCCCTTCCAGTTTGCCTACCGGACAAACTGCTCCACTGAATACACCATCTCCTCCACTCTCAACCTGAGCCTTGCACACATGGAGGAGAAGAACACTCATGTGCGGATGCTGTTCCTGGACTTCAGTTCAGCATTCAATACTATCATTCCACAGCATCTGGTGAATAAACTGGGTCCCCTGGGCTTCAGCACCCCCCATGCAACTGGCTGCTGGACTTCCTCACTGAAAGACCACAGTCAATGTGGGTCGGACAGAATACCTCCAGTGTCATTACCCTCAGCACAGGATCCCCTCAGAGCTGTGTTCTGAGCCCTCTGCTGTTCACTCTGATGACACACGACTGTGTTCCCAGGGCTACCAGCAACCACATTGTGAAGTTTGCGGATGACATAACAGTGGTGGGCCTCATCAGGGATGATAACGACCTGGCCTATAGAGAGGAGGTGGAGTAGTTGGTGGGCTGATGCAGGGAAAACAACCTGATCCTGAATGTGGACAAAACTAAAGAGATCATTGTTGACTTCAGGAAAAAACAACCCAGCCACGCTTCACTTCTCCTCAAAAACACGACCGTGAAGGTGGTCAATAGCACCAAGTTCCTGGGGGTGCACATCACAGACAACTTCACCTGGTCTGTGAACACCGCATCACTGGTCAAGAAGGCACAGCAATGTCTGCACTTCCTGCCTAGGATGAGAAGAGCCCACCTGCCCCTGCCCATCCTCACTACATTCTACAGAAGCACCATAGAGAGTGTTCTAACCAGCTGCATCTCTGTGTGGTGTGGAGGCTGCAGTGCATCTGACTGGAAGAATGTGAGGAGAGCAGAGAAAATCATTGGGACTTCTCTTCCCTCCATTCAGGACATTACACCAAGGCGTTGCATATCTTGAGCCAGAAACATCATCAGTGACCCCTCACACCCTCATTATGGACTGCTCTCTCCTCTGGCCTCTGGAAAGAGGCTCCGCAGCATTAGGTGCAGGACCACTAGGTTCTGTAACAGCTTTTTCCCCCAGGCCACCAGACTGCTGAACTCCAAACCCAAACTCTAAATTTCTATTTATAACTTGAACATTCTAAATTCCATAGGTCACTTTATACTATTGCACTTTATAATATTTCTGCTGCATAATTTAATTTAATACTCTTCATATTTATTTCTGCGCTGAGCCAATTTGCAATGAAATTTCACTTGGTGTACACTTGTTGCATACTGAATGACAATAAAGGCTGTCTAAGTCTAAGTAAAAATCACATACAAACAAAAACCGACTGAGTGATCGAGGAAGTGGAGAGAGTTGGACTTAGGGTTAATGTGAAGAAGTGTAAGTTGTTACAGATTAACACCTGCATCAAGAAGCCAGTTAAGATAAATGGTCAAGAAATTGAAGAAGTAGAGAAGTTTGTCTACCTGGGTTTGTGTACCTCCGTTCTGCCACCAGTTTCCAATGCTGGTGGCAGAACGGAGGATATCAACAACAGAGTGGTAAAAGCAAGACGAGTTTTTCGGAAGCTAAGAATGATCTGGAGTAGTAAGAGTACCAAACTCGATGTCGGCTTTTAGAAACTCCGTAGGTATTCTATTCACTCTGGCTGATTTGCTGTTCCTTAAAGTGCATATCCTGGGCCAATTTAGTTTTTTTTAATATGAAAGTATGTCCCTTTACACACTCATTCAGAAGGGTAATTTTGCACAAGGCCATCTGTCTACAGCAGAAAAAAATAAAATAAAAAAACATGTCTGGAAAAATCCCAAGGGAGTCTGGAGCCAGATTTGTGACGTCACCTGCAGAACCGCCAGCAGGCTGCGAGAGCTTGCACGGTTTCAGTGCACAGCCTGTGTAGACCAAGTTTAGCAGCTAGCGATTTTGCATTGAAATATGGAATTGTCACCTGAGCGCAAGGCTATTTCACCTTTGGATGAAGAATATAATGAGATGTCAGAATTATTTCTTACCCTGGCAACAGTGAACTTGTGAATTGCCGATTTTCTTGGTCTTTTTCTTGGCTTTGCTTGGTCCTCAGCTTCGAGGGCCTCAGTGGATGCAGCACTTCGTCTTCTGTCAGGAGAGACGAACACAGCTGGCTCCTTTGGTGACGCTGACACAGATGGAGATGATGTTGCTTTGGGCATTCTGACAAATGGAACTGCATCTTTTTGCAGATCAAGTTGCCTCGCGAAGCTCATTTCCCACTGCAAATAGTTCTCAAAGTCGTTGGGCCTTGTGAAGTGAGCACCGCAAATAATACTGTAGTCAGTAGCCAATTTTTCTGGGTGCCTCACACAAAGCGCTCCCATTTCTATCTCATTGTCTGGTCTTTTGGAAAATGATGAGTACTAATCCCATTAAGATTGGTGTTGCTACACCGTCCTATGATACATCTGTTAACCATTTTAATAATCAAGTGATAACATTGAAGAAATGTGCAGAAAACCACCAGGTAATTTTCTCATAAACAAACCAGTGCTGACATAGGATTCAGAAGGAGGCGTCCCGCAAGTGACGTCAGGAAAATCAATGTCATCTCATCTCATTATCTCTAGCCGCTTTATCCTGTTCTACAGGGTCGCAGGCAAGCTGGAGCCTATCCCAGCTGACTACGGGCGAAAGGCAGGGTACACCCTGGACAAGTCGCCAGGTCGAAAATCAATGTTTGCCGGGAAATCCAAATGCCAAGTTTTTTCAGAGGTGGACGAATTCGCCTCAAATGGCTTGATTTCAAATTAATTTATCTGGTATTGCACAAGGTAAAAAAATTGGACTAAATGCAAAATGTGACAGATATTTGACCAAAGTTTAATATAAAATAGGAGAATTACATTGATCTTGCTCCTGAATTTACCCGTGATATGCACTTTAAGCGATTGATAGCTCCCCTTATCTCACTTCTAGTTGGTGCAGATATGTCTATCTCTTCTATTACTTCAGTTTGTTTTTAAAATGGTGGTGCGTACACACACAGCGGCTCCTCTCTGTCCTGACAGAATGGTGTTTTCGTGTTTTTTTTTTAAATAGCGTGTATCTGTTCGTCTTTGTCGCGTTCATCAGTCTTAAGGCGCACATACTCCCGTGAGTTTCTGCTCGACATCCGCAGAACTATATTCACAGATATAAATCCAGCAGATGTGGAAGTGCTATGTGACTACGGTTTGCTCCAGAGGCCTGCTCAACCACTGACCCCCACTCCTGCATCCAGCCCACAGTGGAGGCGCCACAGGCGGAACATGCGGAAGCAGAAGAGGGGCAAGCGCAGAGGTATCCAGGCTAGGCTAGCGGCTAGCCCTCACTGGCCGGCTATCCCTACCATCACTCTGGCCAACGTACGCTCGCTGGACAACAAGCTGGATTATGTCCGCCTACTCCGCTCATCTTCTAAGTCTATGAGTGAGTGTTGTGTCCTTGTGTTTGTGGAAACATGGCTTAATGACAGCATCCTGGACTGCGCCATTCAGCTAGCCTGGCTAACATGCTACCGGTCAGACAGAGCGCTAGTCGAGGGGGGGGAGCTCATGGTGGAGGACTCTGTGTTTACATCAGTGATGCCGGGTGCCACGATGCTGTTGTGGTCTGCAAACACTGCTCACCACTGGTGGAGTTTATAATTATTAAGTGCCGGCCATTCTACCTGCCAAGGGAATTTACAGCCATATTGCTGGTAGCAATATATATTCCTCCCAGCTCCAATAACAACAGGAGTGAAGCACTGAATGAACTCTATCAGCACATCAGTAAGCAGCAGACAGCCCACCCAGATGCTTTCCTCATCCTGGCTGGGGATTTCAACCATGCAAACCCCAAGAGCATGTTTCCAAAACTCTATGGACATATCAACTTTCCCACACGTGGAAACAATAATCTGGACAATGTTTACCCCATGCATAAAGGTGCCTACAAAGCCCTCCCCCTCCCCCACCTTGGGGCTTCAGATCACTCCACTGTTATGCTAATGCCAGTATACAGGCTGCTGGTTAAAGTCACCAAACCAGCTACAAAGCAGGTACGTGTGTGGCCAGAGGGGTCCTCAGAGGCACTCCAGGACTGTTTTTCCACCACTGACTGGAGCATGCTCAGACAGGCGGCCACCTACAACAACACTACAGATCTCCAGGAGTACACGGAGACCGTCACTGCCTGCATGAGGAAGTGCATGGATGACATTACAGTCACCAGAACCATCTCCATTCGGGCAAATCAGAAGCCATGGCTGACAGGGGAAGTCCACAGGCTCCTGAGGGCTTGGAATGCCGCCTTCAGAGCCGGGGACGAGGTGGGCCTGAGGACAGCTAGGGCCAACCTGTCACGAGGCATCAGGGTGGCCAAGAGACAGTATTCCAGGAACATTGCTGACCACTTCAATGACAGCAGAGACACCAGAAACTTGTGGTGGGGGATTCAGACCATCACAGACTACAAGCCCTCACCGCAGACCTGTAATAACTCCATGTCTCTGCTGAATCAGTTGAACAACTTCTTCGCTCGCTTTGAGGCAGACAACAGCACCATGGCACAGAAGATCCCACCACCTCCCGGCAACCAGGTGTTGACGCTGTCCCCAGACAGCGTGAGGAGAGCTCTCAGGATGACAAATGCACAGAAAGCCCCGGGTCCTGATAACATTCCTGGTTGTGTCCTGAGAGACTGTGCCGAGGAGCTCACAGATGTCTTTACAGACATCTTCAACATCTCGCTGAGCCAGGCTGTTGTCCCCACATGCCTCAAAGCCACCACCATCATCCCGGTCCTGAAGAAGCCGTCTCCCTCCTGCTTCAATGACTAGCGCCCGGTCGCACTCACTCCCATGCTCATGAAGTGCTTCGAGCGGCTAGTCATGTGGCATATCAAGTCTGCCTTCCCCCCCGCCCTGGACCCTTTCCAGTTTGCACATCAGTCCAACCATTCGACCGATGATGCCATCTCCACTGCCCTCCACTCAGCCCTCACCCACCTGGAGACCAAAGACTCGTATGTCAGAATGCTGTTCATAGACTTTAGCTCAGCATTCAACACAATCATTCCTCAGCAGCTCATTCATAAACTGGACCAGCTGGGACTCAACACCCTCCCTGTGCAACTGGCTGCTGGACTTCCTGACGGGGAGACCACAGGCTGTACGGGTCGGCAGCAACTCCTCCAGCACCATCACATTGAACACAGGGGCCCCCCAAGGATGTGTGCTGAGCCCCCTCCTCTTCACTCTGCTGACCCACGACTGCACACCAACATCCAGCTCCAACCTCTTCAATAATTGACTCAAAGGCTATTTCATGGGCAGGTGTGGGCAATTCCTTCGTTATGTCATTCTCAATTAAGCAGATAAAAGGCCTGGAGTTGATTTGAGGTGTGGTGCTTGCATTTGGAAGATTTTGCTGTGAAGAAAACATGCAGTCAAAGGAGCTCTCCATGCAGGTGAAACAAGCCATCCTTAAGCTGTGAAAACAGAAAAAACCCATCCGAGAAATTGCTACAATATTAGGAGTGGCAAAATCTACAGTTTGGTACATCCTGAGAAAGAAAGAAAGCACTGGTGAACTCATCAATGCAAAAAGACCTGGATGCCCACAGAAGTCAACAGTGGTGGATGATCGCAGAATAATTTCCATGGTGAAGAGAAACCCCTTCACAACAGCCAACCAACTGAACAACACTCTCCAGGAGGTAGGCATATCAATATACAAATCTACCATAAAGAGAAGACTGCATGAAAGTAAATACTGTACAGAGGGTTCACTGCACAGTGCAAGCCACTCATAAGCCTCAAGAATAAAAAGGCTAGATTGGACTTTGCTAAAAAACATCTAAAAAAGCCAGCACAGTTCTGGAAGAACATTCTTTGGCCAGATGAAACCAAGATCAACCTCTACCAGAATGATGGAAAGAAAAAAGTATGGCGAAGGCGTGGTACAGCTCATGATCCAAAGCATACCATATCATGTGTAAAACACGGCGGAGGCAGTGTGATGGCTTGGGCATGCATGGCTGCCAGTGGCACTGGGTCACTAGTGTTTATTGATGATGTGACACAGGACAGAAGCAGCCGGATTAATTCTGAGGTATTCAGAGACATACTGTGTGCTCAAATCCAGCCAAACTGATTGGTCGGCATTTCATAATACAGATGGACAATGACCCAAAACCTAAAGCCAAAGCAACCCAGGAGTTTATTAAAGCAAAGAAGTGGAATATTCTTGAATGGCCAAGTCAGTCACCTGATCTCAACCCAATTGAGCATGCATTTCACTTGTTAAAGACTAAACTTCAGACAGAAAGGCCCACAAACAAACAGCAACTGAAAACCGCTGCAGTAAAGGCCTGGCAGAGCATTAAAAAGGAGGAAACACAGCGTCTGGTGATGTTCATGAGTTCAAGACTTCAGGCAGTCATTGCCAACAAAGGCTTTTCAACCAAGTATTAGAAATGAACATTTTATTTACAATAATTTAATTTGTCCAATTACTTTTGAGCGCCTGAAATGAAAATGACCTCAGAAAAAGCGTTGTTGATGCTCATCAGGCTGGAAAAAGTTGTGGAGAAGTATAGATAAGGGTTGGGTTATAAAAAAAAAAATACCAAACTTTGAATATCCGACGGAGTACCATTAAATCCATTATAGCATAATGGAAAGAATATGGCATCCCTACAAACCTGACAACAGAAGGCCACCCACCAAAACTCCTAGAACATGCAAGGAGGGCATTAATCAGAGATGCAACAAAGACACCAAATATAACACTAAAGGAGCTACAAAGATTCACAGCGGAGATGGGAGTATCTGTCCATTGGACCACTTTAAGCCATACACTCCACAGAGTGGGGCTTTATGGAAAAGTGGCCAGAAAAAAGTCATTGCTTAAAAAAAATAAGAAAATATGTTTTGAGTTTGCCCAATAGCATGTGGCAGACTCCCCCCCCCAAAAAAAAATGGAAGAAGATTCTCTGGTCAGATGAGACTAAAATTGAACTTTTTGGCCATCATGGGAAACATCATATGTAGCACAAACCCAACACTTACCATCACCATCAGAAAACCATTGCTACAGTGAAGCATGGTGGTGGCAGCATCATGCTGTGGGGATGTTTTTTATTTGCAGGGACAAGAAAGCTCATCAGGATTGATAGAAAGATGGATGGCACTAAATACTGGTCAATTCTGGAGGAAAACCTGTTTGAGTTGACCAGAGGTTTGAGACTGGGATGAAGGTTCATATTCCAGCAGGACAATGACCCTCAATATACTGCTGAAACTACACTGGAGTGGTTTAAAGGGAAACATTTAAATGGCTTGGAATGGCCGAGTTAAAGACCAGACCTCAATCCAATTGAGAATCTGTGGTATCACTTGAAGACTGCTGTACACCAATACAACCCATATAATTTGAAGGAGTTGGAGCAGTTTTGCATTGAGGAATGGGCAAAAATCCCAGTGGCTAGATGTGCTAAGCTAATAGAGACATACCCCAAGAGATTTGCAGCTGTAATTGCAGCAAAAGGTGGATCTAAAAGGATTGACTTTGGGGGGAGAATACCTATGCATACTCCAGAGTTCTGGTTTTTTTCCCATTTAAATTATTGTTAGTATCACAATAATAAAAAAAAAAACTTTGCAGTTTTAAAGTGGTAGGCATCGTGTAAATCAAATGGTGTTAACCCCTTAAAAATCTATTTTCATTCCAGGTTGCAATGCAACAAAACAGGACAAACACCAAGGGGGATGAATACTTTTGAAAAATACATTATACTTATATATCCCCAAACCTTTCAGCCATCCATCTTCTTCGGGCACTGCCGAGGGAATATACCATCCCTTACACAATCCCTGAAATAACTTTTTGTTTGAAACAGGTGCACCACG
Source organism: Neoarius graeffei (assembly GCF_027579695.1). NCBI lineage: Eukaryota > Metazoa > Chordata > Actinopteri > Siluriformes > Ariidae > Neoarius > Neoarius graeffei. Next base: position 26,169,888 of record NC_083580.1, on the reverse strand, counting down.
AGAAGGTAGGAATTAGATGACCAGACCTGTGAAGAATAGTCATCCTTAGCACTTATATAATTTATATATATATATACACACACACACACACACACACACACACACTGGGGCTTGAAGGTTTGTGAACCCTTCAGAATTTTCTATATTTCTGCATAAATATGACCTAAAACATCAGATTTTCACACAAGTCCTAAAATAGATAAAGAGAACCCAGTTAAACAAATGAGACAAAAATATTATACTTGATCATTTATTTATTGAAGAAAATGATCCAATATTACATATCTGTGAGTGGCAAAAGTATGTGAACTTTTGCTTTCAGTATCTGGTGTGACCCCCTTGTGCAGCAATAACTGCAGCTAAACATTTCTGGTAACTATTGATCAGTTTTAGTCGAGCTAGCTCGACATAGTAAGTAAGTAAGTATTGATCAGTCCTGCACACTGGCTTGGAGGAATTTTAGCCCATTCCTCCATACAGAACAGCTTCAACTCTGGGATGTTGGTGGGTTTCCTCACATGAACTGCTCGCTTCAGGTCCTTCCACAACATTTCGATTGGATTAAGGTCAGGACTTTGACTTGGCCATTCCAAAACATTAAGTTTATTCTTCTTTAACCATTCTTTGGTAGAACAACTTGTGTGCTTAGGGTCATTGTCTTGCTGCATGACCCACCTTATCTTAAGATTCACTTCGTGGACAGATGTCCTGACATGTTCCTTTAGAATTCACTGGTATAATTCAGAATTCATTGTTTCATCAATGATGGCAAGCCATCCTGACCCAGATGCAGCAAAACAGGCCCAAACCATGATACTACCACCACCATGTTTCACAGATGGGATAAGGTTCTTATGCTGGAATGCAGTCTTTTCCTTTCTCCAAACATAATGCTTCTCATTTAAACCAAAAAGTTCTATTTTGGTCTCATCCGTCCACAAAACATTTTTCCAATAGCCTTCTGTATCATGGCATGAACAAAGGAGATCTCTGAGGACTTCAGAAAAAGCATTGTTAATGCTCATCAGGCTGGAAAAGGTTACAAAACCATCTCTAAAGAGTTTGAACTCCACCAATCCACAGTCAGACAGATTGTGTACAAATGGAGGAAATTCAAGACCATTTTTACCCTCCCCAGGAGTGGCCGACCAGCAAAGATCACTCCAAGAGCAAGGCGTGTAATAGTTGGCGAGATCACAAAGCACTCCAGGGTAACTTCTAAGCAACTAGAGGCCTCTCTCACATTGGATAGTGTTAATGTTCATGAGTCCACCATCAAGAGAACACTGAACAACAGTGGTGTGCATGGTAGGGTTGCAAGGAGAAAGCCACTGCTCTCCAAAAAGAACATTGCTGCTCATCTGCAGTTTGCTAAAGATCATGTGGACAAGCCAGAAGGCTATTGGAAAAATGTTTTGTGGACGGATGAAACCAAAATAGAACTTTTTGGTTTAAATGAGAAGTGTTATATTTGGAGAAAGGAAAACACTGCATTCCAGCATGAGAACCTTATCCCATCTGTGAAACATGGTGGTGGTTGTATCATGGTTTGGGCCTGTTTTGCTGCATCTGGGCCAGGATGGCTTGCCATCATTGATGGAACAATGAATTCTGAATTATACCAGGGAATTCTAAAGGAAAATGTCAGGATATCTGTCCATGAACTGAATCTCAAGAGAAGGTGGGTCATGCAGCAAGACAACGACCCTAAGTACACAAGTCGTTCTACCAAAGAATGGATAAAGAAGAATCAAGTAAATGTTTTGTAATTGCCAAGTCAAAGTCTTGACAATCCAATCAAAATGTTGTGGAAGGACCTGAAGCAAGCAGTTCATGTGAGGAAACCCACCAACATACCAGAGTTGAAGCTGTTCTGTATAGAGGAATGGGCTAAAATTCCTCCATGCCAGTGTGCAGGACTGATCAACAATTACTGGAAACATTTAGTTGCAGTTATTGCTGCACAAGGGGGATCACAGATTCTGAAAGCAAAGGTTCACATACTTTTGCCACTCACAGATATGTAATATTGGATCATTTTCCTCAATAAATAAATGACCAAGTATGATATTTTTGTCTCATTTGTTTAACTGGGTTCTCTTTATCTATTTTAGGACTTGTGTGAAAATCTGATGTTTTAGGTCATATTTATGCAGAGATATAGAAAATTCTAAAGGGTTCACAAACCTTCAAGCACCACTATATATATATATATATATATATATATATATATATATATATATATATATATATATATATATATATAATATTAGAATAATATTAGATTAGATAAAATTTATTGATCCCTTTGGGTGGGTTCCCTCAGGGAAATTAAGATTCCAGCAGTATCATTACAGATAAACAGAGAAAAGAAATAGAGAAAACTTCTAGATACATTAAAATAAATTAAGTATTTACATATACAAATATAAAAAGAATAAGATATGGGGAAGAGAGGAAGGGGGAAGGAGGGGGGTTAAGGTGGGGAGAAGGGGGGGCAGCGGTAGGAGAGATATTGCACATTGTCCAGTATTGCTTATTGTTAGGCTAGGCTACTGCTCCTTTCCATCCTCTGTCCTCCTGTTACTCCTCCTCCCCCCCCAGAGAGGAGTTGTACAGTCTGATGGCGTGAGGGACAAAGGAGTTTTTGAGTCTGTTCGTCCTGCACTTGGGAAGGAGCATTCTGTCACTGAAGATGCTCCTCTGGTTGCTGATGACGGTGTGCAGAGGGTGACTGGCATCATCCATAATGTTCAGTAGTTTGTCCATAGACCTCTTCTCTGCCACCGTCACCAGAGAGTCCAGCTTCACGCCGACCACAGAGCCGGCCCGCCTGATCAGTTTGTCCAGCCTGGATGTGTCCTTCTTGGATGTGCTGCCCCCCAGCACAGCACGGTGTAAAACAGGACACTGGCGACCATGGACTGATAGAACATCCACAGGAGTTTCCTGCAGATGTTAAAAGACCGCAGCCTCCTAAGGAAGTATAGCTTGCTCTGTCCCTTCCTGTATAAGTGTTTGGTGTTGCAAGTCCAGTCCAGCTTGCTGTCCAGCCACAGCCCGAGGTACTTGTAGGAATCCATGGCCTCCACCTCAACTCCCTCGATCAGAATTGGTCGTGACCTTGGTCTGGATCTCCCAAAGTCAATGACCAGCTCCTTGGTCTTGAGCTGCAGATGGTTCCTGTTGCACCACACAGCAAAGTCCCTCACCAGGCTCCTATACTCCTCCTCTCTGTCGTCACTGATACACCCAACGATGGCTGTGTCATCGGCAAACTTCTGAATGTGACACAGCTCCAAGTTGTAGCAGAAGCCCGCAGTGTACAGGGTGAAGAGAAGAGGGGCCAGCACCATGCCCTGGGGTGCTCCGGTGCTGCTAATCACAGTGTCAGACGTGATGTCCTTCAGCCTGACGTACTGCGGCCTGTCAGTGAGGTAGCTGGAGATCCAGGTGACCAGGCAGGGGTCCACTCGCATCCTGTTCAGTTTGTCCTGAAGCAATAGGGGCTGGATGGTGTTGAAGGCACTCGAGAAGTCCAAGAAGAGGATCCTCACTGTGCCATTTCCCTTATCCAGATGCGAGTGGGCTCGGTGTAGCAGGTAGAGGATGGCGTCTTCCACACCAACACCTGCCTGGTACGCAAACTGCAGACAGTCCTGGGCATGTTGTACCTGGGGTCTGAGGAGGCTGAGGAAGAGCCGCTCCAACGTCTTCATCAGATGTGAAGTTAGTGCCACCGGTCAGAAGTCGTTCAGCTCACTGGGCTGATTCTTTTTGGGAACTGGAATGATACATGATGTCTTCCAGAGGGTGGGCGCACTCCCCAGCTGCAGGCTAAGGTTGAAAATGCATTGGAGTGGTTCACCCAGTTCAGCAGCACAGGTCTTCAGTAGTCGGGGACACACCTTGTCCGAGCCTGCTGCTTTCCTGGGGTGAAGCGTCCTCAGTTGACCTCTGACCTGGTCTGCAGTAATCCATGGAGGAGTCTGTGTTGAGGTGGGGGAGGAGCGGGAGGAGGGGGCTGTTGTGATGTCTGGGGGGAGGTGTGTTGAGGGAAGAAGGAGAGATGGCTGCAATGAGGGAGAGGGTGGGGGGACGTGGGCTGGTTGAACCAATTGAAAAAGTCATTCAACTCATTCGCCCTCTCCACTGTCCCCTCAATGACTCTTGTCTTTGTATTGTGGCCTGTGATGGTTTTCACACCTTCCCAGACCTCCCTCATGCTGTTCTCCTTCAGCTTCTGCTCCACCTTCCTCCTGTAGCTGTCCTTAGCTTCCCTCACACAGCGTTTTACCTCCTGCTGTGCTGCTTTCAATGCCTCCCTATCCCTGCTTCTGAAGGCGGCCTTCTTCCTGTTGAGGACAGCTTTGACTTCCTGTGTTAGCCATGGCTTGTTATTAGGGTAACACCGTACAGTTTTAGCGGGGGAGACCACGTCTGCACAGAAGTTAAGGTAATCCGTCAGACAGTGTGTCAGCCCTTCTATGTCCTCACAGTGTGGGCTAAGCAGCACATCCCAGTCCATGATGTCATAACAGTCCCTGAGGGCACCTTCCATTTCAGGGGACCACCTCCTGGTGGAGCTAGTTGTTGCAGGCTGCCTTTGAACCAGGGGGTGTACTTCAGCTGTAGAAGAACCAGGTTGTGGTCAGACTTCCCTAGTGGGGGGTGGGGTGTGACTCTGTAGGCATCCCTCACATGAGCATACAGCAAGTCAATTGTCCTGTTGTTTTATATGTGTGTGTGTGTGTATATATATATATATATATATATATATATATATATATATATATATATATGTATGTGGGCAGCATGGTGGTGTTGTGGTTAGTGCTGTCGCCTCACAGCAAGAAGGTCCGGGTTCGAGCCCCGTGGCCGGAGAGGGCCTTTCTGTGAGGAGTTTGCATGTTTTCCCTGTGTCCACGTGGATTTCCTCCGGGTGCTCCAGTTTCCCCCACAGTCCAAAGACATGCAGGTTAGGTTAACTGGTGACTCTAAATTGACCATAGGTGTGAATGGTTGTCTGTGTCTATGTGTCGGCCCTGTGATGACCTGGTGACTTGTCCAGGGTGTACCCCGCCTTTTGCCCATAGTCAGCTGGGATAAGCTCCAGCTTGCCTGCAACCCTGTAGAACAGGATAAAGCGGCTAGAGATAATGAGATGAGATATTCTCTAAAGTAGCTTTACAGGGGGAGTTCCTGTGGCAGCCACATGGAGTAGATACAACGCACACGTGCTCCTGCTCGTTTAAAACTTTTTCAGTCCTTCAACCATTTATTTCACAACCAAAGTATTGAAGAATTTGCGCAATTATTTTATTTCACTCGCACCTACTTTAAAATGGCTTCAAAGAGGCAAAGGCAGAAAAAAGGACGATTTGTCGACTAGCTTAACAATGGAGGCTATCTCAGTGCTACTGAACCAGCACCGTGAGGCATTAGCTCCAGACTTCAGGTCCTCTTTCAGCTTGCTGGAAATTAAATTCGACCAAGTTCAGTCCACTGTAGAAGAACATGGCCAGCGTCTGTGTTCACTCGAGCTTGTTTCTGAGGACCTAAGCCAGCGTGTCAGTGAGCTGGAAAATGTCTGCTCCAGCCTCCGTGAAAACAACTTCAAGCTAACCACTCAAGTCGTCGATCTGGAAGGACAGAACAGATGGCAAAACCTACGCATCCTTGGTCTAGCGGAGATTACTGAAGGAGGGCGACCCACGGAATTCTTCTCTGATCTGCTGTGTGAGGTTTTCGGGAAGGAGATGCTTTCCTCCCCGCCGGAGATCGATAGAGCCCACCGTTCGCTGGCACCCAAACCGGCCCCGGGACAGAGACCACGGCTGGTCATTCTTCGGTTTCACCATTACCAGATAAAAGATCTTCTGATTCATGAGGCTAGATGGAGGGGGAAACTGGACTACCGCAGCCAGCAAATCCGTATTGTAGAGGATTACTTCCCCGAAGTTTTGAGCCAGCGCACCGAATACAGGGAAGTAATGACAGAGCTTTACAACCGAGGACTCAAGCCCTCACTACTGTACCCCGCTCGGCTCCGTATCACACTTTCCAGCAGGGAGAAGAAGTAGCTGCGATCGGCGGATGAGGCACGGAGATATGTCGACGGCCTCCCTAGTGTTTCGCGCACATCATAAAGGACTGCTTAGTGACTGTGGCTGACGGATTATTGTGGTTCTTAACTATGAGCGAGGTCCTTCTGCCTCCGCCGTCAGAGTCAAGGTTACCATGACAATTAAAGCAGCGGTGGTGTGAGCATTTTCCTCTTCTTTAAACTTAATGGACTATTCTATCATGGTAGGAATAACACTGTAAAGTTCACTGGTATTTTTTTTTAAGTAACCATTTATATGTGTAGTCTTCTGTACATTATTCAAGGCCACATATGAGACCCATTGGGGCGCTGCTTTTCCTCCTATAGGATTGTGTTCTTAAAAAGAGATGTTAATATAGGAGTGCAGTTTATGTTCTGAATAATAATGCCGGAGCTGAAGATGGTACTACAGGAAGAAGTCTGTTAGGTGGATAATGGAAGTTTTGAAGAGCTTGCTGCTATGTTCTTTGGCAGCTGTCTTGTTGTGGAAAGGGGGGTGGGGGGTGGGTTTTTCAGAACCTACACTGTTTTGGAAGCCTGTAAAAGCCCTGGCCGCACACATACTTTCTGTGTTCTTTTGAGTTTATTATGTTATCTTGGGACTGATACCTGGAGTATTGATACCACCTGTGCTTACCTACCCATCTTCTCTGTTAGGGAGAATGGCTAGTCCCTTAAATTTTCTGAGCTGGAATGTCAAGGGTTTAAATCACCCTGTTAAAAGGAGAAAGTTTTTTTTCACACATCAGGCAATTTGGAACAGCCGTTGCTTTTTTACAAGAAACACACATTCATGGTTCTGACAATTCACATCTGATGTCACGGTGGGTGGGGCAGCATTTTCATTCTACTTTTCAGGCTAAGGCCAGAGGGGTCTCCATTCTTATTAACCACAATATTCCCTTTGAACACCATAACGTAATAGCAGATACAAATGGTCGCTATATTATTGTCTCAGGGAAATTGTATAATACTATGGTAGTGTTTGCCAATGTACAGTGCCTTGAAAAAGTATTCATACCCCTTGAAATTTTTCACATTTTTCCACCTTACAACCACAAACTTAAAAGTTTTTTTATTGAGATTTTATGTGATAGACCAACACAGAGTAGCACATAATTGTGAAGTGAAACAAAAATGATAAATGGTCTTCAAAATTTTAAACAAATAAAAATCTGAAAAATGTGGTGTGCATTAGTATTCAGCCCCCCTTTGTAGAGCCACCTTTTGCTGCAATTACAGCTGCAAGTCTTTTGTGGTACATCTCTACCAGCTTTGCACATCTAGACACTGAAATTTTTGTCCATTCTTCTTTGCAAAATAGCTCAAGCTCAGCCAGATTGGATGGAGAGCATCTGTGAACAGTAATTTTCAAGTCTTGCCACAGATGCTCAATGGGATTTAGGTCTGGACTTTGACTGGGCCATTCTAACACATGAATATTCTTTGATCTAAACCATTCCATTGTAGCTCTGGCTGTATGTTTAGGGTCATTGTCTTGCTGGAAGGTGAATCTCCTTCCTAGTCTCAAGTCTTTTGCAGCCTCCAACAGGTTTTCTTCCAGGATTGCCCTGTATTTAGCTCCATCCATCTTCCCATCAACTCTGACCAGCTTCCCTGTCCCTGCTGAAGAAAAGCATCCCCATAGCATGATGCTGCCACCACCATATTTCACAGTGGGGATGGTGTGTGCAGGATGATGAGCAGCGTTAGTTTTCCGCCACACATAGCGCTTTGCATTTAGGCCAAAATTTCAACTTTGGTCTCATCTGACCAAAGCACCTTCTTCCACATGTTTGCTGTGTCCCCTACATGGCTTCTGGCAAACTGCAAACGGGACTTCTTATGCCTGTCTTTCAACAATGGCTTTCTTCTTGCCACTCTTCCAAAAAGGCCAGATTTGTGGAGTGTACGACTTATAGTTGTCCTGTGCACAGATTCTCCCACCTGAGCTGCGGATTTCTGCAGCTCCTCCAGAGTGATCATGGGCCTCTTGGCTGCTTCTCTGACCAGTGCTCTCCTTGCTCGCTCTGTCAGTTTAGGTGGACAGCCATGTCTTGGTAGGTTTGCAGTTGTGCCATACTTTTTCCATTTTTGAATGATGGATTGAACAGTGCTTCTTGAGATGTTCAGAGCTTGGGATACTTTTTAATAACCTAACCCTGCTTTAAACTTCTCCAGAACTTTATCCCTGACCTGTCTGGTGAGTTCTTTGGTCTTCATGATGCTGTTTGTTCTTCAGTATTCTCTAACAAACCACTGAGGCCTTCACAGAACAAGTGTATTTATGCTGAGAGTAAATTACACACAGTAGGACTCTATTCATTAATTAGATTACTTCTGAAGGCAATTGATTGCACTGGATTGTATTTAGAGGTATCAGAGTACAGGGGGCTGAATACTAATGCACACCACATTTTTCAGATTTTTATTTGTTGAAAATTTTGAAGACTATTTATCATTTTCATTTCACTTCACAATTATGTGTTACTCTGTGTTGGTCTATCACATAAAATCTCAATAAAAAACTTTTAAGTTTGTGGTTGTAAGGTGGAAAAATGTGAAAAAGTTCAAGGGGTATGAATACTTTTTCAAGGCACTGTACATGCTCCGATCGTGGGTGATGTGGGTTTTATAAAAGGTTTCTTTTCCTCTCTTCCTGACCTGAGCTCATACTCTCTCATACTTGGTGGGGATTTTAACTGTTGGCTCGATCCTGTGCTTGACCAGTCTTCTTCTAACCCTGGTATAATGAATAAATCTGCATCACTTATTCAGTCTTTCTTAGACAACTATGGAGTCACAGAAATATGGCGGTATCACAATCCAAACAAGAGGGAGTATTCATTCTTTTCTCATTCTCATCATACCTACTCTAGGATTGACTATTTTCTTGTTGACAATCATCTGATCCTATTTGCCTGTTCCTGTGACTATCAGAGTATAGTGATATCTGACCACGCCCCAGTGGTATTGTCCATGACCCTTCCTGACCTCCCTGTTGCAGAGAGACATTGGCGTTTTAACTCAACTTTACTGTCCAATAATGACTTCGTGAAATTTATGGAGGAGCAGATAACCTTTTTCTTTGATACAAATGCATCATCTGAAACCACCAGCCTGACTATTTGGGATGCTCTGAAAGCTTACCTAAGGGGGCAAATTATTTATTTTAGTGCAAATATGAAAAAGAGAGCTCAGAAAGAATGGATAGATCTATCTATTCAAACTAAAGAAGTGGATCAAAGCTACGCTCAAATCAAGAACCCTGAACTATATAAAAACATGTGGAACTCCAAACTAGATTCGATCTCCTGTCAACACATTCAATTGAACGCCAACTATTGCAGGGCAAAAGTCTGTTCTATGTTCATGGCGACAAATCTGGTAAAATGCTAGCCAATCAGCTGAAGGGATTTAAAGCAAAACAGCACATCACAAAAATCCAGATGGATGATGGTAACATCACCTCAGATCCCTCTAAAATCAACGACACATTTAGGAATTTTTACTCCCGACTTTACACTTTGGACGTCCCAAATGACAGTACACTGATGGAAAATTTCCTAGATCATTTAAAGGTCCCCACACTTACCCATGATAATAAGACTAGGTTAGACGAGCCTATATCGCAGGGGGAGGTAGCTGCTGCTATCTCCTTATTGCAGTCTGGGAAATCCCCTGGACCTGATGGGTTCCCAGTGGAGTTTTTCAAAACATTTTCTTCATTACTTTCCCCTCACCTATGTTTTGTGTTATCAGATTGTGGGTGCAATTGGTGTTAAGTGATCAGTCTCATTAAATCAGTCTCATTAAATAAGTCTCATTAATAATACCATTAATTTTGGTGTTTAATAATAAATTACCAAACAGCTAGATTATGGTATATTCCAAATTATTATGATCACTACTGATGCAGCACTAATGTATTACTTACCGTATTACATAGACAGCCAATAGCACTCATGTACGTACACTTTGGGTAAAGGCAATTTGGGGTTCTTTGAGATTGGGTGACTTCAAAATATAATAGCAAGACAGACTCACAGTTTAACAGAAATTGAATTTATTATAACAATGATAAAATTGGGTAATAGCAATTGAATACATTCAGTATGGTCAAGCAATATATACATGTGTGTAAGCATAAACAGTGATATATGTGTGTGTGTGTGTGTGTGTGTGTGTGTGTGTGTGTTGGAATGTGCGTGTGTGTGTGAGGGGCTGTAAAGTTTGGAATGAATCAGGGATTGGAATGTTATCTAAGGTGGGGGAGGGTAGGATCACCTCGTGGTTTGAGGAGAACAAAGGGATTATCCCTGGTTCCTAGCTAACCCACTAGCCCAGGGCTTTTCAAAGTGTGGGGCGTGCCCCCCCGGGGGGCGCCAGAGTTCTTAAGGGGGGGGGGGGGGGGGGCGCAAAGTGAGGAAAAATAAACCAGAATAAGTTACTATTGCGGACATTTAGCGAACTTCAGCTAGCCTTTACCAGAGACAAAATGGATCGATTTTTAGTACCTAAAGCTACAGTGAGTGAGGAGACAGAGTCTGGGCCAAGCAAAAAAACAGAGCCTCCAGGATGTTGTGATTTGCATCTTCAATGCAAATTCAACCAATCCCCGCAAATTCAGGGCGGTGTTGCAATTATATCTAATCACCGCAACTTTCCCGCAAATTTGACCAATCTTTGGCATCATCTTGAGGTGACGTCGACAAACTACCTTCCGCCTTACTTCCGTGTATACGTTCAAGAGAAGCAGCATGCGCACAGTGTTGCCAGATTGGGTGGTTTTAAGTGCATTTTGGCGGGTTTTGAACATTTTGGACTGGAAAACGTCAGCAGTATCTGACAACATTGCATGATGTGCAAGTCAGTGTTTATATAGGCTTAAATTCTGTTACTGAAAGTGTGTTATGTTTACAGTGAAGGACTGTGTGCACTTTACATTATTTTTTTTTACTTAATACAAGAAATTAATGGGGGCGGCACGGTGGTGTAGTGGTTAGCGCTGTCGCCTCACAGCAAGAAGGTCCTGGGTTTGAGCCCCGGGGCCGGCGAGGGCCTTTCTGTGTGGAGTTTGCATGTTCTCCCCGTGTCCGCGTGGGTTTCCTCTGGGTGCTCCGGTTTCCCCCACAGTCCAAAGACATGCAGGTTAGGTTAACCGGTGACTCTAAATTGACCGTAGGTGTGAATGTGAGTGTGAATGGTTGTCTGTGTCTATGTGTCAGCCCTGTGATGACCTGGTGACTTGTCCAGGGTGTACCCCGCCTTTCGCCCGTAGTCAGCTGGGATAGGCTCCAGCTTGCCTGCGACCCTGTAGAACAGGATAAAGCGGCTAGAGATAATGAGATGAGAAGAAATTAATGGATGCCAACATTTTTGCCAAAATGGTATTTTATTTTCCATTGTTTAGGCAGCTTCAGCATCATACTGTGAGATTCTGTTCAAATTGTTTTTTTTCTTCTATGAAGCCTGAGCCATTCATTTTATTAGCTTATAATTATTGTTTAATTTAGTCTTCAGGAGAGACTGCCTGCACACAGTACTAGTATTAATAGTTTTTTTTTTCTTACATGAAAGCTGAGGCATTTATATTATATTTTAAGGTAACTTCATGTTGTGCTGTGAGGTTCTATGCACTTTAACTTTTCAACCAACAGGTGCATTTGGATAGGTAAAGCCTATTTTTCTGCATTTTTGTAGTCCTGGTAATCTTTAATATTGGTAAAGTTGTTTATAGGACCATTTCTCAGTGTCTTTGTTTTTTTAATCAATAGTTTTTCAGTAATAACTTAATATTTAACATATCACTCAATTTTAATCACAAAAAGAGAAAATCGCAACAATTTCTCACAACTTTCACTTCCTCCCGCAATGTAATCGCAACAAAAACCTAAAAAACACCGCAACTTTCATCACAATTTTTTGGAAAACCCCCACAACATCAGACATTTTAGCCCGCAACAATCACAAAAAAGGCCTGCGAAATCCGGGGGGGACTGAAAAAAGAAGGAAGTATGACCATGATTATTTAAAGTTTGGATTTTCATGGACTGGATCTGAAGATGCTCCACTGCCACAGTGTGTTGTCTGCCAAGAGGTGCTAGCTAATGATGCTATGAGATGTTTAAAACATGTAAAACAAGATGTTTTAAAAAGCACAGATGTTTAAAATGTGAAAAAGAAAAAAGAAAAATGTGTACAACAACCATTTTTAAAAAATACGAATGGAACATTAACTATAGCAACAACAAAAATTGTAAGGGGGGGGCGCTGTTGTTTATTTGCTCTCCGAGGGGGGCTGACTCTCCCACACTTTGAAAACCCCTGCACTAGCCTATAACATTATTAAATCCACTGAAATCTTGATGAGGTCGAAATATGTGTAATGATGAGATTAAAGGTGTTAGAAAAGATAGCAAAAAGCATGCAACAGCCTATCTATTAAACAACTGAGAGAACAATATAGAACACAAGATCAGTATGCATAATTAAACAGTTCCTGAGTTTAAATTCACACTACTTCATAAAGCTAATTCCTAAGACTAGTTTGCCCAAATGCCAGCCTTACTTCCAGTATTTTGTTCCTATGTAGGAATGCAGAAATGTCCCGAAATTTCTGGAGTTCACGGAGCTCGTGGAGGCTTCTGTAGAAAGCAGAGAATTCTTGGTCCGACGCTTCGTCATTCGTGAGGAAGAGTCTCTGCTCAATCAATGTGCACAGCGATTAAGTCAGAAGGAATCCGGTCGCTTCTAACTTTTAATTAACTGCTTTGGGCTGCAGTCATAGTGTTACTTATAATAAACAAATAAAAACTGGTTGTAACTCAATATGAGGGTGCAACTTAGGCAATTTTACCGTGGCCAGTGGTATGCGAAAGCGCTGAGTTTCTTTTTCTTGCAAGTCAGATGTCTTTGTCTCGGATGTTCTGATGAGCAGGGTGTCCCTTTGTGTCTGTACTCATGGAGTTCATGACGAGAGAGAGAGAATGGAGGATTTCCGGGTCACTTATAGAGTCACGGAGGAAGTGACATAGGTGATCCCGCCCAGCCGTGATGTAGGTCATCGTGGAAGTTAGTTGATGGGATTTGTAGTTCTAGACGTGACGTGACTGTACCTACATTCCCCCTTTTGGTCTCAGGGGTATGACGGAGTCGTAGCACTGAGAGCACAGTACAGTACAGTCCACATGTCCATAGTCCTTCAGGTAGCATACTCTGTAAATCCATGGTGTCTTGTGAAACCTGTGTAAACTCATGAGTCCTAGTAAGACAGTTGGAGGCATAGGCATTTGGGCCAATATCAGGCTGTAAGCATTTGGGCATATAATCACTCTCTATCTAACTAGGTCAAATCACATCTTTAAAAAAAAAACATTAAACATTAAACACTACATAGTTACTTCATTTCCTATGCATAAAAACAAGAAAAGAGAAGGAATGAGGGAAAGAAAAGAAGTATTAGTGATTGGGTTAGTAAGCCTAATCTTCTGGAAAGGTAATAGCAGCGGGTGGTCTGGCCAGAAAGCGTGCGCTACTGCAGCTAAAGCTGTCAGGGACGCAGACCATCTTATCCAGCTTGGCGTGTAGTGTTCTTATGTATTTGTGTAGCATGTATGCGATGCTAGCGGTTAAGACCCAGCCACTGAGGAGAAGTCCCAAAGCAATCAGACTTGTAGTAGATCCTAGATCAGATGACTCTCTGACCTGGTATTGGGAGACCATAGTCGAAATTCCAGTCTGGCCTAAACTAAATTTCACCATTTTGGTCCCTTCAACCAGTAGTTGCTGTTGGAGGGTGTTATTGATCTCAAGATCATAACCTTGAAATGCGTCTATCATTTCAATCTCAGAATCATACCTGTCAGTACTAAGATGGTGTAGGGTGATATCCCCTACGTGAATGGTGGCTCCCCTGTGATACACTAAGGAACACTGTTTGGTTTGGGATTTTCATTCTGGTGGCTGTATCGTGCTGATCGTATGGCATCAAGACTTCAGTATTTGGAGTGTTAACAACCCACCGATTACCAGCTCTCTCTACTCTAGTTTCCATATCCTCGTCCTTTGAAGACATTTGACCTACACACTTTTGTTCGGGTGCTTTTGCTTTCAGACCACACAGGCGATCTGTAGTGTCTCTAATGAATGGGTTGCTTGGGCAGACCCAGTGGATGTCTTTAATGGAGGTGCACATCTCTAGGTTGGGAATAAAGTAGATAGAGGGGTTGTCATCATGGAATGCTACCATGGGTGGTGTCTGTATGTGTATACGGACATTGTTTTTCCAGAAACCCACGTTGAGGACAGACTTGAGTCTATATATATTATTTTTCTCAATAATGGGTAGGTTCAGCATGAATCCTATCTCTAAGTCTTGTGGATTCACAAAAATGGGGATAGCACTGCCAAGACTATCGGCCAGGTGTATTTGCAATGAATACACATTAGTAATAGTAGCGGATTCTAGTATTTTATCTACCATATTAAGGGGTATCAGATATGGTGGGATTTTACCACTACTCAGGGTACTGATTGAGCTGCTAATTTCTCTAAGCAGGTCTTGCATCAAATCCCTTACTACCTGGACGTATTTGATCTCGTTCTTGATTATTTCGGCCAACGTGTCTACGGCGTGCACAGTGTTATTGTGGTAAATGTGACTGGGAATGTTAGTGTACGCTTATAGGTGAGTGAGGCGTACAAGCTAGGTGGACAGGATGGGCCTTACTGTCGTCCACCCCCTTTTGGAGTGAGGACTGTTCAAAAGGCTTGATTTGATTGCTATGGACCCATCGATATGAGGGCGTTTGATTAGGCCTGGATGTTCTAATGCGATACGCGACAAGGAACAGTTTTCCCACGATCGAAAGGTCCCGACCAGTATGGTAGGAACTTCTTTGAGATTCAGTCGTAGTAGGCCTTTTGTAATTTTACTCTCGTTTCGAGATTCTTTTGGGCCCATGCAAAGGTTGACTGTAGGTGGAGTTGTAGTTTGGCGACATATTGATGTGCAGTGTATGCAGTTGCGATGCTCATGTCCTCTGGTCTGTACAGGAGATGCAGTGGGAGAACCATCTCCCGCCCAGTCATCATCTCAAAGGGTGTGACTCCAGTGGTGCGATGAGGGGTGGACCTAATGGCCATTAGCACCAAGGGAAGTTTCACATCCCAATCTTTACCATGGTAGGGGACATACTTCCGTAGCATGCTCACAATGGTTTGATTGGCTCATTCGACCTGACCAGAGGGTTGAGGGTGGTACGCGATATGGAATTTCGCCTCAACGCCTAACATGTTCCACAGCGCAGCCATTACACCAGCAGTGAAATGGGTGCCTTTGTCTGAGTCGATGGATAGAGGGAGGTTTTTCTGCATGAATACAGGGCAGGAATGGCTTTGACACAGCGTGTCAAACAAAGTCTGGCTGATGGCTGACTTCTCAGATGAAAGTGTCATCGCTGCACTGAGGACCGTGGTCCCATTGACTCGCACTTCACCTGATAGGATATGGCAGTACATACAGTAGCTGAGGTTGAGTTACTCAAGGAACAAAGGAAAGAGGCGTGGTTTTCCAAAGAATTGTGGCCACTAGGGGGACTCACGATGTCAACTGTTTCGACACCAGACTCGGTGTACAAAGACATGAACTGAAGTTCATCAGAAATTTGGTCTCCTGTGGTGCTTGGTTGGTCGGTGTCTGCACTAATCTCATCACCATAGGCTTGTGCATGTTTTGTGGGATCCAACGGCGGTGGGGTCGTGATTTGGGCCCACAATTGACTGCGACGACAATCAATGAGTGGCACCAACCTGTCGAGTAGGTCTTGGCCAATCAGTAGTTTTTCCATACCCACAGAGCAGATGTAAGTGGGATGTATGATTGACATGCCTTGAAATGTCAAGTCAAGTCAAGTTTATTTGTATAGCGCTTTTAACAATAAACATTGTCGCAAAGCAGCTTTACAGAATTTGAACGACTTAAAACATGAGCTAATTTTGTCCCTAATCTATCCCCAATAAGCAAGCCTGTGGTGACGGTGGCAAGGAAAAACTCCCTCAGGCGACATTAGGAAGAAACCTCGAGAGGAACCAGACTCAAAAGGGAACCCATCCTCATTTGGGCAACAACAGACAGCATGACTATAACATTAACAGTTTTAACATGAAGACAGTTTCATTGATGTTATAACTCTTCATTGATGGAAACTTGAGTGCAAAACTGTTCATGACAACTGCAGTCCTAAAGTTAGCATGTCAACTGTAGTCCTCAGCCATAAAAGCATTACTGTAAGAATCCAGAGCATCCTCCAGGTATAACCCTCAACTGTCCTCATGGGGCTGTCCTCCACAGGAGCGATGCGATAAAACTCCGACCAGACACAGGGCACCAGGATGGATCAAGCAAGTCCGAGGGGCAGAAGAGGCCAGCACCTCAATCCCAGGAACAACATGTAACTCAGAGGGACAGATGAGGGGGGGAAGAAAGAGAGAGAAAGAAAACACAGGTTGTTAGGTATGCCCTAAAAATGACACAAGTATTAAATCTGTGTGGTAGGCTCGCAGAGATGAGTCTCTTGACATCAGGCATAACACACAACAATGGCATGTTAATATGGTAAAAAATATCATGACCTGCTCTGGCTGGATGCTTGATTGGGTGATGGGAGCACACTCCTCAGCAATGATGAGATGCAGATGGGACCCTTAGGGCTGGCCAAGACAATTCAGTTACATTTCACCGGGTCTGGGACATGCGACAGAATGTCTGATGGCCAATTCCCTGCAGGCTACGAGAGCCAGTCGAGGTCTCCACCCTCTCCACCAAAAGATTTTCTGTTGACTCCATGTAACTCAGAGGGACAGATTTTTTTTTTTGGGGGGGGAAGAAAAAGCAGGTGGTTAGGTATGCCCAATGTCACCTGAATAAGTAGGAACAGTATACATATTGCACTGAGTACAAGCAGGGACTCCGGCAACTAACTATGACAGCATAACTAAAAGGGGAGAGCCAGAACGTAACACAGGCATGAGGGAGCCCCGGGACATAAAGCAGCCAGCCACTACACCGTCAACAAACTCGAGTGAGCAAACAAGTGGGGACTGACAGCATCCAAACATCCCAGTTTACCAAAACACTCTATGTCTGAGGACCCTCTAGATCTACACCTCTCGTCTCGTCTCGTCTTCTTCCGCTTTATCCGGGACCGGGTCGCGGAGGCAGCAGTCTAAGCAGGGAAGCCCAAACTTCCCTTTCCCCAGACACCTCGGCCAGCTCCTCGGGAAGAACACCGAGGCGTTCCCAGGCCAGCCGAGAGACATAGTCCCTCCAGCGTGTCCTGGGTCTTCCCCGGGGCCTCCTCCCGGGGGGACATGCCTGGAACACCTCCCCAGGGAGGCGTCCAGGAGGCATCCGAAAAAGATGCCCGAGCCACCTCAGCTGATTCCTCTCGATGTGGAGCAGCAGCGGCTCTACTCCGAGCTCCTCCCGAGTGACTGTGCTTCTCACCCTATCTCTAAGGGAGCGCCCAGCCACCCTGCGAAGGAAACTCATTTCGGCCGCTTGTATCCGCGATCTTGTCCTTTCGGTCATTACCCAAAGCTCATGACCATAGGTGAGAGTCGGAACGTAGATCGACCGGTAAATTGAGAGCTTCGCCTTTTGGCTCAGCTCCTTCTTCACCACAACGGACCGGTAAAGCGACCGCATCACTGCGGAGGCTGCACCGATCCGCCTGTCGATCTCACGCTCCATCCTTCCCTCACTCGTGAACAAGATCCCGAGATACTTAAACTCCTCCACTTGAGGCAGAACTTCTCCACCAACCTGGAGAGGGCAAGCCACCCTTTTCCGGTCGAGAACCATGGCCTCGGACTTGGAGGTGCTGATTCTCATCCCAGCCGCTTCACACTCGACTGCAAACCGCCCCAGTGCATGCTGAAGGTCCTGGTTTGAAGAAGCCAACAGGACAACATCATCCGCAAAAAGCAGAGATGAAATCCTGTGGTTCCCAAACAGGATTCCTTCTGGCCCCTGGCTGCGCCTAGAAATTCTGTCCATAAAAATTATGAACAGAACCGGTGACAAAGGGCAGCCCTGCCGGAGTCCAACATGCACTGGGAACAGGTCTGACTTACTGCCGGCAATGCGAACCAGACTCCTGCTCCGTTCGTACAGGGACCGGACAGCCCTTAGCAAAGAGCCCCGAACCCCATACTCCCGAAGCACCCCCCACAGAATACTACGGGGGACACGGTCGAATGCCTTCTCCAGATCCACAAAGCACATGTGGACTGGTTGGGCAAACTCCCATGAACCCTCGAGCACCCTATGAAGGGTATAGAGCTGGTCCAGTGTTCCGCGACCAGGACGAAAACCGCATTGTTCCTCCTGGATCCGAGGTTCGACTATTGGTCGAATTCTCCTCTCCAGTACCCTGGAGTAAACCTTCCCTGGGAGGCTGAGAAGTGTGATTCCCCTATAATTGGGGCACACTCTCCGGTCCCCTTTCTTAAAAAGAGGGACCACCACCCCAGTCTGCCACTCCAGAGGCACTGTCCCTGACCGCCACGCGATGTTGCAGAGGCGTGTCAACCAAGACAGCCCCACAACATCCAGAGACTTGAGATACTCAGGGCGGATCTCATCCACCCCCGGTGCCTTGCCACCGAGGAGCTTGCAAACCACCTCAGTGACTTCGGCTTGGGTAATGGACGAGTCCACCTCTGAGTCATCAGCCTCAGTCTCCTCAGTGGAAGACATGACGGTGGGATTGAGGAGATCCTCAAAGTATTCCTTCCACCGCCCGACAATGTCCCCAGTCGAGGTCAACAGCTCCCCACCCGCACTGTAAACAGTGTTGGCAGAGTACTGCTTCCCCCTCCTGAGGCGCCGGACGGTTTGCCAGAATTTCTTCGAGGCCGACCGATAGTCCTTCTCCATGGCCTCCCCGAACTCCTCCCAGTTCCGAGTTTTTGCCTCCGCAACTGCCCGAGCTGCAGCACGCCTGGCCTGCCGATACCCGTCAGCTGCCTCGGGAGTCCTGGAGGTTAACATGGCCCGATAGGACTCCTTCTTCAGCTTGACGGCATCCCTTACTTCTGGTGTCCACCACCGGGTTCGGGGATTGCCGCCACGACAGGCACCGGAGACCTTGCGGCCACAGCTCTGAACAGCTGCGTCCACAATGGAGGTAGAGAACATGGTCCACTCAGACTCAATGTCCCCCGCCTCCCTCGGAAGCTGGGAAAAGCTCTCCCGGAGGTGGGAGTTAAAGACCTCCCCGACAGAGTGCTCGGCCAGACGTTCCCAGCAGACCCTCACCATACGTTTGGGCCTGCCAGGTCTGTCCAGCTTCCTCCTCCGCCAGCGGATCCAACTCACCACCAGGTGGTGATCAGTTGACAGCTCAGCCCCTCTCTTCACCCGAGTGTCCAAGACATAGGGCCGGAGATCAGATGAAACGACTACAAGGTCTATCATTGACCTCCGACCTAAGGTGTCCTGGTGCCACGTGCACTTATGGACACCCCTATGCTCGAACATGGTGTTCGTTATGGACAAACCATGACTAGCACAGAAGTCCAATAACAAAACACCACTCGGGTTCAGATCGGGGAGGCCGTTCCTCCCAACCACGCCCCTCCAGGTGTCACTGTCATCTCCCACGTGAGCATTGAAGTCCCCCAGTAACACAATGGAGTCCCCAGTCTGAGCACTCCTCAGTACCTCTCCCAGGGACTCCAAGAAGGCCGGATACTCTATACTGCTATTTGGGCCATAGGCACAAACAACAGCAAGAGCCCTCTCCCCAATCCGAAGGCGCAGCGAGGCGACCCTCTCGTTCACTGGGGTAAACTCCAACACATGGCGGCTGAGCTGGGGAGCTATAAGCAAGCCCACACCAGCCCGCCGCCGCTCACCACGGGCGACTCCAGAGAAGTGGAGAGTCCAGCCCCTCTCGAGGAGCTGGGTTCCAGAGCCCAAGCTGTGCGTGGAGGTGAGCCCGACTATCTCTAGCCGGTACCTCTCAACCTCCCGCACAAGCTCAGGCTCTTTCCCCCCCAGCGAAGTGACATTCCATGTCCCAACAGCCAGCCGCTGTGTCCGGGGATCAGGTCGTCGAGGCCCCTGCCTTCGACTGCCACCCAATCCACATTGCACCAGTCCCCTACTGCTACCTCTGTGGGTGGTGAACCCACAGGAGGTCGGGCCCACGTCAGCTCTTCGGGCTGAGCCCGGCCGGGCCCCATGGGCAAAGGCCCGGCCACCAAGCGCTCGCATACGAGCCCCAACCCCGGGCCTGGCTCCAGGGTGGGGCCCCGGCTGCGTCATCCCGGGCGACGTCACGGTCCTCGGATTTTTCTCCATAGGGGTTTTGGTGAACTGCTCTTAGTCTGGCCTGTCACCTAGGACCTGTCTGCCTTGGGAAACCCTGACAGGGGCATAATGCCCCCGACAACATAGCTCCTAGGATCATTCAAGCACACAAACCCCTCCACCACAATAAGGTGGCAGTTCAAGGAGGGGAGATCTACACCTTTACCTCATAAACACCATTAACAAAAGGCTTGACTAAACAAATATGTTTTCAGCCTAGACTTAAATGCTGAGACTGTGTCTGATTCCCGAACATTACTTGGAAGGCTGTTCCATAACTGTGGAGCTTTGTAAGAAAAGGCTCTGCCCCCTGATGTAGCCTTCACTATACGAGGTACCAGCAGATTAGTCTGGTTAACACTAGACCATATCACAAGTGAAATATGATCTTTTCAGATCGGAACAATTGTGCAAAGCAGCATGGGATTTCCCAGGCTACCAGCAGATAGCCTGCACCTTTTGATCTAAGTAGGCGTGGCGGGTCATAGAGGAGCAGAAATTCACTCAGGTACTGTGGTGCGAGACCATTTAGTGCTTTAAAGGTCAATAGTAGTATTTTATAATCAATACGAAATTTGATTGGGAGCCAATGCAGTGTGGATAAGACAGGTGTGATGTGGTCATATTTTCTAGTTCTAGTAAGGACTCTTGCTGCTGCATTTTGAACTAACTGGAGCTTGTTTATGCACTTATTGGAACATCCAGACAGTAAGGCATTACAATAATCCAACCTGGAGGTAACAAAAGCATAGACTAGTTTTTCCACGTCATGCAATGACATTAAATTTCTTATCTTTGCAACATTTCTGAGATGAAAGAAAGCTATCCGGGTAATGTTATCAATGTGAGTTTCGAATGAAAGACTGGGGTCAATAATCACTCCGAGTTCTTTTACTGCTGCACGTGAAGAAACAGAAAGGCCATCCAGAGTCACTGTGTAATCAGAAAACTTGCTTCTAGCTGTATGTGGTCCTAGTACAAGTACTTCAGTCTTGTCAGAGTTAAGCAGAAGGAAATTAATAAGCATCCAGTGTCTAATGTCCTTAACACATTCCTCAATTCTATTAAGCTGGTGTCTCTCATCAGGTTTTGCAGAGACATACAACTGTGTGTCATCAGCATAACAGTGGAAACTAATGCAATGTTTACGAATAATATCACCCAGAGGTAACATATAGAGAGAAAAAAGCAGTGGACCCAAGACAGAACCTTGTGGAACACCAAACTTTACTTCAGTACGTCTAGAAATATCACCATTTATATCAACATACTGATAACGATCAGTTAGATAAGACCTGAGCCAGGAGAGGGCCGTTCCCTTAACTCCCACAACATTTTCTAGTCTATCCAGAAGAATGGAATGATCAATGGTATCAAATGCTGCACTAAGGTCAAGCAACACAAGTAGCGAGACACAGCCCTGATCAGACGCCAACAGTAGGTCATTTACTACTTTAACCAGTGCTGTCTCTGTGCTATGATGAGCTCTAAATCCTGACTGATACATTTCATGGATGTTATTCCTATGTAAATATGAGCATAACTGTTGTGCCACAGCTTTTTCAAGGATCTTGGAGATAAAGGGGAGGTTTGATATTGGCCGATAATTGGACAGCTGACAGGGATCAATGTTAGGTTTTTTAATCAGGGGTTTGATAACTGCTAGTTTAAAGGATTTGGGTACATAGCCAATCGTAAGAGAAGAATTTATTATTTTTAGAAGTGGTTCAATCACTTCAGGTATTATCTGTTTGAATAGACGTGTAGGTAAGGGATCTAGTACGCAAGCTGAGGCTTTTGATGCAGAGATTAATGAAAGTAATTCAGTTTCTTTAAGGGGAGTAAAACATTCTAACTGATGATCTGATACAGTTATATAGTTAACTTCAAGGTCACTTTCATTGTCTGACCATAAATTAGTAGTTTGAATTTTTTGTCGGATATTCTCAATTTTGTCATTAAAAAAATTCATGAAGTTGTTGCTACTACATACTGCAGGTGTGCATGTGTCTATAGTGGACTTATTCCTCATTAATTTTGCTACAGTATTAAATAGGAATCTAGGATTATTTTTGTTATCTTCTATTAGGGAGGAGAAATATGTTGATCTCGCAGCACTAAGAGCTTTTCTATACTTCAGGAAGCTCTCCTTCCACGCTAATTTGAACACTACCAATTTTGTTTGATGCCATTTACATTCCAATTTTCGAGTGGTCTGTTTTAAAGTGCGAGTGTCATCATTATACCAGGGTGCTAATTTTTTGTCTCTGACCATTTTCTTTTTTAGAGGAGCTACATTATCTAAGGTATGGCGGAATGTTGACTCTAAGCATTCAGTTGCCTGATCAAGTTCTGCAGGGGCTGACAGTGACCCAATCAAAGTTGATAACTCTGGGAGATCATTTATAAAGCTCTGTGCAGTAGTTGACGTGAAAGTACATTTAATACAGTAGCATGGTGAGGTACATATATTATTACTCAGACATAGTTTGAATGAGATGAGATAATGATCTGAGATAACTTCAGACTGTGGAAGTATGACTATATTGTCTACGTTTAATCTGAATGTTAGTATTAGATCAAGGGTGTGACCACCATTATGGGTCAGTCCTATGACATTCTGATTAATCCCTACTGAATCTAAGATGGACACAAATGCTGTTTTTAAAGGGTCTTCTGGGTTATCGAAGTGAATATTAAAATCTCCGACAACTAATGCTTTGTCTAAGGAAATAACCAGATCTGAGATAAAATCTGCAAATTCAGAAACAAACTCAGAATATGGCCCCAGGGGCCTATAAATAATAAGCAATGGAATTAACTGGGTAGACTTATTTTTCGAGGCTACATACATTATATGAGTATGAAGAACTTCAAATGTATTAAATTTATAACCCGGTTTTTGTGTTACACCTAGATAATCGTTATAAATAACCGCAACGCCTCCTCCTCTGCCAGTTAGACGAGGCTGGTGTATATAACTGTATCCAGGAGGACTCGCTTCATTTAATGTTATATATTCATTTGGCTTAATCCATGTTTCAGTTAAACAAAGTACATTAAACTCCTGATCAGTAATGAGTTCATTAACCATTAATCAAATCAAATCAAGTCAAGTTTATTTGTATAGCGCTTTTAACAATAAACATTGTCACAAAGCAGCTTTACAGAATTTGAACGACTTAAAACATGAGCTAATTTTATCCCTAATCTATCCCCAATGAGCAAGCCTGTGGTGATGGTGGCAAGGAAAAACTCCCTCAGATGACATGAGGAAGAAACCTCCAGAGGAACCAGACTCAAAAGGGAACCCATCCTCATTTGGGCAACAACAGACAGCCTGACTATTATATTAACAGTTTTAACAGGTATACCCCTCAACTGTCCTCATGGGGCCATCCTTCACAGGAGCGGTGCGATAAAACTCCGACCAGACACAGGGCACCAGGATGGATCAAGCAGGTCCGAGGGGCAGAAGAGGCCAGCATCTCAATCCCAAGATCAACATGTAACTCAGAGGGACAGATTGTGGGGTGGAAGAGAGATAGAAAGAAAACACGTTGTTAGGTATGCCCTAAAAATGACAAGTATTAAATCTGTGTGGTAGGCTCACAGAGACGAGAGTCTTTATATCAGGCATAACACACAACAATGGCATGTTAATATGGTAAAATATATCATGACCTGCTCTGGCTGGATGCTTGATTGGGTGATGGGAGCACACTCCTCAGCAATGATGAGATGCAGATGGGACCCTTAGGGCTGGCCAAGACAATTCAGTTACATTTCACCGGGTCTGGGACATGCGACAGAATGTCTGACGGCCAATTCCCTGCAGGCTACGATAGCCAGTTGAGGTCTCCACCCTCTCCACCAAAAGATTTCCTGTTGACTCCATGTAACTCAGAGGGACAGATTTGGGGTGGGGGGGAGGGAAAGAAAACACAGGTGGTTAGGTATGCCCAATGTCACCTGAATAAGTAGGAGCAGTATACATATTGCACAGAGTACAAGCAGGGACTCCGGCAACTAACTATGACAGCATAACTAAAAGGAGAGAGCCAGAAGGTAACACAGGCATGAGGGAGCCCCGGGACATAAAGCAGCCAGCCACTACACCGTCAACAAACTCGAGTGAGCAAGCGAGTGGGGACTGACAGCATCCATACATCCCAGTTTACCAAAACACTCTATGTCTGAGGACCCTCCAGATCTACTCCTTTACCTCATAAACACCATTAACAAAAGGCTTGACTAAACAGATATGTTTTCAGCCTAGACTTAAATGCTGAGACTGTGTCTGATTCCCGAACATTACTTGGAAGGCTGTTCCATAACAGTGGGGCTTTGTAAGAAAAGGCTCTTCCCCCTGATGTAGCCTTCACTATACGAGGTACCAGCAGATAGCCTGCACCTTTTGATCTAAGTAGGCGTG
This sequence comes from Neoarius graeffei, assembly GCF_027579695.1. Lineage (NCBI taxonomy): Eukaryota > Metazoa > Chordata > Actinopteri > Siluriformes > Ariidae > Neoarius > Neoarius graeffei. The sequence continues at coordinate 26,144,967 of NC_083580.1, read as the reverse complement.
GCGGGTCATAGAGGAGCAGAAGTTCACTCAGGTACTGTGATGCGAGACCATTTAGTGATTTAAAGGTCAATAGTAGTATTTTATAATCAATACGAAATTTGATTGGGAGCCAATGCAGTGTGGATAAGACAGGCGTGATGTGGTCATATTTTCTAGTTCTAGTAAGGACTCTTGCTGCTGCATTTTGAACTAACTGGAGCTTGTTTATGCACTTATTGGAACATCCAGACAGTAAGGCATTACAATAATCCAACCTGGAGGTAACGAAAGCATGGACTAGTTTTTCTGCATCATGCAATGACATTAAATTTCTTATCTTTGCAATATTTCTGAGATGAAAGAAAGCTATCCGGGTGATGTTATCAATGTGAGTTTCGAATGAAAGACTGGGGTCAATAATCACTCCGAGGTCTTTTACTGCTGTACGTGAAGAAACAGAAAGGCCATCCAGAGTTGCTGTGTAATCAGAAAACTTACTTCTAGCTGTATGTGGTCCAAGCACAAATACTTCAGTCTTGTCAGAGTTAAGCAGAAGGAAATTAATAAGCATCCAGTGTCTGGATGTAAATATTAAGCAATGGAATTAACTGGGTAGACTTATTTTTCGAGGCTACATACATTATATGAGTATGAAGAACTTCAAATGTATTAAATTTATAACCAGGTTTGTGTGTTACACCTAGATAATCGTTATAAATAACCACGACGCCTCCTCCTCTGCCAGTTAGACGAGGCTGGTGTATATAACTGTATCCAGGAGGACTCGCTTCATTTAATGCTATATATTCATTTGGCTTAATCCATGTTTCTGTTAAACACAGTACATTAAACTCCTGATCAGTAATGAGTTCATTAACCATTAGTGCTTTAGATGTAAGAGATCTAATATTTAATAGCCCCACCTTTAGATCAAAGGTGCTGGCAGCAGCTGTACAGTCAGTATGATATAATTTTATATTGATTAGGTTACTGGAACAAACTCTTTGAAAATTTCTACCTTTTTGTTGAGCTCGGGGAACAGACACAGTCTCAATGTAGTGGACCCTGAGTGACGACTCTGTGCAGCTAGCAGACAGTCGGTTTAGCCTGTTCGTCTGCTCCCTGGCCTTGGCTCTGGATTGTCAGAAATTAACTAGGCCTGTTCTGAGACTATGACCTATGCTGCAGGAAATGAGAGCAGCACCTTCCCGAGTGGGATGGATACCGTCCCGCCCTAACAGGCCAGCAGTGCCCTCAAAATTAGCCCAATTATCTATAAAGCCCACACTGTTTTCAGAGCACCACCTGGACAACCAGCAGTTCAGCGACCATAACCTGCTGTAAGCTACATCACCACGCCGCATTGGGATGGGGCCAGAGCATACTACAGCATCGGACATCACCTTCGCTAATTTAAACACCTCTACAAAGTTACTCTTAGTAACCTCAGACTGACGAAGGCGTATATCATTAGCTCCTGCATGGATAACTATCTTTGAGAACCTGTGCTTGCTTAGGACCCTAAGATTACCTGCTATGTCCGGCACCCTGGCTCCCGGTATACACCTGACTAAAGCTGCTGGTGCCCCTAAAGGCTGAGCTAATTTCATGTGCCGTATGATAGAATCCCCTATAACCAGAGCTCTTTCAGGTTTCTCAGCGAGTGCATCACTAAGGAGAGCAAACCTGTTCGGCACGTGACGCAGAGAGGAGTGGTGCTCCTGTGGGCGAGCCTCAGCGGTAGCTTTGGCTCTACGCTTATGCCGCCGAGCCGTCACCCATTCGCCCCGCTGTAAGGGCTCTAATGCCGGAGTTGGGGGATTACTAACTCCACCTAGGGCATCCAGACTTTCCCCTACAGAAACTACACTGTTCTCATGCTCACTAACCTTCTCTAAAGCCTGGACACGTGCTTCTAGCACTGTAATCTTCTCCGTCAGAGAGCTAACTAATCTGCACTTATCACAAGTAAAGCTAATAGAGCTATCGCTAGTGACGGAGGAAGAATGACTAAACATCCTGCACTCAGCACACTGAACAGGCTGAAAGTGTGCCATGATGAAAAGATTCACGTACCTTAAATGAAGATCTGTTTATATTAAAGCAGAGCCGATGTGGATGGCCTCCGCTTGTGGACTTTACACAGGAGGAGAGAAAAAGAAAGCTTCCGGTCTCGGCGTTCTTCCGAAAAAAGAAAGAGAGAGAAAGAAAAAAAACGGAAAAAGGAAAGCGAAAGTGAAAAGTACAAAAAGGAAAGCGACAGTACAATAAAAATGAAGAGTTCCAACCATGAGTTCCCACCATGCCATTTGTGTTACTGGGGCTTTGTTTTGCGTGTAGCTGACCAAGTTTATGTTGCAGGGCTTGGTTGGGATTGGGTCACCTTGTGAGAGCCGTGTCTGAGATATGGTGGCGAAGACTTTAGCGCACATGAGAGGTGCATTTTGTCTGTTTGCCTTCACCACTGGGGGGGCCCTACATCCTGACCATCGCCTGCTGTTTCACAGGGATCTCCTCCCCCTTCCACGAGATATACTCGTGGTTCCTGGCCTAGTCATGCCAGCGGGGGGCCTTTGTCATCTTTCTTGGGCTCTTTTGTTTTATCTGTTGAGAGGTCTGACCTCTTCTGTAACAGTCCTTTAATCTCAGCCAACTGGGCTTTCAAAGAATCCAGCTCTGAGCGGAACTCACCAGGTTGGTCTGAGTCACTGTGTCGGTCATCTCTACCCCTATGTGTAGGGCTACGGTTGGAACGCTTCTGCCATCTCTGGCCAGAGCGGGGATGACGATCTTGCTGCCAACCGCCTTGTTCCTTATGACCCTTTTCATATGGTGAGCAGTTGCCATGGTCACTGTGGCCTTGCCATCGGTCTCTCCTGGCCTTACCTTGCCGATTCTTCCACTCACCCTGGTGATGGCTCGGCAAGGGGCGGTTCAGACCGGGATTTCTCCAGGTGGGTCCCCCTTTTGGAGCTTCACCTCCTTCTAAGGCTAGCAGGGGTCTGTCCTCACCCTGGAGACTAAGAACCCTGGGTTCATCATCGTTTCTGTCTGTGGTTTTGACAATGGTCTCCCAGGTCATTTGGGCTAGTTGCCTAATTTCCCTCATTGAGTAGAAACCTTGTCGACACGCCAGTGTGACTTGAGTCCACACGCTTGGGTGGAGGTTATGTAAGAAGAGGGATTTGAAGCCTCTATCTTCTTCCAAGCCTGGTGCGCTACTACCCTGGAAATAGGCAGTACGTAGCCGTCTATAATATTCAAAAATTAATTAATTAATCAATCAATCACGTAATCAATTAATAAAGTTTGTTCTTCTTTGGAAATGCTATCTCTAATCTGAAGTTATTAATAGGTTATTAGTATTTTGTGATATGGTTATCATGCTACTGTTAACTGTTTAACACACCTGGGGATATACCTTGGCAGTTGCTTAATCAAACTGATAATTTATCTGTTGTTGCAACAATATTCAAGAAGTCAACAAACCAATCTCCTCACATGGGGCACCAATAAATATGTGGGTGCAATTGGTGTTAAGTGATCAGTCTCATTAAATCAGTCTCATTAAATCAGTCTCATTAATAATACCATTAATTTTGGTGTTTAATAATAAATTACCAAACAGCTAGATTATGGTATATTCCAAATTATTATGATCACTACTGATGCAGCACTAATGTATTACTTACCGTATTACATAGACAGCCAATAGCACTCATGTACACTTTGGATAAAGGCAATTTGGGGTTCTTTGAGATTGGGTGACTTCAAAATATAGTAGCAAGACAGACTCACAGTTTAACAGAAATTGAATTTATTATAACAATGATAAAATTGGGTAATAGCAATTGAATACATTCAGTATGGTCAAGCAATATATACATGTGTGTAAGCATAAACAGTGATGTGTGTGTGTGTGTGTGTGTGTGTGTGTGTGTGTGTGTGTGTGTGTGTGTGTTGGAATATGCGTGTGTGGGGGGGGCTGTAAAGTTTGGAATGAATCAGGGATTGGAATGTTATCTAAGGTGGGGGAGGGTAGGATCACCTCGTGGTTTGAGGAGAACAAAGGGATTATCCCTGGTTGCTAGCTAACCCACTAGCCTATAACATTACTAAATCCACTGAAATCTTGATGAGGTCGAAATATGTGTAATGATGAGATTAAAGGTGTTAGAAAAGATAGCAAAAAGCATGCAACAGCCTATCTATTAAACAACTGAGAGAACAATATAGAACACAAGATCAGTATGCATAATTAAACAGTTCCTGAGTTTAAATTCACACTACTTCATAAAGCTAATTCCTAAGACTAGTTTGCCCAAATGCCAGCCTTACTTCCAGTATTTTGTTCCTATGTAGGAATGCAGAAATGTCCCGAAATTTCTGGAGTTCACGGAGCTCGTGGAGGCTTCTGTAGAAAGCAGAGAATTCTTGGTCCGACGCTTCGTCGTTCGTGAGGAAGAGTCTCTGCTCAATCAATGTGCACAGCGATTAAGTCAGAAGGAATCCGGTCACTTCTAACTTTTAATTAACTGCTTTGGGCTGCAGTCATAACGTTACTTATAATAAACAAATAAAAACCGGTTGTAACTCAATATGAGGGTGCAACTTAGGCAATTTTACCGTGGCCAGTGGTATGCGAAAGCGCACTGAGTTTCTTTTTCTTGCAAGTCAGATGTCTTTGTCTCGGATGTTCTGATGAGCAGGGTGTCCCTTTGTGTCTGTACTCATGGAGTTCATGACGAGAGAGAGAGAATGGAGGATTTCCGGGTCACTTATAGAGTCACAGAGGAAGTGACGTAGGTGATCCCGCCCAGCCGTGACGTAGGTCATCGCGGAAGTTAGTTGATGGGATTTGTAGTTCTAGACGGGACGGGACTGTACCTACAAGATTCTTTCAAGCAAGGCAAACTCCCTGCAACACTGTATGAGGCATGCATCAGTCTTATCGTAAAAAAAGGTAAAGACCCAACAGAGTGTTCCTAGAGTGTTATAGGCCAATCTCCTTACTAAATGTTGATGCCAAAATTTTGGCAAAAGTTTTGGCCCGTAGATTAGAGGGTATATTACCAGAGATAATATCAGAGGATCAGACTGGCTTTGTAAAAAAATTACACTTATTTTAATATGCGTCATTTATTTGATATTTTGTACTCTCCTTCAGAGGCAATTCCAGAATGTGTCCTTTTCTCTAGATGCAGAGAAAGCGTTTGATCGTGTGGAGTGGAAATATTTATTTGCGGTTTTGTAAAAATTCGGTTTTGGCCCAAACTACATTAGGTGGGTTAAACTATTATATACGTGCCCAACTGCTTCTATCCTTACCAATTCTCAATGCTCTCAACCTTTCAATCTTCATAGGGGAACCTGTCAAGGGTGCCCTTTAAGCCCATTGCTTTTCAATCTGACCATAGAGACTCTAGCAGTTGCATTTGGTAACTGCAAGGATATTTCAGGGATTTTGAGGAAAGGAATTGAACATAAAGTGTCTCTATATGCTGACGATCTTTTACTTTTTATATCAAACCCAGACACCTCTTTACCTGTAATGCTATCCTTACTCGCTCAATTTGGCCAGGTTTTGGGATATAAACTAAATTTACACAAGAGTGAACTTTTTCCTGTGAATACAGAGGCAATTGCTTTAAAATATACCAGCTTCCCCTTTAAGATTGTGGAAAATAAATTTGTCTACCTTGGTGTTACAATTACAAGGAAACATAAGTGTCTCTTTAAAGAAAATGTTATACTCTACTGATTTCGTGATGTTGTGATTTGCAACTTCAATGCAAATTCAACCAATCCCTGCAAATTCAGGGCAGTGTTGCAATTATATCCAATCACCGCAACTTTCCCGCAAATTTGACCAATCGTTGGCGTCATCTTGAGGTGACGTCAACAAACTACCTTCCGCCTTACTTCCAGTGTTGCCAGATTGGGCGGATTCCCGCCCAGTTGGGCGGTTTCAAGTGCATTTTGGCGGGTTTTGAACATATTTTGGGCTGGAAAACGTCAGCAGTATCTGGTAATACTGCTTACTTCCGTGTATACGTTCAAGAGAAGCAGCATGTGTGAGTTAGTGTTTATATAGGCTTAAATTCTGTTACTGAAAGTATGTTATGTTTACAGTGAAGGACTGTGTGCACTTTACATTATTTTTTTTACTTAATCCAAGAAATTAATGGATGCCAACATTTTTGCCAAAATGGTATTTTATTTTCCATTGTTTAGGCAGCTTCAGTATCATACTGTGAGATTCTGTTCAAATTGTCTTTTTTCTTCTATGAAGCCTGAGCCATTTATTTTATTAGTTTATAATTATTGTTTAATTTAGTCTTCAGGAGGGACTGCCTGCACACAGTGCTAGTATTAATAGGTTTTTTTTTTCTTACCTGAAAGCTGAGGCATTTATATTATATTTTAAGGTAACTTCATGTTGTGCTGTGAGGTTCTATGCATTTTAACATTTGAACCAACAGGTGCATTTGGATAAGTAAAGCCTATTTTTCTGCATTTTTGTAGTCCTGGTAATCTTTATATTGGTAAAGTTGTTTATAGGACCATTTCTCAGTGTCTTTTTTTTAATCAATATTTTTTCAGTAATAACTTAAAATTTAACATATCACTCAATTTTAATCACAAAAAGAGAAAATCGCAACAATTCCTCGCAACATTCACTTCTTCCTGCAATGTAATCGCAACAAAAACCTAAAAAACACCACAACTTTCACTTCCTCCCGCAATGTAATCGCAACAAAAACCTAAAAAACACCGCAACTTTCATCGCAATTTTTTGGAACACCCCCCCCCCCACCCCCCCCACCCCCCCCCACAACATGAGACATTTTAGCCCGCAACAATCACAAAAAAGGCCCGTGAAATCCTGGGGGGACTGACTAAATCATGTGAAAGAGCGCTTGATGCACTGGTCACCACTGTCTACATCCCTGGTGGGCCAGATCAACTCTGTTAAAATGAACATCCTCCCTAAATTTTTATATCTCTTTCAATCTATACCAATCTTTATTCCCAAATCTTTCTTTGACTCATTGGACTCAATCATAGCGGCCTATATATGGAGGGTCAAGCGCCCTAGACTAAATAAAGTCCATCTTCAAAAATCCAAAAAAGACAGAGGTATGGCGCTGCTTAATTTCTGTCTTTACTACTGGGCTGCTAATACACGCTGTATTACTTTCTGGTCGCCCTTTCTCGATCGAGCTGACTGTCCGACATGAGTGAGGATGGAGTTGAGTTTGGTCCGAAATGTTTCCATTTTGGTTCTGCTTCGGTTGCCGCTCCCTCTCCCCCCAGGTAAATGGACTGATAGTCCTACAGTTTGGCACACAATGAGGGTGTGGGCTCAGTTCAGGAAGCATTTCGGTTTACATGATTTCTCTCTCCTTAGTCCTATTCTGTCCAGCCCTTTCTTTCAACCCTCTCTATCTGATTCTGCATTCCAAGAGTGACATGGGAGGGTTATAGAGAAATTTAAAGATCTTTTTATTGGTAATAGCTTTGCATCATTCGCACAACTGTCTGAAAAGTTTAGTCTACCAAACACTCATTTTTTTCAGATACCTGCAGGCAAGAAACTTTCTCCATTCTCAGATGACTAGTTTCCCTGGGGCAACTACTGCGACCACTGCCGACATGTTACTTGGTCTGCATCCATCATGCAAGGGGTTAATATCGGTCATTTATGACAAACTGATGGGCATAAAACAGGCTCCTCTGGACAAAATTAAAACTGCTTGGGAGCAGGATTTAAACTTTCAACTGTCAAACGTATGTATGGGATTCCATTCTCAGGCTGGTAAATACAACATCTCTCTGTGCACGTCACTGCCTGTTACAGTTTAAGGTGGTGCACAGGGCTCATATATCTAAAGCCAGATTATCTCATATGTACTCAGATGTTGATCCTTTATGTGATAAATGTAAGAGAGGTGAGGCCTCGCTTATTCACATGTTTTGGACTTGTCCAAGCCTGGAAAGATACTGGAGAGATGCTTTCCAAACCTTGTCCCTTATTCTTAATCTTGAGCTAGAACCCACTCCACTGATTGCCCTTTTCAGCACCACTGGTGAAGATGACACGTGCCTCACTCCAACCAAAAGCCGCATGCTGTCCTTTGCCTCACTTTTGGCTAGGCATGCGATTCTATTAAGGTGGAGGGATGCTGCCTCGCCCACACACACTCAGTGGTTAAGGGACATCATGTCCTGTCTAGACCTTGAAAAGATCCGCTATTCAGTTTGTGACTCAGCAAGAAGTTCCAGAAGGTATGGGGACCTTTCCTGAAATACTTTGAGAACCTTAAGTTGGATTGAGATATCTGCCCCTCTTTCCTTTCCTTTCTTTTTTTTCTTTTCTGTCAGTTACAGTGTCTGTATCAGTCATTGTCTAAATTTGCCACCTCCTAATTATTTACATTTATTTATTTATTTATTTTAATCTATTCGTCCCTTTTGTGTGTTTATTTACTTATTTTACTTTTGTTCTTATTATTTAGTTATCTTGCGACTCAATACTTGACTTCCAGCAGTTCCCTACAACACTCCAGGAATAATACTCCTCAGGAATCATGGCTTGTAGGTGTGGCTAGTGGGAGGGGAGGGATGTTTATGTTAAATCACTCTGAAAAATTTACAATGTATGAGCACATATGTATATGTGATGTGATACATGTAAAATTCAATAAAAATATTTGAGTAAAAAAAAAAAAGTAGCTTTACAGGGTAAAGCTTTACTTTACTTGTAAGGGTACCCTTACAAGGGTAAGGGAACTAGGAGTATTTCTTTTCAATATGATTAATCAGTTTATGTGTAATGACTAAATGGTGCTATCCATTTGATAAAAATATTCAAGCAATTGATTGATGTATATTTTTGCATATGTGGTTGATATTTTGAGTGCTGTTCTTTGCCATAACTGTTATGGCTTTATGAGAAATGTTTTTATTGTTTTGGGAATTGCAATGAGTGTGTTGAGAATGAGGTTCGTGTTTCAGAAGTTTTAGATAAGCAATTGAAAAAAATATAAAAACTAATTCAATATTTGATGCAATTATTCAATAATATTGTAACAGTCCCTGATGTGGGTGGAGTACTGAAGCACGGCAGGCAGGAGTTGATGTTCACACTGACACTTTATTTTATCTATTTTCTTAGCTTTTCAGCTTTGCTCACTCACACACACACACACAGTCACACACACACACACACACACACACACACACACACACACACACACAGTCACACACATTACAGACACACACACAGACACACACACACACACACGTTCTGGTCAGGAGCGACCTCTTCTCTGCTCTCCCCCTCCTTTTATGCTCCACCATCCCTGCAACAAACACACACACATTAATTGACACCCTCACATTAAGTGACTTAGCCACTCACCTTCCCTGGCCCCACCCTCCATTCACAAACTGATGCTTGGCCACCCCACCCCCCCGCCACATACCCCCACTGCCCGACTCTGGCTGGGGAGCCATCCGGCCTGCAGCGGACTCCCCCCCGATGGGACAAAAAGTCCGCCGCCACCATCTGCACTCCCGGCCTGTGGACCACCTCGAACTTAAATGGCTGGAGGGTGAGATACCAATGGGTGATCCGTGCATTGGCATCCCTCATGTGGTGGAGCCACTGGAGAGGCGTGTGGTCTGAACAGAGGGTGAAAGGGCACCCCAGCAGGTAGTATCGGAGGGTGAGGACCACCCACTTGATGGCCAGGCACTCCTTTTCAATGGTGCTGTACTTGCTATCATGCATTGAGAGCTTGCGGCTGATGTACAGCATGGGACGCTCCTTGACCTTCACCTTCTGGGACAGAACGGCCCCTAGCCCTCTGTCCAATGCATCTGTTTGTAAAATAAAGGGGAGAGAGAAGTCAGAGGAGTGTAAAAATGGCCCCCCACACAGTGCAGCCTTTACTTTGGTGAAAGCCTGTTGGCACTGCTCCATCTACTGGACCCAATCTGGTGCTCCCTTTTTAGCGAGATCAGTCAGCAGGCTGGTGATGTCTGAATAATTAAGTATGAACCTACGATAGTAGCCAGCCAGCCCCAAGAACTGTCTCACCCCCTTTTTGGTCTTGGGTCTTGGGCAGGCCACAATCACTGCAGTCTTGTTAATTTGGGGCTGCACCTGCCCATGACCCAAGTGGAAACCTAGATACCATACTTCCACCCGCCCAATTGCACATTTTTCAGGTTAGCTGTGAGACCTGCACTCCTCAGCGACTCTAGGATGGCCCTAAGGTGTTCCAGATGCTGTGGCCAATCATTACTATAAATGATTGTCATCTAGGTATGTCATCTAGCTATGCGGCCATAGGCAGTGTGAGGGCGGCTCTTGTGCATGAGTCGCTGGAATGTAGTGGGTGCCCCAAATAGCCCAAAAGATAGTGTGACAAATTGGTGCAATACAAATGGTGTGGAAAAGGTCGTTTTCTCTCAGGATAGAGGAGTCAAGGGGATCTGCAAATATCCCTTCGTTAGATCCCGTGTCGAATAAAAGCGGGCAGCACCTAACCGATTGAGCAACTCATCAATGCAAGGCTTTGGGTATGTGTCAAATTTAGACACCGTGTTGACTTTTCTATAGTCCACACAGAACCGGACCGACCCATCGGTCTTGGGAACCAGGACCACTGGGCTGCTCCAGTCACTGTGGGACTCCTCGATTATGCCCATTTCGAGCATGGCCTTGAGTTCATCCCGAACCATCTTTTTCTTGTGTTTGGGCAAGAGGTAAGGGTGGTTACGCACTACCACCCCCAGGGGCATCTCAACATGGTGTTCTGTGAGGTGGGTGTGACTGGGAAGGGGCAAGAACATGTCAGAAAATTCCTTTTGCAACTTGGCCACCTCCGCGAGTTGGGCTGATGAGAGGTGGTCTCTACAAGGGATGGTAGTGGTTCGAGATGTTACTTTTTTTACTTCCAGCCCCAGCTCTGCCTTCTCTGGGACTACCAATGCCAACGACATGGGGACCCCCTCATTCCAATGTTTTAACAGGTTGAGGTGGTAAATTTGCAATGCTCCACCCCTATCCGTTTGCCTCACCTCATAGTCAACATCCCTGACTCGCTGTGTGACCTCGAAGGGCCCTTGCCACTTGGTGATTAATTTGGAGCTCGACGTGGGTAATAATATGAGCACTTTGTCTCCCAGTGTGAACTCTCTAAGGTGCATGCCCCTGTCATACAGCTGGATTTGATGTTCTTGTGCATGCCATAAATTCTCCTGGGTTAAGTGCGAGAGTGTGTGGCATTTTGCACGCAGGTCGAGAATGTATTGAATTTCATTCTTGCTAGTCAAAGGTCCCTCCTCCCAATTTTCCCATAGCACATCCAAAATGCCACGTGGCTTATGCCCATATAATAATTCAAATGGAGAAAACCCTGTGGAGGCTTGCAGGACCTCTCGTACTGCAAATACAGTGCCTTGAAAAAGTATTCATACCCCTTGAACTTTTTCACATTTTTCCACCTTACAACCACAAACTTAAAAGTTTTTTATTGAGATTTTATGTGATAGACCAACACAGAGTAGCACATAATTGTTCAACTTTGGTCTCATCTGACCAAAGCACCTTCTTCCACATGTTTGCTCTGTCCCCTACATGGCTTCTGGCAAACTGCAAACGGGACTTCTTATGCCTGTCTTTCAACAATGGCTTTCTTCTTGCCACTCTTCCAAAAAGGCCAGATTTGTGGAGTGTATGACTTATACAGTAGTTGTCCTGTGCACAGATTCTCCCATCTGAGCTGCGGATTTCTGCAGCTCCTCCAGAGTGATCATGGGCCTCTTGGCTGCTTCTCTGACCAGTGCTCTCCTTGCTCGCTCTGTCAGTTTAGGTGGACAGCCATGTCTTGGTAGGTTTGTAGTTGTGCCATACTTTTTCCATTTTTGAATGATGGATTGAACAGTGCTTCTTGAGATGTTCAGAGCTTGGGATACTTTTTAATAACCTAACCCTGCTTTAAACTTCTCCAGAACTTTATCCCTGACCTGTCTGGTGAGTTCTTTGGTCTTCATGATACTGTTTGTTCTTCAGTGTTCTCTAACAAACCACTGAGGCCTTCACAGAACAAGTGTATTTATGCTGAGAGTAAATTACACACAGTAGGACTCTATTAACTAATTAGATGACTTCTGAAGGCAATTGATTGCACTGGATTGTATTTAGAGGTATCAGAGTACAGGGAGCTGAATACTAATGCACACCACATTTTTCAGATTTTTATTTGTTGAAAATTTTGAAGACCATTTATCATTTTCGTTTCACTTCACAATTATGTGCTACTCTGTGTTGGTCTATCACATAAAATCTCAATAAAAAACTTTTAAGTTCGTGGTTGTAAGGTGGAAAAATGTGAAAAAGTTCAAGGGGTATGAATACTTTTTCAAGGCACTGTAACAGGGGCTCGAGCCATTTATCCCAATTGCGTGCATCCTCACTCACAAACTTCCAAATTATGTTTTTGAGTTTTTGATTAAAGCAATCCACTAAGCCATCCGTTTGTGGGTGATAGACACTGGTGCGGATAGACTTAGTCCCCAATAACCCATACAGTTTGCGCAGTTTGCATGACATAAATGTAGTGCCTTGGTCTGTCAGGATTTCTTTCGGAATCGCAACCCGAGAGATAATACAGAAGAGCACTTCCACAATTCCGCATGCAGAAATATTGCAGAGAGGCACCTCTTCCAGATATCATGTTGCATAGTCCACCAGAACTAAAATAAAGTGATATCCCCGTGCTGACAGATCTAGTGGCCTGATGAGATCCATGCCAATTCTCTCAAAAGGGGTCTTGATTAGAGGGAGAGGGCGCAAAGGCGCTGTTGGAGTGGCTGCAGGATTTACTAATTGGCATTCACAGCACGCCACACACCACTGACAGACATCCCGGCAAATCCCTGGCTAATAGAACTGGGCCATTATTCGGGCTAGTGTTTTATCTTGCCCCAAGTGTCTGGCCATGGGATTAAATTGAGCCGCATGGAATAAGAGTTCCCTACGGCTCTTTGGGATCAACAACTGGGTTATCTGTTCACCAGTTTGAGTGTCCTGCATCACTCGGTACAACCTATCCTTAATAATAGCAAAATAGGGGAAGGCCGGTATCACGCTTGGCTGGAGAATATGGCCATCAATTACTCTCACTTGATCAAATGCATGCCGCAGAGTCTCGTCTCACGACAGCTCTAACGGTAAATCCTCAAGGGAATCCCCAAGAGAGGGAGGAGGGGCGGGGTGCTCCTCACTCCTCATATCACCCTGATCCAGTGCTAACATAGATGGCTCTGTGACAGCTTCCCCAGCCAATGCCACACCGGGATCTTCCCGTGACGTATTTATGCAGGACCCACCTTGCATTATGTGTTCCATCAATTCCTTAAACCCTGGCCAATCAGTTCCCAAAATTAGTGAGTGGGTGAGACAAGGATTACCCACTGCCTTAATTCTATGCATTTGGCCCCAGAATAGAATATGGACGGACACTAGAGGGTAATTATGAACATCCCCATGCACACATAACTCCTTCACTGCTTGTGCTCTCCCCAATGCCTCACCTTGCACCAGGCTTTGGTGAATTGAGGTCTTACAACCAGAATCCACCGATGCATGATATGTATCCCCTTGAACACTTACCAGTATGCGATACGTTCCGGCCCGATCGGGGGCAGTCTCTGGTGCATCGGGGATCTGGATCACAGCTCCCATCTCTCTTGCGGGGCTCTGACTCTGGAGATGCTCTGACTCCCCGCCATGCCAGCACACTGGCCCAGGCTTTCCCTCTGCACTGGCATTATGGATGTCACTCACCTGAGGAGGAGACAACACAGACATGGAAGAGGGAAATGGGAGGACACCACAGGTGCGATGGGCCAGCTGGGGGGAAGCCGGCCACCACCTCCATGGTGGGGGAATGGGGTGGGGAAGGGAAAGAGAGACAGAGGGGGAAAAGGCGAGAGAGAGAAAAAAGTGAGGAGAGGTGCCTTGTCTGCCTGCTGTCAGAACCGCCTCCAGATGGTCCTCGACCAACTCGATGGCTCATTCTAGCAATGCCGGATGATGGCACTGGACCCATTCCACTGTTCCTTCCGGAAGTCGAGAGATGAACTGCTCCAGTGTCACCAGATCGATGATCCCATCTGCGTTGCGGTCTTCCGCCCTCAGCCACCACCGGCAGGCATCCTGGATTTGCTGGCTGAATGTGAATGGCTGGCTGACTTCCTCCAATGCCAGTGTCCAGAAGCGCTGGCGATGTTGTTCCGGGGAGCGGCTGACACGCTGCAGGATGGCTTTCTTCAAGTCAGCATACATCAGTCGGCTGTCAGCAGGGAGCTGCTGCACTGCGAGCTGCACCTCACCAGTTAGAAGTGGGAGGAGGCGTGCTGCATGCTGCTCGAGCAGCCACCCCCACGTTTCGGCTGCTTGCTCAAAGAGGGCGAGGAACGCTTCCGGATCATCCTGTCGGCCCATTTTCGTGAGGGTGCCTGTTGTGGTGACGATTGAAGCCCCTGCCGACACGAGCAGATGCTGGAACCCCTGGCAATCTTCCTGCTGGGCCAGCATCAAGGCTTCAAAGCATTGCTCTTACTCCTTCCGGAGGGCAATCAGCGCTTGATGCTGGTTCTGCTGGGCAGTAGCTAGGGCATGGATGAGCACTCTGAATGGGTAGGACTCCATGTGGTTGTTCCCTTCTGTACTTCTGGATTTTGGCACCACTGTAGCAGTCCCTGATGTGGGTGGAGTACAGAAGCACGGCAGGCAGGAGTTGATGTTCACACATACGCTTTATTTTATCTATTTTCTCAGCTTTTCAGCTTTGCTCACTCACACACAGTCACACACATTACATACACACATGTTCTGGTCTGGAGTGACTTCTTCTCTGCTCTCCCCCTCCTTTTATGCTCTACCATCCCTGCAACAAGCACAGGTGTAATGACTTAGCCACTCACCTTCCCCGGCCCCACCCTCCATTCACAAACTGCCGCTTAGCCATGCCCCCGCTGCCACAAATATATTATTACACTTTTTGCATGGGCAGCATGGTTTTGCAGTGGTTAGCACTGTCGCTTCACAGCAAGAAGGTTCTGTCTCAGGGGCCTTTTTGTGTGGAGTTTGTATTTTCTCCCTGTGTCTATGTGGGTTTTCTCTGGGTGCTCTGGTTTCCCCCACAGTTCAAAGACATGCAGGTTAGGTAAAATACCTAGCCACTGGGGTTGCACAAGACATTGCATACTTAGTGCCGGTCCCAAGCCTGGATAGACTGGGGAGGGTTGTGTCAGGAAGGGAATCCAGTGTAAAATCTATGCCAAATCAAATATGCAGAACAGATCCGCTGTGGTGACCCCTAACAGGAGCAGCTGAAAGAAGAAGAAGAGAAAAAGAAGGAGAGAAGAAGAAGAAAAAGAAGACTATTTGCACAGCAAGTACAGAATAATTGTTCCTAATATTGTTTCCAATTTTCTGAGATTTTTTATCACAGCCTAACACACATGGAAACTCTGGTATTTTTTTCAACTAGGCCCTATTTTCTTATTTGAGTCCAAATTTTTACTCAGGGAAAAAAAAAACCCATCAAAATCAGTTTAGTATTGAGTTACAATACCATAACCGACAACCATAAAATGGCTATACAGTGCAATCCTGTGGGGCAAACATTCATGAATATTCAATATAATTTATCTGACATCAAACTGATCGCCACAGAGATATACTGGTGTCATTTTACCTCAATAACTGGAAAGAAACTGTAGAAAATGTCTGCTTCTACGGACACTGTTTTACCTTTCTCTTCTTCCAGTGACATAATACCCCACTGAGTACCTGTAGTTGATTATCGCATGGAGGCTATTTTCTGATGTTATATGTTCGACAAAGGGCTATCTCTACAGGGATTCTTTCCATGTTGTCAGACATTATATTGTCAGACATGTCAGAAATTATATTTGTTGTAATCAGTTAAATATTTGGGCATTACTTTGGAAATAGACATCTTCACATTCTGCATGACTTCGATCCCAGGGAATCCTGTCAGCCCACAGGCTGATATCAGCTGAATGTTGCCTCACCAAGTGGTCCAGGACCTCTGTTTGACTGTTTCAAGTGTCAGGAGCTGCATGTTAAATCGAGGTCTCTGTCACATCAGTGCCAAATTATGCTTCTGGAATACGCTTGACAGAATGCACTGCAGCCTAACAATATGGTGACTACAGCACCCAAGACACTCTCATATTCTCGTTCAGCAGATGTAACACACTCAGAGGAAAGTACTATCCACCCTCTTCTTTTTGCAAATTGAGGCCAAGTTTGTTCTCTTGCATGCCCAGCTACAGACGGCTGTGGCATCATGAAGATTCAAAATAGCGATTTCAGGAAGATAGAGCAAACGCTTTTCAGTCGTGCCACTCAGGAGCCAATTGCTGATTGATTAATAAGCTCTAATTATGCATTTGCATCCACCATCTACTTGACAACAAGTGAAAGTAAATAATAAAAGCCAGAAAAAAAACTTCACCGCTTTATTCAGGTTTCATGTGTATATGTGGAATGTGTAGAAGGCTAGCACTTGATGATCTTAATACACAATTTGAAACATAGTTTACCAGGCAGTCAGAGATAATAAGGTATCATGTCATTAAGAGATTTAAAAACTAGTGATAAAGGTTTTATTGTCAATTCTAAAGGAAACAGGCAGCCAGTAGAGTGATGCTAAAACTGCACTAGTATGATCTAATTTTCTAATATGTGGTAACATCCTCATTTCATTAATGTCTACAAGTTTTAAATTTGCTTGTTGTAGTAGTAGGAAGTCCTGTGAACAATGCTTTACAATAGTCAGTGCAAAAAAAGGAGCACTTTTTTCAATCAATTCTTACATTATTTTTTCTTCCATTCCACTTTCATCAGTCATTAAACAGATACAAATATGTTCTAGGCTGTTTGATGCATGTAGAGCGGTTGTAAGTTGACTCAGATTTTCAGATCTAAAGCCTTACATTACAGAGCTAAAATCTCATTCTTCCCTTTCACTATTCCCATTAGAGCCCTTCACACACACACACACACACACACACACACACACACACACACACACACACACACTTGTACTTCTATCTTTGTGGAGATACTCATTGACATAATGCATTCCCTAGACCATTACCCTAAGCTTAATGATCACAACTAAATTCCTAACCCCAACTCTAACCCTGACCTAAACCTAATTCTAAGCTCGACTCTAAAACTAATTATTAACTCTCAAACAGCCCTTTGAATCAGTCAGGGCCAGCCAAAATGTCCTCACTTCCCAAAAATGTCCTAACACTGTTGGTAAAAAACGTATTGTGGTCTTCAACATGTAGCAAGTACACACACACACACACACACACACACACACACACACACACACACACACACACACACACACAGAGGTCATTAGGTATGAATGTGTGTGTGAAGCAGTTACAGTGCAGATAAAGGATGTATGCAGGGTCATGAGCCTTGGATGTTTCCTTCCTGTGTAGTGAGGAATTGTGTGTGTGTGTGTGTGTGTGTGTGTGTGTGTGTGTGTGTGTGTGTGAGTGAGTGAGTGAGTGAGAGAGATTTGAGCCAATGGGGCCCATTGGCATAAAACTCTTTTTCTTTTTTTTTTTTGCAAAAGATCAAAACACTCCACAGTGGTCCACAAATTTCATAATAAACTTTTCTTCTGTAGTTTGGGAACACTACAGTTTTTCTCAGCTTATATTTCTTGAAAACATTTATTTGTGCTTGATTGTGCTTTACAAAAGTGGTAATTCAATTTCTTGTCATTTACAGTATATATGTATTTTATATTAATATATACTTTTTCTGTTCTAATTTGCTATAGTTAACCTGCTAGCCTAGCACAAATTATCTAATGCTAATTTGCTAATCTCTGTCTGAATACACTGAATGGCAGTACATTGCATCCCTGCTATAACAAACTCTTTTACTATGAACTTTCACATATGTATAACAAACTAAGTTTGTGCCCCCTGCCTTTAGTGACAATGAGTTGGAGCCTTCAAAAAAACAATCACTGAGCCATGCGTTACTCTTCCCACCAGAGACAAACAATAATTAATCAAGTCTGCAGTCAAGTTAACAATACATGTTAATGCCATAAAAAAGGCTTAACTAGCCTAGCTTAGGTGTCGATCACCAACAAGTAGTGAGAATGATAATCAATGACTTCAAAAAATCACTTAAAAGGACTATTTTACGAGCTAAAAAGCAGTTTTACTCGAGTCTTTACTCTGTAAGCATTGTTGTTATAGCTACTCATAAACATAAGAGACTCTCTGTTGAAGACAAATTTCATATCCTAGACTGTCTACAGTGTGGTGAGGAAACAATGAATTTGTTTAAAGAATATGGTATCCCAGAAAATGTCATTTCAAATTTTAAAGCAAAAGAAAAAGAGGTGTGAGACTTCTTCCATAACTGCAATCAACATGATGGGCTGAAAAGAAAGATGATGCGGCAAGCAAACAACAGCGAGTGTGACTTATTTCCTTTACTTTGTATATGAATTAAGCAGAAATATAAATTAAACACAGCTGGTCTGGTTTTTCATAAGAATGTTTGGTGTGACAAGTGGGTCCATTTCAGTATTATGAACTTTTCAGTATAACGAACTACAGTTTTTGGATAAACACACCTGTTCTTTCGTTCATGCCATTTTTCTGTCATTTTTTCCCATAGGAAAAATCTAAATTTAAAATGGTTCAACTCACAGCATGACATAACACTTCATGCTCTAAAATCATCATCTTTTTTTTTTAACATGAGCTGGTCCTGGGTAGATTAACAGAGAGTGTAGCATGATTTAAAATGGAGATTTAAGAGTGTGAGGCACGCAGCATGACATGACACTGACACTTAAGTTTTTCTCCCAAAACTCTATTCATATGAATGGTGGTAAAGTGCCACACACTCTCTGTTAATCTACCCAGAACCAGCTGTAGTCCATGTAAAAAAAAAAAAAAAAGATTTTAGAGTGCAAAGTGTCATGTCATGCTGCGAGTTGACCCATTTTGAACCGAGATTTTAGAGCACGCAGGCACACACACACTCTAGACACACTACACACACACACACACACACACCACTTTGCTACACACACACTACACACACTTTGCCATGCACTTTCTTAGATCATGTAAAAAAATATATATTTTGCAGCGCGAGGTCTCATGTCTGATCCAGTTTCTGTCTGACACTTTGCCACACCTGAGCAAGCACACTTTGCATTTTCTCTGTGGAAATGCAGTCTAGTTCCAGCTTGTGCTTTCTTTTTAGCATCACTGTGCCATTTATATGTTACACAGTGAGGCATACTTATTTAAAAACTGATAAATTCAGTAAAATACTTGTAAAACTAGCAAAACTATGAACAGAGAATATAAACAGCTGAGTTGCTCCAAGTGACCACTACATGACGTCATTGCATATGTCAAGCCCATCTGGCATTTTAAAGAAAATTCATTTTCTCAAACACTATTTGGTCTCTGAAAATGAAAGTTTGATTTTTTTAAAATCTGTGACTACTTTTACTTAAAATAAGTTTGAGAATAAATCTGCTGGAGCTTAAATCCCTTTAAGCTGTTGTGGGACATGTCCTGCATTCCACATGGACTGAATGAGCTCAGTCAGTTTCTGCATCATAGCTAGGCCACCTGCTTTGTAAACATCAGCATGAATAGTATCTGATCCTGGCGCTTTGCCACAGGAGGGCTGCTTGATGGCCTTTCTGACTTCGTCTTCTGTTAGGAGGTTGTTGAGGTCCGTGTTGATTTCCACCTGTGGTAGGTGTACAATGGCCTTGTTGTTGATGTCAGCAGGACGGTTGAGGACATGGTTGAAATGTTCAGCCCACCGCTCCAAAATCTGCTTCTTCTCTGTCAGTAGTTGGGTCCCATCTGCACTCAGGAGGGGAGAAGATCCAGACAGCTGGGGGCCATAGGTAGCCTTCAGGGCATCATAGAATTGCTTGCTGTCATGGTTATCTGCATGGGCCTGAATTTCATCAGCCTTCATGCTGAGCCAGGCATCCTGGCATCTCATGGAGCTTCTTCTGCACTTTTTACTTTACGCTGACATAGGCATCTTTCTTTGCTTGTGAAGAGGGATCATTCTGGTGAGCTCTGAACAGTGATATTTTTCTGACAGTAAGGTCTGTATCTCATTGTCATTCTCATCGAGCCAATCTTGATTTTTGCAGGTAGCTGGTCCGAGGTGTTCAAGAGCGGAAGAGTAGACTGCAACTGCATCACAAAGGCCACCCACTGCTCTTCAGTGTGGTCCTGATCTAAATATATATCAGGCAACCTGCTATTCAGGTCACTGGTGAATTCCTCTGCAATTTTGCTGTTCTTCGACATGGAGACGTTGAGTCGCTTTGCAGTCTTCAAGCGGGCAGAATGCAAAGTTTGCACTTGGATACAGTGAGATGATGATCAGTCCAGCAGTCAGTGCCACACATGGATTTTGTTACTCTCATGTCCTGCCTGTCCCTCTTCCTGGTGATAATATAATTAATCAGATGCCAATGTCTGGAACAAGGGTGCATCCAAGATGTCTTGTTATGGGCAGAGGTGGAAAAACTGGATTGACAAAGTAAAAGTCCTGCTTAGGTTTTCCTTCTGCCTGTGCTCTCAACACAGGTGATTTCACCAATTAACTCATCAACCTGGCTTAGGGGATGTGGTAATTAGGATCAGCTGGTTCATTGAATTGGCTGGAGCAAAAATGTGGCAGGGTTTTTACTTTCTGCACCCGGGTTTTTCCACCTCTGGTTATGGGTAGGGAGTCAAAACAGAGTGTTAGTAATGATAAGATCATGAGCAGTGCACGTTCTGAGGAATCTGAATTCCTGACTTGTGTGTGACTCGGAGTAGAGTGAGGAAGAGTTGCGCAGCCGTTGGCCTCACTCTCTCATCCCAACCTGACTGGGTCCAGGGGCAAGACAGAATTAAGACAGCTGGAGATAGGTTGGGATGTAGTGGATGGCCAACAGTGTTTTACGTGTTGCACTGTGCCCTGATCGCGCTCCACAAACACTTTGCTGGGTCCGCCTTCAAGCCTGTTGAACCACCAGGTGGTGGTCTCCTCTGCGCAGTCTGCTGAGTCCAGTCTTCTAGACCAGGCAGAGCAAGGGGTTGCTAGTGCTTGCTCAAGGGACCACCCCAGGCTAGTGGAGGGAAGGAAACGCCTTACTATTCCACTGCATGGCAGTCAAGAATGGCACATGCCCATTGTCATAATACAGATTCTACATGGGTGCAAGTTTTCCGGCATGTGCTGGAAGCTCCGGTTTTTTTCGGTTCTGAAAAAGTCATTTTTCCAAATCGTGTAAATCCGTTGAGATTTTCGGGGGGTGGCCCTCTCACTGTCTCACTCTCAGCGTATTACCAGGTTACCGCGGTACAGTCTCTGCACGAGACAAATCTTTTCATCTCATCTTCGCCACAAACCTCATTCAATTTATACGCCGCTCATCAATGAGCGGTCCTGACTAGCCCGTTGTTTCATGGTGTTATACATGTGTGATATCATGTTTCACGCACGTAGCACGTTGTTCGACCAAATCAACACAGCTATTCCCATGAGTCACCATTTCTTTTGGTGCAAGTTAGAATGGTGCTTTTGATTGGCTCACTGTTAACTGCCGTCAAATGAAACTTCAGCTTTTATAATAAGCCTTATTTTGCTTCCCTCCCTTGCGATAGATCCACGTGCTTTGCTTCTGGTTGCTGATCAAAATATGTCAAAATGAAGTTTTTATCGTAAGGCTCCAATACAAAAGAATTAGAAAAGACATCTAGAAATAAATGGAGATGGGAATGGTTAAAGGAACAGTCCACCGTACTTCCATAATGAAATATGCTCTTATCTGAATTGAGACGAGCTGCTCCGTACCTCTCCAAGCTTTGCGTGACCTCCCAGTCAGTCAGACGCGCTGTCATTCCTGTTAGCAATGTAGCTAGGCTCAGTATGGCCAATGGATTTTTTGGGGCTGTAGTTAGATGCGACCAAACTCTTCCACGTTTTTCCTGTTTACATAGGTTTATATGACCAGTGACATGAAACAAGTTCAGTTACACAAATTGAAACGTAGCGATTTTCTGTGCTATGGAAAGTCCGCACTATAATGACAGGCATACTAACACCTTCTGCGCGCTTCGGCAGCGCATTGATATCTGAGCTCCATATCAATGTGCTGCCGAAGCGTGCAGAAGGTGTTAGTACGCCTGTCATTATAGTGCGGACTTTCCATAGCATAGAAAATCACTATGTTTCAATTTGTGTAACTGAACTTGTTTCATGTCACTGGTCATATAAACCTATGTAAACAGGAAAAACGTGGAAGAGTTTGGTCACATCTAACTACAGCCCCAAAAAATACCATTGGCCATGCTGGGCCTAGCTACATTGCTAACAGGAGTAAACAGGAGTAACAGCGCGTCTGACTGACTGGGAGGTTGCGCAAAGCTCGGAGAGGTACGGAGCAGCTCGTCTCAATTCAGATAAGAGCATATTTCATTATGGAAGTACGGTGGACTGTTCCTTTAAGTGAGTGTGACAAAAACGGTGACAAATGGGGAATATGGCTAAGAAAACCGGACGTCCCAGGAGTTGCGTATTGTGACTGCTGTTCAAAGACTATCAGGTACGGCTCCAGTGGGAAGAAGGGACTTAAAAGTCACGCCTTGACTTGACTTGATAACTGAATTCAAAACATTTATTGGTGATTTAAATTGTCATCTGATATTGTGTGATGTGCAAATGCAATGTGCTTTCTTCTAGAATTGAAATTATTCATCACAAGTATCTGCTTTGATAAACATGTTTTTTTTTTACATTTGATTACCTTTCAATTATTAAATAAAAGTAAGGTAGGTCTTGAAATAAGTTTGTTAGCTTTTTTATCATCTTTTCTAATGTGGTTGTTAGGTAGAAAACTCATTTGTAGTCAGTAATGGATTATAAAATATAGATATTTTTGTATATGGAAAAAGCTGAATCTTGTTATTTGCTAAAATCCAGGAGTTTCTGAGGACATCAAGACATTTGGCCCCTTATTTTAACTCAAGCTGTGTCTCGTCTCGTCTCGTCTTCTTCCGCTTTATCCGGGACCGGGTCGCGGAGGCAGCAGTCTAAGCAGGGAAGCCCAAACTTCCCTTTCCCCAGACACCTCGGCCAGCTCCTCGGGAAGAACACCGAGGCGTTCCCAGGCCAGCCGAGAGACATAGTCCCTCCAGCGTGTCCTGGGTCTTCCCCGGGGCCTCCTCCCGGGGGGACATGCCTGGAACACCTCCCCAGGGAGGCGTCCAGGAGGCATCCGAAAAAGATGCCCGAGCCACCTCAGCTGATTCCTCTCGATGTGGAGCAGCAGCGGCTCTACTCCGAGCTCCTCCCGAGTGACTGTGCTTCTCACCCTATCTCTAAGGGAGCGCCCAGCCACCCTGCGAAGGAAACTCATTTCGGCCGCTTGTATCCGCGATCTTGTCCTTTCGGTCATTACCCAAAGCTCATGACCATAGCTGTGTATATATTGTAAAAAAGGTATCACAGCAAAAACATATTAAAAATGGTTGTTTCAACATTTAAATTAGTAGTTGCTAGATGTTTTGAAATATCAAGTCTTGTACTTGAAATATTGTTATTTCAGATGAATTGATGAAATGTATTAAACATTTGATGTGAATATGCAAATCATATAACTTTTAATATTATAAATGTTTGCATGAGAGACAACCATTTTAACTTGTAATGCAAATTTTTTTTACAAGCCCTAAGGGGAGCTCACCCCCCTTTGTAACACCCCCCCCCCCCCCCCCCCCGCATGGCTATGCCATGCACGTCTGACTGACTTTGTCAGACTTTTCAGGTTTTTGAAAATTTTATACTTGCACCCATGATTCTACACTGTATTCTGGAACACATTCTACACTATATTCCATACACATTCCACACCACATTCTGCAGCACACTCCACAACACACTCTACACTATATTCCATAACACAATCCATACAACATTCTGTAACACATTCTGTAACACACACACATATATTATGTAACATATGTAACACATATATATATATATATATATATATATATATATATATATATATATATATATATAACACACACACACACACATATATATATATATATATATATATATATATATATATATATATATATATATATATATATATAAAATGCATTTAAAAGCATTTTCAAGGTCAACTACAGAAACAGAAATATGAATTTATCGAAAAGATGAATTCAAAGTATACCACTTGCAAGGGGGCTTTCTCGAATGAAAGAATTTCACCCAGAGAAGAGCACTCTCCCTTTCCACATCCATTGTTATATACTTGTCAAAATAGCACAACAGATATCTTCTTAATCTCAGGGTGTCCAGCCTTGGCACCCTCTCTATTATAAAACACTGTCTTGGCACATACACATGTTTTACTAACCTAGAAAACAGAACACAAACAGCATTCTGCATCTTATATAAACATGAGACACAGTGTCTGACCTTCTAAGTATCTAAGAGGCATGAGTTCTCTATAAATTAGATTTTCCCCTACACAGTGTCTCTGAAGTTTACCTTTCTAAAGATCACTAAAAGCATAAGGAAAATCTAAAAATTAGATTTTCCTCTACACGTCCCCCTTTTATCAATTCTTTGATAACTATAAAAGCAAAAAGACTTTCCCTTATACCATCTTCTGTTTCCTGTCTCTCCTGGACAGGTTTTCCAACAGGCATGTCATTCACAGGGAAAAATAGAAATGATTAAACTGCTGTTTTTGTGAGACATAGACATCTCTACACAAATGGCAAATTAACAGATAAGAAAATATGCAGATTCACATTATATAACTCAAACATAATTATCATTATAAACATTACATTTCATAATGAACATCATCATTCAACCAACAATAAGCATAAGTAAAAATATCTACAGTTCATAATCGTCCACATTCAAAAAAGGGGTCTCATAACTCTCGCAAAGCCTCTGAGGCCAAACCATGAGCTCCTCTGAATACATCTTCACCATCCAGTAATTCTTCATGACAGCATGTATCGTTTTCATCATCATCTCTCTCATACATTGTAGAACACACAATCAAACATGTCAAAAGCAATACACATGTCTCTTTGGGCACATAAAACTAGATATGAAACCATGTGTTGCACTGGTTCAGGAGGTCTAGAACAACTGGAGATTAGGCCATCTGCTGACTGATGTATACCTTTGAACATATTTGTATTATGAAGTAGTTGTCCTATAAAAAGGACTAATTGCATACTCTCACCCACCCAGCACTTAGTCTTGTCTTTGTTGAGCTCCCCAGCCGTCTCATTATCTAGTGGCACACTGGCCAAGTTTGAATGCAGTGAGTGGCATATCCATCATGAGCCACTAATTGATAAGTTCTTTGCAGTCTCTACAGCCAAGGCACACGCTGTATTTCCGTGACAGTCAGTGAGTCAGTTACTGCTGTCACCCTGTTTATTACTATAAGGAATAGGGTTAAGCTTAGAAATAGACTTGTAATCACCACTGAATTAATTCTTGACTTTTTAGGTCTTTAGCTGCGTCATGTCAGTTGTATTACCTACTAATGGTTGTGCTTTACCCTCAGGAAAACACCTACTACAATTAGGTGAGTGCCCCAGCAACTTACAAAACCAAGTGACGGGTGATTGATATCGCAGAATCAGATAAAGAAACACTGATAGGTGCCGTTAGGGAGTGACACTTCACTGTTCTTGATGTATTTTGGTGCTCTGAGTGCAGGCATGCCCTTTCACACTCTTCCCACCTCACCAAACTCTGTGACACCCCACTAGCTTCACCTACTCACTGTTCTCTTCCTCCTTCATCTCTGAAGATTCCCTTTTGTCCCCCTCTTTTCCCCCTGGCAATGGGATGCATTTGCAGTGTGAGGCATGTATCCAAGTGGCTCTCTCCCCAACTTTAACAGCTGTCTGTGTCATTAGCAGGACCTGATATGGTCCCAACCACCGCAGTCGTCTCCAACTCTTCCTCCTTAAGTCCTTCACCACAATCCAACTGCCAGGCTTAAGATCATGCAGTGGTCTGGCCGGTGGGACTAGAAGAGCGTCCTTCACCTGCTTGTGAGTGATAGAGAGATCAGGGAGGAGATCCAGACAATAATGCAACATTCCATCTTCACACGACACAGTTAGCTTTTGTGGTTTAGCCCCTGAGCTCATTGCCAGTATTGGGTGGCCTGCCAAACAGAATTTCAAAGGGGCTCAGATTAGTTTTTGCTCTCACACACATTCTCATGTGAATCAACACAATAGGGAGGGCCTTCACCCAATTCAGGCCCCCATCTTCACAACATTTGGCCAGATTATTCTTCAGTGTGCCATTCTTTCTCTCTACTGCACTGGAACTTACCAAGTAATAGGCACAGTGGTGTCTTAGGTCAAAGCCCATCATCTCACTTGTTTCAATGCCTGATTATCAAATGAGGTGCCATTATAACTGCTAATTTTCCTTGGCATGCCCCAACATGGAATAATTTCAGTCAGCAGGGCCTTTGCTACTGCGCCTGCATCTTATTTGGAGGTTGGAAAAGCCTCTACCCACTTAGAAAACATATCCACAATCACTAAACAGTACTTTTTCCCCTCAGTGGGTGAGAGCTCAATGAAATCCATCTGCAGATGGTCAAATGGCATGTCTGGTGTTGGGTGCGCAGCTGTAGGCATATTCTGATCTTTCCCTATATTGTGCACAGCACAGATAGGACACTTTTCACAAAATCTTTGGGAAAAAAATTGAAAACCCCTTTGTGAACCAATACTTAGCCATATAACTCATTATTCCCCCTTTTGATACATGGTCCCGCCCATGTTTCAGCTTAGCAAACATGAGGAAATAACAGCTAGGGAGACAGGGCATTCCCACCTGTCCTGGGCTACTATCGGTACCACACCCCATTATGTTTTACACAACTGGCCTTTTTCCAGCAGGCTACCTCCTGTAATGTGGCTGGTGACTGAACCTGCTCCAATGTAGCAAACCTAAAAAGAGGATTCTGAGGCACAGTTAGGGTTAATGCAAGTGCAAATGGGGAACCTTTGGAGGCAGCTGCTTTTGCAGCTGTGTCAGCAGCAGCATTACCTGCAGAAACAAAATTAGTTGAGTTAGTATGAGCTTCACGTTTACAAATGGCAACCTGCTTAGGGAGTAAAATGGCGTCTAACAGTTCTTTAATGAGTGTGTGATGTGCTATGGGTTTACCTATAGATGTTAGAAATCCACGATGTTTCCACAATGTACCAAAATCATGTGCTACTCCAAAAGCATACCTACTGTCTGTATATGATGATGATGATGATGATGATGATGTTCATCCTTCGGTTTCGAAGATGACCATGATTCTTCATCGTTGGTGTGTGCGAAGGTGGGTTATGAGACCAATCTTTGCACGGAATGTGCGATGACAGTGAGAGCATGTTAATGAGGTGAGGGGTGGAGGATGACTTGGTGAAAATGAAGTGGGGCTTCGTGTGTGGCTCTTTCTCTGATGGCGCTTGGCTTGCGCTTCTTGGATGCGCTGTTGCTCAAAGTGCTTGACCCCACTGGTGATGGCAGCGCACCAGTGGCTTTGGTTGGCAGCCACACTTTCCCAGGTCTCTGGGCAGATGTTACAGCACTTCAGATTGGCCTTGAGGGCATCTTTGTACCTTTTCCTCTGACCACCCTGCGAGCGATGCCCCACACACAGCTCTCCGTATAGTAGATGTTTGGGAAGCTGGTCATCAGCCATGCGGTGAACATGACCAGGCCATTGGAGTTGTGAGTGCTTCAGCATGGCAAAGATGCTTGGGAGGTTTGCTCTGCCTAGGATCTCTGTGTCTGGAATTTTCTCTTGCCATGTGACATGCATAATTTTTTCACAGGCAGCGCATGTGGAAACTATTCAGTTGCTTTGCATGACAGCTGCAGACTGTCCACGTTTCACAGCCATAAAGGAGTGAAGTGATGACTATTGCTTGATAGACTTGCAGCTTTGTACTGAGAGAAATTCCACGGCAATCCCACATGGAAGACTGCAGTTTGCCAAATGCTGCACTTGCCTTGGAGATGCGATAGCTGACATCTTGGTCAATGTGGACAGTGCGTGACAGGGTGCTGCCAAGGTACACAAGCTTCTCCCATGTGGTGAACAGCACACCTCCAACTATGATCTGAGGCTCGATGTATGGCTGACCTGGTGCAGGTTGGTGCAACACCTCTGTCTTCTTGGTGTTTATGGTCAGTCCAAAGTCTGTGCATGCAGCTGCAAAGTGGTCCATGGTCTCTTGCATCTCTTCCTCAGTCAGGGCATTGAGTGCACAGTCGTCCACAAAGAGAAATTCCCGGATAAAGGTGATGTGGACTTTCGTCTTAGCCTGAAGCCTTCGAAGGTTGAAAAGACCTCCGTCAGTCTGGTAGCAGGTGCTGATTCCAATGTCTCTTTCACAAAATGCATCTGTGAGCATGGCTGAGAACATGATGCTGAAAAGTGTGGGTGCCAGGACACAACCTTGCTTTACGCCATTGGTCACAGCAAATGGTTCACTGTGGGCTCCATCATCTTGGACCCGTGCCTGCATACCATCATGAAACTCCCAGACCATTGAGATGAAGTGGTCTGGGCAGCCAAATTTGGACATGATCTTCCAGAGTCCTTCTGGACACATGGTGTCAAATGCCTTGGTCAAGCCCACATAAGTGGAGTACAGGCTGACATTCTGGTCTTGACATTTCTCTTGGAGTTGGCGGGCAGCAAAGATCATGTCGACAGTACTGCGACCACTGTGGAACCCACACTGACTTTCAGGTAGTAGACCCTTTTCGAGGTGCACTGTCAGATGGTTCAGCATAACATGAGCCAAAACCTTTCCAGCGATCGACAGCAGAGGGAGGCCTTGATGGTTGTTGCAGTCATGGCAGTGACCTTTGCATTTGTAGCAATGAACGATAGACATGTCCTTGAAATCCTGTGGGATCTGGTGCTGCTGCCACATACTTCTGAACAGTTCAGTCAAGCTGTGGATGAGTGTTGGTCCTCCACAAGCATATACTTCAGCAGCGATGGCATTGCATCCAGGGGCTTTCCCGCTTGATAATCCCTTGATGGCCTTGACCATTTCTGCCTCTGAGGGCAGATCATCCAGGCAATGGTCCACTGGCACTTGAGGGAGGCACTCAGTGGCAGCGAAGTTAATGCTGGAAGGATGGTTCAACACGTTTTCAAAGTGCTCTGCCCAGCGATGGAGGATATCATCTTTCTCTGTGAGCAGTTTGCTGCCATCTGCAGTTAGTATGGGTGATGCTCCAGATGTAGGTGGTCCATAGATGGCTCTTATGGCGTTATAGAAATTCTTCCAATCTTTGTGGTCTGCATAGCCCTGGATTTCTTCTGCTGTGGTACTGAGCCAGGAGTCTTGCATGCGTCGAAGTTCTCACTGAAGCTTGCTCTTGATGGCGGTTAGTGCGGCTCTCTTCTGAGGAGAGTTTGGGTCTGAAAGAGCGGCTTGGTGTAGCTGGTGCTTCTCTTGGAGCAGTGCATTGATTTGACTGTCACACTCGTCAAACCAGTCCTGGTGCTTACGGCGTACTGGCCCAAGCACTGTAAGAGCAGCTCCATGAATGCCGTCCCTGAACTTGGCCCAGTCTTCTTCCACATTGTTGGTCAGGCGCACTGTTGTCAGAGTTGGTGAGTGAAGTGATGTTTAGCCGTGTCGTAGTTTTTTCCAAATGGGGTCTTCTTGGTGGTTGGATATGTAGCTTGAGCTTGGAGACCAGCATATATATATATATATATATATATATATATATATATATATATATATATATATATATATATATATATATATATATATATAAAATGTAAAGTTACTAAATAAATCTAATAATTTTTAAAAGTATAAATTACGACAGGGCGGCACGGTGGTGTAGTGGTTAGCGCTGTCGCCTCACAGCAAGAAGGTCCTGGGTTCAAGCCCCGGGGCCGGCGAGGGCCTTTCTGTGTGGAGTTTGCATGTTCTCCCCGTGTCCGCGTGGGTTTCCTCCGGGTGCTCCGGTTTCCCCCACAGTCCAAAGACATGCAGGTTAGGTTGACTGGTGACTCTAAATTGACTGTAGGTGTGAGTGTGAATGGTTGTCTGTGTCTATGTGTCAGCCCTGTGATGACCTGGCGACTTGTCCAGGGTGTACCCCGCCTTTCGCCCATAGTCAGCTGGGATAGGCTCCAGCTTGCCTGCGACCCTGTAGAAGGATAAAGCGGCTAGAGATGATGAGATGAGATGAGATAAATTACGACTTCTAATTAAGCTAAATTGTATTTAAAAATTAGGTGGTTTACAAAAGAACTCATAAAACGCTGAGTGTTAATTTTAGGTTTTAAAGCTGACTTTTTCCTAAGATGGTATCTAGTGTTTTTAACCTTTGGCATCATTTTATATAACGGATGACCTTCTAAATTTGAAACTTTAGCGTATATTTTCTTATCTTGTTTTTCTAAAAGAGTATGAATATTAATATGGTTTGAAATATATCTACACTTCTTACACCTATCTAAAAAATACTGAACCGTTGTTAGTTCAGCTTCAGCAGCACCATACACTGCGAGCCCATATGAAATATTAGGTAGTACGATGACATTACATAAATAATCAATTTCCGCTTGATTGTACCCTTCTTTTCTAAGTGATCTTATTACATACAGTATAGGCACTTATTTGCTTTTTTTAATTTGTTTTTCACATGAGTTGTGAATCTGGTGTCAGACTGAAAAGTGACACTAAGCAAAACAAGTTCCTTAACCTGAGGTATACCGGCTATCCTATCAAAGCTCTCTACCGTACATTGCCCTTTTTCACAAAAGTCAGCTCCTTACATTTACTAGGATTACAAGTCATGGAATTGGAATTTGACCATTCAAAAAAACTGCGTTACTAATTCGCAAGCGCAATCCTTATCCCTCCACACAGGCGCAGTAATAGTGGAATCATCCGCATATTTATACAAGAAAGTTGTGGAACCATCATTAATTTCGAGATCATTTAGGAAAATATTAAAAAGATGGGGCCACTAACACTGCCCTGGGTGGTACCTTGACTGACCTCTTTCCAATGCCCTACAAAAGCATCATGGATAACCCTTTGTTGCCTATTTTTCAAGAAATTTAGATAAAAATTGGTAACATATGAGTTAAGTGGAAGTTTTTTCAGTTTTTCAGATAATAAAAAATGTTTAACAGAGTCAAAAGCCTTGCTGAAGTCCATAGTGAATAAATGCACAGCTTTACAGTTAGGATGATCTAAGTACATATGTACTGTATGTTGAATGGTCAGCAAAGCATCTATACAATTTCCACCATCCCTGTAAGCAAATTGGCTTGGGCTGAGATCTTATTCGACAACATCTTTTGTGCGTTTCCTGTAAATGACCTTTTCAAACGCCTGTGCTATAACTCGTGTTATACTTATTCCTCGATAGTTGTTTACTTGAGGAAGATCAACTTTAGGGAGAGGCTTGACATTTGCTCTTTTCCATGACCAAGGCCAGACCTGTGTAGAAAGACAAAGATTCCACAGCTTTGTGATGATAGGGACAAGGATTCCAGCGTGATCCTTCCAGATCCAAAAGGGGATGTTATCCGGACCAACAGCAGTTAATTTTAACTTGGAGAGAGCGTGCTGTATTTCTTGTTCACTGATTTGCGGAACCTGTACACTCTCATCGATAGTTACAGGGGATGGCTCAATATAGGTGTCGTCTGTACATATAGCTCCAAAGTATTCATTTAGCTGTATCAATCTTTCATTATCCAGGGTAATACTAACTGCAGGGATACATCGCTGTGATCGAGAATCGACTTCCTTCCACCATTTATGGCTGCCTATTGGAACCTCCAACAGATGCTTCCTGTTGTCACTTATAAGATGGGAAATACATTTGTTCAAATGCTGTAATCGTTCGGTACTAGTACTGGAAATGGAAATTCTGTTTTTGGTCTTAAGCATGAATTTGACCAGTGGCGACATCCATAATGGATCCCGTGAAGAAATAGACACTGTTCGACAAGGCATACAGCTATCCAGATGTCCAAGAATAATCTCTTCCAGTTTCTCTACCGCTTGAGCCGGGTCAGTTGCAGATAGAACTTGGTCCCAATTCTCATTCTCGAGGGCTTGGTAAAATGCTATCTTGTGATGTTCACGGCGATACTGAATCATCACTTTTCAGCGAATAGGTCTAAGCTTAGATCCCGCCGGCAGGACAACCCCAGAATGGTCAGTCTTGATTAGCATATTCAGCGGATAACATTTGCCAAACAGGTCTTTGCGGTTAGTTAACACGTTATCTAAGCACGAGTTCCCTCTTGTTGGAAAATCAACAAGTACATTCCATCCAGATAACTGTTACAGTCGGTTAAGGTTCATCTTGTTAACATCGCCGCCACAAACAATGACTGTATCAGGATGGGAATCCAAAGCATTGTCCGCAAATTCAAGTATGAAGTTCATTAAGTCAAGTTCTTTATATTTGTATTTTGGTGGATGGTAAACACCACAAACTAACAGCCGATGTCCCGAGGGTAATCTGAGTCAAACATATCAGTTCATAGAGTTTAGATCTGTAAATATCAATAACATCCAATTTACTTCGCACATAAATAGCAATTCCGCCTTTACTCCTACAATCCAGCCTGAACCAGTTCCTGTCCCGTCTAAAGATCTTGTAATTTAGTATGTTAACTACACTATCTGGCATATCCGGTTTGAGGTGTGTCTCCGATGCAACGCATATGTCGATGTCGTTCTTATTCAAATTGGCTTCAAGAGCTACAGTCGCTCTTACTCGATTTTTAGTTTTGGCAAGACTGCAAATATTCGTAAATAAAAATTTCGATACAGCAAAATCCGTGTTTGGTTTTCTTGCAATAGGAGACACCTGTCTAGTGAGTGTTAATACGGTAAATTCACGGGTGAAACTCCTCTGGTTGAACGTCGAGTAGTTCTGCCCACGCTTTGTATAACCAGGATAGGCTTGCTTTTGTGTGAAGTAACCAAGTAGTTAGTAAAATTCAGACGACTTTCATGGTACTTGTGCCCTGCTCTGGATCCCTGATACCTGAACAGGTTAAGCATCTTAAGAGTGTGGATTACAACCAGAGCAGGTTTGAGTTTTACCGATGATTTTCGGAGTCCCAGTAAGTCTCTTCTCATATACTTGAATTCTTTGTTCAATTTAGGTGTCTCTAACATTACACTTGTCCTATTTTCAGGACCTGGGTTGACTTCAACATCCATGCAAATCCATAGGTTCAGACAAATGTGATGTTCCTTTGGTGCAATGACTAGGATACTGTGCTTTGTCCATACTGAAATTATGTGGCATATCAAGCTTTGCCGGGAAAGACAACTCACAGCTTTAACATTCGGACTAAAAAATACTGTCAGCGCATTCTTGTTACAGAAATCCTATGAAAACCTAGCAGTGAATTGGTTAGTAAATGGTATCTTTGTAAACTGCCCAAGTTAAAATTAAGAAGAAATAAAACGAGCTAAAAATTGTGTGGTAGCCATAACTGGCGCCTGCGCAGTTATGAGGCGCCTGCCTCAGTCACACCTCATCTCGTGAGGACATAATCCAGCAGGTGCCAATGCTTCGATCGTGGATGTTTCCAAAATGTTCTGTTGCGATGTGGGAGCTGGAAAAGCGAGTTGATAATCACAAGTTGGTGCGTTGAGCATGTCTCCAGCAGAAGTTCACCATTACTGTTGCACTTTCCTATGCTGTATTTGCCAATAATGCCAGGCCAGGTTTCATGGTCAGATCCAACATGTGCATTAAAGTCCCCTAAGACAATGAGTTTGTCTCTCTTGGGCACTGCAGCAATGGTAGCATTCAGTTCTTCATAGGACTTCTCTTTCATGTCATCAGGATAAGTCAATGTTGGTGCATAGACACTTATGATGGTAGCAAAGCATTTGCCAGGAAGCGGGAGACGAAGTGTCATGAGCCTGTCATTAATGCCTTACGGAGGGGATGTCAGTTTCTTCACAAGGCTGGTCTGTACTGCAAAGCCTACACCAGATTCATGACTTTCTTCTTCACTTTTTCCACTCCAAAAGAAGGTGAAACCAGCTCCAACTTCCATCAGTTGACCCTCACCAGCAAGGCAGGTCTTGCTTAGGCCTGCTATCTGGATCCGGTATCTTGCCAGTTCACATGCAACTAGAGCAGTTTGTCTCTCTGGTCTAGAGGTGCAAGCTCTGTCAAGGAGAGTGTGCACATTCCAGGCTCCTAAGGTGAGTGAAGTCACCTTGTTTTCATGACTTTCTGTTTGTTTCTACTGCAGAAGGTGGAAACTCCTACCAGCCGCAGTAAGCTGATTGGGGAGAGTTGTGAGGCAGGCAATGTTTGGGACACCTTTTCTAGTCCCTTCCTCATGCCATGGAGGTGAGCAGTGCATTCCTAAAGAGGGCTGCTAAGACACCGAGGTGGCTGCCGAGGTCCAGTGCTGCCTCATTCACTAGACAATGACCCTATGGCCCGGGCCACCTCACGTGTGGGTCTGTGGCTATGGCTGCCAGTGCAGTCCAACACCTGCCGCTTCGTCACTTGCCCATCGCCGGAGGACTTGGGGGGGTGGGGGGGTGGATGGACTTGATGGTGGATGATGCCAATGAAGGCATGACTTGCGCTTGCGGTTGGATTTCAGTGAGGGTGGGTTGTGCTGCACCAACCTCACTCTCTCGCCCAGGATCCATGGCTTCCTGCAGCAGGACAATGTTGAGATGGCAGGACATGGAGTAGGGTGCAGTGGATGGCTTGGAGGTCTTCAGTGCCTCAACCAGCCCTACGTGCTCCACTACACTTGCTGGTGATGCTGTAACACTCGTTGAAAGGATCTCCACCTTGTGGTCAAGCAATAATGTGCAGGCATGCCCAGACTTCGCATGCAAGGGGTAGGCATTCCCCAGTCTGTATATATATATATATATATATATATATATATATATATATATATATATATATATATATATATAGTCACTGTCTTACCTTCTGCTAATTTGCAGGCCTCTCTGAGTGCCACTAGTTCCGCAGCTTGTGCAGAGAAGTGCCTTGGAAGCAACCCTGAGACAAGGGTTTCATGGGCAGTGACCACTGCAAAACCTACAAGATTCTTACCCGAGTCTGGGTTTTTTGATGCAGAGCCATCCACAAAAAGCACTAAATCTGGGTTTTGCAAAGGAACCTTGCTGGGATCAGAGCGAGCCAAACAAACCTGGGAAATGGCAGGTATGCAACAGTGAGGCTTGCTGTCATCCTTAGTGGGTAGCAGCATCACAGAGTTTAAGATGGAACAGTGCTTCACTGTGATATTAGGCATTTTGTAGGCACTGTGATATTAGGCAGTGTTGTATCTGAGCCAGCGAGTTGCTGACAAATTAGATGTTTTCTGTTCTAGGAGAAGAGCCGAAACAGCATGTGGAACCAGTAATGTTAACTCCAAATAGCCCACTATGTCTTGTGAGGCTATTGCAGCCTTTTCACACAGTTCTGAGACACAGCGGTGTGTGAAAAAACAACTGGGGTCCAGGATCCCCAGTGTAGGAGGACTCTGAAGGGCCAACTTAAGTTCCACAAATGCCTCTTCTGCCTCAGAGGTTCATGCTACCTTATCATAAGGTTGCAGACCCTTGCCATGGATCAGTGAACTGAGGGGAGACTCCAGAATAGCATAATTAGGAATAAATGCATGACAATATGAAGACACACTCAAAAATGACATATAATTTGTTCTTAGTCAGGGGTTTCGGTATGTTTTGTATGGCTGTGATTTTCTCTGGTCCCAGAGACTTACCCAAGCCTGACACGGTGTGTCCCAGAAATTTCACCTCCATTTGGACAAAATGGAGCTTATGCAGACTGGCCTTATGCCCTTGTGCAGCCAAATGTTTCAACAGAGAAATTGTGTCAGCTCTGCACTGCTCCTCAGAAAGTGCAGCCAAAAGTGGAGCCTTCTGTCAACACAAGAGAACTGAGGCTTTGTCTCAATGCTTCATTATAAATAGTAGGAGACTTGCAATATTCCTGACACAAGCACTTGAAAGTATATGGTCAACCACCAAACTGAAAAGTGAACCAGAACTGACTGTCTGGATGAATCGGCACACTAAAAAATGCATTTTCAAGGTCAACTACAGAAATATGAATTTATTGAAAAGATGAAGTCAAAGTATACCACTTGCAAGGGGGCTTTCTCGAATGAAAGAATTTCACCCGGAGAAGAGCACTCTCCCTTTCCACACCCATTGTTGTTATACTTGTCAAAATAGCACAATAGCACAACAGATATCTAATTAATCTCAGGGTGTCCAGCCTTGGCACCCTCTCTATCATAAAACACTGTCTTGGCACATACACATGTTTTACTAACCTAGAAAACAGAACACAAACAGCATTCTGCATCTTATATAAACATGAGACACAGTGTCTGACCTTCTAATTATCTAAGAGGCATGAGTTCTCTATAAATTAGATTTTCCCCTACACAGTGTCTCTGAAGCTTACCTTTCTAAAGATCACTAAATGGATAAGGAAAATCTAAAAATGAGATTTTCCTCTACAGTCCCCAACATCCCACCCTCACCAACCCTGACCCAGCCAGCCCCAGACACAAACACAGCCTGGCCATCACCCCTCATTGAGTCGATGCCTACTGAGTCTGACCGAAGAGCCCCTCCATAAGCCAGCAAACTCTAGCTATCTGAATGCCCACACTGCAAAAAAAAAAATTGAAAACTGAATTTGAGGAGAAAATTACTTAATACTAGTGAAATTATCTTGCTGCATGGACAGATGTTTTTACTTGATAAAACATCTTAAAATAAGTTGGTTGCAATCTAGAACTAGGTTTAATAATCTCAGAACTGGTGTTTTGTATTCTTCTAATAGGAAATGCAAGATCGTTTCAACTATTTTCAAGATATTTTCACTTGCTAAGATATCATTTTTTTGCAGTACATTCTTCAGTGAGCCCCCACATGACCACCATGAGGCTATAAGGGAGCCCAGTGATGGCGTTGCTGGACTCATGGAATGCCATCATCCTGGTCCATCCTGCCACCCTTCCCAAAGCCATCCAGCCTTGCAGCAGCATGGCAGTGACCTGTGCACATGGGGATGTTCAAGGGGTTCTTGCTGCTGAGGTATGGATCAGATGTCACTGGAGTGAGTGGCTGCTACTTGTGGGGTTAGTTTCTGAGCTGCCAGTGCTGATATTGATTGGAAGAGACTGGCCAGGCTTCCCCAACCTGCCCCCGCAGCAAAAAGAATAAAGCCAGAGGTCTGGACAATGGTGCAGCTGATATCACTACCCTCCAGCCACCCCGCCCTCCTGACCAAAGATGAGGAAAGTGCTGCTGATGCTGAGGCTGAAGGTGAGCCCACCCCTCACACTAATCCTCCCTCTGTTCTGTTTCAAGTTTCCAGAGAGGGGAACTTTGGGAGGCAGCAGAAGGCTGATGTCCTTCTCAAACATTGTTGCACTGCAAAAAAACTGAATTTGAGGACAGAATTACTTAATACTAGTGAAATGATCTTGCTGCATGGACAGATATTTTTACTTGATAAGATATCTTAGAATAAGTTGGTTGCAATCTAGAACTAGCTTTAATAATCTCAGAATTGGTGTCTTGTATTCTTCTAATAGGAAATGCTAGATCATTTCAACTATTTTCAAGATATTTTCACTTGCTAAGATATCATTTTTTGCAGTGTGGGGCCAGGTGATGGAGGCTGACAGGGTGAGGCAACAGCCAAGATGGGAGCCTCCCACTGCCTACTTTCTGATAAAAATAAGAGCTACTGTACTACTGCTGCTAGAGATGTAGCAAAACCCTCAACCTCCTAGTCATTCCTCAAGCCAAAGTCAACACTGTCATGCACCTGTCCCACACACTGCAAAAAATGATATCTTAGCAAGTGAAAATATCTTGAAAATGGTTTAAATCATCTAGCATTTCCTATTAGAAAAATACAAGACACCAATTCTGAGATTATTAAACCTAGTTCTAGATTGCAACCAACTTATTCTAAGATGTCTTATCAAGTAAAAATATCTGTCCATGCAGCAAGATAATTTCACTAGTATTAAGTAATTTTGTCCTTAAATTCAGTTTTCAGTTTTTTGCAGTGCATGTACCTGACCACACTGAACCACTTCCACTGGCCCAGTATGGTGGCTGAAGTAAAGAATTTTATCCACTGATGTCCCCAGTGTCAGAGGATATCACTACACAAACCATAGACTGGCTAATCTGGCCCAATGCCCATCATCAGTATCCCATTTAAACAGGTGGGCATAGACCTGGTAAGATCTGCTCAACAATCAGGGCACCCCCTTTGTTTCCAAGTTGATGGCTGACCTGTGCCAGTTGCTGCAGATTAAACACCTGCAGACATCTGTCTACCACCTGCAAACAGATGGTCTGGTTGAAAGATTCACCCATACCATGAAAAGGATGCTGCTTCAGTGGGTGGTGAATGAAGAAGGGAGATACTGGGACCTACTCCTGCCCTATATCCTCTTTTCCATGTGGGAGTCTCTTCAGGCGTCCATCAGGTTCACCTCCTTCAAGCTCCTGTAGTCAATTTTGCCAGATAGGCCTAGGAAGAGCAGCCTTTGCCTTACTGGTCTGTCATTGAGTACGTCCAAGACATGCAGGCTCGAATTGACAAAGTCATCCCTATCGTCAGGGAATATTGGCAAGCGGCCCAGGCCAAGCAAAGCCACACCTATAACCACCCTGGTCAGCCCAGGGAGTTCAAGGCTGGTGACTGCATGCTCCAAATCCTCCCCAATGCTAGCTGCAAGTTCCTGGCACCTCCCTACATGATCAAGGAGAGAGTAGATCCAGTCAACTACTGCCTGCAGCCTGGTAAGTGCATGTCAACAAAATTATATCATGTTAACTTGTTGAAACATTGGGTTAAGCCCCATTTTACTCTCACAGTGGTTCCTGCCTCTCTGTCTAGGTCGGTCGAGCAGGTCCATGTAAAGGAGAACTTAACCCCCACCCAATGACAAGATTTTTGGGAGTTGGAGGACCAGTTTGGGAACATGTTCTCAGCAATACCTGGGCAGATTCACTTTGTCCAACATGATATAAAGACCCTTCCTCACACTATAGTAAAGACCCTACTGGGTCCTGGAGGTATGCTGCCAGGCTATTGAGGAAGAAATGACACAGATGCTTCAGGAAGGGGTCATTGAGGTTACCAGCTCCTAGTCCAGCCCAATTGTTGTAGTGCCCAAGGTAGCCATATATTCAATCCAGAGTAAAGTAGGTGAGGTGAAAAGAGCAAGAAGAGGAGAAAGAAGGTCATAATGGCTAGAGGTAGAATGGGTCATTGCAATCTGAATTATACACTATGCATCTTAGGGAAACACCATTCTGTTTGATGTGAATTGTGCCAGCTACCAGAGTCAGTTGAACATGTTCTGTGTATATGCAGGAAATATGATACAGAAAGATGGTTCATGATTTTGGGAATGGAATAAAATGGGACTAACAGGATCTAATGTGGACAATGTTCTTATCTACATTGACAAAGAGATCATAGATATGACAGGTGTAGCATCTCCCCCGAAAGATGGTCAAGACTTGACTGATGGTTTTCTTCTCATCTCATTATCTCTAGCCGCTTTATCCTTCTACAGGGTCGCCCTATCCCAGCTGACTACGGGCGAAAGGTGGGGTACACCCTGGACAAGTCGCCAGGTCATCACAGGGCTGACACATAGACACAGACAACCATTCACACTCACATTCACACCTACGGTCAATTTAGAGTCACCAGTTAACCTAACCTGCATGTCTTTGGACTGTGGGGGAAACCGGAGCACCCGGAGGAAACCCACGCAGACACGGGGAGAACATGCAAACTCCACACAGAAAGGCCCTCGCCGGCCCCGGGGCTCGAACCCAGGACCTTCTTGCTGTGAGGCGACAGCGCTAACCACTACACCACCGTGCCGCCGATGGTTTTCTTGTTTTATTGAATTCTTAGCCTTTTCCAACCAATAATCCATTCAAACAACCAACCAACGTAAGAGCTAGACAGAGCACAGGAGAAAAATGTATTACTTTACTAGCCAATCCCATATAACTAGCACCGTACCAATACATAGTGACTTAACAAAAACAGTAAAAAGTTCTCCACATGGTGAAAATCACCTCAAAACACATAAACACACATTAAACATACATTGACACTAACCTTGTGCCGTTTTGGAGGGTGCAAATCATTCACATAAACCTTATTTAATTTAACTATCTTTCTTCCTTTTTATTACCTGTCAATTTCATTCTGTTCTTCGCTGTATCTCGCGATAGCCACTAACTAAACCTAGGCACGTAATTTCAAAATAAAAGTCCTTTCACCAAGGCAAATTGTAAGGCATTAAAATTTACAAAAAATAAGTAGAATAAAAAATAATGGCTTATAGAAATTTAACAGTGCAATGTTTTCTCAATAGCAAAAATATAAATTGGGTCATTTACACTCTCACCAAAATTATGAGTATTTCATTACATAACATGAACTACAAATAATTTTCACATATGATCTTAGAACTCATTTACAGATTAGGCATAACACAGGATTAAGAAGCCTGTAACAGCAGTACCAACTTCTGTACTGGACGCTCCAGTATGGAGGACTTACCTAATGCCTCGGTCACAACCGGCCGTACGTGCTCCTACGGCCGGTCTACGTGCAAAAAATGCAAGAAACGCACAGAGGGCGCACGTGTGACGTGTTGATTTTCGAGCCGTAGACTGGCCGCAGAGGTTCTTTGTCATGTCAAACAAACTCTACGGGCGCTTACGTTTTTTTCAGGTTGCAAGACAAACTTACGGCCAACGTGTGTCTTTCTCCACGAACAAAAAAAACCGCAGCAATTTGGGAAACGCCAAAAATTGCACGGCCAAAAAATCGTACGTCCGGTTGTGACCTAGGCTTAAGCGCTCACCCTTTTTGTTCAGTCTCTTATCTCCTACTGAGATTTTCACCCTTCTGACAAGTCCATCTTTGCCCTTTACAGTCTCTATGACCCTTGCAAGCCTCCATTCACCTCTAGGTGACAGTTCATCAATGTCCATTACAACATCACCTACTTGAAGATTTCTTTTCGGTGCATGCCATTTCTGTCTTGCCATAATGCTGTAAAGATATTCTTGTTTCCAGCAGCTCCAGAATTGTTCTGCCAGATGCTGCACCCCCCGCCATCTCTTTGTGCCGTACAAGTCCTCTCTCAGAAACGTGCCAGGCGGAGGCAGTGCTGGGCTGGTCTTCATTTGGATGAGGTGGTTAGGAGTTAAAGGCTCTAGACTGTCTGGACTGAGCAAAGTGTCCACGGTGAGGGGTCTGCTGTTAACTATAGCCATAACTTCATACAGCAGAGTTCATAGTGCAGAGTCGTTGAGTCTGTTGTGGGAAAGTGCCAGTGTAAAGTTGAGGACACTTCTGACTGTTTTGATCTGGCGCTCCCATACTCCACCTGTGTGACTAGAGCGGGGCGCATTCATCACAAAGTCACACTGCCTTTGGGACAGAAACATGCTTAGTCTGTTGGTGTCAAGCTCTTGGAGGGCTGCTTTGAACTCATTCTTGGCCCCAACGAAATTGGTGCCCTGATCACACTGGATCTGACGAACAGCGCCTCTGATAGCAATGAAGCATTGCAAGCCATTAATGAAGGCATCGGTGGACATGTCTTCCAGCATTTCCAAGTGAATAGCCCGAGAACAAAAACAGGTAAAGAGCAGACCATATCGTTTGTGTTGTTTTCTCCCCTCTGTTTTGACAAAGGGACTGAAACAGTCCATGCCACAATAATTGAAGGGAGGGGAAGGCTCCATACGTTCCTCCAGCAGATCACTCATTCGCTGGCCCTCTGGTGGTCTCCTAAGTCTGCGACAGATGACACACTGGCAGATGAATGAAGACACTGCTCTGCTCATACCTGGTATCCAATATCCACTGGATCTGATTTCATTGGCAGTAAAGCCCTTGCCTTGATGCTTGGTCATTTCATGGCTGTGTGCTATTATCAGTTTAGTGACATGATGGTCTTTAGGAATGACAATGGGATGTTTAAGTGAATCAAAAAAAGAGGAAAGGCGAAGTCTTCCTCCCACCTTCACAATGCCGTCTGTGTCAATAAAGACATCAAGTTGATGCAATTTGTTGCCTTTTGTCAATTGATTTCCTTTCTTTAATTGTTCAATTTCCTTTTCATATACTTGTCTCTGCAGATCTCTGATTATGACACATTCTGAACTTTTCTGTTCACTCACTGTGGAGGGCGCATTAGACTTGATCTGCTTAGCCCGTCGCACGAGGCGGGCCACTGCTTTGATAGCTTGGGACCATGATGAGAACTTTGACAGACTATCTGCAATGCTGATTAGTTCTGATGTCAGTAACGCAGATGTCTGTAGTGTTTGAATCTTTCGGATCTCTGGATCTCCTATCTCCAGGTCTGGTATCACATCTTCTGGTGTGGGTATCTCACTTTCCCACAGGAACATGGGACCAGAGAACCAGTCAGAGCCAAGCAGCTCAATCACTGTTCTTCCCTGGGATGCTCCGTCTGCAGGATTCCTATCTGTCGGCACATAATGCCACTGCTGGGGGTTTGTGCTATTGTGGATCTTCTGGACCCTATTTGCAATGAATGTATGAAAACACCTTGAGTCGTTCTTAATGTAGCTTAACACTACTTTAGAGTCAGTCCAGAAGTACTCCTTTGCATTAGCACAGCTAAGCTCTTCTCTGAGCATGTTGCTGATAGTAACTGAGACTACGGCTGCTGTCAATTCAAGCCTTGGTATTGTTGTTAAATTCGCTGGAGAGACTCTCGCTTTTCCTATCACCAGAGAGCAGTGAATCTCTCCTCTGTGATTCTTGACTCTTAGGTAAGAGCATTGTCCATATCCGCTGGTGCTCGCATCAGAGAAGTGATGCAATTCTCTTTCAATGACGTCTCTGAAATCGACAGGCACATAACATCAAGCTCTATTAATCATTTCTAGGTTTGCAAAGTCATGTCGCCAGCTCTCCCACCATGGCTTCAGTGCTTCAGGTAGGGGGTCGTCCCAACCAACACCTTGCCGGCACATTTCTTGCAAGATCTTCTTCCCAGTAAGGACATACAGTGCCAGGAACCCAAGGGGGTCATATATGGAGGCAATGGTTGCCGATATGCCTCTACGTGTCCCTGGCTGGTTCGCCAGAGCATTGCTGAATCTGAAACTATCACCTTCAATGCTCCAGTGAATACCTAGAGCTCACTCTAGCTGAGTGTCTGAGAAAGTCAAGTCCTTCATCTTTGTCTCTATGGCTCGTTCTGATGAGGGTATACTCTGTAGAACAGCTTCACTGTTTGAGATGAATTTGTGGAGACGGAGGCCTCCTTTGTCGCATATTTCTCTTGCCTCCTGTGCCAATTGAATGGCCCTTTCAACTGTGTCTGTGCTTGTGACGCTGTCATGCACATAAAAGTCCCTTGCTACAAACTGTGATCCAACTTGATGCGAGAGTCTGTTGTCATTGTCGAGGTACTTCAACCCATAATTCGCGCAGCCAGGGGACAACACTGCACTGAATAGATGGACCTTCATTTGATAATCTTGAGGCTCTGTGTTAGCATCTCTGTCTTTCCACCATAGGAACCGGAAGTAGTCATGATCCTGTTCAGGCACATGAAACTGATGAGACATTTTCTCTATATCACACATAAGTGCAATCGGGTGCTGTCTGAACCGTAGGAGTACCCCCGTGAGGTTATTGATCATATCCGGCCCTGGAAGGATGTGGTCATTGAGACCTGTGCCACCACACTTAGCTCAATTCTCACAATTGTGAGTGCTGAAATCCCAGCCTTCCTGCCACACCAACAGAACTGCCTGGAC
The DNA here is from genome assembly GCF_027579695.1 of Neoarius graeffei. Lineage (NCBI taxonomy): Eukaryota > Metazoa > Chordata > Actinopteri > Siluriformes > Ariidae > Neoarius > Neoarius graeffei. The sequence goes on along the minus strand of NC_083580.1, from coordinate 26,100,867 downwards.
TTTCTCCCAATTTTGGTGGGCACAGACAGGTCTACCTCTGGAGAGAGAGAGAGAGAGAGAGAGAGAGAGAGAGGGTTAACAGCAGCACAAACACAGAAGGAGAGAGGGTGAGGAGACATGAGGAAAGACACAAGTGCAGGGAGCAGGTTTTGGGGGAATTGGCTCTCATTTCTGTGGGACTGGGGAAGGGGAGGGGTGAGGACAGAACGCAGATGAGAGAGAGGATATCATTCTGCTGTAGGAGTGCCTGCTCCCGGAAATGGTGTCAGGTGGTCCTCTGCCAGCCGGAATGCCTCCTCCAAAGATGCTGCATGTTCACACTGGATCCATGTCAATGTTCGCATGGTAGTTGTGCACCGAACTGCTCCAGTGTCACTTGATTGATGATGGCCTCAAGGTTGCACTTGCCTGCCAGCAGCCACCATCAGCAGGTGTCCCGGAGCTGATGTGCAAATGCAAACAAGCAGCCGACTTCACCGTATGCCAGTACATGGAAGTGCTGGCGATGCTCTTCTGAGCCACGGCCGACCTGCTACCCTATAGCCTGCTTCAGGATGGGGTACTCCAGCATGCTGGTGGCTGGGAGCTGCCGAGCCATGACCTGAGCTTCCCTCAACAGGAGCGACAATAGGCAGGCCACCCACCATGAGGTTGACCATGAGCTCACCTCAGCGACATGCTTGAACAGCTCAATGAAAGCTTCAGGGTCATCCTGCGGCCCCATTATGACCAGCTGCATGGGTACGCTGGCCGCAGGAGTGACCACTGGAGCACCCGCTGACTGGACCAAACTCCAGATCACCCACCATTCCTCCACCTGGGCCTCAAGCAGAGCCTGGAAGTGCTGTCCCTGCTCAACAGACAGTGCGACAAGTTCTTGGTGCTGACACTGTAGGTCATTGGCGGGTGTCGGGAGGAGCTCTCTGATAGGTTTGGACTCCATGGTGGTGTTTTGTTGCTCAATCCTGTGTTTCAGCACCAGTATGTAATTATTTTTTTTATGTTGGGACAATTAGGAACTCTGAGACAGGCACGACAGATCAAGGTTTGTTTAATTTTAGCATGGTTTTTCACTTTTCAGTGACTCCCTATATGCACCAACACACACCACACATGTTAGGCAACACAGGTCTCTCTTGTTACTGGCCATCTGAAAGACACACAGGCATACATTAATAGACAGCCAGTAATTAGACCCAGGTGTAACTTGTCACATGTTGCCTGCTGGTTCAACCTGACTCCTTGCTGTTCACAGCTGATGGTTGGGCACTCCCTTGCTGCCAGAGAAGGATATCCTTGTAATATCATCTACATGAGTTTCAAATGAAAGCCTGGAGTCATTGAACACCTCAAGGTCTTTTACTGCTGCACATGAAGAAACAGAAAGTCCATCATGAATTACTATTTAATTAGAAAATTTAATTCTAGCTGCATTTAGTCCTAGTACAAATACTTTTGTCTTGTCACAATTTAGTAGAAGGAAGTTAATAAACAGCCCAAGTCTAATGTCCTTTACACGTTCCTCAATTTTATTAAGTTGGTGTCTTTCATCTGCCTTTGTTGAAAAATACAACTGTGTGTCATCAGCATGAGTGGAAACTAATACCATGCTTATGAATAATATTATCCAGAGGTAGCACATATAAAGAAAAAAAGCAATGGGCCTAAGACAGAACTTTGTGGAGCATCAAACTTTACCTAGGTATGCATAGAAAAGTCACCATTTACATCAACAAACTGATAATGATAAGTTAAAAAAGACCTGAAACATCCATCCATTCATCCATTATCTGTAACTGCTTATCCTGTTCAGGGTCATGGGCAAGCCTTCTCCATGTTTCATAGGTATGGTGTTCTTTTCTTTGAAAACTTCATTTTTTCTTCTGTGGATATAAAGCTGATGTGACCTGCCAATAGGCTTGAGTTTTGTCTCACCTGTCCAAAGTGCAGTCTCCCAGAAGCAATGTGGCTTGCAACATTCATTTTAGCAAATTCCTGTCTGGCTTTTTTAAAGTTTTTCTTTCAACAATGGAATCCTTCCATTGAGCTCACTGTCACCCAAAAAAGTGACAGATGGTGCAATCAGAAATTGATGTAGCTTGACCTTGGAGTTCAACTTTTATCTCTTTGGAAGTTGTCTTGGCTCTTTTTCTACCATTAGCACTACCTTTCTATTCAATCTGTGGTCAATTTTCCTCTTGTGGCCACATTCAGGAAGGTTGGCTGCAGTCCCATGGAACTTAAACTATCCATCCATACATTATCCATAATCACTTATCCTGTGCAGGGTCACAGGCAAGCTGGATCCTATCCCAGCTGACTATGGGTGAGAGGTGAGGTACACCCTGGACAAGTCACCAGGTCATCGTAGGGTGAACTTAAACTACTTACTCCTATTTGCATTTGCAGTCACAGGAACATCAAGCTGCTTGGAGATGATCTTATAGTCTTTACCTTTAACATGCTTGTCAATAATTTTCTTTCTGATCTCCTCAAACAACTCTCTCCTTTGCTTTCTCTGGTCCATGTTCAATGTGGTACACAAGACTATCAGGAATGCAGCTTAGAGATGGATGTAATTGCAGGGAAGTGTTTTATTTACAGGTGTACTATTTACAAATGTGAAGCAAGGACAGAGAAACAAAACTGAAATGAAACAAAACAAACAGAACAGGAAGCAAACGAAAAGCAGAGTCACTAAACAGAGTCATTTAAACAGAGTCGTAGACATGGCAAGGAATAAACGTGAACCTCAAAACAGAGTTAATACTTTGTAAAGTGTTGGTGTTGGCAGTGTCCTTTTAAGCACGCGCTTACAGCACTCCAAATCAGGTGTGTGTAATGATCCAATTATCCCAAGGGCATGTGCAACGTGCTCCATGCACATGGTTGTGCATGGCTGTTCATGCAGTGCGAGGCTCAAAAGCGCGAAGGCATGACATAACCCCCCAAAGAGCTCCCTCCAGGAGCTAAAGTCCTCTTTGGGCTGCCTCAGGGTAAAGGGCCTGCTACGAGAAAATGTCCACTCAGCTCCACTCTGGCTCTGGGCAGACGTGGCACCAGAACTTGGGTTTAGGTAGGAGCTTGGGCTTGGGTCAGGCCTTGAAACAGGGCATGAGGATGGTCAGGGACTCAGGCATAGACACAGGTTTGGGTGTGGTCTCAGACATGGATTCAGGCATGAATGTGAGTTCAGACATAGACTTGGGTTCAGGCTTTGACATGACTTGGGCTCTGGACTTGGCTTGGGCTCCAGTTGAGACATGGACATGGACTCAGGCTTCAGACTAGGCATGGACTTGGATTCTGGACAGGACATAGACATGGACTCAGACTCCACACTTGTTTCAAATGAGTGTGGCACAGTGGTGTAGTGGTTAACACTGTCGCCTCACAGCAAGAAGGTTCTGGGTTCAAGCCCAGTGACCAACAGGGGCCTTTCTGGGTGGAGTTTGTATGTTCTGCATGTGTTTCCTCTGGGTGCTCTGGTTTCCCCCACAGTCCAAAGACATGCAGGTTAGGCTAATTGGTGGCTCTGAATTGACCATGAGTGCGAATGGTTGTTTGTCTCTATGTGTCAGCCCTGCAATGATCTGGCGACTTATCCAGGGTGTACCCCACCTCTTGCCCATAGTCAGCTGGGATAAGCAATTATGGATGGATGTTTCAAATGATGTGACACAACTGATAATAACGCTTTTTCTCCGTGCTTCCATGGAAGGCGATCACATTTTTCTGCTCTCCCTCTCCCTCCTTTTTTCCCTGCTTGTGCTTTTGTGTTTTGTCTCATCTGCTTTTGAAGAGACTCTTCCTGCATTACTTTCTAAACTAAAAAAGCATGGAATTGATAAATTGGTCTCCTAACGAAATTGACACAGTTTTGGGTTCGGGGGAACCCATTTGTCTTGCTGGAACGTTTGCGGCTGGTTACACAATGGACGCGTGGGAGCGGTGGCAGGTCATGTGCCTGGCGATTCTTTCTGTGGAGGACATTGAAGATATCTACCTATTCGGAACCATGATTACAGGACTTTTGCTGATTGGATTAGGCATTGCCCTGGTATATCGAGGAAATCAGACAACGGTGACAGCTGTTCAAAGCCCCACAAAGCTGCCCAATATTGGAGTGGTGGGCAAAGCTGTTGGCACTCGAACTGTGGACATTCAAAACTTTAACCACAAAATGGTTGTTATCTTGGAGCAGCTTCCAGCTTTGCAAGGAATACGTTTTTCGGAGATCAATTTGAATTTGAATAGAATGGACAGATATGGACGAGCGGTGAGGACGTGTAAAGACTGCGTCTGGAAGACCAAACAATTCATATCTTATCGACATTCGGCGCCCTGAGACAGCACCGGCCTTGTTTTAGGCCATTGCTGAGAAAACATTTCCCCTTGAAGGTCAATGCCGGGAGATGCTCTCATTCCTCTCTAACTCTCCACGGTCGCCATTTTTACCCCCAGTGTGACAAGCGGGTGCATGACCAGCACCTTCATGGCTGCAGGAGCGGCCAGCTGCTTGCTTGCGTTGGATTACCTCCTCCCCTCCCCTCCCTCCCCCCTCACCCCTTACTCCCTCCCCCCTCACCCCTTACTCCCTCCCTCAAGTCCCGTGTTTAAAGTGTACCTGTGTTGTAGTTGTGCTTATGCAAGGTTTTTTTTAAATGTTCCCACACTGTACTCCTGACAGGAGCATAGTGTGGGGGTGTTCTTTTTTTTCCCCTTATCTCTCCTCATGTTGTGTTTTCTTTTTATTTTTATTCCTGTCTTCCTGTCCTGTCTACCCTATGTCAATTGTATGTTGTATATGTACGGACAGGTTGACGGCTAATTTCGCTGGTACATGTGACTAGTGACAATAAAGGGCATCATCATCATCATCATCATCATCATCATAAGCCAGTTCAGAGTGCACACAGGTTGTTGAAGGTTGCAGGTTCATATCAACAATGGACAGAAACTATCAGAGAGGCAGAGGACAAGTGTGTGTAAAAGGTGGGGTACAAGGAGGAAGCGTAGGGGACAAGGAGGAGGAAGAGCGGGTCAAGGAAACAAGGAAAAGCAATACAAAGAATAGTAATTTCTGATGAAGTCTGAGCTACTATCATAGACCATGTTCTTGTCCATGGAATGACAAGAAGGGAAGCATGACAACCCAACATCAGCAGATCCTCTGTGTCCAGCATAAGCAGGAAATTCAGACAAGAGAACAGGTACAGTGTAACTGTTTTTTTTATCATTGAAAGTTTACAGTACAATTGTATACTGTATACAGATGTTTCAGAAGACTGGGAGGAAAGTTCATCACTATTTGTACTGCACTGCATGAATATTTTTCTGACTGCACATTCACTTTTTGTAGAATTGCAAAACTGCCACATGAGGGTGGAAGGACACCTACGTTCTCTCAGCAGCAAGAGGCCATTATAGTTGACATGGTTCTTCAATTAATTAACAGTATCAGTCTTTCCACCATCGACCATGTCCTCCAATGCAACAGGGTGTGCATGAAGCAAGTGTACTGAGTACCCTTTGAGCAGAACTCAGAAAAGGTCAAAGAGCAGTGATTTCAGTATATGCAAGTAAGTGTAAATTCAGACACTGTAGTATTGGACCAGGTGGGTGGAGCACAGAAGCACGGCAGGCCAGAACTGAGTTCTCAACAAACTCTTTATTTTTTAAGCTTTTCAGCCTTTCTCCAATTCCCAGCCCCCCCCCCCCCCCCCACACACACACACAAATGTTCTGGTTGGGGAGAGCTCCCTTTCTCTGCTCTCCTCTCCTTTTAAAGGGCACGGTCACTGGGGAAGACACACAAACACAGGTGAATTCCCATCAGGTGCAATGATTCCACCACTTACCTTCCCTGACTCCGCCCTCCATTCACAGACCGACGCTTGGCCACGCCCCCACTGCCACATACCCCACCACCCGACTCAGGCCGGGTAGCTGTCCGGCCTGTAGCCAACTCCCCCCCCCCCCCCCCCCCTTGACGGGAGAGGAAATCCGCCACAACCATCTGTGCCCCCGGCCTGTGGACCACCTTGAACTTAAACGGCTGGAGTGCCAGATACCAACGGGTGATCCGTGTGTTGGCATCCTTCATGTGGTGGAGCCACTGCAGGGGCGCATGGTCCAAACAGAGGGTGAAAGGGCACCCCAGCAGGTAGTAGCGGAGGGCAAGGACTGCCCATTTGATGGCGAGGCACTCCTTTTCAATTGTGCTGTACCTGCCCTTGTGGACCGACAGCTTCCGGCTGATGTACAGCACTGGGTGGTCCCCCCCCCCCACCTCCTGGGATAGAACAGCCCCCAGGCCTCTGTCCGACACGTCCGTCTGCAAAATAAAGGGGAGAGAAAAGTCAGGGGCGTGTAACAGTGGCCCCCCATACAGTGCATCCTTTACCTCCGAGAAAGCCTGCTGGCATTGCTCCGTCCACTGGACCTGATCTGGTGCTCCCTTTTTAGTGAGCTCAGTCAGCGGGCTGGTGGCATCCGAATAATCAGGTATAAACCTACAATAGTAGCCAGCCAGCCCCAGGAACTGTCTCACCCCCTTTTTGGTCTTGGGCCTTGGGCAGGCCGCAATCACTGCGGTCTTATTAATTTGGGGACGCACCTGCCCATTGCCCAAGTGGAAACCCAGATACCATACTTCAACCCACCCAATTGCACACTTCTTCAGGTTGACTGTGAAACCCGCTCGCCTTAGCGACCTAAGGATGGCCCTGAGGAGTTCCATGTGCCACAGCCAGTCATTACTAGAAATAATAATATCGTCCAAGTGGGCGGCCGCGTAGGTGGCATGGGGCGGAGGACCCTATCCATAAGCCGCTGGAACGTAGCGGGCGCCCCAAACAGCCCAAAAGGAAGTGTGACAAACTGGTGTAAGCCAAACGGTGTGGAAAAGGCCATTTTCTCTCGGGATAGCGGAGTCAAGGGGATCTGCCAATATTCCTTTGTCAAATCCAGTGTCAAATAAAAATGAGACGTGCCTAGTCAATCGAGCAACTCGTCAATACAAGGCATTGGGTACGCGTCAAACTTAGACACCGCATTGATTTTCCTGTAGTCCACGCAGAACCGGACCGACTCATCGGCCTTGGGAACCAAGACCACCAGGCTGCTCCAGTCGCTGTGGGACTCCTCGACGATGCCCATTTCGAGCATGGCCTCGAGCTCTTCCCAAACCACCTTTTTTTGTGTTCAGGCAGTCTGTAAGGGTGGTTGCACACTACTACCCCCAGGGGCATCTCAATGTGGTGTTCTATGAGGTGGGTGCGGCTGGGCAGGGGCGAGAACACATCAGAAAATTCTGTTTGCAACTGGGCGAGCTCCGTGAGCTGGGTCGGGGAGAGGTGGTCTCCACAGGGGACCGGAGTGGTGGGCGATGTCAATTTCCCTTTTTGAACCTCTGGCCCCAGCTCCGCCTTCTCCAGAACCACTGACACCAACGCCATGGGGACCTCCTCATTCCAAAGTTTTAGTAGGTTGAGGTGGTATATCTGTAATGCCCCATCCCTGTCCATTCGCCTCACCTCATAGTCAACGTCCCCGACTCGCCGTGTGACCTCAAAGGGTCTTTGCCACCTGGTGATCAATTTAGAGCTCAACGTGGGCAACAACATGAGTATTTTATCTCCCGGTGTGAATTCCCTAAGGCACGTGCCCCTGTCATACAGATGGACTTGACGTTCTTGGGCCTGCCGCAAATTCTCCAGGGTTAGGTGCGTGAGTGTCTGGAGTTTGGTGCGCAGGTCAATAACGTATTGAATTTTGTTTTTACTGGTTGAAGGTCCCTCCTCCCAATTTTCCCATAGCACATCCAGAATGCCACGCGGCTTACGCCCATATAGTAATTCAAACAGGGAGAACCCCGTGGAGGCTTGTGGGACCTCTCGCACTGCGAATAACAGAGGCTCGAGCTATTTATCCCAGTTGCATGCGTCCTTGCTTACAAATTTTCTAATTATGTTTTTGAGGGTGCGATTAAACCGTTCGACTAAGCCATCCATTTGTGGGTGATAAATGCTGGTGCGGATAGGCTTAATTCCCAATAACCCATACAGTTCGCGCAGTGTACATGACATAAACGTAGTGCCTTGATCAGTCAGAATCTCTTTGGGGATTCCGACCTGGGAGATGACGCGGAAGAGTGCTTCAGCAATACTACATGCTGAGATATTGCGAAGAGGCACTACTTCTGGATATTGCGTTGCATAGTCCACCAGAACTAAAATAAAGCAATATCCTCGTGTTGACCAATCTCATGGCCCAATGAGATCCATCCCAATTCTTTTGAATGGGGTCTCAATTAATGGCAGAGGGCGCAAAGGCGCTTTTGGGATGGCCACGGGATTTACTAACTGGCATTCGCGCCACGCCGTACACCACCTACGGACATCACCGCGTATCCCTGGCCAATAGAACTGGGCCATTATTCGGGCTAGTGTCTTGTCCTGCCCCAAGTGTCCGGTCATGGGATTAAAGTGAGCCGCCTGGAATATAAATTCCCGGCGGCTCTTTGGGATTAAAAGCTGGGTTATTTGTTCCTTAGTCTGAGTGTCCTGTGTCACTCGGTATAATCTATCCTTAATAATGGAAAAATAGGGGAAGGACGGGGTGGCGTTTGGCTGGAGCGTTTGACCATCGATTACTCTCACTTGGTCAAACGCATACCACAGAGTCTCATCTCATGACTGCTCTAATGGGAAATCCATGAGGGAATCCCCTAGAGAGGGAGGAGGAGCCTGCTGCTTTTCACTCTGATGCGGTGATGATGTAGACGGCATCTGCTCCCACCAATGCCACTCCGGGACCTCCCCCCACTGAACTATGGCAGGCCCCACTCTTCAATAAGTGTGTCATTAATTCCTGAAATCCCGGCCAATCAGTCCCCAAAATTATCAAGTGGGTAAGGCGAGGATTAACCGTCGCCTTTACTCTAAATTCGCGTGCACGCTCTTGCTCGCTTGCTCTAGATTCCGGGAGATATTCTCCAATTTGCGGGCATCAGGGAGTCACTATCAATATGCGGGAGACTCCCAGAACTTCCGGGAGACTTGGGATGTCTGGACTAGACAGTGTTTATGTAGAGAGCATACACACTAGACAGTGTTTATGTAGAGAGCATACACACTTCAATCAATCTTTTATTTCAATTACATATAAACATATAATAGACTACACGAGTCTGCAAATAGCGCACTGCTAATCAAGGCAGACTCATGTTTACAAAGAAAAAATATTTTATATGAATTAATATAATACTTAAATACGTATGAAAAAGATAAAACATACTTGACAAATTAACAACTATTTGGTAACAAAAAGAAAAAGAGGAGACAATACTTGTTATTCGATATAAAGGTACAGTAATATATCATTCAATAACATTAAAAAAAAAAAAATATATATATATATATATATATATATATATATATATATATATATATATAGAGAGAGAGAGAGAGAGAGAGAGAGGTATACTTGTCATACTGATAATAATAATTCATGCATGGTATTAAATAATATTTAAAGTTAAAACTAAGATAAATAAATATATATAGCTCTTAATTATATATAGAAATAAAGTTATGTAGAAAGAAAGAGTTTGGAGATGTCAACATCATATCCATATCTACTTAAATCAGAAAAAAGGTGGTGTCTGACTTTTTTCTTGAACAACAATTTAGATGAAGATCTTATAGAAGTTGGAATCTGGTTCCATACCCTAACACCAACACGGGAAAATGAGTTCTTTTGTAGATTTGTACGAGAATACTGAGTATATAAGCTCTTAAAGTAAGATGACCTAGTGTTATAAGAATGGATACTAGAAATAGAAGAAAATAATTTACAAATGTTTGAGGGTGCACTTTGATTAACAACATCATACATTAATCTAGAAATACATTCATAGAAAAGAAGATTTACTGGTAAAATATTGGTTTTGGAAAACAATGGAAGGGCACTTTCTCTATTATCAACAAAATGGATTAATCTTAAAGCTCATTTTTGTAGGATTAATGCTTTATTTATATGAGTTTTACAAGCCTGGCCCCAAGAACTAAGACCATATGTTACATAAGGTTGAATCAGAGAGCGATATAATGCCATAAGGGTATGTAGTGGAATAAAATGTCTAAGCTTGACCAAAAGGCTGACAACCTTGCTTATTTTGTTGCAAATAAAATCAATGAGGCTTCCAAGAAAGATTGTCATCGATTATTAAACCCAAATATTTGACATACTTTTTACATTCAAGTGAAACAAGTTTGTTTTGAGACACTGTTTGAGAGAATGTTATGCACAACCTGTCAACCTCGATTACAATTTCCTATCTATGTATTGGCCTAATTTAATGTTTTAAAGTAATTATTTTTTCGACTAAAATGAATGAGTAAAACTGGACTAAACTGGACTTTTTGTCGACTAAAACTAGACCAAAACTATCAAGGATGGAATTGACTAAAATGTGACTAAAACTAATAAGCATTTTGTCCAAAAGACTAAGACTAAAACTAAATCAAAAATGGCTGCCAAAAACAACACTGGTTCTCAACAAACTCTTTACACACACACACACACACACACACACACACACACACACACACACACACACACACACAAGTGTTCTGGTTGGGGAGAGCTCCCTTTCTCTGCTCTCCTCTCCTTTTAAAGGGCGCGGTCACTGGGGAAGACACACAAACACAGGTTAATTCCCATCAGGTGCAATGATTCCACCACTTACCTTCCCTGACTCCGCCCTCCATTCACAGACCGACGTTTGGCCACACCCCCGCTGTCACAGACACATTTACAGTAGTCCAGATTACTTACAGTACAATATTACTGTATACATACTACTGTCAAGCTCAATGATATCTCAGTATATACAATATACAGTATGTAACTCAAGAGTGCATATACTGTACTACAGCATAGGTCTGTCTTTCTGTAGCACTTACAAAAGTATATTTCTGCATAAAGAGAATATTTTAATTGGATTCCATGGATAGACCCCATGAATACATTTTTGTGGATGAAGCTGGGTTCAATCTGACAAAGAGGAGAAGGAGAGGCCGGAACATAATTGGCCAGTGGGCCATTGTTGAAGTCCCTAGCCAGTGTAGTGGCAAAGTGACATTATGTGCTGTTATCAGCAACTGTGGGGTTGTTCACCATCATGCCACACTGGGGCCATCTAACACCCAGCATCTTCTCACATTTCTTGGTGGTCTTCAAGATGCCTTGTTTGGACGTGAGCAGCAGGATCATGAGCTGAACCAGCATCCTACTGTACCTATGTTATAATTTGGGACAATATCAGTTTTCACCATGCTGCTCAGATAAGAGAATGGTTTAACATCAATGAGCAATTTATCAATGTGTACCTTCTACCGTACTCCCTTTCCCTCAACCTATCCTCCTCATGCCTTGTGGCACATAGGGCTTCCACAAAGCTCCTCCACCTCTTCCTGTCAGCCGCCAAAATCTGCACCTCTTCCCATGTACTCCAGCCCATCTCTCCCCTTTCCTGTTCTATGGTCTGTCTCCATGTTGTTTTTGGTCTTCCTTTTTCCTTTTCCCTTCCAGTGCCCAGGTCATTGCCACATTACAATCATTGTCACAACATTGTCTGAGAACATGGCCAATCATCTTCCATCTGCAAAGTTTCACCTCTTCGCTCAGTGGTTTCATGCTTGATCTGGCCAATAACTCATCCGTACATATGTGATTTTGCCAACGGATGCAGAGGATCCTTCTCAAACATTTGTTGTTAAAAACGTTAACTACCCTATTGTCTCCTTTATTCATCTTCCATGTTTCACATGCAGCAAGACAGGCAACACAAGTGTCTTATACAGCCTTAACTTTGCTTTTCTAGATGTGTTGTTAGAGCTCCAAATTCTCTTCAGTCTGACAAACATCCCTCTTGCTTCTGAAAGTCTGTTTCTGAGATCCTTCATTCCACCTCCTTTTTTGCAAACTTTAGCATCAAAGTATGTGAACTCATCAACATCCTCAATATCCTGCCTGCCAATTGTTATCTTTTCCTGGTTCTTTGCATTTATTCCCAACATTTTCATATTTTCCAGACTGAATTCAACCCAGTAGAGGAATGTTTCTTTACATGGCGGTGGAAGGTATATGACAGACAACCCTGCAACAGGGTAACTCTCCAACAGGCCATGGAATTGGCCTGTGATGACATAGGTGTGGAGTTGTGTCAAGGCTGGATATGTCACACCAGAGGGTTCTTCCCCCATTGCCTGGTGAGGGAGAATATAGCATGTGTCATTGACGAAGTGCTGTGGCCTGACCCAGCACAAAGACGTGATGAAGCCCAATCATTTGTTTACAGTCCTTTGATTTTGTCCCGTTTACAGTGCATTGTAAGCTGTACAACCCCGATTCCAAAAAAGTTGGGACAAAGTACAAATTGTAAATAAAAACAGAATGCAATGATGTGGAAGTTTCGAAATTCCATATTTTATTCAGAATAGAACATAGATGACATATCAAATGTTTAAACTGAGAAAATGTATCATTTAAAGAGGAAAATTAGGTGATTTTAAATTTCATGACAACAACACATCTCAAAAAAGTTGGGACAAGGCCATGTTTACCACTGTGAGACATCCCCTTTTCTCTTTACAATAGTCTGTAAATGTCTGGGGACTGAGGAGACAAGTTGCTCAAGTTTAGGGATAGGAATGTTAACCCATTCTTGTCTAATGTAGGATTCTAGTTGCTCAACTGTCTTAGGTCTTTTTTGTCGTATCTTCCATTTTATGATGCGCCAAATGTTTTCTATGGGTGAAAGATCTGGACTGCAGGCTGGCCAGTTCAGTACCCAGACCCTTCTACTATGCAGCCATGATGCTGTAATTGATGCAGTATGTGGTTTGGCATTGTCATGTTGGAAAATGCAAGGTCTTCCCTGAAAGAGACGTCGTCTGTATGGGAGCATATGTTGCTCTAGAACCTGGATATACCTTTCAGCATTGATAGTGTCTTTCCAGATGTGTAAGCTGCCCATGCCACACGCACTAATGCAATCCCATACCATCAGAGATGCAGGCTTCTGAACTGAGCGCCGATAACTTGAGTCATCCTTCTCCTCTTTAGTCTGAATGACACGGCGTCCCTGATTTCCATAAAGAACTTCAAATTTTGATTCGTCTGACCACAGAACAGTTTTCCACTTTGCCACAGTCCATTTTAAATGAGCCTTGGCCCAGAGAAAATGTCTGCGCTTCTGGATCATGTTTAGATACGGCTTCTTCTTTGAACTATAGAGTTTTAGCTGGCAACGGCGGATGGCACAGTGAATTGTGTTCACAGATAATGTTCTCTGGAAATATTCCTGAGCCCATTTTGTGATTTCCAATACAGAAGCATGCCTGTATGTGATGCAGTGCCATCTAAGGGCCCGAAGATCACGGGCACCCAGTATGGTTTTCCGGCCTTGACCCTTACGCACAGAGATTCTTCCAGATTCTCTGAATCTTTTGATGATATTATGCACTGTAAATGATATGTTCAAACTCTTTGCAATTTTACACTGTCAAACTCCTTTCTGATATTGCTCCACTATTTGTCGGTGCAGAATTAGGGGGATTGGTGATCCTCTTCCCATCTTTACTTCTGAGAGCCACTGCCACTCCAAGATGCTCTTTTTATACCCAGTCATGTTAATGACCTATTGCTAATTGACCTAATGAGTTGCAATTTGGTCCTCCAGCTGTTCCTTTTTTGTACCTTTAACTTTTCCAGCCTCTTATTGCCCCTCTCCCAACTTTTTTGAGATGTGTTGCTGTCATGAAATTTCAAATGAGCCAATATTTGGCATGAAATTTCAAAATGTCTCACTTTTGACATTTGATATGTTGTCTATGTTCTATTGTGAATACAATATCAGTTTTTGAGATTTGTAAATTATTGCATTCCGTTTTTATTTACAATTTGTACTTTGTCCCAACTTTTTTGGAATCGGGGTTGTAGATTGTATTGCACCTGTAGATTGCATTGTACTGAAAATTATGTCTTTTCCCATACCTTTTTCAGTACTTTGTTTTTACTGTATGTACAGTAAATGCTGAATCCAGTGAATTATGTTTTTTTTCTTTGGTTTTTTTTTTTTTGGAGATGCAAAATGCATTTATTCTGTTGTAAACATTGTAGGTGGCTGATAAGTGGGACTGTGATAATATAGGACTGCATTGTAGGTGGCTGATAAGTGGTGTCTCAGGCCACCTCCTCTGTTCAGTGATGGTCATTCCAGGTTGACGAACATGGCTTCTTTTACTTCTCTTTCAAACCACTGGTCTTCTCTGGCTAGAATGCATACAATGCAGTCCTGAAACAAGTGTCCTTTGTTATTGAGATGAAGATAGATGCAGAGTCCTGGCCTGAGGAACTGGTTCTCCTGTGTTGAGCCATGTGTTTGTGAAGCGGTTGTTTCATTTCCCCAATGTATAGGTCTGTGCATTCCTCACTGCACTGAATTGGGTACACTACATTGTCCTGTTTGTGTCTGGGTATTCTGTCCTTAGGGTGGACCAATTTCTGTCTCAGAGTCTGAATCCAACTGGGTCTGAAGTGTACAGTGATGTTGTGTTTGTGGAAGATTCTCCTGAGTTTCTCAGATAGTCCAGAAATGTAGGGAATGGCAATGTTCTTGTGTTTGTTGCTGTTTTCTTCCCTGTCTGTTATGTTTCTTTTTCTGGTCTTGATGAAAGCCCAGTTGGGATACCCACACTTCTGAAGTGCTTCGTTGATGTGTTTTTGCTCCTTCTCTTTTCCCTCTAACATTGTAGGAATATTCTGAGCCCTGCAATGTAAGGTCCTAATGACCCCCAATTTGAGTTTAAGTAGGTGGTGAGAGTCAAACAGTAGGTACTGATCTGTGTGGGGGTTTCTGGTAGACCTCAATGCTAAGGCTTCTGTCTTGTTTGATGTGCATGCTGTAGTCCAAAAAGGCTAGGTTGTTTCCACTGACATCCTCCCAAGGGGCTGTTCATGGCTGCCCTGCAGCATGGTGTTGGGCCGCACGAGCCTGGAGGTGGCAGCAATCCTGTCCTCATCAAGGTCACACCGCTCAACCCCAAAGCCATGGAGAAGCCCATCACCCTGGAAGGGGTCTTTGCAGAGAACAGCAGCGGATTCACTGAGGGTAAACTCATGTAGGTAGCTGGAGAAGAGATAAAGTTGTCCGAATTTTTGTTTCCCACTTTACTGCAAATTGAATTCAATTTCATGCATCATATTTCTTCTGGAATATTAAACTCCTCCTGAACCATGGTGCTTGTGATGTATTAAAAAAAAATGACCTCGTGCTGATGTGCATAGAGAGAAATAAGGTTTATCAATTGCAGGCATCAGCTAGTCTGACATGTTGTGTTGCAACGTTACTCAGAGTGACCTTGTTTGGGCAAAATTGTTGTCTAAGCCATGTTCTGTCTAAGCAACAAGTTCCATGTGTTGGCAAAATCTTGGGTGGGAAGATGATTGTTGTTGTTGACAGCATAAGAAATGTGTAAACTTAGGAAATCAAGCAGAGGTGCCATCATGCCCCAACTTCCGCATTCCTATCTCACCACTGGTTGCACAGAGTACACAGTTGGAGAACAGAAACTGTAAGCATGCCTATGTTATTTTAATATCAAGACTATCATTTTTCATTCATTATTGCTTGTCTGTTTTGATCTTTCCACTTTTAAAAGTATACTCCTTACATGTTCGCATCTAACAATTCTTGTTCTCATAGATAAAGATTATAAAGATAGAAGTAAAAAAAGATAATTGCATGGAAAGTGGTTCAGCTGAAGACTGTTTTGAAGGTTGGTAATCCTCACTTTTTTTAAAAAACAAAAGCTTTAAGGAAATTCCTTTTCACGTCCCAATCTCAGCAATCTCAGACAAGCTGTTCACTAATCAACCAACATGCTGCAAAGACAAGCACAAAGGCAATAGTCAGAGTGCAGGTGCCTCTTCACTTTTATCAAATCAAATCAAGTTTATTTGTATAGCGCTTTTAAAAATAAACATTGTCGCAAAGCAGCTTTACAGAATTTGAACGACTTAAAACACGAGCTAATTTTATCCCTAATCTATCCCCAATGAGCAAGCCTATGGCGACGGTGGCAAGGAAAAACTCCCTCAGACGACATGAGGAAGAAACCTCGAGAGGAACCAGACTCAAAAGGGAACCCATCCTCATTTGGGCAACAACAGACAGCCTGACTATAATATTAACAGTTTTAACAGGTATACCCCTCAACTGTCCTCATGGGGCCGTCCTTCACAGGAGCGGTGTGATAAAACTCCGACCAGACACAGGGCACCAGGATGGATCAAGCAGGTCCGAGGGGCAGAAGAGGCCAGCATCTCAATCCCAGGATCAACATGTAACTCATAGGGACAGATTGGGGGGGGGGAGAGAGAGAAAGAAAACACAGGTTGTTAGGTATGCCCTAAAAATGACAAGTATTAAATCTGTGTGGTAGGCTCGCAGAGACGAGAGTCTTTACATCAGGCATAACACACAACAATGGCATGTTAATATGGTAAAAAATATCATGACCTGCTCTGGCTGGATGCTTGATTGGGTGATGGGAGCACACTCCTCAGCAATGATGAGATGCAGATGGGACCCTTAGGGCTGGCCAAGACAATTCAGTTACATTTCACCGGGTCTGGGACATGCGACAGAATGTCTGACGGCCAATTCCCTGCAGGCTATGATAGCCAGTCGAGGTCTCCACCCTCTCCACCAAAAGATTTCCTG
This sequence comes from Neoarius graeffei, assembly GCF_027579695.1. Taxonomy (NCBI): domain Eukaryota; kingdom Metazoa; phylum Chordata; class Actinopteri; order Siluriformes; family Ariidae; genus Neoarius; species Neoarius graeffei. The sequence goes on along the minus strand of NC_083580.1, from coordinate 26,084,072 downwards.
TTGACTCCATGTAACTCAGAGGGACAGATTTGGGGTGGGGGGGAGGGAAAGAAAACACAGGTGGTTAGGTATGCCCAATGTCACCTGAATAAGTAGGAACAGTATATATATCTTGCACCGAGTACAAGCAGGGACTCCGGCAACTAACTATGACAGCATAACTAAAAGGAGAGAGCCAGAAGGTAACACAGGCATGAGGGAGCCCCGGGACATAAAGCAGCCAGCCACTACACCGTCAACAAACTCGAGTGAGCAAGCGAGTGGGGACTGACAGCATCCATACATCCCAGTTTACCAAAACACTATGTCTGAGGACCCTCCAGATCTACTCCTTTACCTCATAAACACCATTAACAAAAGGTTTGACTAAACAGATATGTTTTCAGCCTAGACTTAAATGCTGAGACTGTGTCTGATTCCCAAACATTACTTGGAAGGCTGTTCCATAACTGTGGTGCTTTGTAAGAAAAGGCTCTGCCCCCTGATGTAGCCTTCAATATATGAGGTACCAGCAGATAGCCTGCACCTTTTGATCTAAGTAGGCGTGGCGGGTCATAGAGGAGCAGAAGTTCACTCAGGTACTGTGGTGCGAGACCATTTAGTGCTTTAAAGGTCAATAGTAGTATTTTATAATCAATACGAAATTTGATTGGGAGCCAATGCAGTGTGGATAAGACAGGCGTGATGTGGTCATATTTTCTAGTTCTAGTAAGGACTCTTGCTGCTGCATTTTGAACTAACTGGAGCTTGTTTATGCACTTATTGGAACATCCAGACAGTAAGGCATTACAATAATCCAACCTGGAGGTAACGAAAGCATGGACTAGTTTTTCTGCATCATGCAATGACATTAAATTTCTTATCTTTGCAATATTTCTGAGATGAAAGAAAGCTATCCGGGTAATGTTATCAATGTGAGTTTCGAATGAAAGACTGGGGTCAATAATCACTCCGAGGTCTTTTACTGCTGCACGTGAAGAAACAGAAAGGCCATCCAGAGTTACTGTGTAATCAGAAAACTTACTTCTAGCTGTATGTGGTCCTAGCACAAGTACTTCAGTCTTGTCAGAGTTAAGCAGAAGGAAATTAATAAGCATCCAGTGTCTAATGTCCTTAACACATTCCTCAATTCTATTAAGCTGGTGTCTCTCATCAGGTTTTGCAGAGACATGCAACTGTGTGTCATCAGCATAACAGTGGAAACTAATACAACGTTTACAAATAATATCGCCCAGAGGTAACATATATAGAGAAAAAAGCAGTGGACCCAAGACAGAACCTTGTGGAACACCAAACTTTACCTCGGTACGTCTAGAAATATCACCATTTATATCAACATACTGATAACGATCAGTTAGATAAGACCTGAGCCAGGAGAGGGCCGTTCCCTTAACTCCCACAACATTTTCTAGTCTATCCAGAAGAATGGAATGATCAATGGTATCAAATGCTGCACTAAGGTCAAGCAACACAAGTAGCGAGACACAGCCCTGATCAGACGCCAACAGTAGGTCGTTCACTACTTTAACCAGTGCTGTCTCTGTGCTATGATGAGGTCTAAATCCTGACTGATACATTTCATGGATGTTATTCCTATGTAAATATGAGCATAACTGCTGTGCCACAGCTTTTTCAAGGATCTTGGAGATAAAGGGGAGGTTTGATATTGGCCGATAATTGGACAGCTGACAGGGATCAAGGTCAGGTTTTTTAATCAGGGGTTTGATAACTGCTAGTTTAAAGGATTTGGGTACATAGCCAATCATAAGAGAAGAATTTATTATTTTTAGAAGCGGTTCAATTACTCCAGGCATTATCTGTTTGAATAGATGTGTCGGTAAGGGATCTAGTACGCAAGTTGAGGCTTTTGATATAGAGATTAATGAAAGTAATTCAGTTTATTTTAGAGGAGTAAAACATTCTAACTGATGATCTGATACAGTTATATTGTTAACTACAAGGTCACTTTCATTGTCTAACCTTAAATTAGCAGTTTGAATTTTTGTCGGATATTCTCAATTTTGTCATTAAAAAAATTCATGAAGTCGTTGCTACTACATACTGCAAGTGTGCATGTGTTGATAGTGGACTTATTCCTGGTTAATTTTGCTACAGTATTAAATAGGAATCTAGGATTCTTTTTGTTATCTTCTATTAGGGAGGAGAAATATGTTGATCTCGCAGCACTAAGAGCTTTTCTATACTTCAGGAAGCTCTCCTTCCAAGCTAATTTGAACACTACCAATTTTGTTTGACGCCATTTACATTCCAATTTTCGAGTGGTCTGTTTTAATGTGCGAGTGTCATCATTATACCAGGGTGCTAATTTTTTGTCTCTGACCATTTTCCTTTTTAGAGGAGCTACATTATCTAAAGTATGGCGGAATGTTGACTCTAAGCATTCAGTTGCCTGATCAAGTTCTGCAGGGGCTGACAATGACCCAATCAAAGTTGACAGCTCTGGGAGATCATTTATAAAGCTCTGTGCAGTAGTTGACGTGAAAGTACGTTTAATACAGTAGCGTGGTGAGGTGCATATATTATTACTCAGACATATCTTGAATGAGATGAGACAATGATCTGAGATAACTTCAGACTGTGGAAGTATGACTATATTATCTACATTTAATCTGAATGTTAGTATTAGATCAAAGGTGTGACCACCATTATGGGTCGGTCCTATGACATTCTGCTTAATCCCGACTGAGTCTAAGATGGACACAAACGTTGTTTTTAAAGGGTCTTCTGAGTTATTGAAGTGAATATTAAAATCTCCGACAACTAAAGCTTTGTCTAAGGAAATAACCAGATCTGAGATAAAATCTGCAAATTCAGAAATAAACTCAAAATATGGCCCCGGGGGCCTGTAAATAATAAGCAATGGAATTAACTGGGTAGACTTATTTTTCGAGGCTACATACATTATATGAGTATGAAGAACTTCAAATGTATTAAATTTATAACCAGGTTTTTGTGTTACACCTAGATAATCATTATAAATAACCGCGATGCCTCCTCCTCTGCCAGTTAGACGAGGCTGGTGTATATAACTGTATCCAGGAGGACTCGCTTCATTTAATGCTATATATTCATTTGGCTTAATCCATGTTTCTGTTAAACACAGTACATTAAACTCCTGATCAGTAATGAGTTCATTAACCATTAGCGCTTTAGATGCAAGAGATCTAATATTTAATAGCCCCACCTTTAGATCAAAGGTGCTGGCAGCAGCTGTACAGTCAGTATGATCTAATTTTATATTGATTAGGTTACTGGAACAAACTCTCTGAAAATTTCTACCTTTTTGTTGAGCTCGGGGAACAGACACAGTCTCGATGTAGTGGGCCCTGAGTGACGACTCTGTGCAGCTAGCAGACAGTCGGTTTAGCCTGTTCGTCTGCTCCCTGGCCTTGGCTCTGGATTGTCAGAAATTAACTAGGGCTGTTCTGAGACTATGACCTATGCTGCAGGAAAGGAGAGCAGCACCTTCCCTAGTGGGATGGATACCGTCCCGCCCTAACAGGCCAGCAGTGCCCTCAAAATTAGCCCAATTATCTATAAAGCCCACACTGTTTTCAGAGCACCACCTGGACAGCCAGCAGTTCAGCGACCATAACCTGCTGTAAGCTACATCGCCACGCCGCATTGGGATGGGGCCAGAGCATACTACAGCATCGGACATCACCTTCGCTAATTTAAACACCTCTACAAAGTTACTCTTAGTAACCTCAGACTGACGAAGGCGTATATCATTAGTTCCTGCATGGATAACTATCTTTGAGAACCTGTGCTTGCCTAGGACCCTAAGATTACCTGCTATGTCCGGTGCCCTGGCTCCCGGTATACACCTGACTAAAGCTGCTGGTGCCCCTAAAGGCTGAGCTAATTTCACGTGCCGTATGATAGTCCCCCATAACCAGAGCTCTTTCAGGTTTCTCAGTGGGTGCATCACTAAGGAGAGCAAACCTGTTCGACACGTGACATGGAGAGGAGTGGTGCTCCCGTGGGCGAGCCTCAGCGGTAGCTTTTTCTCTACACTTATGCCGCCGAGCCGTCACCCATTCGCCCCGCTGTAAGGGCTCTAATGCCGGAGTTGGGGGATTGCTAACTCCACCTAGGGCGTCCAGACTTTCCCTAACAGAAACTACACTGTTCTCACGCTCACTAACCTGCTCTAAAGCCTGGACACACGCTTCTAGCACTGTAATCTTCTCCGTCAGAGAGCTAACTAATCTGCACTTATCACAAGTAAAGCTAATAGAGCTATCGCTAGTGACGGAGGAAGAATGACTAAACATCCTGCACTCAGCACACTGAACAGGCTGAAGGTGTGCCATGATGAAAAGATTCACGTACCTTAAATGAAGATCTGTTGATATTAAAGCAGATCAGATGTGGATGGCCTCCGCTTGTGGTCTTTACACAGGAGGAGAGAAAAAGAAAGCTTCCGGTCTTGGCGTTCTTCCGAAAAAAGAAAGAGAAAAAACGGAAAAAAAAACGGAAAAAGGAAAGCGAAAGTGAAAAGTACAAAAATGAAAGCGACAGTACAATAAAAATGAAGAGGATACATTTTATCATTTTCTTCTGTGAAGCTTCATTGCCTAAAAACAGAGGTGGACAAAGTACTCAACTTCATTACTTAAGTCAAAGTACAGATCCCACTGGTCATATGTTACTCTGTGTAACAGTTCCTGATGTGGGTGGAGCACAGAAGCACGGCAGGTGAGAATTGATGTTCACATACACACTTTATTTTCCTTATTTTAGCTTTTCAGCTTCACTCACACGGTCACACACGCAACACACACGCATGCGTTGTGGTCGGGGAGAGAGCCTCTTCTCTGCTCTCCCCTTCCTTTTATACTCTATCCCTGCAACAAACACACACACACATTAATTGACACCAGGTGAAATGACCTAGCCACTTACCTTCCCTGACCCCGCCCTACATTCACAAACTGCTGCTTGGCCACGCTCCCATTGCCACATACCCTCACTGTCCGACTCAGGCCAGGGAGCCGTCCAGCCTGAAGCAGACCCCCCGACAGAACAGAAAGTCTGCCATTACCATCTGTGCCCCCTGCCTGTGGACCACCTTGAACTTAAATGGCTGGAGGGCGAGATACCAATGGGTGAGCCGCGCATTGGCATCCTTCATGCAGTGGAGCCACTGGAGGGGCGCGTGGTCTGAACAGAGAGTAAAAGGGTGCCCCAGCAGGTAGTATTGGAGGGTGAGGACCACTCATTTGATGGCAAGACACTCTTTTTCGATGGTGCTGTACTTGCTTTCACACATTGAGTTTATGGCTGATGTACAGCCCGGGGCGCTCCTCGCCCTCCACCTTCTGGGACAAAACGGCCCCCAGCCCTCTGTCTGATGCATCAGTCTGCAAAATAAAGGGGAGAGAGAAGTCAGTAGAGTGCAAAAGTGGCCCCCCCATACAGTGCAGCTTTTACCTTAGAGAATGCCTGTTGGCACTGCTTGGTCCACTGGACCGGATCTGGAGCCCCCTTTTTAGTGAGATCAGTTAAAGAGCTGGTGACGTCCAAATAATTAGGTATAAACCTACAATAATAGCCAGCCAGCCCCAGGAATTGTCTAACCCCCTTTTTGATCTTGGGCCTTGGGCAGGCCGCAATTGCTGCAGTCTTGTTAATTTGGGGATGCACCTGCCCATGACCCAAGTGGAACCCCAGATACTGTACTTCCACCCACCCAATTGCACACTTTTTCAGGTTAGCTGTGAGGCCCGCACGCCTCAGTAACTTTAAAATGGCCCTCAGATGTTCTAGGTGCCGTGGCCAATCATGGCTGAATATTATTATATCATCGAGATATGCGGCTGCATAGGCAGCAGAAGGGTGGAGGACCCTGTCCATGACCCGCTGGAATGTAGCAGGCGCCCCAAATAACCCAAAAGGGAGCGTGACAAATTGGTGTCATCCAAACAGTGTGGAAAAGGCTGTTTTCTCTCAGGATAGAGGAGTCAAGGGGATCTGCAAATATCCCTTTGTTAGATCCAGTGTCGAATAAAACCAAGCAGAGCCTAACCAATCGAGCAACACATCAATGTGAGGCATTGGGTATGCATCAAATTTAGACACCGCGTTGACTTTTCTATAGTCCACACAGAACCGGACCGACCCGTCAGTCTTGGGAACCAGGTCCACTGGGCTGCTCCAGTCACTGTGGGACTCCTCGATTATGCTCATCTCGAGCATGGCCTTGAGTTCATCCTGAACCTTTTTTTGTGTTTGGGTAGGCGGTAAGGGTGGCTACGTACCACCACCCCCAGGGGCATCTCAATGTGGTGTTCTATGAGGTGGGTGTGACCAGATAGGGGCGAGAACATGTCAGAAAATTCCTCCTGCAACTTGGCTACCTCCTTGAGTTGGGTCGGTGAGAGGTGATCTCCACAAGGGACTTTGAGATGTTACCTTTTTTACCTCCGGCCCCAGCTCCACCTTCTCTGGAACTACCGATGCCAACACCACAGGGACCCCCTCATTCCAGCATTTTAAAAGGTTGAAGTGGTAGATTTGCAATGCCCCGCCCCATCCGTTCACCTCACCTCATAGTCGTGGTCCCCGACTCGCCGTGTGACCTCGAAGGGCCCTTGCCATTTGGCGATTAATTTAGGACTCGACATGGGCAATAATACAAGTACTTTGTCTCCCAGCATGAACTCTCTAAGGTGCATGCCCCTGTCATACAGCCAGATTTGACGTTCTTGTGCTTGCCGCAAATTCTCCTGGGTTAGGTGCTTGAGGGTGTGGAGTTTTGCATGCAAGTCAAGAATAAACTGAATTTCGTTTTTGCTAGGTGAAGGTCCTTCCTCCCAATTTTCTCATAGCACATCCAAAATGCCACAAGACTTACACGCATATAATAATTCAAATGGAGAAAACCCTGTGGAGGCTTGCGGGACCTCTCATACTGCAAATAACAGGGGCTTGAGCCATTTATCCCAATTACGTGCATCTTCACTTACAAATTTCCAAATTATGTTCTTGAGTGTTTGGTTAAAACACTCCACTAAGCCATCCGTTTGTGGGTGATAGACACTGGTGCAGATAGACTTACCGTAATTCCCAGTAACCCATACAGCTCTCTAGGAATCCCCTAGAGAGGGAGGAGAGGTGGGGTGCTCCTCACTCCTCGTATCGCCCTGACCCAGTGCTGACGTAGACGGCTCTGTGACAACTTCCCCAGTCAATGCCACACGGGGAGCTTCCTGTGATGTATTTATGCAGCATCCACCTCTCATTATGTGTTCCATCAATTCTTTAAACCCTGGCCAATCAGTTCCCAAAATTAACGAGTGGGTGAGACGAGGGTTAACCGCCGCCTTAATTCTATGCATTTAGCCCCAGAATAGAATATGGATGGACACTAGAGGGTAATTGTGAACATCCCCATGCACACAACACCTTCACCATTTGTGCTCTCCCCAATGCCTCACCTTGCACCAGGCATTGGTGAATTGAGGTCTAATTACAACTGGAATCCACCAATGTGTGATATGTATGCCCTTGAACACTTACTGGTATGCGATATGTTCCAGCGTGATCGGAGGCGGTCTCTGGTGCATCAGGGATCCAGATCACAGCTCCCACCTCCCTTGCGGAGCGCCAACTCTGAAGATGCTCCGACTCCCCGCCACGCCAGCACACCAGCCCAGGCTTTCCCTCTGCACCGGCATTATGGGAGTCACTCACCTGAGGAGGAGACAACACAGACATGAAAGAGGGAGATGGGAGGACATCACGGGTGCGACGGGCTGGCTGGGGAAGAGCCGGCCACTGCCTCTGTGGTAGGGGAACGGGGTGGGGAGGGGAAAGAGAGACAGAGGGGGAGAAGAGAGAGAGAGAGAGAGAAGAGAAGCGAGGAGAGATGCCTCGTCTGCCTGTGGTCGGAGCCACCTCCAGATGGTCCTCTGCCAACTCGATGGCTCGTTCTAGTGATGCTGGGCGATGACAATGGACCCATTCCATTGTTCCTTCCAGAAGTCGAGAGATGAACTGTTCCAGTGCCACCAGATCGATGATCTCATCAGCATCGCGATCGTCCACCCTCAGCTACCGCTGGCAGGTGTCCCGGAGTTGCTGGCCGAATGTAAACGGCTGGCTGACCTCCTCCAATGCCAGTATCCAGAATCGCTGGTGATGTTGTTCCGGGGAGCGGCCGACTTGCTGTAGGATGGCTTTCTTCAGGTCAGCATACACCAGTCGGTTGTCAGCAGGGAGCTGCTGTGCTGCAAGCTGCGCCTTGCTAGTCAGGAGTGGGAGGAGGCGTGCCGCTCGCTGCTCCAGTGGCCACCTCCACGTCTCCGCTGCTTGTTCAAAGAGGGTGAGGAACCCTTCTGGATCATCCTGCAGGCCCATCTTCGTGAGGGTGCCGGCTGTGGTGATGGTTGATGCCCTTGCTGATATGAGCAGATGCAGGAACGACTGGCGATCTTCCTGCTGGGCCAGCATCAAGGCTTTGAAGCGTTGCTCTTGTTCCTTTGGGAGGGCGATCAACACTTGATGCTGATTTTGCTGGGCGGTAGTGAGGGCAAAGATGAGCTCTTCAAATGGGGAGGACTCCATGGGGTGGTTCCCTTCTGTGCATCCTGGGTTTCAGCACCACTGTAACAGTTCTTGATGTGGGTGGAGCACAGAAGCATGGCAGGTGAGAGTTGATGTTCCCATACACACTTTATTTTCCTTACTTCAGCTTTTCAGCTTCACTCACACTGCCACACATGCAACACACACACATGCGTTGTGGCTGGGGAAAGAGCCTCTTCTCTGCTCTCCCCTTCCTTTTATGCTCCATCCCTGCAACAAACACACACACACACACACACACACACACACACACACACACACAGGCACACACATTAATTGACACCAGGTGTAATGACTTAGCCACTTACCTTCCCCGACCCTGCCCTCCATTCACAAACTGCTGCTTGGCCATGCCCCCGTTGCCACACTCTGATACAAGTGAAAGTTGTACAGTCAAATTTTTACTTACCTTAAAGTACTGAAGTACTTGCTTTTAAAAATATTTAAGTATTAAAAGTACATTTTTCTGTCAGTGCATCATTGTATTATTGCCACAACGCTTACAATACCTACTGCCATTACCAAAGACAGAAATGTTAATTCACAAAATGAATGCATGCTGTGCCATCATGGTGGTTTAATGTTAAGCTAGCTAGTCAGCGAAACTCCACCTAACATGCTAGAAAACTCTTTTCAAACTCAAAATCATCTTGGGTAGCTAACACTACTATATAAGAAAGATTTCTACATTCTGTTTATTTGGCAATATTATCAGTGGCATAGCCAGGATTTTTTACATGGGGTGGCCAAAGGGGGGCCAAGGATATACAGGGGGTGGCCATGCTGTGACTAAATAAGGGGGGGGGGGTTTCCAGGGGTCCTCCCCCAGGAAATTTTGAATTAGCTAGATTTGATTTCCTGTATTCTGATGTATCTGGTGGCATATATGGTGCCTAACTCATGAACAAAACCCATGTGAGCCAAGAGGTCAGAAATTAATGTATTAATTTATTTATGTCACATAAAGCATCTGCAAAACAAAGAAACCATCCAACTTGTTTACTCTAGTTAAGCATCAGGATTTTAACGATCACTACTAAAATGCAAAAGTAAAAACTAAAAGATCACCTGTCCCAGGTACCTGGGAAGTAGTAAGGATATTAGTCAGGCTTGAATAAAGAGTGCTTTGCTCAGGAAAAGGAAAATACTTGTATACTTAACTCATACATACAACATATGTAAACACTTACAACATGTTGTGATATTGTCCATTGTAAGTACTGTACAAACTAAATGTGTTGAGTTACAAAATGTGTTTGTGTGTATGCGCGTGCGTGTGTGTGTGAGTGAGTGAAAGTGTTACACTGATGTAACACATGACATACTGTAGATGAGGTGTAGTGCATGAATGGTGTGTGCACTGCATGTAGATATAGATGAGCTGTAGTATACGAAGTGTGTGTGTGCGTGTGTGTGTGTGTGTGTGTGTGTGTGTGTGTGTGTGTGTGTGTGTGTGTGTGTGTGAAGATATGTTACATGTAAATACAAAAATGAAGTGCATAAGTTGTGTGTGTGAGAGAGAGTGTGTATGTTCAGAGTGCATGAGTGTTGTGTGTGTTATATGTTAATATAGAAATGTAGTGCACGGGTGGTGTGTGGGTGAGTGTGTGTTCAGAGTGCATGAGTGGTGTGTGTGTTCAGAGTGCACGAGTGTTGTGTATATCAGTGAGTGTGTTACATGTGTGAGGGAATTTTAATGGATGAACATTCCTATTCTGTGTTTGTGTGTTGAGCTCAAGTGGCCTAATGTACTGAATGTTTTTTTTCCAATGTTGTAATCGCTTTTCTGTGGCCTTGGTGGTAATGAGCAGGGTGCTTGAGTTCGTCCTGCTTGCATCTTCTCATGATGTAACCACCTTTCCTGACCAGAGGCGATTCTAGGGTCTGGTGGGGCCCCAAGCAGAAATCCCACCCCACACAACAGAAATTCACTAGGACAAACTCTTTATTTTAATAAAACATCAACAAATTCTAAGCAATATAGTTTTTTTATTTCACAAGTTACAAATTGTGAAGTTACGAACACATGCAGTTCAATAAATCAACAACAAATTGTGAACAGTAATGTTTTTTTATTTCACACTCTACAAAAAGTGAAGTTACAAAAAGTTACAAATAGATGTCAGCATTTTCATAAATGTTTCATAAAAACAACAATTTGTGAGCAGCGTTTTCTATATTTCTTAAGTTACTGTAAGTTTCTGTTCATTTTAACAGACAGTGCAAGGTAATTGCCAATTATATTAAAACAAACAAACAAACAAAACAAAAAACTTTAAAGGCTTTTAGTCTTTGTGTAAGGGATATCTTCACAGTTACCACTGTCTTGCTTTCTTCTCTCTTCTTCCTCTTTTTTCTTTTTTCTTTTTACATTCCCGGGTGGATAGCTCCTCTTCATTTTCTTCTTGACGTCGTAATTAGAAGAATAGCTGGTTTATGTATGACAGGCACAATTTTCTATTTGCAGGTTAATACGCGCAATGACTTTTCAAAACGCAAGTGTCAAATCTCGACTCTCTTTCGCCACCTAGTGGATCAGGGGCCCCAAGCAGCTGCCTGCCTTGACTGGTGACAAGATGCGCCTCTGTTCCTGACCTCGGTGGTGATAAGCAGGGTGCCTGAGTTCTCATAACTACGCATCCGCCTGCACGCCAGGTGCACGCTTTAACAAAGCTTCATAGAAAATCTTGAGCCAATCACGTGAAGACACAAGCAGTAAGTGAATGCTTTTAGAGTATAATAGATAGCAGCCACTAAAACACAACTCAGAGTGTGCATACTCTCGGCATCATCAGAAGTGATGTCTTTTTCTATTCTTCTCTTTCCTTTCCTTTCCTTTCCTTTCCTTTCCTATTTTATATATCTTTTATATGATCTACTATAATAAATGACTGAAAAGACAACTGTTAAGCATTCTGAAGTGTTTATTAGAAATTTCCATTACAATTTGGCGTCCCCTGGGTGGGCCCTATATGTCTGATCCTCGGACGACGGAACACTCCCAAGGCTATGGTGCGGAGCTGAGAACTCGGACGAGAGACCAGGCCATCAGGGCTCACCGAACCAGTAAGTGATAACTTTGCATTCTTGTGTAAAGAAATTAGTGGAAACAGTATTTAAAGAATGATACAAGAAATGGACAGAGATTTGTCCTAGTATTTAAAAAATGATATAAGAGACGGACAGAGATTTGTCCTAGTCAATGAAGAATGATATAAGAGATGGACAGAGATTGTCCTAGTCAATGAAGACTGATATAAGAGATGGACAGAGATTGTCCCAGTCAAGGAAGACTGATATAAGAGACGGACAGAAGTTTGTCCGAGCCCAGGAGGACTGCTAAGCTGTGGTACCATCAATATGTTTGCTGAAACGGATAAACACAATTTTGAGACAATAAACCACGAGTAGTTTATTGGGTTGTGTAAGAGAATTATCCGCCCAAGTGACGACTGGGTAACGGCTCACCTACTTGAGCGAAGGAAGTACGGGTGCGTGTCTCGACGGACTCACGTTCAGCGATTCGTAACTGGGAAAGAATTGAATCTTGCTCCCTTTGTTCTGTGTGAACAACTGGCCCGTCGGAGGAACGGGATAGAGAGGTTCGATCACGAAGTCGCAAAGACACACCGGTGTGCACGCAAAATATTGATGAATTAACAGAGTACTGTCCTCCTCCAAATTCTGAAACAGAGAAATAGATTTTGTACACATGCGTGAGTTGTCTTTGAGGTTGTTGTGCTAAATGATACCTGCTTTAATTTAAGGCAAATGTCAGATAAATTGTTTACTAATAAGAACATACCTAAAGGATTATTGTGTCGCATTTTTGGACATAGTCCAACTTGCTCTTCTTGTGATCCTAATAAAAACTCAGCCATTGTTGTCATAACCTATTGATATAACAGTGTACAATGAGGAATAGAAACAGTAAGTTAGGGAAAGAAAAGAAAAAAGCAAGTAAGTGTGAAGCTACATGTGCTATAATAAGAATTGGGTGTTCCTATGACAGCCCAAACATACAGTTTATGAAAACCTCATATGGCGAGGATTATTTGGCACAGTTTGATATATGGGTAAAGGACTTAAGATTCCCTGAGAAGGACAGTTTTAGTCCCAGGCAGATAGGACAGTTAGAAGAAAAGTTGAAACAGAAGGGAAAAGAAGAGTCTGCAGATAATGTTAAGTTTTTAGGGGACTGGAGGGCGTTTTCTCCATGGAAAGAAGAAACACTTAAGAGAGAGTACAAAAGAGAGAAATGACAGGCAGGGCTCTCACCCTCTTCTCAGTAACTGAAATTTCAGATGGACCCTGACCTGGAGTCTGCCCCACCACCCTGACACACACTGCCTCCTCAGCAAGGCAGAGCATCATTCCCACAAGCACTTCACCCACAGAAAGGGGGAGAAGTCGAGACAAAAAAAACCCCTAAGCCTCTGGAATCTCTCCCAGCCCACCAGCCACCTCCAGCATCAGCGCCTCTCAGGGCTTCTCCGTCACACATGAGATCCGGTCTTGCATATGGCGATGGAAAAGACACCCTCCTGGACCTGACCACGTGCTCACCAGTGGGTCCACAAGGCCATAACCTAAAGTCTGAAGTCCTTCATCTTCCAATGATGGAAGTGCTGGAGCTGACGGCGTACTTTTAGTCCATAGACCCTGGACGACAGCTGACATGAAGGAAAGCATGGCTTCTCTTCCCAACGTGAGAGAGGTAGGAGGAAAGAGATTTGGTAACGAACTGTTGATGTTTTGCAGAGAATTCCGACCGACCACCCATGAACTTCGCCGCCTGCTCATGATCAAGATGGGTATAGATTGGAACAAAGTTTCCAAAGAGTGGCTGGAAGCTGACCAGTGAGCGACTACACCAGACTGGAGCGCGGCTGGCAATGGTGAGTATAGAGATACCATCACTGCTCTCTGTGCTCGTCTGGACAGTACTTTTCCCTTGAACATAGACATTACTAAGATCAGTATGTGTAAGCAAGAAGATGTGAAGTGGTGTCAGCATTTCTAGCCCCTCTCACCGCCGCGCATGAGAAAAAAAAAAAAAACACAGTGGCCTGACCAGGCCCATGAACCTGGCTGCAGTGGAGGGCACTCCTGAGCCTCACCAAGATCGAGCAGTACGCTGTGCATGCAGAAAAGCTGCTGAAAGAGAAGGAGAAGACAAAGTCTGCACAAAGAGACCAAGACCTACACGCTGCCACTCTCACTCTTTTCCAGACTGTTCAGCCTGGAGAAAAAGGAAGAAGAGGAGGAAGAGGTCGAAGTAGGGGCCGAGACAGGACGACCTGGAGTGACTCGTCCTAGATAAAAGGTGCAACCAGCTACAACTGCAATCAGAAGGGACACATTGCTCAAAATTGTCTCCACAGTAGCAACCAGAAGCCCTGTGAGGAGTACAGCAAAGCAGACTGACGGGCGGACTCCGGGAATGGGCCCCACACAGAGAACGGGGAGGTAACACACACACACACACACACACACACACACACACACACACACACACACACACACACACACACACCTGATAATACACATACACATAGACAGGAGCATTCACATAACGTTAAACACATTAGTAGCAGCACCTGCATGCAAGACTACACGGAAACGCCCGATACACCAATCCAGATAGATACACCTGAAGTTGCATTAAGTTTGTTAAAATACACAACTACTCCCTTCTCTAAACTCCCTTGTATGCCCCTCACTGTATGTGGGCATGTGTTAATCTTTTTAGTAGATTCTGGAGCAGGACACTCAGTGATACAACATGGGGTACTTCCAGTAGACCCACTGCTCAGCTTAAATTCTATTCAGACAACCTGTAACCGAAACTTTCTCAGTCAACCTCCTGTGTGAAAGCGAGGGAGGAATAGTTACGTCCCACTCATTTCTCATATCACATACATGTCCAGTAAATTTGTTAGCACGTGATTTAATGTGCAAATTAGGAGTAAATCTCACGTCCATTCCAGATGGACTAACTATTGAAGTAAGTGAAATGTGGGTTGTGCAGTATGGGTTTGGAAGCCCTCTGTATGTGTATGTCTGGTGGCTTTGCTCAGATCAACTCACACAAACTCCAAACACCTTGTACAGCTTGCACACTTGAACACCTCATCAGTTGACACAGATTATATGAAAGAGGAAGATTTGCATTGCACAGCACATGTTCATCAAGGGCAAGATGTAGAGTTTGAAAAGGCTTGGTTTGCAGACCCCCACACACATGAAAGATTGACCCTCAAAACTACATATTGGTCTAAACATTATTGCGCTGTGCAGGTCCATTTTACTCATTGTCTGAACAACTGCATCAATGTTCATCGCAGTATTCTCAAACATGTTATACACGGCCTCATGACAGAGGACTCTGAGGTTGACTGCTGCCAACATGATTTCTTTGACATCATTAATTCTATATCCCATGTCTCATTACCAAGGCCATGAGCCACCCATTGGAAAGACGTGGGGAAGTGGGTCAGGAAGTGTGCAGTCGATGGCAATGAATGGTCCCAAACAGAGGACCCTTGTGTGTTGTTTTGCCAAAAGCTTGGGGTCTACAAACAAAGTCATGCTATGTGTGTGTATGTTAAGCGCAGCGTAATATTAGCCACTGATGACCAGGGTCCTGGGGACCCCGGCCATAGTGGCCTGTTTGTCTCTGTTTCCACAGGCATAACTCCAGCAGAGGTGCACCCCAAATTGGCGGGAGTTCCAAATTCCGTTTGGGCGAAGGGTAAACATGATGTGGGCCTAATAAAGAATGCTGAACCAGTGGTGATCACCCCCAAATCAGATTTCAGGCCTAGACAGACCCAGTACCCACTCAAACCAGAAGCAATCGCAGGTATAAGACAGGTCTTTGATTCGTTGCTGAAGGCAGATGTAATTGTCCCTTGCCAGGACTCTCCAGTGCGCACTCCTATTTTTTCCAGTTAAGAAGGCAAGAAAACCGGCCCAGCCCGATGAGTGGAGGTTTGTCCAAGATCTGCAAGCAGTCAATGCTGCGGCTGTCCCGCGCACGCCTGACGTCCCTAAAGAGCGCTCTGCAGACCACACCCACTCTGGGACTGCCTGACCCCAATAAACCATTTGTTCAAACTGTCGATGAAAAGAAGGGTTTTATGACCTCTGATCTTTTGCAGAAACATGGGGATAGATTGAGACCTGTAGCCTACTTCTCCAGCAGGCTGGATCCAGTGGCGGCTGGACTTCCTGTTTGCCTGAGTGCAGTTGCTGCAGCTGAAAAGGCAGTAACTGCCTCCAGAAATATTGTGGGGTATTCTAACCTCACCCTTTGGTCCCACATGCTGTCTCCCTGCTTCTGTTGGAGAAAAAGACATCACATTTGTCAGCACAGAGATGGTTGAAGTATAACACGATCATACTTGATATGCCTAACATCACTGTGAAACGTTGTACTGTTCTGAATCCTGCCTCTCTTCTCCCTACAGAGGACGATGGAGAGCCACATGACTGTGTTGCTCTCACTAATGATTTTTGTTCCCCCAGGGCAGACTTAAAGAGTGACCCTTTGGAAAATCCAGACATGATCCTCTATGTGGATGGTTCAGCCTCCAGAGACCCAGAGACGGGAAAGAACAAAGTAGGTTTTGACATAGTCTCAGATCACGAGGTCCTCAAGGCATCACGTCTGCCCTCGAACCTGTCGGCGCAGGCTGCAGAGCTCTGTGCCCTCATTGAGGCATGCAAATTGGCGGCAGGGCAATCTGTCAATATTTTTATGGACAGTAGGTATGCATTTGGCGTTGTGCACGATTTTGGCACCATTTGGAAACACAGAAATTTTCTCACTAGCACAGGATCTCCCATTGCACATCATAAACTGGTCTCTGAGTTGTTGGATGCTATTCTACTCCCTAGAACCATTGCTGTGTGTAAGTGTGCTGCCCATACTAACAATACTGATCTTGTGTCTCAAGGGAATGCCAGGGCGGATGCAGCAGCTAAGTGTGCAGCCTCAGCTTCCAGTTCACCCTCTAACCTTGCTTTTCCTCAGGTTTCTACCCCTTGTTTACAGCTAGCGGACCTTCAGAGCACTGCCACCCAGGACGAGAGACGAGTCTGGAAACAGGCAGGCTGTATCCTTGCAAACTTGGTCTGGGTTTGTCCCTTGGGCCGTCCCTGTCTACCAAAATACATGTTCCCTTTCTATGCAAAATTGGCACATGGGCTCACCCATGTGTCAAAAGGGGGGATGGTAGCAGAAGTAACAAAGAGATGGTTCACAAAGGGGTTTTCAAATTATGCTGCGAAATTTTGTAAGCAATGCTTGATATGTGCACAACATAATGCAGGTCAAGGTATCAGACTAACTCAAGCAGCACACCCAATACCAGACAAACCATTTGATCACCTCCAAATGGACTTCATTGAACTGACACCTAGTGAAGGGAAAGGTATTGCCTGGTAATAATTGACATGTTTTCAAAATGGGTTGAAGTATTTCCCACAGCTAAACAAGACTCAGAGGCAGTAGTCAAAGCACTCCTGAGAGATGTAATTCCTAGGTGGGGTATACCTAGCAAAATCTCAAGTGACAATGGAACACCCTTTGTTAATGCAGCCCTAAAGAAAATAGGAGCATTCCTAGGGATAGACCTGAAACAACATTGTGCCTATCATCCTGCCAGTGCAGGAGCAGTAGAGAGGGAAAATGGGTCCCTTAAAAATAAACTAAGCAAAGTTTGTGCAGAAACAGGGCTAGGATGGACAAAGGTCCTCCCTTTAGTACTCACACAAATGAGGATGCAAACTAGGCCTAAACATGGGTTAAGCCCATTCGAAATTCTGTTTGGATGAGTACCCAACATGGGGATAGGGCCAGTTCAAGGAACACTGCCGGACACCACACTGTGTGATGATGCAATGTTGAATTACTGTGCAATGTTGTCCTCTGCTTTGAAATTTATCCACAAACAGGTAAAGAAGCACTTCCCAAACCCGCTGAGGGACCTCTGCATGATCTACAACCAGGGGATTGGATCGTTCACGCCTCCGTAATGCAACATCAGCTGATAAGGCACGTCACCACTCGACATCTGGTGACTGTTTCTGAAGAAGGCGGGAGATTCTCGCCGAAACTGTTAACGAGGTAACAAGCTTAAAAAATATCCTTGTCTAAGAAACGAACTTAAAATATTTGTAATAGTTAGACATAATGAACATCCACTACGTATTAAAAATAAGTTATGGAGAAGATTGTGCCAAAGAGGTACGCTACCTGGAAAAGCTAGGAAAAAAATTGGCGCGACAAAGAAACCATCTCCGCTTCAATCTCCGCTGCCGAGACGAAGGCGTCATTCCAGCAAGCCTCTACATAAAAAATCCGATACCAACAAGAAACGCGGAAAGGACCATCGAAAGAGCGCGAATGACTCTGGTAAGAGAAAGAATCAGATGCACGACTAACAAAATCAACAATTTAAACACAGAAATAGCACAAAGAAAACAAGAATTCAAACGCCGGTTCAAATTCAGCAGTGAAATGGAAAAAAATATGGAAGAACATCTGAATGCAATACAAGAACAAGAGTTTTCAAAAACAAAAACACGCCATATTAAAAAACTGAACAGACTTATCAATAAGAAACAAAATAAATGCAAGGACAAGCAAATAAACGAAAAATGGATTTGCAACCTGTCTAAACACACACTAACAACAGCAGAACGCACCATACTCTCACGGGGACTAAACTATGCCATCACACCAAATAAAATCCTGCATGAAGAATTCGTATTAGCCACGGAACTAGCGTGCAATATGATACAGGACCAAGGACAGAAAGCCGCATTAAGGAACGAAATAGCAGGCATCCTCACCTCAGCTAAACCGCCACCCAGAAACATAACCAAACAGGAAATGGAAGCCATCAGAACACTTACAAAGAACAAGAAAATAACAATATTACCGGCTGATAAAGGGAGGACCACGGTTATCCTGGACACTAATCAATATGAAAAACAAATGAATGAAATGCTCACGGACCCAAACACATATGAAGTATTAAAAAAAGACCCGATGGAGGAAAAGAAAAGAAGACTAAAGCTATTACTCAAACCGTTACTGGATGACAACAAAATCGATAAACAAACATACAACCACCTCATCCCCACAGCAAACATCACCCCCCGGATATACGGCACACCGAAAATTCATAAACCCGGAGCACCACTAAGACCCATAGTAGACAGTATAGGATCAGTTACCTACAACCTTTCCAAGACGCTGGCAGACATAATCAAACCACTCCTCGGACTTACGGAATACCACTGCAAAAACTCAAAACAACTGGCGAAAGAATTAAAGGAAATCAAGATAAAAAAGGATGAAATGTTTGTATCGCATGACATCATATCCCTCTTTACAAAAACACCGGTCACAAACACACTCAACATAGTAGAAAACCGGTTAAAAGCAGACAGAACCCTGAAAAAACGCACAAAATTTACAGCACAGGACATAACAAAACTATTACATTTCATTTCCACTTCCACATTTTTCCAATTTAGAGGCATAATCTATAGACAAAAAGAGGGATTTGCAATGGGGGACCCGCTATCTGCCACTCTATGTAACTTTTTTATGGAGGATCTGGAAACCCGAGCCATAGAAACAGCACCGGATGACTGCAAACCTATCTTCTGGAAAAGATATGTTGATGACATTCTCGAAATAACCAAAACAGGACACACACAACAATTCACGGATCATTTAAACTCCATAGACAAGACAGGCAACATAAAATTCACACACGAAGAGGAAACGGACAAGACAATAGCTTTTTTGGACTTAAAAATACACCACACAGAAGAAGGGAACATTAGAATTACAACATACAGAAAACCTACACACACTGACCAATATCTTCTCTGGACATCTGAACATCCCATCGCACACAAAATGTCAGTAATCAGAACACTATACGACCGAGCACAGAGCATCACAGAGGAGAAAGACAGACAGGAGGAGGAACAACACATCCAACAGGCATTAAAAAACTGCCAATATCCACCGTGGGCAATTCGGAAAGGGAAATTACAGACACAAATAAAAGAAAATAAACAAACAAGAAAAAACACTGAAAAAACAAACCGGGGCTTTGTCACACTACCATACATAAAAGGAGTCACAGAACGCATCCAACGATCCATGAGGAAATACCACATCAACACCCCGGTCAAACCATACAAGAACCTCCGACAGCTGCTAGTTCACCCCAAAGACAAAATACAACTGGACAATAAATGCAACGTCATCTATGAAATCCCTTGCCGTTCATGTAATAAAGTCTATATTGGTGAAACGGGCAGATGCTTCCATACTCGAAGGAAAGAACACCAAATAGAGTGTGAAAAAGAAACAACAAGAAGACTCACAAGATCCGAAAAAGAAAAAGCAAACCAAGAAAACCTAAAATCAGCCATTTCAGACCACTGCAAACGGCAAAATCACATAATGAATTGGGAAGAGGCCAGAGTCATTCGCGCTGAAGAAAATAGATTCCAGCGTTGGATTTTAGAGGCAGTGGAGATACGTAAGCGGGCGCAGAGGACGATGAACCGGGACGAGGGAGCGTATGCACTGTCGCACACCTGGAGCGCCGTCCTGGAGGAGCGACCTGACAGCAGGAGGCGTGAACTACCTGTCAAATTGGGCGGGACGTTCACGCCTCCGTAACGCAACATCAGCTGATAAGGCACGTCACCACTCGACATCTGGTGACTGTTTCTGAAGAAGGCGGGAGATTCTCGCCGAAACTGTTAACGAGGTAACAAGCTTAAAAAATATCCTTGTCTAAGAAACGAACTTAAAATATTTGTAATAGTTAGACATAATGAACATCCACTACGTACGACTTCCGATGAACCAAGTGGAACAAGCCACGGTGGAATAGCCCATTCCAGGTCCTGCTCACGACCCCAACGGCAGTGAAGGTCACAGGCAGAGTGATGTGGATCCACGCTAGCCACTGCAGGAGGGTTCCTGAACTGGCTGAGCAGGAGGAAAAGAAGGCCTAAGTGACCAGACGCTGACTAAAGCTCGTGAGGAAGAAAGGCATCACTGCATGGAACAGTGCAAGTATCACATCAGTCACGTACGCACCCTCAATAGGGAAGAGTATTTCAGTGTCTAGCCAATAGACAAGTCTTAGGGTTTCGAGTTTCCTCCAAGTCCCGGTGAGGTGTGATGAGGGCTGATAGGGTATGCCCGCCCTCTGAGCACCAATACACGTCAAGAAGGGCAAGGGTTAACTCGGTAACATTACAGAGGCACTGAACAAGATGCGCAAGGTTGCTGAACAATTATGAGCAGATGAACATGAAGGAGTTGAAGACAGCTGATCGTGTTAGTTCAGTGGATGGAAGACTCTGATTCTATCCACCATACCGGTCCTTGGCTTAGTGATTGTGATGCTATGTTTGCTCCCTGTTTTCTGTCAATGTTGTATGTCTGTGTTTCAGAGGCAGCTGACAAATATTGGTTACCAGATGGTAAAAATAGACTCAGACGACTTGCCTGACTGGCCTCCAAAACCCACACGAAGACCACAACCCACCGTTCGATGACATCAGCACAGTTGACATGAATTAGTCCTAACTTAAAACACTTTCATTTATGGTTGTTTCCTGTTCTATTATTCCTGATCTATGTATATAGCTTGCTAGCGTTAACTTAAGACGTCTGTGTCTTACAAAACAGCCTTAGCATTATCCCTGTACACTCAATGACGTGTTAAGTCGAATCTCTCTGAGAACTCTTATCACTGAAACTGTGTACAGTTCTTTTCTTTCCTTTTAGCAATTATTATCCCATAGGATAAAAAGGGGGGAATGTGAGGGAATTTTAATGGATGAACATTCCTATTCTCTGTGTTTCTGTGTGTTGAGCTCAAGTGGCCTAATATACTGAATGTTTTTTTTCCAATGTTGTAATCGCTTTTCTGTTGCCTTGGTGGTAATGAGCAGGGTGCTTGAGTTCGTCCTGCTTGCATCTTCTCATGATGTAACCACCTTTCCTGACCTCGGTGGTGATAAGAAGGGTGCCTGAGTTCTCATAACTACGCATCCGCCTGCACACCAGGTGCACGCTTTAACAAAGCTTCATAGAAAATCTTGAGCCAATCACGTGAAGACACAAGCAGTAAGCGAATGCCTTTAGAGTATAATAGATAGCAGCCACTAAAACACAACTCAGAGTGCGCGTACTCTCGGCATCATCAGAAGTGATGTCTTCTTCTATTCTTCTCTTTCCTTTCCTATTTTATATATCTTTTATATGATCTACTATAATAAATGACTGAAAAGACAACTGTTAAGTGTTCTGAAGTGTTTATTAGAAATTTCCATTACAACATGTAAATGTAGTGCATCATGCATGAGTGGTGTGTGTGTGTGTGTGTGTGTGTGTGTGTGTGTGTGTGTAAGAGAGGGTGTGTGTTGAGAGTGCATGAGTTGTATCTTATAGTGAGTGAGAGAAAGACAGATTGTGTGTTAAGAGAGTGAAGTATGTGTTCATATATGAGAGAGAGAGAGAGAGAGAGAGTTAAGACAGTGCATGAGTGTTACATTTAAATATAAAAATTTAGTGCATGAGTTGTGTGTCTGTGTTGAGAGTGTATGAATGTTACATGTAAATATAGAAATGTAGTGCACAAATTGTGTGTGTGAGAGTGAGATAGACAGTGTGTTAAGAGAGTGCATAAGTGTTGTGTATGAGTGAGTGTGTTACATGTAAATATAGAAATGTGGTGCATGAGAGGGGTAGGGGGAGAGTGTGTGTTGAGAGAATGCATGAGTGTTGTGTATGTATGAGTGTGACAATTATTAATCAATGTGTACTCCCACCAGTAACACACAACATCTCTATT
The DNA here is from genome assembly GCF_027579695.1 of Neoarius graeffei. Lineage (NCBI taxonomy): Eukaryota > Metazoa > Chordata > Actinopteri > Siluriformes > Ariidae > Neoarius > Neoarius graeffei. The sequence continues at coordinate 26,061,549 of NC_083580.1, read as the reverse complement.
TTCATGTAACAGACAAACATTAACTTTCAAAGTTGTATTCTGCGGTTAGAGTGAGCAAAGTGATTCACAGACAGCTAACTTGCTGACGTAATTTTCTCTTTTGAGTCGTACAATCGAAAACCACCGACGTTTTGCTTTCTATCTATCTATGTGTGCACACAGCACAAATCCCACTGTAGCCGGATATCTATAAAGACGCATATTTATCTATATGGTTGCATTTACATGTAAATGAAGGTTTCAGTCACTGAAAACGGATACTTTTGAAAACCCCAGGCAAAGTGAAGATTTCTGGAAAGTCAGGAGATTTCTGGAACTCTGAATTGTCTGAGGACAGAATTGTAACTGTATGTCTACAAAGTGAGAAAACTTGAAGAGAGTTTAAGAGATGAATAACTTGCATCCCAAATTAATCGCAAGTTCACGTAGTTCGGAGGTTGTTGTGTTGTCAGACTAGAGCATGACTATCTGATACCACCTGCTGCTTGAACGCGCGAAATGTTTATGTGCTACAGAAATATGCATCCCCGCAGAATTCAAATAGGCGGAACAAAAATCCAGCAGGTGGAACTAACATTTCGTGGGACATATCGGTTTTATAAATTTTATTGTCCAGCCCTGGGGTGGCCAGGGCGGGGCCAAGGCATGCCCTGGGGTGGCCACGACCCCCCTTAGCTCCGCCCCTGAGATTATGCTAAAATGTATTTCTGAAAGGACTTCAGTTAAATTAACATTAATCCTGTTTAATCCTGTTAGCGTAACTCCGTTTTTATATGCTAATTTACAGTGTCCAAGTTAACTAGCTATGTGTTATCATTAGCCATGGAAAAGGCTATGGCTACTTGGTGGGCAAATCCATAGAAAATCATTTGACTAACCAGACTCCGTAGCTATTGCAACATTATCAATAGCTCTAAAAGCACAAACAACTTCGTTGCAAGCTTTCTTTTGGAATAAAATGTTTATATACAGTGGTGCTTGAAAGTTTGTGAACCCTTTAGAAATTTCTATATTTCTGCATAAATATGACCTAAAACATCATCAGATTTTCACACAAGTCCTAAAAGTAGATCAAGAGAACCCAGTTAAACAAGTGAGACAAAAATATTATACTTGGTCATTTATTTATTGAAGAAAATGATCCAATATTACATATCTATGAGTGGCAAAAGTATGTGAACCTTTGCTTTCAGTATCTGGTGTGACCCCCTTGTGCAGCAATAACTGCAACTAAACGTTTCTGGTAACTGTTGATCAGTCCTGCACACCGGCCTGGAGGAATTTTAGCCCATTCCTCCATACAGAACAGCTTCAACTCTGGGATGTTGGTGGGTTTCCTCACATGAACTGCTTGCTTCAGGTCCTTCCACAACATTTCTATTGGATTAAGGTCAGGACTTTGACTTGGCCATTCCAGAACATTAACTTTATTCTTCTTTAACCATTCTTTGGTAGAACGACTTGTGTGCTTAGGGTCATTTTCTTGCTGCATGACCCACCTTCTCTTGAGATTCACTTCATAGATAGATGTCCTGACATTTTCCTTTAGACTTCGCTGGTATAATTCAGAATTTATTGTTCCATCAATGATGGCAAGCCACCCTGACCCAGATGCAGCAAAACAGGCCCAAACCATGATACTACCACCACCATGTTTCACAGATGGGATAAGGTTCTTATGCTGGAATGCAGTGTTTTCCTTTCTCCAAACATAACGCTTCTCATTTAAACCAAAAAATTCTATTTTGGTCTCATCCATCCACAAAACATTTTCCAATAGCCTTCTGGCTTGTCCACATGATCTTTAGCAAACTTCAGATGAGCAGCAATATTCTTTTTGGAAAGCAGTGGTTTTCTCCTTGCAACCTTGCCATGCATACCATTGTTGTTCAGTGTTCTCCAGATGGTGGACTCATGAACATTAACATTAGCCAATGTCAGAGAGGTCTTCAGTTGCTTAGAAGTTACCCTGGGGTCCTTTGTGACCTCGCCAACTATTACACGCCTTGTTCTTGGAGTGATCTTTGTTGGTCGACCACTCCTGGGGAGGGTAACAATGGTCTTGAATTTCCTCCATTTGTACACAATCTGTCTGACTGTGGATTGGTGAAGTCCAAACTCTTTAGAGATGCTTTTGTAACCTTTTGCAGCCTGATGAGCATCAACAACACTTTTCTGAGGTCCTCAGAAATCTCCTTTGTTTGTGCCATGATACACTTCCACAAACATGTGTTGTGAAGGTCAGACTTTGACAGATCCCTGTTCTTTAAATAAAACAGGGTGCCCACTCACAATCTGATTGTCATCCCATTGATTGAAACCACCTGACTCTAATTTCACCTTCAAATTAACTGCTAATCCTAGAGGTTCACATACTTTTGCCACTCATAGATATGTAATTTTGGATCGTTTTCCTCAATAAATAAATGACCAAGTAAAATATTTTTGTCTCCTTTGTTTAACTGGGTTTTCTTTATCTACTTTTAGAACTTGTGTGAAAATCTGATGATGTTTTAGGTCATATTTATGCAGAAATATAGAAAATTCTGAAGGGTTCACAAACTTTCAAGCATCACTGTACCTCAATAAGCTTCTGCAGGTTGAATGGCAAGTTTTTGTAGGCCATGATGTGGTCCGTTTTTGGCAAACAAAACAAACATTTAAAATGAAATGAATCTTTAATCCTTTCAGAAAACTGAAACATGGGTTCATGGGGTGCATTCCCCAGAAAAACTGCCTCCTTTCATTCTGCCATCAACTGATCGTGTTCAAATAATGCTGCGGAGAAATCACTGAGCTTGATTTTATCCAGTCTATGGATGTCATATGACCCTCATGATTAGTGATAGGCTGTCTCAGTGTCACCTGCAAAAGAAAAAAAATCACGTTTTAGAAAAGAAAAGAAAAAAATATCCATTTTCAAAGCTGCTTCATAGTAACGAGTAACAAGCACCTTGACAGAAATGTAGTGGAGTGAAAAGTACAATATTTGTCTTTCAAATGTAGTGAAGTTAAAGTCATAAGTTTCCAACAAAAATAATACTCAAGTAAAGTACAGATACTCAAAAAATGTACTTAAGTACAGTACTCAGGGAAATGTACTTTGTTACTGTCCACCTCTGCCTAAAGATTACAAAATCTCTGCTGTGGAACTTTTTAAAGTTTGTCAAAGTTGATTGAGAACTCTACAATGACTCGTCCATAGCAAAAGGGGTGACAGGAAAGGCCAAAAGTATCAAAAATAAACATCATTCATGGTCAGTGCACCAGAGTCTCATTATGGGTTTGGGATTACTTTTCTGTTTTTGTCTTGGCTTCAGTGAATTTTGCAAAGTGTCCTCCTTTTTGGTGTTATGGAAATGGCCATACTATGACTAACATACATGGCAAAATACAGTCGCAACTTCCATAAAAATCCATCAAACATTTTTAAACATGATCACTAGGTATTTAAAATAACGATTAAATGTTCTTAGAACTTGTGCGAAAGGACTTTAAATTTGTCCTAAATGTCTTCAGGTTTGTGCTAAAAGACATGTGTAATGTACAGCTATAGAAATGAGTGAGTCTTTGGGAACATGTTTATTGCTGTAAAAGTGGTACAGCATATGTGCTATATGTCGGTAATGACCGATGTCGTAAAGCAACTGACAATATGCCATATCTGCCTTTTTTACAAAAAAGGAAACTATGAAATAGCTTAAAGTCCATAAAACAGAGAAAACAGTAAAACTTACTTTGCATCAACAGTGATTGAGAAATAAATGTCATTTTGAGTCTTTTGTGTCACTTTAACGCATTAAAGTCATTTGAATAGAATGAAAACACTTGTGAAACAAACAATTAACTTCAATATTTGGACACTTTCAACTTGAAACAGTCATTGTTATTAAAGATACAGTCTCTCTGGCCGCTTTACAGTGCGACCACTGTGTGTCTTAATATCAGTCTCTCTGTTCATTGGTGGCGATCTAGGTGCTGCCTGCTTGGGTGCAGATGTATCGTTCTGTTCAGTTGCTTGTCCTAGGCCGTTTGTCTGTTGACAAGGCAGCGGTGTAGGTGCAGCTGCCGATGAAGGTGACAGTGTGGATGGAGGCGCTGAGGACAGAGTAGCTGATCTTGGCAGCTGGAACGATGTTGGAGAAGGCTGAGCATTGTGGAAGGAGTGATCGTGGGCCTTGTACGTAGACAATCTGAGGTGCCATCTGTTCCTTCTATACATTCTGCCACCACTTTCCACAATGTATGATCTAGGAGAACTGTGATGACCAGTAACAATACCTGGAGACCACTGTTTAAAACCAGGAAAGGGAGACAATCTTACCGGGTCACCTGGGAGGAGAGGAGGCAGTTCACTTGATGACTTCCTGTCATAGTTGTCACACTGTTTCTTCTTCACACTGGTCAAGTGATGATGGACTTTACTGTGATGTATTGCTATGGGCTTTAACAAGTCTCTTGCAATAGGAAGCTTGTTTCTTGGTCTACGACTCATCAGTAAGTGAGCAGGAGACAAACCGCAGCTTTCAAGTGGTGTTGAACGGTAGTCCAACAGAGCGAAATATCTGTCAGAGTTCTTTGACCAAAGCTGTTTCACAGTTTGTACACCTCTCTCTGCTTCTCCATTTGACTGGGGATAGTTGGGTGAGGAAGTGACATGCATTATGCCATAGTCACTGACAAACAATGAGAACTCATGTGATGCAAATTATGGTCCATTATCGGTTCTCAATACTTCTGGGATACCATGTCGACATATCTGCTGCTTGAGTATGTTGATAATTGTAGCACTTGACAGATCTGTCAACTTATAAACTTCAATAAACTTTGAATAGTAGTTGATTGTTAGGAGGAAGTGTTCTCCTTCAAACTCAAACAAATCCACAGCAATCCATGGAAAGTCTAGTGTCTTGGTTGGCTCCATAGGTTCTGCAGCCTGCTTCTTTTGATGACAGTTATATTTGGGGGCACTCACCATGTTTTCAATTTGCTGAAACATGCCAGGCCAATACAGGGCTTCTCTGGCTCTCAGTTTACACTTGGCAACACCCATGTGTGTCTCGTGAATTTGCTGCAGCATGTTCTTTCTCATACTTGGAAGTACCACAATACGCACACCTTTGTAGATGATACCATCTGACACTGAAAGTTCATCTCAGAGAGTGAAGTATTCTCTGATGGAGTGAGGAGTTTCTTGTCTCGTGTCAGGCCACCCTTTCATTATCATAGCATGAAGCTCATTTAACACCTCAGCTGTACATTTCTGAAACTCTATGTACCTTGCTGAGCTAACTGCAATGAAATTGATCATGTTGATCAATATGGGATCAATGTCAGGCTCACTGTCAGGAAGATTAGCATGGCTTAATGCATCTCCTATGGGAATTTCTTTTCCAGGTTTGTATGTGACAGTGATGTCATATGGCTGGAGGCGCAACATCATATTCTGAAGCCTCATGAGAGCTGCTTGAAGGGGCTTTGAGAATATGGCCTGCAGAGGTTTGTGGTCAGTTTCTACAAGCACTGGTTTCCCAAATATGTAGAAGTGGAATTTCTTGCAGGCATGAACTATAGCCAGCGTCTCTTTTTCGATCTAGGCATATCTTGATTCAGTAGGTGTGAGTGCTCTGGAGGTGTATGCTACTGGTCATCCTTCCTGGAAAAGTACACCACCCAATGTGTAACTGCTGGCATTACACTGTATAATAATGTCTTTGCTTGTGTCGAATCTGGGAAGGACAGGGCTTATTGTACACAGTGTCTTGAGTTTATCAAAACTTTTTTGTTGAGGTTTATCCCAATGAAACTCAACATCGTTTCTCATCACATCCCTGAGAGGGGCACTGACATCACTCAGATGGGGAATGAATTTCCCCAAATATTGTACTAATCCCAGGAATTTGCAGATGTGGTCCTTTCCTGTTGGCGCAGGCATTTCCTGCAGTGCTCTGACCTTCTCCAGGTCAGGCTTGAGACTATATTCTGATATAATGTAACCTGCATACTTAACTTCACGCTTCTTGATGACACATTTATCAAAGTTCAGCCCAAGGTTGTAGGCTTTTACTCGTTCCACAACCTTTTTCAAGATGATGTTGTGATGAACATCATTTTCACCTGGAATCAAGATGTCATCCATGATTGCTCTTGCACCTGATAGCCCCTCTAGCATACTGTCCATGATTCTTTGGAAGATTTCTGGAGCAGACTGGATTCCAAATGGTAAGCAAAGCCATCTGAATCTTCCCAGTGGAGTGTTGAACATTGTCAACAAGCTTGATTCATAGTAAAGTTTTATTTGTAGGAAACCTGACTTAGCAACCAGGACTGAGAACACTTTAGCATTGGGAAATGAGGCCATTACTTCCTTGACTGTAGGTATTGGGTGACACATTCTCATCTAATAGCAACATTTAGATCCTTCGGATCCAGGCAGATTCTGACTTTGGACTTCTTCATGACCATTATCATAGAGCTTACCCAGTCCATGGGCACTGTAGCCCTCGTGATGTGACCTGCTTTTTCCATTTCCAGGAGTTTGGTGTTGATTTTCTCAACAAGTGCACGTGGTTGTCATCGTGGACCATGAACAACAGGGTTGATGGTGGGATCAATCTTCAATGTGTAAGTCCCTGGTAGTGTTGTTGTTGTTGTTGTTGTTGTTGTTGTTTTCAGTTATGGATACTTGTCAGTTTCACACTGTACTGAGCGAGTATGTTTGATGAGTCTCAACTGAGTGCTGGGTCGACCTGCTAGTAGTGGTTTCTCATCGGTGTGGACAACTGTGTACTTTACATTAACTTGCTTATCCTTGTACAGTGGTGTGAAAAAGTGTTTGATCCCTTCATGATTTTTTTTTTGCATGTTTGTCACACTTAAATGTTTCAGATCATCAAACAAATTTAAATATTAGACAAAGATAACACAAGTAAACACAAAATGCAGTTTTTAAATGAAGGTTTTTATTATCAAGGGGGAAAAAATCCAAGCCTACCTGATCCTGTCTGAAAAAGTGATTGCCCCCTAAACCTAATAACTAGTTGGGCCACCCTTAGCAGCAATAACTGCAATCAAGCATTTGCGATAACTGACAATGAGTCTTTTACAGCACTGTGGAGAAATTTTGGCCCACTCATCTTTGCAGAATTGTTGTAATTCAGCCACATTGGAGGGTTTTCGAGCATGAACCGCCTTTTTAAGGTCATGCCACAGCATCTCAATCGGATTCAGGTCAGGACTTTGACCAGGCCACTCCAAAGTCTTCATTTTGATTTTCTTAAGCCATTCAGAGGAGGACTTGCTGGTGTGTTTTGGATCATTGTCCTGCTGCAGAACCCAAGTGCGCTTCAGCTTGAGGTCACGAACAGATGGCCAGACATTCTCCTTCAGGATTTTTTGGTAGACAGCAGAATTCATGGTTCCATTTACTACAGCGACTCTTCCAGGGGGCGGCATGGTGGTGTAGTGGTTAGCGCTGTCGCCTCACAGCAAGAAGGTCCGGGTTCGAGCCCCGTGGCCGGCGAGGGCCTTTCTGTGCGGAGTTTGCATGTTCTCCCCATGTCCGCGTGGGTTTCCTCCGGGTGCTCCGGTTTCCCCCACAGTCCAAAGACATGCAGGTTAGGTTAACTGGTGACTCTAAATTGACCATAGGTGTGAATGTGAGTGTGAATGGTTGTCTGTGTCTATGTGTCAGCCCTGTGATGACCTGGCGACTTGTCCAGGGTGTACCCTGCCTTTCGCCCGTAGTCAGCTGGGATAGGCTCCAGCTTGCCTGCGACCCTGTAGAATAGGATAAAGCGGCTAGAGATAATGAGATGAGATGAGATGAGAACTCTTCCAGGTCCTGAAGCAGCAAAACAGCCCCAGACCATCACACTACCACCACCATATTTTACTGTTGGTATGATGTTCCTTTTCTGAAATGCTATGTTACTTTTACACTAGATGTAATGGGACATACACCTTTCAAAAAGTTCAACTTTTGTCTTGTCAGTCCACAGAGTATTTTCCCAAAAGTCTTGGGGATCATCAAGATGTTTTCTGGCAAAACTGAGATGAGTCTTTATGTTCTTTTTGCTCAGCAGTGATTTTCGTCTGGAACTCTGCCATGCAGGCCATTTTTACCCAGTCTCTTTCTTATGGTGGAGTCATGAACACTGACCTTAACTGAGGCAAGTGAGGCCTGCAGTTCTTTGGATGTTGCTGTGCGGTCTTTTGTGACCTCTTGGATGAGTCGTCGCCACGCTCTTGGGGTAATTTTGGCCGGCTGGCCACTCCTGGGAAGGTTCACCACTGTTCTATGTTGTCGCCATTTGTGGATAATGGCTCTCACTGTGGTTCACTGGAGTCCCAAAGCTTTAGAAATGGCTTCATAACCTTTACCAGACTGATAGATCTCAGTTACTTTGTTTCTCATTTGTTCCTGAATTTCTTTGGATCGCAGCATGATGTCTAGCTTTCGAGGATCTTTTGGTCTACTTCACTTTGTCAGGCAGGTCCTATTTAAGTGATTTCTTGATTGAGAACAAGTGTGGCGGTAATCAGGCCTGGGTGTGGCTAGAGAAATTGAAATCAGCTTTCCAAAGATGTGATAAACCACAGTTAATTTATGTTTGTTTGTTTGGTTGGTTTTTTTTGGGGGGGAATCACTTTTTCACACAGGGTCATGTAGGTTTGGATTTTTTTTCCCTTAATAATAAAAACCTTCATTTAAAAACTGCATTTTGTGTTTACTTGTGTTATCTTTGTCTAATATTTAAATTTGTTTGATGATCTGAAACATTTAAGTGTGACAAACATGCAAAAAAATAAGAAATCAGGAAGGGGGCAAACACTTTTTCACACCACTGTATTTGGTTGGTAAGATGACTCGTCTATCTACATCAAGTCTATGTCCAGTATAGGACTTGAACTTTCTGTATGACTTGGTCAGGGGGAACTTATGACCTAGTCTGATGTAAGTCTTGTAAGAGAGAATTGACTCATGTGCACCAGTGTCAATGTGCATTACAAAGTCTGTATTGTCAACCTGCAATGTTTCCCACCAGTCATTATCATTAGTGTCTTCACTAGTACAACCCCGATTCCAAAAAAGTTGGCACAAAGTACAAATTGTAAATAAAAACGGAATGCAATGATGTGGAAGTTTCAAAATTCCATATTTTATTCAGAATAGAACATAGATGACATATCGAATGTTTAAACTGAGAAAATGTATCATTTAAAGAGAAAAATTAGGTGAATTTAAATTTCATGACAATAACACATCTCAAAAAAGTTGGGACAAGGCCATGTTTACCACTGTGAGACATCCCCTTTTCTCTTTACAACAGTCTGTAAACGTCTGGGGACTGAGGAGACAAGTTGCTCAAGTTTAGGGATAGGAATGTTAACCCACTCTGGTCTAATGTAGGATTCTAGTTGCTCAACTGTCTTAGGTCTTTTTTGTCAAATCTTCTGTTTTATGATGCACCAAATGTTTTCTATGGGTGAAAGATCTGGACTGCAGGCTGGCCAGTTCAGTACCCAGACCCTTCTTCTACGCAGCCATGATGCTGTAATTGATGCAGTATGTGGTTTGGCATTGTCATGTTGGAAAATGCAAGGTCTTCCCTGAAAGAGACGTCGTCTGGATGGGAGCATATGTTGCTCTAGAACCTGGATATACCTTTCAGCATTGATAGTGTCTTTCCAGATGTGTAAGCTGCCCATGCCACACGCACTAATGCAATCCCATACCATCAGAGATGCAGGCTTCTGAACTGAGTGCCGATAACTTGAGTCATCCTTCTCCTCTTTAGTCTGAATGACACGGCGTCCCTGATTTCCATAAAGAACTTCAAATTTTGATTCGTCTGACCACAGAACAGTTTTCCACTTTGCCACAGTCCATTTTAAATGAGCCTTGGCCCAGAGAAAATGTCTGCGCTTCTGGATCATGTTTAGATACGGCTTCTTCTTTGAACTATAGAGTTTTAGCTGGCAACGGCGGATGGCACAGTGAATTGTGTTCACAGATAATGTTCTCTGGAAATATTCCTGAGCCCATTTTGTGATTTCCAATACAGAAGCATGCCTGTATGTGATGCAGTGCCATCTAAGGGCCCGAAGATCACGGGCACCCAGTATGGTTTTCCGGCCTTGACCCTTACGCACAGAGATTCTTCCAGATTCTCTGAATCTTTTGATGATATTATGCACTGTAAATGATATGTTCAAACTCTTTGCAATTTTACACTGTCGAACTCCTTTCTGATATTGCTCCACTATTTGTCGGTGCAGAATTAGGGGGATTGGTGATCCTCTTCCCATCTTTACTTCTGAGAGCCACTGCCACTCCAAGATGCTCTTTTTATACCCAGTCATGTTAATGACCTATTGCTAATTGACCTAATGAGTTGCAATTTGGTCCTCCAGCTGTTCCTTTTTTGTACCTTTAACTTTTCCAGCCTCTTATTGCCCCTCTCCCAACTTTTTTGAGATGTGTTGCTGTCATGAAATTTCAAATGAGCCAATATTTGGCATGAAATTTCAAAATGTCTCACTTTTGACATTTGATATGTTGTCTATGTTCTATTGTGAATACAATATCAGTTTTTGAGATTTGTAAATTATTGCATTCCGTTTTTATTTACAATTTGTACTTTGTCCCAACTTTTTTGGAATCGGGGTTGTATCTCCCACATGTCCAATGAGGTGAAAATATTCACTGTCAGGATCACAATCTGAATAATCAGAATCTTGGACCATTTTCACTTTAGCACTTTTACTCCTGCACACTTTAGCGAAGTGACCTATCTTGTGACAGGTCCCATACTTGTTACCAATGGCTGGACACTTAGCATGTGAGCTACTGTAGCCACATTTACAGTACCACACATGTCTGTCTCTTTCACTTTATTTTTGGCTTTCTGTTGTCTGTCATTATAAAGTCTTTTGTCAGATTTGTCAGACTTTTTGTTCACATGGTGGTGTCTAGAGTTGACAAAGTTGACCTTTGGGTCTTCATCTGACTGTATAGCCTTCAGATTATCATGTGATGTCTCATATGCTTGGCCCATGCACACTGCCATTTCAAGAGTTAATTTGTCACCTTTCTCAAGACATTTCTCACAGATTGGCTGAAGTGAGTGTAGAACAATGGCATCACAAACCATGCGGTTGGGGTCAGCATAACCACAATCTGCAACTAACAGTCTGAGACCAATAAAGTTATCAAACTTCTCTGCTACATCTTGTTTACGTCTGTGAAAGTTGACAGTAGCTCTTATCTCATTCTTCTTTGGGGCTACATAATTGTCATACTTGACATAAACACCCTGGGGAGTGTCATTTTCAGCTGAATTGTTTTGATTACCTGGCGCCTATGTGAATGTGTTGTACACTTCACAACCTTTGTTGCCAATGAAAGTCATTAGATAATTCACTTTTTGAATTTCAGTCTTTCCAGTGAGTGGGCCTTTAAATGTAAATTCACAGTGCTGTTTAAATCTTTTCCACTCTTTTTCTAAGTCTGGAGCTTGCCGGTTCATAGACAGTAGGACACTACACTCTGTCACAATAAAAATCGACTGGCGAGCAAAAAGCACGGAATTATCAGTCTATCAAAGTCAACTCACTTGTCGAAAACTGTAGTCAGCTGGTTGCTGATGTAAACTTGTACCGTGTTGCTCGCTTCACACTTTGGGAATGGAGACGTAAGTTTCTGCCATTTACTTTAGGTCTAACCGCTTCTGACACCATGTAATGTACAGCCATAGAAATGAGTGAGTCTTTGGGAACATGTCTCTTGCCGTGAGAACTGTTACATTGTATGTGCCTTATGTCAGCAGTGACAGATGCCATAAAGCAACTAATATGCCACATTCTGAAAAAAATACTTTTGTGCTAAATGACCAGATACCATTGACAGTACACACACACACACACACACACACACACACACACACATAGAAACACATATGAACTCCCACAAAAATGTGAAAAATGTGAGCTTTTTAACACGAAGATAAACTTCTCTAATGTGAAGTTTAGGGCTTAAAGAGAGTTTAAACTTCTTCAAGCTAATGTGAGAGGTTTTTTTTGTCTCACAGGTCCAGGGTCCCTGGTTCAAACCTGAGTTCTTCAGAATCAGAATTCAGAATCAGAATTCATTTATGTCATTGCACAGAGTATAACGAAATTGGTAAGCAGTTCTAACGGTGCTTTGACACAAGAAAACAAGAAGTAGCGAGAGCAAAATAAATAGGTATGTATATATAAATATATACACACTTTCCACACATGCACATGCAAGGAAGAAATTGTTTGACATGAGTAGGCAACTAAAAATGCACAGTACAGTTATTAGCAGCTGAGATGTTACATTTCAAAAGAATGAGTTAGGAGTTAGTGCAGGTAGGTATATACATTCAGTGTGCAGTAGTGCAAGTAACAATTGATTGGCAGTGTTCAGTTCACATATGGCTGTGAGGTAGAAGCGGTTTTTGAGTCCGCTTATACAAGATTTGATGGACCCGAAATGTTTTCCAGAGGACAGTGGTTTAAACAGATGATGTCCGGGGTGAGAAGGGTCTTTCAGTATGTTGGCTACTCTGTTGAGACAGTGGGAGGAGAAAATGTCATCCAGGGAAGGCAGTGCACATCTGATGATCTTCTGTGTGGTGTTGATGACCCTCTGAAGGGCCTTCCTGTCCACAGCTGAGCAACTGGCATACCATGTGGACATGCAGTAAGGTAGCACACTCTCACTGGAGCAATGGTAGAAGGATACCAGCAGCTTCTTCTCTAGGTTGTTGTTCCTGAGGAGTCTCAGGAAGTGAAGTTACTGCTGGGCCTTCTTGACCACTGCGGTGGTGTTGGTGGACCAGGAGAGGTCCTTGGCAATGTGGATGCCCAGGAACTTGAAATCAAGTACCTTTTCCACACATTGGTTAAGAGCAGTTCTGGGTCTGCCTTGTTTGTCCAAAAGTCGATAATGTGTTTCTTTCTTTTTGACGTGTTCAGGATGAAGTTATTGTCTGAACACCACACTGCTAGTCTTTGGACTTCTCCCCTGTAGGCTGCCTTGTCTCCTCCACAGATGAGACCGACCACAGTGGTGTCATCCACAAACTTAATAATGGTGCTGGTGGAGTGGATGGGGGTACTGTCATAACGCCAGTGCTGAGTGAGGGAGAGAAGTGGGCCTATTTTAACAGACTGGGGGCAGTTGGTCAGGAAGTCCTTGATCCAGTGGCAGATGGGTTGAGAGAGTCCTAAGTCAGTGAGTTTGGTGACCAGTCTACTTGAGGTGATTTGAATGCAGAGCTAAAGTCCATGAAGAGCATCCTCACCCGGTGCTCAAGGTGGGACACTGCATTGTGAAGAGCTGTGGCAATGGCATCTTCTGTGGACCGATTTGCTCTGTAGACAAATTGGTGTGGATCGAAGCTGGGTGGACAGCTGGCTTTGATCTTCTGCTAGACCAGCCTTCATGTGTCCATATGGGTTCTCTTGTTTCTTTCAACCTCCCAAAAACACGACATGTAGCAGACAGCTTTTCCAACAGCAAAGCTAGCTTCTTATTGATAATGATTTTCACTTGCTAATCATTTTTCAGCAGTTAATGAAGATGAATGAGTTAGCTAGCTGCCTTGCTAAGCTAGTCAACATTAGAGCACAACTGTTACAATCTAGTTAATTTACAAATGTCAATATGAACAAATACTAAAATAAAAACTACAGTTCACTAATCCTGAGCTCCTGTCTGTTTTCACCAGTTGCTTACAAATTCTTTAGTGGGTATGGAAATCGAAGAAACATGCGTCACCCTTCCGATCAACCCCAACAACTTCCCTGGCAAGTTGTGGTGTTTGGTGAACGATCCTCAAATTTCTTCAATCTGCTGGGACACCAGTGGTGAAGGAATATTCATCTATCAGGAACCCTTTGAAGATGAAGTACTAGTTTCTCCTAACAAGCAGATGAGTGAGTACTTCAAAACAACAACCATCACCAGTTTCTTTCGCCAGCTAAACCTGTATGGCTTCAGAAAAGTGCACCCCGATCATGACATCTCGGAGAAGCAACTCAACAAAGCTTTCTCCTGGGCCCAGATGCACCACTTTCACAACCCGAACTTCAAACGGGCTAACCCAGAGCTTCTGGTCAACCTAAAGCGACTCACACCTGTCAACAAGGCCAAGATTGCTGCTGGGATAAAGGTGACCAGCAGGTCAACATTGCGTTTCAGTTATCCAATGCTGAATTCATCCAAGGAAAACTCTACTGTGATGAAAAAGGGTTGGTAGTGTAAAATATATATTCATTCATATACATGAATAATGCGTGTGTGTGTGTGTGTGTGTGTGTGTGTGTGTGTACATATGCGCACGTACACACACACATTTAAAAATATAATTAATTCTTTCATCTTTGTATTCAATTTCACATAAGCAATCCACTCATTGGCATATTTTTGGAGGAGGTAGGTGGAAACTGATGAACCCAGAGGAAACCCGTGAGCATGGGGAAACATGTATGGAAACTCCATACCAGGGTTAATATAGTTAATGAAAACTAAGACTAAAAATAAAACTAGCCATGAAAAAATAATTTTGTTAACTGAAATAAAAGTAAAAACAACAGCTTTTTAAAAAATCTAAAACTAAATAAAAACTACAATGAATAATGCAACACAAACTAAAACAAAACAGAATTACAAGTAAAATCAACTTTGTTTTTGTTTTACCCTTGAGACAATAATGGACTAGTTCCAGAGGGTGGCAGTAATGTTATGCCAGCTGCCTTAAAAATCCAAAGAAGATGATGCTTGCTAAAATCCTATAATACAGTCAAGCCAGAAAGTCTGCACACCCTTTTCACCTTCTCTACATTTTATTACATTACAGACTTATTCTACAATAGATTGAGTTCATTTTTTGTCACAAAATTCTACACAAAATTGGCCATAATGACAAAGTTAAAGCAGGCTTTTAGAAAATATGCAATATTTTACTGACAAAAGTAGGTTATTTAGGGGTTACATATTTGTATACACCCTTAGCCTAATATTTGGTTGAGCACCTTTGGCAGTAATTACATCTTAAAGGCATCTTGGGAAAGAAGCTACGAGCTTGGCACATTTGTTTCTGGACATTTTTGCCCATTCCTCCTGGCATATCCTTGCAAGCTCTGTCAGGTTGGATGGGGAGCATCAGTACACAGCCATTTTCAGCTCCTTCCACAGATGTTCAGTTGGATTCAGGTCTGGGCTCTGGCTGGGCCACTCAAGGACATTCACAGGCTTTCTCCGAAGCCATGCCTTTGTTCTCTTGGCTGTGTGCCTCAGGTCATTGTCATGTTGGAAGGTAAACCTTCACCCCAGTCTGAGGTTTAGAGCACTCTGGAGTAGGTTTTCTTCAAGGAGCTCGGTGTACTTAGCTGCATTCATCTTTCCCTCTATCAGGACGAGTTGTCCCATTCCTGCTGCTGAAAAACATCCTCACATCATGATTCTGCCACCGCCATACTTCACTGTAGGGATGGCATTAGCCAGGTGATGAGCAGTGCCTGGTTTCCTCCAGACATGACACTTGGTGTTCAGACCAAAAAGTTTGGTTTCATCAGACCAGAGAATCTTGTTTCTCATGGTTGGAGAGTCCTCTAGGTGCCTTTTGGCAAACTCCAAGCAGGCTGTCATGTGCCTTTTACTAAGGAATGGCTTCCATCTGGCCACTCTACCATAAAGTCCTGATTTGTGAAGTGCTGCCTGGATGGTTGATCTTCTGAAAGGTTCTCCCATCTCCACAAGGATACGCTGGAGCTCTGTCAGAGTGACCCTCGGGTTCCTGTTCACCTCCCTGGCCAAGGCCCGTCTTCTCCAATCATTCAGTTTGGCCAGGCAACCAGGTCTAGGAAGATTCTTGGTGGTTCTAAACTTCCATTTACGAATGATGGTGGCCACTGTGCTCTTTGGGACCTGTAAAGCTGCAGCAATTTTTCTGAACCCTTCTCCAGATTTAGGCCTTGACACAATCCTGTTTCTGAGGTCTGCAGATAATTCCTTTGACCCCATGGCTTGGAGTTTGTTCTGACATGCACTGTTAACTGTGGGACCTTATATAGGCAGGTGTTAGCAATCCCCAATCATGTCCAATCAATTGAATTTACCACAGGTGGACTCCAATTAAGTTGTAGAAACATCTCAAGCAGTATCAGTGGAAACAAAATGCACCTCAGCTCACTTTTGGGTGTCATATCAAAGGGTGTCCACACTTATGTACATATGATATTTTGCATTTTGATTTTTAATAAATTAGCACAAATGTCTAAAAACCTGCTTTCACTTCGTCATTATAGGCTATTTTGTGTAGAATTTTGAGACAAAAAATGAAAATCTATTGTAGAATAAGTCTGTAATGTAATAAAACGTGGAGAAGGTGAAAGGGGCATGTAGACTTTCTGGCTTGACTGTACACTTGAATGAACATGCTGCGTGGAACGTATCCCTCTGTATTGGTGAGCCATATCCCTCTGTATCCCTCCACATGTGTACAGATAGCATTAACTTGCCCTCACCCTGTTTGAGACAATAAAACTTCCAACTCATCTGCAGCTCGCGCTGCAAAATGTATAAGCTTTGGTGATTCCGTCTTCTCAGCCATGTCTTGATCCACAGTTTTCTCCTTGTTTGTTGTTTATTGCTGCAAAAAACATAGCACACACAATTGCAACCAGCTGATGATGCTGGTTAAAACAACCTCCATGTTGTTTTGTTCTGAAGTCACATTTGATCACACATGTTTCTGTGAGATTCCTCATCCCTGGAATCCCCGCTCTGAAACAGATTGGTATAATCGCCAAGTGGGTAGTCTTGTGCCTTGACTGAATCATCTGGTGTTTGTGTGTTATTAGATTAAAATATAAAAAAATTGATTAAATCTGTTATGTCTGTGGCCCATGTTTTTAAAACCAGTTAAGATTTGAAAATCCTCTAGTGTGCACCAGGCATAAGATAACAGATAAAAGAGTGGACAAAATTCCTTGAAAAAGGCATGAATTCTTCATGATTAACTACACCCATTATGTCAACAAATATTGGAAATCAAGAGGGATCACCTTCCACAAACAGTTGAAAACATATTTTGGGGTTATTTGTGGTATTTTTATGGTATTTACGGTAGTTTGGGTGTGCTGATTTTCATATGGTACACCGATAAAGGGCTATCTACAGTACCAGTCAAAACTTTGGACACACCTAAAACTACTATTTCACTAATCAGTGCATAGCCTTGAAAGAAAGGTTAGTCATCTATAGGAATTTGTAGAGACAATAGACAGAGAATAAGAAAAGGTAAGTCATCTTGCTTGTACAGTGCCAGCTAGTTAAGTTTTTGGCCTCAGCTATCATCTGAATTTTTATTACTGTTTATTGACTATTATCTGCCCTGGTTTTTTTTTCTGTTTAGGTTCAGTCTTGGTTGAGGGAACTCCTCACAATCATCACAGTAATGGCTTTCAGAAGGTGAAGGAGAAGGATTGTAACAGAGCACCCAAACCCTCCCACGCATTTGTAATGGGCCATGGTGAGCCAGGTTCTATGTTCCACCACTTCCCAATGGATTCACCGTGTTCACATCCATCCAGCTCCTTGCACATCCATGAGGGCTCACCAAGATCAGTGCCTGCTGGGAAGTTCATGCCTCATCACTCACAGTGCAGATTTTACAGACCAGGTGATGAATAGTATGATAGTTTAATTCCTATAAATCTACTATGCGTCCCAATCACATGCTACTGTAGCAAATACTATATTATGGTGCATTATTTTGATGGATACTTGCATGCATGCAATTTGAGATGTAGGTAGCCCATTGTATTGTTTCACAATGTCAGTGTTGGTGTTTTATCTGCCTGAGTGTTATTTTATCTATCCAAACTTAGATTTTTAGGAAATAAAAATTCTAATAACTAATAATCAGTCAATATAATTTACTAATAATATCTAGCTACTAACTAATACTTTAACTCGAATGTGTCCTGTTTCATCACCACAAATGTTTCCGCATAAAAATGGGTATAGTGTCAGAGTGTAACATCAACATTGTTACAGTCCATTTTGAGAACAAGATTGAGGTTTTTATGTTTTTATTTCTATAAGCAAGCACTATAAGCAGCAAGAACTACAATGCCTTGCATAAACTGCTCTTTTTTTAACAAAATGAGTGCTTTGTGCCCCCTGGTGCTTGGCAGTATGTTAGGCTTTTATTTATTTATTAGCTCATTCATATATGGCTTATCATATAGAATGTTTATTTTTTAGCAATATTAATGGTGCTTTATGCACATTATTTCTGTTGATACTGATAATTTAATGGAACCTTAATTTGGCCAGCCAGTATATTGGTTAGGCCTTATATTGCATGTGATTTCTTTCAATGTCCATTTAGTGTTTACAACACAACTATTTTAAAGCTTGATGTTTCAGCATAATTTAGTACACTAGGCAAGAAACAAACAAGAGTGGCTCTAGGAGCTGTATTGTATTGTTCCTATATTGTTCCAGAATAATGCATGTGAGATGGTGTTTACATGTTACCAAATAGGGAATCGTTTGTTAACTTCCCTTTTTTTTTTTTTGGCAGCATTTCAGTGCTATAGCCCAGGCTCCTTGGATTCAAACATGCGATGCTCCCAACAACCAGCTGCCTCCAATTCTTATTGTGGCTGTTACCCTGTGAGAGCTGAGAAACTTTTTTAGATTGTGTACTAATCAGAAGAAATTGTCAATGTCATTATTTTAGCCTGTGTAGCTACATTAAGACTTGATGATGCATGTGTTGTGAAGGGAATGTTGGGATGTCAAAAAAAAAAGTAAAACCTTGATGTGTAATGTAACACAGAATTTTACCACTTATTGACCAGGGCTGCTTCATCAGCTACCTCCATTGCACTGGTCAAAATCCAAACTAGCAAGCAGGTGAATCTCCATATCCCAGGGAGAGTGACATGAACCTGGACAGTATAGTCAAAGTGAAAGGTGAAATGCAGGTCAGATTAGATGGCCCTCTCTACCTGGGAGCTGCTGAGCCACGAGCTGTGCTTCCTCCAACAGGAGCGGTGATAGGCGAGCCGTCCACTGTGAGATTGGCTACGAGCTTGCCTCCACAATGCACTCAAACAGCTTGGGGAAGACTTCTGGGTCATCCTGCGGCCCCATCTTGACCAGCTGAACAGGAGCACTGGCCGCAGAAGCAACCGCTGGAATACCCCCTGACTAGACCAAGCTCTGCACCACCTGCTGGTCCTTCTCCTGGGCCTTGCACAGGGCCTGGAAGTGCTGCCCCATTTGACAGACAGTGTGAGAAGCTCTTGGTGCTGGTGTTGGAGGTCGACACTGACTGTCTGGAGAAGCTCCCTGACTGGTTTGGACTCTATGGCAGCATTTGTTCCTCAATTGCTGGGTTTTGGCACCAGTATAACAATTCCCTGAGGTGGGATAATGAGGAACTGGGAACAGGCACAACAATTTAAGGCGCACTTTATTCAAGGTGCTCACGTTTCAGTGGGACTAACACACATCAGGCAACACAGTTTTCTCTCATAACTGGCCATCTGCAAGACAAACAGATGCACATTAATAGACAGACAGAAATTAGACACAGGTGTAACTCATCACATTACCTGCTGGTTCAACCTGACTCCTCGCTGTTCACAGCTGACACTCAACCACACCCTCACTGCCACAGAGAACATTTTCTTTTCGTGGTGGTTCCATTGGTGAACAAAGCAAAAAGTCTCCAGATAAGCTTTCAACATAGGTTTCGGCACCGATACATGAAGTTGCTCGGGATTTTGTCTTCTTATATGCAGTACTGACACCTCAGCTCTGTAAATAACATGTCAACTGTGTCAGTCATGTGATTATCCTAAAAGCAATACACATGTCAATATGGGACTTGGACCATCACAAGCATCCACAAATTGACAAGACCACAATGATTCCGTCCTGATCAAGACCCAATATCCAAAACTAAAAAGGGGGTGAGGTAATTCTTGAGGCTGACTGGCTACTAGAAAAGGTTTGTTCCAATTTTTCAGATGTCACAAGCCCACTGACTGACTGCACTAAAAAGGGGGCACCAGATCCTTTCCAGTGGATGGAGCCATGCAAATGGACTTTCACCAAGATTAAATGGGTTTTGTGTGGGGGCTCGCTGTTGCATTCACCTGATTTTTCTCTCCCTTTTATTTTGCAGACTGATGTGTTGAACAGAAGGATGGGGGCCATTTTGTCCCAGGTGGTTGAGGGGGAGGAGCACCCATGCTGTACATCAGCCACAAGCTCTTGGTGCAGGAGAGTAATGACAGCACGAAAGAGAAGGCGTGTCTGCAGTCCTTATTCTCCTGGGACATCCTTTCACCCTGTGTTCCAATCACATCCTGCTCCAGTTGCACCACTGTATAAAAGATGCCAACACTCGTTGGTATCTGGCACTCCAGCCATTTAATTTCAAGGTCATACACAAGCCAGGGGCACAGATGGTGGTGACAGATTGCCTCTCATGCTGGGGGGGTCCAGCTGCAGGCCAGATGGCTCCCCAGCCTGAGTTGGGCAGTGGGGGTATGTGGCAGCGGGGGAGTGATCGAGCGTGATCGAGCACCAGCTGTAGACAGAGAGGAGGTAAGTAGAAGCAGCAGGTAACGCATGATGACTCTTACCTGTGTCGGATTAATGGCAATTTATCTGTGCGTTGTTTGTGTTTTTTTCAGACAGAGACCAGTAGCTAGAGAGAGAGAGAGAGAGAGAGAGGGAGAGCTGAGCAACCCAACACTGTGCATTAGTGTTTGTGTGTTCCTAGAGTGTGTAAAGTAAAATTAAGTTGCTGAAAAGTGATGGTTAACTGAAAATAAAACACACCTTGTGTTGTTACAATCCTGTCTCTAATTTCCACGTTTCCCTGAGCTGCAAAACTGCAACAATATTAATTTATACATATATCCCTAATGCCAAGCCAGAAGGCAATGGTAGCAAGGAAAAAAAAAACTCCCTGCGACGACATGAGGAAGAATCATTGCATGGAACCAGACTCAAAAGGGAGCCCCTTCTTATCTGGGTGACACCAGATAGTGTTGCTATACAACCCCAATTCCAAAAAAGTTGGAACAATGTGTAAAACATGAATAAAAACAGAATGTGAAGATTTGGAAATCATGGAAACCCTATATTTAATTGAAAATAGTACAAAGACAACATATCAAATGTTGAAACTGTGAAATTTTATTGTTTTTTGAAAAATATATGCTCATTTTGAATTTGATGTTAGCAACACATTTCAGAAAAGTTGGGACAGGGGCAACAAAAGACTGAAAAAGTTGTGGAATGCTTAAAAAAACTAATTTGGTTAATTGGCAACAGGTCAGTAACATGATTGAGTATAAAAAGAGCATCCTACAGATGCTGAGTCTCAGAAGTAAAGATGGGGAGGGGCTCACCATTTTGTAAAAGACTGCATGGGCAAACAGTGCAACAATTTAAGAATATCATTTTTCAGTGTAAAATTGCAAAGAATTTGGGGCTCATATCATCTATGGTACATAATATCTTTAAAAGATTCAGAGAATCTGAAGATATCTCTGTATGCAAGAGACAAGGCTGAAAACGAATATTGGATGCCTGTGATCTATGCTCATATTTACATAGGAATAACATCCATGAAATGTATCAGTCAGGATTTAGACCTCATCATAGCACAGAGACAGCACTGATTAAAGTAGTAAATGACCTACTGTTGGTGTCTGATCAGGGCTGTGTCTCACTCCTTGTGTTGTTTGCCCTTAGTGCAGCATTTGATACCACTGATCATTCCATTCTTTTGGATAGACTAGAAAATGTGGGAGTTAAGGGAATGGCCCTCTCCTAGCTCAGTTTTTATTTAACTGATTGCTATCAGTATGTTGATGTAAATGGTGATTTTTCTAGACATACTGAGGTAAAGTTTGGTGCTCCACAAGGTTCTGTCTTAGGCCCACTGCTTTTTTATTTATATATGTTACCTCTGGGTGATATTATTCATAAGCATGGTATTAGTTTCCACTGTTATGCTGATGACACACAGTTGTATGCTTCTGCAAAACCTGATGAGAGACACCAGCTTAATAGAATTGAGGAATGTGTAAAGGACATTAGACACTGGATGCTTATTAACTTCCTTCTACTTAACTCTGACAAGACAGAAGTACTTGTACTAGGATCACATGCAGCTAGAAGTAGGTTTTCTGATAACACAGTAACTCTGGATTGCCTTTCTGTTTTTTCATGTGCAGCAGTAAAAGACCTTGGGGTGATTATTGACCTCAGTCTTTCATTTGAAACTCATATCAATAACATTACCCAGATAGCTTTCTTTCATCTCAGAAATATTGCTAAGATAAGAAATTTAATGTCACTACATGATGCAGAAAAACTAGTTCAGTGTCTTGGCCAGCCCTAAGGGTCCTATCTGCATCTCATCATTGCTGAGGAGTGTGCTCCCATCACCCAATCAAGCATCCAGCCAGAGCAGGTCATGATATTTTTTACCATATTAACATGCCATTGTGTGTTATGCCCGATGTAAAGACTCTCGTCTCTGCAAGCCTACCACACAGATTTAATACTTGTCATTTTTAGGGCATACCTAACAACCTGTGTTTTCTTTCTCTCCCCCCCCCAATCTGTCCCTCTGAGTTACATGTTGATCCTGGGATTGAGATGCTGGCCTCTTCTGCCCCTCAGACCTGCTTGATCCATCCTGGTGCCCTGTGTCTGGTCAGAGTTTTATCGCACTGCTCCTGTGAAGGACGGCCCCATGAGGACAGTTGAGGGGTATACCTGTTAAAACTGTTAATATTATAGTCAGGCTGTCTGTTGTTGCCCAAATGAGGATGGGTTCCCTTTTGAGTCTGGTTCCTCTCGAGGTTTCTTCCTCATGTCGTCTGAGGGAGTTTTTCCTTGCCACCATCACCACAGGCTTGCTCATTGGGGATAGATTAGGTATAAAATTAGCTCATGTTTTAAGTCGCTCAAATTCCGTAAAGCTGCTTTGCAACAATGTTTATTGTTAAAAGCGCTATACAAATAAACTTGATTTGATTTGATTTGATTTGATTTAGTTCATGCTTTTGTTACCTCCAAGTTGGATTATTGTAATGCCTTACTCTCTGGATGTTCCAATAAGTGCATAAACAAGCTCCAGTTAGTTCAAAATGCAGCAGCAAGAGTCCTTACTAGAACTAGAAAATATGACCACATCACCCCTGTCATATCCATACTGCATTGGCTCCCAATCAAATTTTGTATTATTTATAAAATACTACTATTGACCTTTAAAGCACTGAATGGTCTCGTGCCAGAGTATCTGAGCGAGCTTCTGGTCCTTTATGACCTGCCATGTCTACTTAGATCAAAAGGTGCAGGCTATCTGCTGGTACCTCATATAGTGAAGGCTACATCAGGGGGCAGAGCCTTTTCTTACAAAGCCCCACAGTTATGGAACAGCCTTCCAAGTAGTGTTCAGGAATCAGACACAGTCTCAGCATTTAAGTCTAGGCTGAAAACATATCTGTTTAGTCAAGCCTTTTGTTAATAGTGTTTATGAGGTAAAGAAGAAGAAGAAACCTTAATTTGTCACATGCACACTTCAAGCACAGTGAGATTCATCCTCTGCATTTAACCCATCTGAAGCAGTGAACACACACCCAGAGCAGTGGGCAGCCATACTACAGCACCCGGGCAGCAGTCAAGGTTTAAGTACCTTGCTCAAGGGCACTTCAGCCCAAGGTCGCCCAATGTTAACCGAACTGCATGTCTTTGAACTGTGGGGGAAACCAGAGCACCCAGAGGAAACCCACACTGACACGGGGAGAAGATGCAAACTCCACACAGAAAGGCCCCCGCTGGCCTCTGGGCTCGAACCCAGAACCTTCTTGCTGTGAGGCAACAGTGCTAACCACTACACCACCATGCCATAAAGAAGAAGATGCACAGCTACTCCTACTTTGCTCCATAAAGGAGTAGATCTGGAGGGTCCTCAGACATAGAGTGTTTTGGCAAACTGGCATGTATGGATGCTGTCAGTCCCCCACTCACTTGCTCACTCGAGTTTGTTGACAGTGTACTGGCTGGCTCCTTTATGTCCTGGGGTGCCCTCATGCCTGTGTTACCTTCTGGCTCTCCCCTTTTAGTTATGCTGTCATAGTTAGTTTTGCCGGAGTCCCTGCTTGCACTCAGTGTATACTGCTCCTACTCATCAGGTGACATTGGGCATACCTAAGAACCTGTTTTTTCTCCCTCTCTTTTTCTCCCTTTCTCCCCCCTACACACACACTGTCTGTTACATGTCAATCCTGAGATCAAGATGCTGACCTCTTCTGCTCCTCAGACTTGCCTGATCCATCCTGATGCCCTATGTCTGACTGGAGTCTCATCCCATCGCTCCTGTGGAGGACGGCCCCATATGGACAGTTGAAAGTCACACTTGGAAGATGCTCTGGATACTTACAGTAATGCTTTTATAGCTGAGGACTACAGTTGACTTGCTAACTTTAGGACTGCAGCTGTCAAGAACAGTTTTACACTCAAGTTTCCATCAATGAAGAGTTATAATATCAATGAAACAGACTTTGTGTTAAAACTGTTAAAATTGTTATCATCACATTGTCTGTTATCACCCAAATGAGAATGGGTTCCTTTTTGAGTCTGGTTCCTCTTGAGGTTTCTTCCTCATCTCATCCTTGCCACTGTTGCCACAGGCTTGCTCATTGGGGATAGATTAGGGATAAAATTAGATCATATTTAAAGTCATAAAAATTCTGTAAAGCCATTTTGTGACAATATCTATTGTTAAACGCCCTATAAAAATATACTTGACTTGAATTGACTTGACTTGATCTTCAGTCCTTCAAGTGACACTGCATTAAAAACAGACACATGTCTGGAGTGGGGCGGCACGGTGGTGTAGTGGTTAGCGCTGTCGCCTCACAGCAAGAAGGTCCGGGTTCGAGCCCCGTAGCCGGCGAGGGCCTTTCTGTGTGGAGTTTGCATATTCTCCCCGTGTCCGCATGGGTTTCCTCCGGGTGCTCCGGTTTCCCCCACAGTCCAAAGACATGCAGGTTAGGTTAACTGGTGACTCCAAATTGACCGTAGGTGTGAATGTGAGTGTGAATGGTTGTCTGTGTCTATGTGTCAGCCCTGTGATGACCTGGCGACTTGTCCAGGGTGTACCCCGCCTTTCGCCCATAGTCAGCTGGGATAGGCTCCAGCTTGCCTGCGACCCTGTAGAACAGGATAAAGCGGCTAGAGATAATGAGATGAGATGAGATGTCTGGAGTGGAAATCATTATATGGGCTCAGGAACACTTCAGAAAACCATCAGCTGTGAAAACAGTTCATTACTGCATCCACAAATGCAAGTTAAAACCCTATATAAACAATATCCAGACCCCACCTTCTCTGGACCCGAGCTCTTGTACAACGGACTGAGATGAAGTGGAAAATTGTCCCGAGGTCTGATGAATCAAAATTAGAAATTATTTTTCGAAATCATGGACACCACATCTTCCAGGCTAAAGAGGAGATGGACCATCTGGTTTATCATCAGTGCACAGTTCAAAAACCAGCATCTGTGATGGTATGAGGGTGCATTAGTGCACATGACATGGGTCACGTGTACATCTGGGAAGGCATCATTAATGCTGAATGATATATACATGATTCAGAGAAATATGCTGCCATCCAGACAAAATCTTTTCAGGAAAGGCCTTCCTTCTTTCAGCAAGACAATGCCAAACCACTTTCTGTATATATTAAAACTGCATGGCTCCATAGTAAAAGAGTCTGGGTGCTAAACTGGCCTGCCTGCAGTCCAGACCTGTCTCCCATTTAAAACATTTGGCACATAATGAAGCTCAAAAGGAGATCCTGAACTGCTGAGCAACTGAAATTGTATATCAGGCAAGAATGGGACAATGTTTCTCTTTCAAAACTACAGCAATTGGTCTCCTCAGTTCCCAAACATTTACAGAGTGTTGTTAAAATAATCAACAAGGCTGAAGATGGTGCTCCCCTGTGTGTGACATAGTGTAGTCCTCTGAGTTAAAGGAAAAGAAAGCCCATGGTTAAAATACAGTTAGGAAGATAGATTATGATATAAACTAACGATTCATGCAAATTGTTGAAAATAAGGAGCTCACACAACTAAGATATCCATCTCCAAAAGTCAGTTTATATGCAGGATTCCCCCATCATGGACGATTTCATGCATGAAAATATTTTAACCCATCAGAAAAATCCCCGGCGGCACGGTGGTGTAGTGGTTAGTGCTGTCACCTCACAGCAAGAAGGTCTGGGTTCGAGCCCCGTGGCCGGCGAGGGCCTTTCTGTGCGGAGTTTGCATGTTCTCCCCGTGTCCGCGTGGGTTTCCTCCGGGTGCTCCGGTTTCCCCCACAGTCCAAAGACATGCAGGTTAGGTTAACTGGCGACTCTAAATTGACCGTAGGTGTGAATGTGAGTGTGAATGGTTGTCTGTGTCTATGTGTCAGCCCTGTGATGACCTGGCGACTTGTCCAGGGTGTACCCCGCCTTTCGCCTCTAGTCAGCTGGGATAGGCTCCAGCTTGCCTGCGACCCTGTAGAACAGGATAAAGTGGCTAGAGATAATGAGATGAGATGAGAAAAATCCCCCTGATCATTTCCGGCAATGTGCCGATGTCATTTAGGTGCAAGACACGGAAGCTCCACATACAGTGGTGCTTGAAAGTTTGTGAACCCTTTAGAATTTTCTATATTTCTGCATAAATATGACTTAAAACATCATCAGATTTTCACACAAGTCCTAAAAGTAGACAAAGAGAACCCCGTTAAACAAATGAGACAAAAATATTATACTTGGTCATTTATTTATTGAGGAAAATGATCCAATATTACATATCTGTGAGTGGCAAAAGTATGTGAACCTCGAGGATTAGCAGTTCATTTGAAGGTGAAATTAGAGTCAGGTGTTTTCAATCAGTGGGATGACGATCAGATGTGAGTGGGCACCCTGTTTTATTTAAAGAACAGGGATCTATCAAAGTCTGATCTTCACAACATATGTTTATGGAAGTGTATCATGGCATGAACAAAGGAGATTTCTGAGGACCTCAGAAAAAGCATTGTTGATGCTCAGCAGGCTGGAAAAGGTTACAAAATCATCTCTAAAGAGTTTGGTTTCCACCAATCCACAGTCAGACAGATTGTGTACAAATGGAGGAAATTCAAGACTGTTGTTACCCTCCCCAGGAGTGGTCGACCAACAAAGATCACTCCAAGAGCAAGGCATGTAATAGTCGGCGAGGTCACAAAGGACCCCAGGGTAACTTCTAAGCAACTTAAGGCCTCTCTCACATTGGCTAATGTTAATGTTCATGAGTCCACCATCAGGAGAACACTGAACAACAATGGTGTGCATGGCAGGGTTGCAAGGAGAAAGCCACTGCTCTCCAAAAAGAACATTGCTACTCATCTGCAGTTTGCTAAAGATCACGTGGACAAGCCACAAGGCTATGGGAAAAATGTTTTGTGGACGGATGAGACCAAAATAGAACTTTTTGGTTTAAATGAGAAGCGTTATGTTTGGAGAAAGGAAAACACTGCATTCCAGCATAAGAACCTTATCCCATCTGTGAAACATGATGGTGGTAGTATCATGGTTTGGGCCTGTTTTGCTGCATCTGGGCCAGGACGGCTTGCCATCATTGATGGAACAATGAATTCTGAATTATACCAGCGAATTCTAACGGAAAATGTCAGGACATCTATCTATGAAGTGAATCTCAAGAGAAGGTGGGTCATGCAGCAAGACAACGACCCAAATTACACAAGTCATTCTACCAAAGAACGGTTAAAGAAGAATAAAGTTAATGTTCTGGAATGGCCAAGTCAAAGTTCTGACCTTAATCCAATCAAAATGTTGTGGAAGGACCTGTAGTGAGCAGCTCATGTGAGGAAACCCACCAACATCCCAGAGTTGAAGCTGTTCTGTACGAAGGAATGGGCTAAAATTCCTCCAAGCCGGTGTGCAGGACTGATCAACAGTTACTGGAAATGTTTTAGTTGCAGTTATTGCTGCACAAGGGGGTCACACCAGATACTGAAAGTAAAGGTTCACATACTTTTGACACTCACAGAAATGTAATATTGGATCATTTCCATCAATAAATAAATGACCAAGTATAATATTTTTGTCTCATTTGTTTATAAATATTGTTCACTTGTGTGCAGGGCCGTAACCAGGATTTTTCAAATACCGAGTCAAACATTGCGATACATCTTATTTGCCAAAAAAAAAGTCCTAATATGGTGACTTTTCATACATTTTGGAAACGAGTCAAAATCACAAGCCCAACAAGGAGATGAACATGTAGGTGAACATGTTTATTTTAACAATTTCAAAACTGCACGATCACAACAATATGCAGCATCCTCAGATGGAGAGTACCGTAGCCAGGGGTGTTTTTTTCCCACTCAGCACTATATCTCAGAAGCCTTTTCCCAAATTGACGCTGGGGGTATTTATACTGGTCCCTACTCCATCTACCCTGAAGAATGTTCTTTTTCTCCTCATCTGTGTAGGAACTTTTGTTTTTATAGCTTGCCAGATCATGGATGGACAAACTTGTACATGGAGTTTCTTGATCTTCACCTGTTATTTCCCTATCTTTATCTCCTGATTCTGTTATCTCTTCCTCTCATGACTCAGTTCTTCCCTTTTCTTCCTCTACTGGCTCTGCTCTTCCCTTCTCTTCCTCTACTGGCTCTGCTCTTCCCTTCTCTTCCTCTACTGGCTCAGTTCTTCCCTTCTCTTCCTCTACTGGCTCTCTCTCTTCAACTCGCTGATCCTCACCCTCTCCAGTGTCCTCTATTTGATTTTAAAACATTATTATTATTATTATTATTATTATTATTATCTATTATTATCATCATTATTACTACTATTATTATTATTATTGGTGATCGGAGGAGGAGCTGTGAACGTGGCTGGGCTGTTCATGATTGACAGAAAGCAGTCAGAGGTGGTACATCATGTTGTAAATAAAATGTGAACATAAGTTTGCTACCCGTTTTCATTTCCGTTCGAAAATACAACCAATGATCAAAACATCTTGGGTTCACGTTAGCCTATAGTCTGGTAAGTTAGCAAAATAGCTCAAGTCTCGTCAGTACCCAATAACTTCATAAACAACAGGTCACGACTGTCCAGCCTTTTCTGATCTGAAACGCACCAAATCAAATCGAGACGAGAGAGACAGAATAAAAGAGTTTGTGCCGCCTGGAAAACGAAAATCCTATCTATAAGTGGCTTCGACTGTTGTTTCTTGAAATGCTAATTAAAATTGCACTGTTAATGATCATAAGCATTCCGGCACATAACTGTCAGTGACTGGCAAAATTAACTCACCTTCTTCCCTCTTTTTTTTCTCTCACTTGTTGACTTTCCAAAGCTGAGTTTGTTTTGTTTTAGTGTAGTAGACTTCTTCATCTTATGTCAATTTTCAGATTCCACGACTAATTGACAAACTGACTAGCTGCGGAGTTGGACCTTGATGAGAACACTTCTCAACTCTTGTATATCCCGTGGTGTTTGGCTGACTATCGCGAGGCTGCCTAATATGAAATGTTTCCAGTGTCGGATATTTCAGCTTCGTTTAAAAATGATTATGTGGACTTTATTTTTAGACAAACAAATGAGAACAGGGGGATGCAAGCTGAATTTAGAATTTTCCACCGATCAAAGTCAGAACGATTTTCATCATATATTAATTTCACATTTCTGAGTGAAAAAAAAAAATACCGTGGGAAAAAAATGCCGAGGACATGACCTCGGTGTCCTCAATGGTAGTTACGGCCCTGCTTGTGTGTAACCAATTGATATGGTAATGCTTGTTTATCATGATCATCATCACTATTTATGTCATTGTCCTAAATGCTCAAGGAAATCAGTGAAATGTCGCTGCCGCTATGGTCCATTTTGTCAAATATGGCCATGTACTGTAAGTTATGTCACACTTTACGGAAACCATTAGGAAAACAGCTCAGATTTTTCTGGCAAAATGTCTGCCTTTTTCCATACAAGTGTTATATAACGCATAGTCTCAGCCTCGTTTTACAGGTAAAGAGTTCGGCTTTGTCTGTAAGTCAGGGTTGCATCTCATTAATGCACTATTTCAGATGTATAGTGAAAAAACTGACATTGTCACCTTAATAGACCTTTCGCTTTGCCTCTTCAGTACTGAAGAGTGACACTCAGCCTTGCACCCAAATGATGTCATGCATGGCCCTTCCAACAGGTAACATGGCAGCCTACTGGTGGCATTAGAGCAGCGATACAAAAATGCTCACAACTTTCTCATAAATGGTCAACCACGCCTGAAACTTTTCTTACAGGCTCTCAATATTACAAGCTACCAACCCATACATGTATTTATGTTACATTTTCCATTCCTTTAAGCTTCACATAGTTCTTGCCTTATTAGTGTCGTTGCTGTCTTTTCGTGTGCGTTATGTTAGAGCTCATGTTACTGTAAGTATAATCGAGAGACTCTATTACAACTGAGAGAACTGAGTCATAGAGGACATTTTAACTTAATGGTCCTTGAGTCCTTCCCAGAGCTATGACGTAAGTATAATCGAGAGACTCTATTACAACTGAGAGAACTGAGTCATAGAGGACATTTTAACTTAATGGTCCTTGAGTCCTTCTCAGAGCTATGACTCCACGCTGAAGTGATGCCGGGCCAGGCTGCAGTAGGGGGTTTTCCTGGCACCCGGAGTCTGACACAGAAGCGTGGCAAGCGGGGAAGAGTGGAAAGGAGACTCCGCCGATTGGTTAGCAAAGGCCAGCTAACTCTCCTGATCATGATCTTCGCCAACGTCCAGTCTCTGGCAAACAAGATGGATGATCTTCACAGCTGGATGGCTACACAGAGGTACATCTAGGATTGCTCTGTTTTATGTTTTTGTGAAATGTGGCTTGGACAGAGGATCCCTGATGAAACCATAACACCAGCAGGCTACAGTGTTTACAGAGCCAACTGCAGCGCCACGGAATGTGATAAAACATGTGGGGGAGGAACAACGTTCCTTGTCAAACAATCCTGGAGCACCGACAACACGGTAATATCACAGTCATGCTCTGAAGACGTGAAGTATATCACTTTGAGGTGTGTGAAGGAAATTTAGTGAATGAACATTTCTATTCTCTGTGTTTCTGTGTGTTGAGCTCAAGTGGCCTAGTGTACTGAAAAAAGTTGGTTTTCCCACATGCTGTAATCACCTTTCTGTGCCCTTGCCTGGTGATAAGCAGGGTGTCTGAGTTCTCCTAAACCACGTGTCCGTCTGCACAACCCAGAGCATGCCAGGTGCATGCTTTAACAAAGCTTCATAGAAAATCTTGAGCCAATCGCGTACAGATGCGAGCAGTAAGCGAATGTCTTTTGAGTATAATAGATAACAGCCATTAAGACACAACTCAGAGTGCACTCTCGACATCACCGGAGGTGGTGTCTTCTTCTTCTTCTTTGTTTCCTGTTTTATATCTCTGTTTATATAATAAATAACTGAAAAGACAACTACTAAGCGTTCTGAACGGTTTATGTTGCCTATTGGTTGTAATGCTGTAGTTAGCAATAGGTGGTGCTGTGACATTACAAGGCTGTGCTGTAAAAATGAAGCTACACCAGTAAACGTTGTTCAGTCTGCTACCAGCTGTCTCTTCCTTGAGTCACATACATTACATGGTGGCAGAACTAAATTAACCCAGAATTAAAAAATTAAAAAACATGAAGCTGCAGAAACCTCCAGGGACGTTGAGCCTAGAAGGTAATCTAGCTGAAAACTGGAGAGTCTGGAGTCAAAAGTTGGACATATATCTCATCACTAGCGGAATAGCAGAGAAGTCGGAGAAAGTAAAATGCGCTACTTTTCTCCATGTTGCCGGAGACGACGCCATCAAAGTATTCAACACATTTCAGTTTGACGACGATGTTGATGATCTGGACATATTGAAAGATCTGTTTAAAAACTACAGGTAGTCGTCGACTTACGACCTATGCGACTTACGACCGATCGACTTTACGACCGTCTGGTTATGACTGGCAAGTGTTTCCCAGCTGAGCTAGCTGAGCATACAACAGTTTCTGCCCCAGCTCCCAGCAGCGCCTCTCACCACGTACAACAGTTTCCGCCCCAGCTCCAGGCACATGCGCAGTCTCTCTCTCGCTCTCCCTCACGCACTCCTTCATACAGTTTCCGCCCCAGCTCCAGGCACATGCGCAGTCTCTCTCTCACTCCCTTGCGCACTCCGTCATACAGTTTCCGCCCCAGCTCCTGGTTTATGAAACGAGCAAATGCTCCCGCCAGCCCGAGCGCTGCAACAGCTGATGATGGCATAGATGACCCACAGCCAAGCACCAGTGATGCCAGCAGTCACTAAGTTTTGTATTTTGCTATGTTTTACATTTGTATTTTGGTAGGTTTCAAACTAAAATGTTTTCTATTTTTCACACCTGTATTTCGTATTTTTTGTTTTGCACATATTAAATGAATTGTACTGTATGCAGTGTAGTATGCAGTGTTTAACTTAATCCAAATAATGAGCCAAGGTAATGAAATAAGAAAATGTTGATAAAATAAGACTTTAAGATGATTACAATATAATTACACATCACAATATACTTACGTTCATTTAAAATAGGCCGACTTACGATCAGATCGGTTTAGGACTGGTCAGTCGTAACCAAACGCAGTCGTAAGTCGACGACTACCTGTACTGTGAACCTCGAAAAAACCTGACATACCAGAGGCATTTGTTTTTTACGAGGGTGCAAGGAAATACAGAGTCCATTGATGCATATGTCACTGATCTATGACCCCGAATCCAAAAAAGTTGGGACAAAGTACAAATTGTAAATAAAAATGGAATACAATGATGTGAAAGTTTCAAAATTCCATATTTTATTCAGAATAGAACATAGATGACATATCAAATGTTTAAACTGAGAAAATGTATCATTTAAAGAGAAAAATTAGGTGATTTTAAATTTCATGACAACAACACATCTCAAAAAAGTTGGGACAAGGCCATGTTTACCACTGTGAGACATCCCCTTTTCTCTTTACAACAGTCTGGAAACGTCTGGGGACTGAGGAGACAAGTTGCTCGAGTTTAGGGATAGGAATGTTAACCCATTCTGGTCTAATGTAGGATTCTAGTTGTTCAACTGTCTTAGGTCTTTTTTGTCATATCTTCCGTTTTATGATGCACCAAATGTTTTCTTTGGGTGAAAGATCTGGACTACAGGCTGGCCAGTTCAGTACCCGAACCCTTCTTCTACGCAGCCATGATGCTGTAATTGATGCAGTATGTGGTTTGGCATCCCTTACAGAAAAACACATGAATTTCCCATGTATTTCACATGTGATCACATGTTACTACGTGATCACGTTTTCCACATGTGGTAACATGTTTTCCACATGTGCTTTACATGGTAACGCATGTTACAAAATATGATACCATGTATTCCACATGTTACTACATGTGGTAACATGTGGAATACATGGTATCATATTTTGTAACGTGTTACCATGTAAAGCACATGTGGAAAACATTACCACATGTGGAAAACGTGATCATGTGAAAAATCACATGTGAAGTTCATGCAGTTTTTCTGTAAGGGATTGTCATGTTGGAAAATGCAAGGTCTTCCCTGAAAGAGACGTCTGGATGGGAGCATATGTTGCTCTAGAACCTGGATATACCTTTCAGCATTGATGGTGTCTTTCCAGATGTGTAAGCTGCCCATGCCACACGCACTAATGCAACCCCATACCATCAGAGATGCAGGCTTCTGAACTGAGCGCTGATAACAACTTGGGTCGTCCTTCTCCTCTTTAGTCCGAATGACACCGTGTCCCTGATTTCCATAAAGAACTTCAAATTTTGATTCATCTGACCACAGAACAGTTTTCCACTTTGCCACAGTCCATTTTAAATGAGCCTTGGCCCAGAGAAGACGTCTGCGCTTCTGGATCATGTGTAGATACGGCTTATTCTTTGAACTATAGAGTTTTAGCTGGCAACGGCGGATGGCACGGTGAATTGTGTTCACAGATAATGTTCTCTGGAAATATTCCTGAGCCCATTTTGTGATTTCCAATACAGAAGCATGCCTGTATGTGATGCAGTGCCGTCTAAGAGCCCGAAGATCACGGGCACCCAGTATGGTTTTCTGGCCTTGACCCTTACACACAGAGATTCTTCCAGATTCTCTGAATCTTTTGATGATATTATGCACTGTAGATGATGATATGTTCAAACTCTTTGCAATTTTACACTGTCAAACTCCTTTCTGATATTGCTCCACTATTTGTTGGTGCAGAATTAGGGGGATTGGTGATCCTCTTCCCATCTTTACTTCTGAGAGCCGCTGCCACTCCAAGATGCTCTTTTTATACCCAGTCATGTTAATGACCTATTGCCAGTTGACCTGATGAGTTGCAATTTTGTCCTCCAGCTTTTCCTTTTTTGTACCTTTAACTTTTCCAGCCTCTTATTGCCCCGTCCCAACTTTTTTGAGATGTGTTCAGCCGTGCAGCTTGTGAACAGGCAAGGCAGGCAACTGCTTGGGGCCCCCTGGCCCAGGGGCCCCCCAAGAGTCAGGGCCCGAGGGCTGTTTTATGTACCGAAATGTCTCAAAAATATATATGTTTGAAAAAAATTTATGTTTGAAAAAACAATGACAGAGAGAATTGAAAAAGACAGCTTGCTCTCAACCGACCTCCCTGTTAAAAATAAAGGTTAAATCAAATAAACAACAATGGGCGATTTGCAATGACATCATCTCAGTAGGAAACCTCCCGAACGGGGCCCCACGTCAATCCCACCTCACGTGAACCTGTGTGATGTTAACGGACTGCAATGGAAAAGAAGCTGAGGGAAAATGAAGAGGAGTTATCCATCTGGTAGTGAGAAGAGGAAGAAAAAAGAGAATGAAGAAAAAAGAAAGAAAGACAGTGGTAAGTGGAGCAGATAATGATATAAGCAAAACATTAACAGGAAATGATTGCTGTTATTGAAAAAAATGGTGTTACTTTGTGTGAGACCGACCTGTGCTAACATTAGCTTCAGAACGTGACCACTTCATAAAACTGATGCTAATGCTAATTTACGCGAATGTTAGCTGCTGTTCAAGTGTCTCCCTGGTACATTAGTCTAATGTTAAGTTTGAAACGTGTAGGTATCATGCTGCCATCTTGTGTCTAAGAACTACAACTCCCAGCCAACTTCCGCGTTGACTACGTCATGCCTGGGCAGGATCACGGACATCACATTCCTCAGGAATTCAACAAAAGACTTGGAAATCCGCCATCTCGTGCTCTTTCGCGTCGGACTCTAAACGAGACTGACCTAAAAAGAGAACTCACCATCAGACGTCTAAACCGTACGTTTTCTTCTTAATCTACTCCTGATCAAAGTAGATATCGGAAACACGCGATCATCAACTCAAGCGAGTTATTAGTGAAAGCAATTTTATTTTTGCTTAGAAAAGTGGCTGGCCCCCCTTTTCTCTTCTTAAATCCGCGCACGCGGCACTGCTGAAAAGACTTTCGTCATCATCCACGAAGATCTTCAAAGCAACCTCTCTCTCTTCCTCACCGAAGCGCAAACTTCCTCTCCAAGATCTACTTCTCCAGTAAGACGGTGCTTCCTACAAAGGCGAGACTCTTTGCAGTAAGAACAGGCACTGGGCAAACAGAAGTTTAAGTCTTAGGAATTAGTTATTCACTTAATGTGAAGTTATATGAAGTTAAATGAAGTGCATACACTGAATTTTGGTTCTCTATCATTTGTTTATTGATTTAAAATTGGTTAATCCATAAGTTTTGCATGTACTCTCTCTCTCTCTCTCTCTCTCCCTCTCATTTTAACATTTTAATTTTGTTACTCACCCATATTTTGACCTCATTAAGATTTCAGTAAATTAAATAATATTAAAACTAGGGGGTTTAGCTGTTTTTGTCTCCAAGGAGGGCTTTCAACACGTGTTCACAGGCCCAAACAGGCCCTGACCGCATGCTTAACCCTCGTCTTGTGTTCGTTTTCTATCACCATGCCCGGTGTTCATGGGTCGGTTTCGACCTGTCTTTTAAATCAGCTAAAAAAGTCACAAGTAACAATGATTTGTCACCATTTTTTTTCCTGATGTCTTGACTACTCTTTTAGGCTTCCATTTAGATGGAAATATTAGTTTTATTATTTTTTTGTCAAGGGTTTAAGGTTATTGTTTTCTGTGTACACCCCTTTATTTCAGTAGGAAAAAATTAAAAAGTAACCTCTTAAGTGTAATACAAATAATTAAAAAGATTTATTGTTACCTGGCTGTTACTGTGGGGTATTAGAACATATCTTGAAAAACAATTTTTTTTCATGTGTTTTTATTTTTGATTTTATTTACAATAGTTACATCTATGGTGTTCGCGTCGTTTTCGACCCATATATAATTACCACTGAGAAACAGGAACAACAGAATCTTTTTCAGTGAATGAACTTTAATGTGACCATAACATGAAACAAAGAACAATGAAAATGAACAAGTCATGGCACAACATATAGATTTGTAAGGTCAAACAAACCCCTAATAATCCACCAAATCAAACCGATAAGGCCTACACTCATTTGTGTGCCTAAAAATCTCTCTCTCTCTCTCTCTCTCTCTCTGTGTGTGTGTTGTGTGTGTGTGTCTAGCACTAGAAGTCCCAGAGAGGGGCCATTTGGCCTTTTTACCTAGAAAACCCACAAGAGGGCCAATTGGCCCCAAGTCCTCCCTGTAGACACTCATTTTGTTATGGAAATGTGGCTATTAGTTACCTTACAGCTTAGAAATGAAATCTTACAATGCCTGTTGAATGTTGAATCTCTGCATCTTCATTCCTTGGAGAGGAGCTTCTTTCACCACAAAATTATTGAGGGAACTGAAGCGATAGTCCATGTGCACTGAGGTATTTATCCATCAAACAATTGTCTGGTTGCAGTCACATGAGTCGTTATGGTCACATGGGAATAGAATAGAATAGAATAGAATAGAATAGAATAGAATAGAATAGAATAGAATGTGAGAATAGAATGTGTTTTTATTCCTCATTCTCACATTCACACAGAAGTAGCCAACATGACTTCACCACTGAAGTGTGAAGTGTGTGAAGTGTGACCCCCTCACCCCACACACTGCCACTAACAGCCTCATTACCATAACAAAATGAGTGATTAGTGTATTGGGGAAAAGCGGTCGGGCCAAATGGACCCCTAAGCTGAACTAATGGCACAAAACATATGTCAACATAACCCAAAGACTTCAAACTAGTGAGCTATTTATATACACAATATCATGATGTCATGTTAGTTCATAAGCTTGAATGGTTGGCAGAGGAGCTAGCTATATCAATTTTAGCTAGCAGTTCATTTATTTGTTCAGTTTTGGTTGTAATAATTGCTCCATAAACTACTTATTAAGAACCGGGTCGAAAACGACCCGAACACCACAAGTGCTATA
Source organism: Neoarius graeffei (assembly GCF_027579695.1). Lineage (NCBI taxonomy): Eukaryota > Metazoa > Chordata > Actinopteri > Siluriformes > Ariidae > Neoarius > Neoarius graeffei. The sequence goes on along the minus strand of NC_083580.1, from coordinate 26,023,942 downwards.
TTTTTAATTAGAGCATAACAGAATTTTGGAAAAAAAAAATTTTTTGTTTTATTTTGTAAAAATACAGGTGGCTGACAAAGTCAGAAAGCCTTGAGGCAAGAATCTAAACCCAAGGGCTTCGTTTACAAAGTCAAAGTTGAAAACGGGTCGGTGACGACCCGAACACAAGAGGAGGGTTAAGCTAGCAAGGCAGAGCTAACTCTTTGTTCGAGAAAGGAAACATGTGGCAAACCCCTCCTCCTTCCCCTTTGTTCCAAGAGGTCCTGTATCTCATCTTTGAATTAAAAATCATAAGTCCTGATTTCAATTCAACCTTTATAGCAATTCTCCTGTCTACATTTAAAGCCATATAGACTACAGATGACTGTTTGAATGTATTTTAATCATTTATTTCTGGTTTTTGACACACATAGTTTATTAGGCCAAAGCACATGTTAGCTAGCCTTTTGTCTAGTGTAGCCACATAGCTAATCACTCGGCTACACACACACACACACACACACACACACACACACACACACACACACACACATACCAAGATTGCAGATAACACACCCTAGCTCATCCTGGCACAGACACATTCCAACTTCAAGAGAGAGATAAGGTCTCTCTCTCTCTCTCTCCCTCTCTTACACACACACACACACACACACGCACACACACTCTGTTTACAGAAGATTTCAATTCTGCTGCTATTAAATTGTTCAATTTTTCCTTTTTTTAAATAAAAGTTTTATTATCTTTGTTATAATAAACTCCATTATTATTGAAATGGTGTGTGGTGTCTATCTGCTGTTCTCATACTTTTGAAGTGGCCCAATCGCAAAGAATTCAAAGGTGTAGACAATTTTATATAACATGGTAAGTGATCAATAATAATTTGGAAAGATACCATTTTAGCTGTCTGGTAATTTTTTGTTAAGTACCAGGATCAATGGTATGATTCACTAAATGATTCATTGAACGATTCACTAAATGATTCACTGACTCGATTCATTGAATGATTCACTTCACACGATTCAAATGAGACTGATTGTATGGTAAGGTTCAATTCAAATGAGTTAAATTAAATGATTCAATAGGATTGATTCATTTTAATTATTAACCTTAAAATTTTAATGAGATTGATTTCATGTAAGTATTAAAGATTGATCACTTATCCAATCTTGAATACACAAAATCATTAATTACACCTACATAATTGGTGCCCCGTGTGAGGCGATTGGTTTGTCGACTTCTTGAGTATTGTTACAGCAGATTCAGTACTGCTAAGTATATCCCCAGGTGTGTTAAACAGGAGTGTGATAACCATATCACAAATTCTAACAACCTATTGATAACTTAGGATAAGAGAACATCTCCAACCAATTAAACCTTGTTAATTAATTAATTAATTACATAGTTAATATTAATTAATCCTAATTGATTAATAATTAACTAATTGATTGGTTAATTACCCAATACCCAATCTAAATAAAATGGCATCCCCTCGTGTCTCCGAGACTGAAGACAAAGAGCAAGACGTGTGCCTTTTTGAGGTCATTGCAGACCTCATTCACTGCTCTGACTCCGATAGGGCAACCATTAGGGGCATGAGTAGGCATGATTGCCAAGCTAACATAATCAACTCAATAGCACAAATGAGAGATCCAAAGAGAACAACAATCAGTGTCCAAGATGCACTAGGTAAACTATTCTTGTTACACTTCCAGGATGCTGATCAAGAGATCAGGTCCCTGCGCGGAAAGGTTGACAGGCTGACCACCAGCAACGCCAAGCTGACAGCCGAGGTCAATGATTTATCTAGGGAGCGTAGCCTCTTGAAGGACTCCCTTGATGAGTGCGCCAAAAGGCTAGAGAAAGCCGAGAAAGGCGCCGGAAGGGCTGCCAAGGAGCAGAACCCCAAAGAAGGGCATGAGGGGCATGAGAGATCCCCAACCATGCATCAAAGTTTAGAGCGGGAAGAGGCGTCCGAACTGGACACCGAGGATTACCTGGTCGAGCACCAGGCACCCCGCCAACCTCCATCAACTCACGACACGACTCCGTCGTCATCGTCTAGCCAGGGTGGAGTCGCCCTGCGCTCATCCCGAGCCCAGGCCCATAGCACACCTAGGTCAGTGTGCTACAGCTTCCCTGATCCACCTTCGGGTGAATCAGACTACGACTCTCGTGCGGAACGGAAGCAATTCCAGAGTAGCTCAGATAGTGAGCACTCAGGAAAGCGAAGGGGGTCGCATAAAGACACGCACCAAGCCCTCCGCATATGGCAAATTGACCTACTTGCCAAAGATATCGAGCGATTTGATCCTGATAATAAAAGAACCAATGTAAATGATTATTTACGAGAAATTGACCGATGCCTGATGGACCTACCGAGAGCCACAATGCGAGAGAAGCTTAAACTGGTCTGGAAGACCTCCAGTAGCAGCGTCCGTGCCTTTTTAGAGACACTACCACCAAACGTTCGCGATAGTTATTCGAAACTTCACAATTACATGAGGGAAGAATATGCGCCGTACACGGATGAAACCTCCGTGACATTGTGTGCAATACAAATTAGGCAGAAACGGTCTGAGGCGCCTTGTGAATATATTAGACGGCTACGTACTGCCTACTTCCAGGGTAGCAATGCACCAGGTTTAGAAGAAGATAGGGGCTTCAAATCCCTTTTCTTACATAACCTCCACCTGTGCATGCGGAATCAAGTCACACTGATGTGTCGGCAAAATGGCTACTCGATGAAGGAAACTAGGCAGCTAGCCCAAATGACCTGGGAGACCATCGTTAAACCCGCAAACGGGAATGGCGATGATCCCAGAGTCCTTAGTCTTCTGGGTGCAAACGGGCCCCTGCTAACCTTAGAAGGAAGGGAAGCTCCAAAAGGGGGACCCAATCAGAGAAATTCCGGTCCGAACCGTTCTTCACCGAACCATCATAAGGGTGAAGGGAAGAAACAGCAAGGTAAGGCCAGGAGAGACCGATGGCAAGGTCATAGTGACTATGGCAACCGCCCATCATGTAAAAAGGATCATAAGGAACAAAGCAGTTGGCAGCAAGACCGTCATCCCCGCTCTGGCCAGAGATGGCAGGAGCGTTCTGACCGTAACACTAAACGTAGAGGTAGAAATGAACAACACAGTGACTCGGACCAACCTGATGAGTCCCACTCAGAACTGGACTCTTTAAAGGCCTGTTTGGCTGAATTTTGGAAACTGTTACAGGAACAGTCAAATTCCTCAACCGATAAAACCAAAGAGCCCGAGAAAAATGACAAAAGCTACCCACTGGCATGACTAGGCCAGGAACCATGAGTAGATCTCGTGAAAGGGGGAGGAGATCCCTCTGAAACAGCAGGCAAGGGTCAGGATGTAGGGCCCCCCTGGTGGCGAAGGCAAACACACAAAATGCAACTCTCACGTGCACTAAAGTCTTCACCACCATCTCTGACACATGGCTCTCACAAGGCGACCCAATCCCAACCAAGCCCTGCAATATAAACTTAGTCAGCTTTCCACAAATCAAAATCCCACAGTCGTTGGATCCCACAAAACATGCACAAACTCATTGCAATGAGATTAGTGCGAACACTGATCAACCAAGTGCCACGCGAGATCAAATTTCTGATGAACTTCAGTTCATGTCTTTGCACACCGAGTCCGGTGTCGAAACACCCAACATCGCGATTCCCCCTAGTGGCCACAATTCTTTGAAAAACCTCCCTCTATCCATCGACTCAGACACAGGCACCCATTTCACTGTTGGTGTAATGGCTGCGCTGTGGAACATGTTAGGCGTCGAGGCAAAATTCCATATCGCTCACCACCCTCAATCCTCTGGTCAGGTTGAACGAGCCATTCAAACCATTGTGAGCATGCTGCAAGAGTATGTCACCCACCATGGTAAGATTTGGGATGTGAAACTTCCCATGGTGCTAAGGGCCATTCGGTCCACCCCTCATCGCACCACTGGAGTCACACCTTTTGAGATGATGACTGGGCGAGAAATGGTTCTCCCACTGCATCTCCTATACAAACCAGAGGACATGAGCGTCGTCGCAACTGCATACACTGCACATCAACATGTCGCCGACCTACGACACCACCTACAGTCAACCTTTACAGGTGCCCAAAAGAATCTCGATTCGAGTGTAGGACACAAAGCCTACTATGCCCAAATCTCAGAGAAGTTCCTACCATCCTGGTTGAGACCTTTCAATCGTGGGAAAACCGTTCCCCGTCGTGTATCACATTAGGACACCCCAACCTAATCAAACGCTCTCATATCGATGGGTCCATAATAATTGAAGCAAACTTTTTGAACAGTCCTCACTCCAAAAGGGGGTGAATGATAATTAGGCCATCCAGTCCACCCAGCTTGTATGCATCACTTATCTTTAAGCGTATAGTAACACTCCCGATCACATTTATCAACCCAATAAATAAAAAAACAAAAAAATAAAATAAAAGAAAATCCTTCTGTATGTTACAGAATGGACTCCCTCGGAATCCTGTGCATCCTCCTCACCCTACAACTGAGTCAGTCAAGTGAGGTGGTGGAGCCTGGCCCCCCAGCTGGCATCATCCTGCAGGAGGCTCCTGGGCTCCTTCTTACAAACTGTCGCATCCACACTCAACGAGTATACGCCCGGCTAGACCCATGGGCCGTATACCGCAAACACTTCAGGTCACTGATACCTTCGACCGATAACAACGGACCAAAGGGCGAGATAGCCAACGCAGTTGAACATGCTAAACGCACCACTACCCACATGCTAGAACAGTTACAAAAGTTCATAGTCACCGAGGAAGAACTGAGTGGTAAAACACGTCAGAAAAGGTTCCTCGGGGGTTTAATTATCGGTGCATCTGCCATTGGATCCTTGTTTTCTATTGGTCTCTCTGCAGCCAACACAGTCAGTTTGAATACGCTGAAAAAAGAAGTTAGCATTCTGCAAAAGGAAATGCCAGAGATCCGAGAGAAACTGCTTATCCAACAAGAAGAGCTGCAGGGCTTAGGCAAATCCCTGCAGGGAACTATACTAACCGTTAACATGCATACTGATCTAATCCATAACACTATGCAGACTGTAGACAAATTGGCTGAAATAATCAAGAACGAGATCAAATACGTCAGAGTAGTAAGGGATTTAATGCAAGACCTGCTTAGAGAAGTAGGTGACTCAATCAGTTCCCTGAGTAGTGGCAAGGTCCCATCGTATCTCACACCCCTTGACATGGTAGAGAATGTACTAAAATCCACTACTACGAGAGACGTGCATTCCTCGCAAATACACCTGGCCTATAGTCTTGGCAGTGCTATCCCCATTTTTGTGAGTCCACAAGATTTTGAGATAGGTTTCATACTAAATCTACCCATCATTGAGAGAAACAACATATATAGACTCAAGTCTGTCCTCAACGTAGGTTTCTGGAAGGACAATGTCCGTATACACATACAAACACCACCCATGGTAGCATACCATGACGACAACCCCTCTGTCTATTTTATTCCCAACCTAGAGATGTGCACCTCCACTAAAGACATCCACTGGGTCTGCCCAAGCAACCCATTTATTAGAGACACTACAGATCGCCTGTGCGGTCTGAGGGCGAAAGCGCCCGAACAAATGTGTGCAGGTCAAATGTCCGCAAAGGACGAGGATATGGAAACTAGAGTAGAAAGAGCTGGTAGTCGGTGGGTTGTTAACACTCCAAAAACTGAAATCTTGATGTCATACAACCAGCACCACACAGCCACAAGAATGAAGATCCCAAACCAAACAGTGTTCCTTAGTGTACCACAGGGAGCCACCATTCACATAGGTGACATCACCCTACACCATCTTAGTACTGACCGGTACGATTCGGAGATTGAGATGATAGACGCCTTCGAAGGTTATGATCTTGAGATCAGTAACACCCTCCAACAGCAATTGCTGGTTGAAGGGACCAAAACGGTGAAATTTAATGTAGATCAGAATGGAATTTCGACCATAGTCTCCCAAAACCGGGTCAGAGGGTCACTTGACCTCGAATCTGCCCTAAGTCTGATTGTTTTGGGACTACTTCTCTGTGGCTGGGTCTTTTCTGCTGGTATCGCATGCATGCTACACAAACGAATAGCGACGCTATACACCAAGCTGGATAAAGGGGTCTGTGTTCCTGACAGCTTCGGCCATAGTAGCGCACGCTTTCTGGCCAAACCATCTGTTGCCATTACCGTGCCAAAAGATTAGGTTAACCCCTAACCACTAACACTTCTCTACTCCACTTCCTCTCTTTTCTTGTTTTATTATTTTCTTTGAGTAGGAAATGAAGTATATATATGTAGTGTTCACTGAAATTAAGTATATATATGTAGCCTGCACTGAAATGAAGTACAGTAGCAGCAATTGAATTTTTCCCGTTCCAACCGCACACCATGCGACTGCCATGCGACTGCCATGCAGTTCCCAGCTGAACGCCAGGGGGCTGCCATGAATGGCTCAGACCCCCCTTCCTCCCCTATTTTAATTCTAAACACGTCCATTCATTCAATTCCACGGTGTCGCCATTAGATGGCGCTTCTCTCATCTCATCTCATCTCCTCTAGCCGCTTTATCCTTCTACAGGGTCGCAGGCAAGCTGGAGCCTATCCCAGCTGACTACGGGCGAAAGGCGGGGTACACCCTGGACAAGTCGCCAGGTCATCACAGGGCTGACACATAGACACAGACAATCATTCAAACTCACATTCACACCTACGGTCAATTTAGAGTCACCAGTTAACCTAACCTGCATGTCTTTGGACTGTGGGGGAAACCGGAGCACCCGGAGGAAACCCACACGGACACAGGGAGAACATGCAAACTCCACACAGAAAGGCGCTCGCCGGCCCCGGGGCTTGAACCCAGGACCTTCTTGCTGTGAGGCGACAGTGCTAACCACTACACCACCGTGCCGCCCCGCTTCTCTCATAAAAAAAAAAAATCTTGAAATGTTGTGTGAAGCTTTTGTACTGCACTTCCCGATTTCAATGAGAAAGTAGCTGTAGAATAGATACATAAATGTGAGGTAAATTTTACCCAATTTAAGTATTTCATAGCTTTTTATTTCAGTTATTTTATACTCAATATATGGAATTAAATCTACCCCAAACAAGTCAATGCAAATTGTTATCTCAGATTTATTGGGTAAATTCTATACGGTAGGTTACTTTTTCAGTGCAGGAGCAGACGAAACTGCGGGTCTTGGCAGTCTGGGGGTTACTGCACATGTCCTGTACCGGTAACTCCTGAAACATGGTTCGATTCTTGCCTTGGGTTTACTCGCTCAAAAATAAATATTTAAAAAAAATTACTCTTGCAATGAAGCACTGTGCACTTTTTAGTGTTACATATAGGTCCTTGTATCATCCGATCATTCAAGTATTCCATTCAATCTGAAAAAAAAAAAAAACACTCAATATTTCATTTTCCTGTTTTTCTGTATGACCAAAAAATGAGGGATTGGTGTTTGTTTTCCTTTTTCCAACTCAAAACAGAACAAATAATAAACAGGGAAACCAAAACGAAATAATAACTCTAATTTACGATTATTGATTTTCTCTATTCCCCATGCTACATTAGCCTTCCCATGATCCTCAGCGACAGTCCATCATCATCTCTGCATCTATGAAACAGAAAAATTGCATGTGCATGTATATATCAAGTAATTTATTCATACATCCTATTCATTTAATATATTAAGCTGTTAATGTTAAGCTGATGATCTCTTAATTATTATTATCTCAATATAATAGTAATCTGTACTCGAGTTGAGGGGGGATGGGGGGGATGCCATCCCCCCTGGAATAAAAAATGGTCAAAATCATCCCCCCTCTAAAATGGGCATCCCCCCTCCCTTCCCTTGAGCAATTTTATCAATAAATGTGGACATTACTTCTATTTAACATTGGAATTAGAAATGCCATTCCACGTACTGTAGCTTTGCTGAAACTGAGCATACAGTAAGCTACCGCGAGAGAGGGCACATGCAAGCGAAGCGTTTGAGGAGGTGACATTCAGTTGGAGTTCCGTTATTTTTTATTTTATTCGGCATCAGTGACAGCAGCGGATTGCAGCATCATGGCCAAGCGGAGTGGACAGCAAGACCTAAGCAAGTTCGGCTTTAAGATCGCAAGAAAAAAAAACATTTCAGGAGGTAAGTCAAGAGTTACGAATATCAGTCACACTTTCTGTGAGCCCACTATCATGCTGTAAAGTTACCGATATGGAGCCTAATTTGTGGATGGCGGATAACAACACAGCTATCATAATGAATGTTAGTTTGGAGTCTATCCAGCTATCTATAGCTTACTCAGGTTCATGTTAGCTTTGATTTCTTGTATAAGGCCATTAATTTGATCAGCCTGGACGTTCGTTTGTTATTTTTCAGGCAACAAAAGGTGTTATTCAAGACAGGAAGGCTAAAATAAATGACATTAGCAGTTTTGAAGGCTTCATTGCCTCATTAGAGAGCCGGTCACAACATGTAAGGCAGAGCAGGATTGGTGTAGGATTTGACAAAGTGTCTGCTAAAATGCAGCTTTCTTTTTCTTCTTCATAGGCTCTTCTTCTGTCTCCTCAATGGGCCTTTTCCCCTTTCCAAAGAAACTTTCCAAAGATGCCTGCTTTTAACTCATTTTGCTAGCTTGTATCCAGTATGTATCAAAGTGCTGGTATGTATCGAAGCAAAGTATCAAAGTATCCAAGGCAGCTCCTTGGTAACCGTCAATGTTAAGGTGTCACGTGACCTAGATAACAGCGGGAATCAACGTTACAGAAAGAATCCGGTCATTTTTCAAAGATCAAATCCTCGTTCAGATAATAAGTAAATCAGAAATAACATTATAATTATATTTAATTAAATTATCTTATCCACTGCTCTTTATTCCAGATGACAGCAACTGCAACACAGTGCGACAGGAGCTGGAGGACCCGGAGTGTGAGACAATACAGGAGCAGGAGCAAGCAGGAGAACCAACAGCTGAAGAGCTGAAGATTTACAATTTACTGTTGCTTGTTTTAGCTTATTGGTTACCTACCTACCTCTGTATTTAATTCAATGTTCCCAATGTTCAGCTTTGAATAAAAATTCTATTGACTTGATATGAAAAGATTCAGTTGTTCATTTACATTGCCTGCTGAGGTTTTAATAAATTATTTACCAAATGATTTAAAAGGAGCCTACCATGACTATGAAGTTGCACTTCAAATTTGTCATCTGCATTTCACCCTAATATGGAGAATGTGGTAGGTATGTCAGCCAGGAGACTGACTAAATATGACACGACATCCACACTGTGCATGTTTTACAGTAAAATACCAGTGTATTATGTTTTTTTACAACAATAAAAAGGGTACACAGTGTATACTACACACTTTATCAGCACAAAATACTGTATGTCTGGTAAATGAACAAGGTCCACAGACCTACGTCGTATGCAAACCCTCCTAAAAGCAAACCAGTTTCCCACCGACGGACCGACCAATGGGTCGACACGCGACTAAAAATTTCACCATCCCCCCGGTTTGATTTTACAACTCGACCACTGATAGTAATAATAAATAATGATAACAATAACAACATGGCATTCATTTTGTCGCTTTCAACATATTGTGTCAGACCAACTTTGCTTTTTATTAGAGGACATGAATCAGTGTATCATTCGTTCTTTCTATTTTCAAATGGCAATCAAAAATCAAAAAATGAAAACGTGACTGGTTATTTTGTTATTTGTTTTTATTTTAACACAAAAAAATGAAAAAATGACTGGTTTTTCATTTTTTTTTATATGAGCCTAAAATTGAAATGAAAAACAATTTTTTTTCATTTTTTGATTGCCAATTAAAAATGGAAAGAACGAATGATACATAATCCGTGTATCATTCGTTCTTTCTTTTTTTCAGTAATACGCAATGACTTGGCCAGGCCCTTTCTTTAGTGTAATAAGAGACAGTAGAGAGGTTCATGCCATTTGTCTATTTTTATTAACCGGTACAGTGTAATCACAAAACAGTATCGTATTTGAACCAACAAGAGACAGTTACCGTATCATTTCCCACTACCGTATGTCCTCCTTTGTTCCTAATAACCAGATTTATCACGTTTAATTATTAACAATTATAATAATAATAAATCAATATAAAACCCCGACATCTACAGAAGATTTTCAACAAATAGGGGGCAGGGAAGCTCGCACACAGCAGCGAGTGATCTGTGATGAGATGATTTTGAGAAGCAAAAAAAAAAAAAATGCTCAACACCAGCAAATGTGGATTAAAGCAGAAAATTGCGTTAGGTAAAATCATTTTAGAAATCATTACATTCTTGTTTTTTCAATAAAAATAATATTTTTTAACTTTATAATGCTTAGTTACGTGCCGGGGCTCTGTCAGTCATTGATAGCCCAACTAATCACAGCGCTGTGGTTCTTTTCCTGATCCTTGGCATTGTGTTTTTTCTTTCTTTGTTGATAATGTATTACTGTATGTGATAAGCATGGTTCATTAAAAGGCCCACTTCTGCTGCATGCCCCCTCCTCTCTGCAAAAATTGTGTATTCCTCTCAAGGTGCTAACTGTCTCCATTGTATTGTGCACAGCCACTCCACCCCCCACTGAGGTTGCTATTCATGAATGGTAATTTGGTTTTAGGTTACACCCTAATTTCAGTGACAATTTACTCTGCCAAGCTTACAATGTCAGAGGACAGAGGACTGGAATTACACTCTAAAAAATAAAGGTGCTTCAGTAGTTCTTCAAATCTCTGGATGGTTCCATGGAGAGTCAAAACTGTGATGAACCATTACATTATACAAAAGGTTCTTCACATTGGAAATGGTTCTTCAGATCCTGGCATTCTCTTACCATTTGCTGGTCAATGCACATAGGCTATGTTTACACAAATCTGTCTTCACTGCTCAAACAAATGGTTTAAATGGTTCTTTAAAGAACTGTTGCATGAATGGTTCTTTGAATCCCTGAAAAAGGTTCTTCTATGGCATCACCCTGAAGAACCGGTACTGGCCCCATTATTTTTTAGAGTGTAGTGCCCCAAAAAACACAATTTCAGCTTGGAAAAACTACAGACGGTATAACTTCAGGAAGAAAATAAACATTTATTTCACACTAAGAAAAGCAGACTCACTACACATGGAGGCTATACAAAGCACAGAAATGTAGCATAGAGTTGTCCCATCTAGTAGTTTCCACATTCCCATGGTGAGTCTTTCCTACGGTACGTTTGCCACAGGTGTATTTGTGGCAGCGTACACAAAGTTCAGTGCTTCTGTTATTATTGCAGGGTGCACTGTCCTTCCCAAGCCCCATCCTCAATGTTCCACAAGTGCCTGGTCAGCACCCCCATGTTATATTTGGGTTATTATTCCATTATTATTTGAGGCTAGGTTTTGGGCTAGGGGCTAAGGCTAGGGGTTGGGTTAGGGGTGAGCTCAGGTTGGGGTTAGAGCCAGGATTTGGGGTTAGGGTTAGAACTGATCCTTCTTGGTTGCCTTGGTTGTGACGAAGTCTGGTTAGGGTTAGAAACAAAGAGGCTATTTCTCAGGTAACACAATAGTTAGGCTTCTTTACACAACAATGGGAGGCAGGTAATGGTACATTAGACTTATTCACAAATTTGGGGGGATTTCATTGCAGACTAAAGTCTGCACTTTGGGCCTTCTAGTGTTAAAAATATGCTGTTAACTCAAAACACTTCTTATTCATTGCAAAACATTTATTTCAGCGCTGTATACAAGTATTGAGCACACAATGTGACTGCTTTTATGCGGTAGCCTAATAATAATAGAACAACCTGAAAATTGCAGGGTAACCCCAGACCTGCACAAGTGATGCGCTACTGGCAAAAGAGCCAGCGACGTATGAAAAAAAACCCCACACCTTGGACCAAATACATATTATTTTCGGCATGCTGCTCCACCAGTCTGTAATGGTATTTTTCATATGATTACATTACGGTGTAAATGTGGTCTTGAGGAAAAAAAAACGTTTGCAGACCTTTTGTTAAAATCGCTAAAAGTGATGATGTAATATTAATATGTAATAAAAAATAATAATATCAGACATGGCGGCACAGTGGTGTAGTGGTTAGGACTGTCACCTCACAGCAAGAAGGTCCTGGGTTCGAGCCCAGCAGCTGACGAGGGCCTTTCTGTGTGGAGTTTGCCTGTTCTCCCTGTGTCCGCATGGGTTTCCTCCGAGTGCTCCGGTTTCCCCCCACACTCCAGAGACATGCAGGTTAGGTTAACTGGTGACTCTAAATTGACCGTGAGTGTGAATGGTTGTCTGTGTCTATGTGTCAGCCATCTGATGACCTGGCGACTTGTCCAGGATGTAACCCGCCTTTCGCCTGTAGTCAGCTGGGATAGGCTCCAGCTTGCCTGCGACCCTGTAGGACAGGATAAAAGTGGCTAGAGATAATGAGATGAGATGAGATATCAGATATTATGATCTTAGAAAATGCTTTAGTGACGAACAGTTACAGACAGTAATATGTCGTGATATTATATTAAAAAATATTATTTTTCATTAGGCTATATATTAAATTATATATTAAATTTATCTTCTAAAATAACAGACTGTACTCATATCACAACCGGTTTATTTCACCATTGGAGATCAGATCACAGAAGACATGCGTTACATGACTCATTTTAAGGATTTAAGTAGGCTATTTAAAAGCAATGCCAGCAGGATTTTGTGGATAAGGCGCCACACCATAAATCCAGAGACCCGGGTTCGATTCCGGCCTGCAGTCATTTTCCGAGCCCTCCCTGTTTTTCTCCTGCTCATTTCTACACTGTTCTAAATGAGTTTGGATGTCTGTAAACCAATCAGGATGCTTTTTGTCGAGCATGTGCTACATGAACAGGCACACACACAGGCTCCCTCGTGCACTCTGTCATATGCGCGATGCAGACATTAATGTTTCGCGTGCACGCTCTTGCTCACTTGCTCTAGATTCTGGGAGATATTCTCCAATTTGCGGGCATCAGGGAGCCACTATCAATATGCAGGAGACTCCCGGAACTTCCGGGAGACTTGGGATGTCTGCACTCATGGATTAAAGCAAAAAAAAAAAATCATCTGACTGAAAAAAAAGCTCCATGTCGTTGGCCCCTACCACATCAGCGATGCGTCAAATTTTAAACGCCGTGTTGTCCATTATCCCCTTGGCCCCTACTTATAGTACATTTACATAATTTTAACAATGACTAAAGCTAAGGCAAGACTTTACCATTGTCATTACTGGCTATAAATGATGAAACATCAAGTTTTCAGCGCAAAGTGCAAATTTATTTCAACAATACTTTAGTAATGCACAACAGTGGTTAAAAGTGCAAGTGCAGTCGAACTTGAACCATGCTTTCAAAAGAGTGGAACAGAAAGAACTTGCAAGAAAAGTAAAGTGAAAGTTCACTTTTTCTGTTTCTTCGCAGTGAAGCCAAAGGCATCTAGTTTTTTGCCATTGCTTCCATAGACTTTTTTATGGCAAACTACACAAAAGCACACACCTGCCATTTTCATCTTTTTGCACCATGAACTAAATGGCTTGCCATTATTGCCCATTTCATTTAGCCAAGCCCATCTCCACTTATTCTTTACCGCCTATATCCGGTGGTCTTATACGCAGTACTCGAGTTGGGGGGGGGGGATGTAGGGGGAGGCATCCCCCTTCTGAAATAAAAATCTCAAATCATTCCCCTTATAAAATGGCCATCCCCCCATCACATCCCTTGTGCCATTTTACTGATTAATGTGGAAATTAGCCTACTATTATTTTAACAAATATTACTACCATTTCAACATTAGAGGCTTTGCGCAGTGATAGCCTACATGTAGCCGGATAAAAAAGACGCATATTTATTTATTCGGTTGCACCTCTCATTCACACCTATACGGAGGTTTCAGTCACTGAAAACAGCTACTTTTGCAAACTCTGGGCAGAGTGGAGATTTCTGAAAACTCCATCTTCAGACACGCATGTAAATCAGGAAAACGAAGCAACAGTGGGCAAGAGGGCACGCACGAATATAATGAGTCATAGGTGTGAATCTTTCACCGAATGCCATTTGTCCCGGTTCTTCATGAAATCGCACGTGCACGCACAAATTCATTAGATTAACTTTCAAATAACTGTTCTTGTGCACTTGCGACACCGGAGCCACTTTCCTGAATTTTGAGCTTCGGAGTATTGGCTTCTTTATCTATTTAATCAATGAACTTATTTGTCACATACACAGGGGCGCCGCTAGAAATCTTGGGCCCTATGAAAGATTACAATTTAGGGCCCCCCCGGTAAAATTTTCAAGCTCAAGCAACTGAATTTGAAGTCTGTTTTTGGCTGGCACTTCTACTTTACTATTCATGTGATCAGCTACCTAGCAAGTTTAGGTGATGCAATTATTTGGTATATGAACATTTTAAATGCAGAACTGTCAGAATGAGACTGAATAGACTGTTGCCTTAAAATGAAAATTCCATGATATATATGGAAGATATATTTTTTTCTTTTATGAGCAACTATTATAGAGATCTTGCAGTCACGTGACCGGAAAGTACACAACCGCCATCTTGTCGGTCAAAAACACCACTGAATACTGCTGCACTCGTGTACAGAATGGATCAATTTCAACCGACGGACTACACGGCTCATTTTTCTAATGAACAGATAACTAGATATATGTCTAAAATAAACGATCTACAGATTTGTGACCCTTATGGCTTACCGGACAGAGTTTTCATGACCGGATTTTGAACTGTCAGCGGAATACCCGGACGTGTATAATTACCTCATTCACTTTCCCTCGCTGTTCAGTGGTGAAGCACTGCGTGCTTATAAATCTCTGGACAGTTATCTTTACAGAAATTCAGGATTTGTCAGCGACTCAGATGTGGCATCTTGTAAACAAGAATCCTCATTGGATGGGTAAGTCACTTAAGTATTGAGTATAGCACTGACCAGCCGATTATAGAATAGAATAAGGTAATTCCAAATCATCCGTCTTGTTTACATGGATCTGGCGTTGGAGAGGTAGAGGCTTGGCAGTGGAGATTTGAGTGGCTGTTTTCTGAGCATAGTCAACAGGCCGGCTCTGCCTGCAGCCTCGCTTTTGCTTCCGCTCCCGGCACCGCCTCCTTCGCTTTGCTTCCGATAACAATCCACGGAGACCCCGCTGGTCTCGCTATCTTGTCCGGAATGTTTTTTTTTTTCTCGTCCGGAATGTTGTGCATGCGATGGAAATCGCTACAAACCGTCATTTTCTGCTGGAAACCAATGTCCAGTAAGTCCATACGGTTGTAGTGGATATTGAAGTCCAGTACAGATGAACAACACGCAAAAATGCACACAAAAAACATAAAAAACGTGCACAGGTAGGGAGAGCTTGTAGCCGCAGCCATTGTAGTAGAATTGTATATAGTAGGGTTTTCCAGAAGAAAAGGTAGAAGTAAAAGCAGAAGTAGAACCAGAAGTAGAAGTAGAAGGCGAAATATGGCGTTTGACCGACAAGATGGCGTCTGTCACAATCTGGATCGGCTGTGACATCACGTGCAAGTGCTCCATTAGGCCACTCAGTAGCCTATGGAGTTCATTCAATCCAAATGTTTGTATTGAGAGAAATTGCATGCATCACTCTATCAGTATGGATTTATAACATTCTGTATGCACATTATGGATACTCCAGAGCCCTCCAGCAAACATCATCAATAATCAGGATTACAAAATGTATTCCTTTGTTTCCTCCATTTATTGACTTATTGTATGTGATCAAATGTATGCCTTGATGAATAACTACACTAGTTTTTTGATACAATTACATAGTGCACAGCAAGAAATCCACTAAGTGTTTTTGGTTTCTTTTAGGCATCACACATTTATTAGAAAACACAGCAAATGTTCAAATATTCAAGTTAAATACTTAGCAACAGTATCAATAAATCCACACATGAACAATAGCAATGATATCTATGATCACAGCTAATGTGCAAAATATTAAAGTTAAATACTTAACAATATTAACAAATCCACACATGAACAATGGCAAAACATCTAGACTTAATTATACAATAAAGATACCTATGAAAAAAAGTGATTTTTTTTCACACACAGTGTGATATCCGGACTTCATAATTTATCACACCTGCTCCTGCTTAGCAACTTCTAGAATGTACACCTCTGTTGCGCACATAGAAAAACTGACAGCTGCTCTAAGCTGCGCTAATAGCTCTGCGCATGCACGGAGCTACACATTTCACGTGTCCCGCTCCCAGAATCAGACTGTACCATTAGTAAAAAGGGTGGAGGGGTGAAATGACAATATCATAAATAATTTAAGAAAAATGTTATAGCAAATCATAACCATGTATAATTTGCATATTTTAACAGATGAAATTAAATATTTTATTTCAAAAACTTACACAAGGCAATACTATTAAAATAATATTAATATCCCTCACAGGCCCCCCTGTCAGTGCCAGGCCCTTAGAATCGTCCTAACTTTCCCCCCCTAGCGGCGCCCCTGCACATACATTAAATTACTAATGTAAAACATTAGTAGCCTATTTAAGCAATCGCTGTTTTCTCCACTGTTTTCCGACCTTTTGTGCTTAGTGAATGAGACACTTCATTACACTCCACTGACCGACTTCCAATTCCGGACTTTTTTGAAAATGTAAAATATAGGCCTACGAGATGTTTTTTTGGGACTTAATTCGCGTTGGTCCTTCACTATTAATTTTTGAGACTGACGAGGCACTAAATACTGTGGAATTATTTTCTCCTTACTATGAAGTTTGTCATCTTAAACAAGTGTCAGGAAATCTTGCAGCCCGACTCTACAGCCTCCAATGTTTAAGCGAACTGCTGAAACCATAATGTTTAAAGATTAAATCGTAGGCTAATCAAACCAAAGAAAAACACAGCCTTTCCAGAACGTTGTCTGCCGAAGCCTGTTTAACCTACAAAAGGCTTAATAGCAAAGGTCTTGCTGTGGCTTCAACTTTTCACCTGATCACCTTTCAGTAGGCAAATATCATTATTACTACTACTACAAAAGGCCTAGTATTAGTAGTAGACAAGTAGTTGCCTAGTAGTAGGACAGCCAAATAGTTTCATCAGTGGCCTATGCCGAGCCTCCCTGGGACTAGACAGTAGCGGAGACTGTATTTATTTATTTATTTATGCCTATCCATGCTGCACTAGACAGTGTTTATGTAGAGAGCATGCGCACTTCAATCAATCAATCTATCTTTTATTTCAATTATATATAAACATATTCAAACTCGCTGTATGAGCGCATTAAAATCTTATGGCTTTTTAACTCATGGTGAAACTCCTCTGGGTTGAATTAACTAACTGAAATCAGCTGTTCTCAGCGTTTGATAAACCTGCTTTGTGAAACGGACAATCACTGCTCCTCCCTGTGGAAAAACGAGGGATAGCAGCTGGTTTTCACACAAGCTGCTTAGGGGCGTCACCAGTCAGGACTGCATTGACTATGTCATTGTGGGGGATAAATTATCTGCACGGACCAATCGGCAGACAGTCACGAACCAGTCAGGGGATGGCCAAGGGCCTGCTGAGGGCCAGTCACGGAAATGTGGAACAAATTCAATGGCTGCCACTGTATATATGTAGTCTTCACTGGAAAAATATGTAACGTTCACTGTTTGAACTTTGAGGTAACCCTAATCTAGTTAGATAGTGATTATCTGCCCAAGTGCCTATGGTGATTGTATGCTCAAATGCCTCTAGCTCCAACTGTCTCACGGGAACTCACAAGTTTACACAGTCTTCACAGGACACTATGAACTGTACAGAACAAGTCTACCTCAAGGACTATGGACACGGCGATGATACGTTACGGTGCTCTTAGTGCTACGACTCCGTCATACCCCTGAGACCAAAAGGGGGAATGTAGGTATCATGCCGCCATCTTGTGTCTAAGAACTACAACTCCCAGCCAACTTCCACGTTGACTATGTCACGCCTGGGCGGGATCACGGACATCACATTCCTCAGGAATTCAACAAAAGACTTGGAAATCCGCCATCTCGTGCTCTTTCGTGTCGGACTCTAAACGAGACTGACCTAAAAAGAGAACTCACCATCAGACGTCTAAACCGCGGGTTTTCTTCTTAATCTACTCCTGATCAAAGTAGATATCGGAAACACGCGATCATCAACTCAAGCGAGTTATTAGTGAAAGCAATTTTATTTTTGCTTAGAAAAGTGGCTGGCCCCCCTTTTCTCTTCTTAAATCCGCGCGTGCGGCACTGCTGAAAAGACTTTCATCATCATCCATGAAGATCTTCAAAGCAACCTCTCTCTCTTCCTCACCGAAGCGCAAACTTCCTCTCCAAGATCTACTTCTCCAGTAAGACGGTGCTTCCTACAAAGGCGAGACTCTTTGCAGTAAGAACAGGCACTGGGCAAACAGAAGTTTAAGTCTTAGGAATTAGTTATTCACTTAATGTGAAGTTATATGAAGTTAAATGAAGTGTATACACTGAATTTTGGTTCTCTATCATTTGTTTATTGATTTAAAATTGGTTAATCCATAAGTTTTGCATGTACTCTCTCTCCTTTTAACATTTTAATTTCGTTACTCACCCATATTTTGACCTCATTAAGATTTCAGTAAATTAAATAATATTAAATCTAGGGGGTTTAGTTGTTTGAAAAGTCTTTGTCTCCAAGGAGGGCTTTCAACACATGTTCACAGGCCCAAACAGGCCCTGACCGCATGCTTAAGCTAGCAAGGCAGAGCTAACTTTTTGTTCGAGAAAGGAAACACGTGGCAAACCCCTCCTCCTTCCCCTTTGTTCCAAGAGGTCCTGTATCTCATCTTTGAATTAAAAATCATAAGTCTTGATTTCAATTCAACCTTTATAGCAATTCTCCTGTCTACATTTAAAGCCATATAGACTACAGATGACTGTTTGAATGTATTTTCATCATTTATTTCTGGTTTTTGACACACATAGTTTATTAGGCCAAAGCACATGTTAGCTAGCCTTTTGTCTAGTGTAGCCACATAGCTAATCACTCGGCTACACACACACACACACACACACACACACACACACACACACACACACACACACACACATACCAAGATTGCAGATAACACACCCTAGCTCGTCCTGGCACGGACACATTCCAACTTCAAGAGAGAGATAAGGTCTCTCTCTCTCTTTCTCTCTCTTACACACACACACACACACACACACACACACACACACACACACACTCATATACACACACACCACACACACGCGCACACACTCTGTTTACAGAAGATCTCAATTCTGCTGCTATTAAATTGTTCAATTTTTCCTTTTTTTATTAAAAGTTTTATTATCTTTGTTATAATAAACTCCATTATTATTGAAATGGTGTGTGGTGTCTATCTGCTGTTCTCATACTTTTGAAGTGGCCCATCGCAAAGAATTCAAAGATGTAGACAATTTTATATAACATGGTAAGTGATCAATAATAATTTGGAAAGATACCATTTTAGCTGTCTGGTAATTTATTGTTAAGTACCAGGATCAATGGTATGATTCACTAAATGATTCATTGAACGATTCACTAAATGATTCACTGATTTGATTCACTGACTCGATTCATTGAATGATTCACTTCACACGATTCAAATGAGACTGATTCTATGGTATGATTCAATTCAAATGAGTTAAATTAAACGATTCAATAGGATTGATTCATTTTAATTATTAACCTTAAAATTTTAATGAGACTGATTTCATGTAAGTATTAAAGATTGATCACTTATCCAATCTTGAATACACAAAATCATTAATTACACCTACAAACGTAAAAATGGTAACATTGTTAGGTTAATTATTTCAGATTCGGTTAGTTTGCAAGCTGAGCTGGACTAGCACTCCATTGGCCGTGACCGACTCGAGTGTGGCGGCGCGTGCGGCTCTGCCCACTGCCATGATGGACACGGTTATGGCCAGCAAGTTACAAAAAGAAAAAAAATGCAAGGGTCACCTAATGTTAGTTGCTGTCCTGTCCTCCTTGACAGGAAGTAGCAGCACTCTATTAATTTGCTAGCTATTAGGGTAGAAGAAAGTAAATAAGCTAACTTACAGTATTGAAATGTGGAGTATTCAGTATTACAATATCAGTACACTGTGTGCACAATTATTAGGCAAGTGAGTACTCTGACCCTACCATTATTTCTATGCATGTTTTCCAACCGCAAGCTAGATACACTTGAATGCTAATTGGATTTAAGCATTCTCAGGTGGTATTTATTTGTGTAATGAGGGAGGGTGTGACCTAAAGTCATTAATACCCTATATTAAGGTGTGCATAATTATTAGGCAGCTTCTTTATCTCAGGCAAAATGGGCCAAAAAAGAGATTTAACAGACACTGAAAAGACAAAAATTGTAAAATGCCTATCAGAGGGATGCAGCACTCTTGAAATAGCTAAGTTATAGAAATGTGAGCACAAAACAATCAAACGTTTTGTTGCAAATAGTCAACAGGGTCGCAAAAAATGTGTGGAGAAGAAAAGACACAAATTAACTGCAAAAGACTTGAGAAGGATTAAACATGAAGCTACCAGGAACCCATTATCCTCCAGTGCCACAATATTCTAGAACTGCAACCGACCTGGAGTGTCCAGAAGGACAAGGTGTTCGGTGCTCAGAGACATGGCCAAGGTAAGGAAGGCTGAAACACGACCACCACTAAACAAGACTCACAAGTTGAATGTCAAGATTGGGCCAAGAAATATCTGAAGACAGATTTTCCAAAGGTTTTATGGACGGATGAAATGAGAGTGACTCTGGATAGACCAGATGGATGGGCCCATAGCTGGATAACTAATGGACACAGGGCACTTTGACTCAGACACCAGCAAGGTGGTGGAGGGGTAATGGCATGGGCTGCTATTATTAAGGATGAGCTAGTTTGACCATTTCAGGTTGAAGATGGACTTAACATCAACTCCCAAACCTACTGCCAGTTTCTAAAAGATACATTCTTCAAGCAGTGGTATGGGAAGAAGTCTGCATCATTCAAGAAGGCCATGATTGTTATGCAGAACAATGCAGCATCACATGCACCCAAGTACTCCACTGCTTGGCGAGCCCACAAAGGCCTTAAAGATGACAAAGTAATGACATGGCCCCCTTCCTCACCTGACTTAAACCCTATTGAGTACTTGTGGCCCCTTCTTAAGCATGAGATTTACAGCGAGGGAAGACAATACACCACTCTGAATAGCATTTGGGAGGCCGTGGTTGCTCCTGCACAAAAAGTTGATTGTCAACAAATCAAAAAACTAACAGACTGGATGGAAGGCTCATGGCAGTTATTGAAAAGAAGGGTGGCTATATTGGTCACTGAATATTTTTGAAATGCTAGAAGTGTTTATTTGTTAATTCTGAGCTGTTTATTTGTTACACTGAAAATTAAAATAAACAAGTGAGATGGGAAACTTTAAGCTTTTCATTTAGTTGCATAATAATTCTGCACACTAAATGTTGCCTAATAATTCTGCACACTTGTATATTCCCCTGAGAAGGCCTAAACTCCCCTTTCCTTTGTTAATCATTCTGGTTTTAGGTTTATTAACAATTTGGATTGCCTGAGAGCACTGTATTTGTTCAATGATAAAATTAATCATCAGGAATACAACTTGCCTAATAATTGTGCACACAGTGTATTGAAGCCCCTTTAACAGCTATTTATATATGCAACCGTTTTTCTTAACTTTTAATTTTTATTCAGTATTTATTGTAAAGTTTAGGGTACTTGTTGTACCATGCTTGCTGTGTCTGGACATGGGTGTTTTGTTGAAGTACAACATATTTGGAGTGATTTAGATGGAAAAACAGCATTTAAGCATTAATCTATGAATGCTATGTCAGCAATGAATAATGAAAGCTATGCCCAAGATGAACAATTTAAAAATCTCTCTCTTATCTCTCTTCAGGATCATTACTTAAATTTATGACCACAAAACAGACAGCTGTGCCCCTACCAAATGCTGAAGATGAAAACCGTAAGTCCAGTATTCCACCCTAATTGATAACATATGCCATGCCCTATAAAGATTCATTATGACAATATACACCATTTATTTTTTTTGTCATATCAGTTCCAGCAACATCCTCCTCCTGTGGGACAGTGGCCACTCCACTTGAGCATGAGCAAGAAGAGGCACCAACAACAGAAGCACATCGAGTGCCCATTCAAAGTTGTAGCCCTCTTTTCCCTCAGAGGGGTGTAATAAGTGTAACCTGGGTCCGGGGGTTAGGTTCTCACCTGTCAAGCCTTTTAAGTAAACTATGAGACTTAACCACTCACACGATACACTTGACGCGACAACATAAACTTGCTATGCTAACCAATGAAAGGACACAGAGGCAGTAATTAAAAAAAAGAGAGTATAATAAAGTGTATTATATCAAGACACAGTGCAACAATACCCCTTGCCTGGATACTCTACAAGACCTGAGCCAAAAACTCTTATTAACAGTGAGAATATCAGTACAAGTGGGTGAAAAATGTGTTAAGAGGTGTCCTTACTAAAGGTGGTAAAACAAGAACCCTGTGGCAATATAGTAAAGTAGCCTATTTAAATATATAAAAAGGCACAAAGATGCTGACACGATAATAAAAAGCTGAACAGTATATAATAAAGTTATCCGACTATTAGGCCTAGATGCTTTAAATGTATACCGAATGATTAAATATGATGAAAGACTATAATACAAAGGGATTGAACAGCTATGTTCAATCTGTGTAGAAAAGACTCCCATGTGAAAATTCAGAGAGTGTAAACAAATATTTTCAAGCATCACAAACAATACACTCAGTACCATTAAACAAAACGCTTAGAATACTGCGGTGACGTCACCCAAACTACACATAAACGTGATCATGGAAAAACCGGCATAACACAAGGAAAAGAAAAAAAAAAAACGTTGCAGGCCTGTTTAAAACTCCTCGCAAAATCGGTGAGGATCCTCACCAAAGCAGGTATCCTACTCACAGTTCGTGTGACAGTCACTCCAATGTCTCGCTCAGCAACCTTTCAACTCACACGGTCAGTCAGTCAGTCAGTCAGAGCGTGTGCCCCCTCGATGCTGCTCCCTCGATGGCTAACCTGAGGAACCTCGAGCCGCCTGGTAGCTCGAGGCGCTATCAGGCCGCATATGTCCCACGTCGGCTGTCTGAGGAACCCCGAGCGTCCCGGTAGCTCGAAGCGCTATCAGACAACTCCAACGCAAGGCGAATAAACAATACTAATACTATACGATAGTGTAATTACCACACAAGATGGACGGCTAGCAACTGGTTAAAAGTAGCTCGGTCCGATTCTCTCTCTCTCTTGTGCAGATCCCATTCTCTTCACGTGCATCCTACCCCAGTCTGCCCCCTTAGTGCTCTCACACAAACCGTGCAAATAAAACAAAGTAACAATACTTAATGGTCAGTGGAGAATAACTAGCAGTGTGTAAAACAGCTAATGAAGGGACTATAGCTATACCATGTAGGTCTGCAGCTAACATAAAGTAGTACCCAGTGTAAGCATCAGGAGTTATAAAATAACCCTGGGCTACATCCCCCCCTTTCTAAAATGTCTGGATGTCCTCATCAGACTATTGACAGAACACCATAGTTCCTATCCCATGTCCCATGACATAGTCAGTACTAAAACACTTTATATAAGACATACCAAACACCCCCTCAGCTTCACAGTGATATACAACCCCGATTCCAAAAAAGTTGGGACAAAGTACAAATTGTAAATAAAAACAGAATGCAATAATTTACAAATTTCAAAAACTGATATTGTATTCACAATAGAACATAGGCAACATATCAAATGTCGAAAGTGAGACATTTTGAAATTTCATGCCAAATATTGGCTCATTTGAAATTTCATGACAGCAACACATCTCAAAAAAGTTGGGACAGGGGCAATAAGAGGCTGGAAATGTTAAAGGTACAAAAAAGGAACAGCTGGAGGACCAAATTGCAACTCATTAGGTCAATTGGCAATAGGTCATTAACATGACTGGGTATAAAAAGAGCATCTTGGAGTGGCAGCGGCTCTCAGAAGTAAAGATGGGAAGATGATCACCAATCCCCCTAATTCTGCGCCGACAAATAGTGGAGCAATATCAGAAAGGAGTTCGATGGTGTAAAATTGCAAAGAGTTTGAACATATCATCATCTACAGTGCATAATATCATCAAAAGATTCAGAGAATCTGGAAGAATCTCTGTGCGTAAGGGTCAAGGCCGGAAAACCATACTGGGTGCCCGTGATCTTTGGGCCCTTAGACGGCACTGCATCACATACAGGCATGCTTCTATATTGGAAATCACAAAATGGGCTCAGGAATATTTCCAGAGAACATTATCTCTGAACACAATTCACCGTGCCATCCGCCGTTGCCAGCTAAAACTCTATAGTTCAAAGAAGAAGCCGTATCTAAACATGATCCAGAAGTCAGACGTCTTCTCTGGGCCAAGGCTCATTTCAAATGGACTGTGGCAAAGTGGAAAACTGTTCTGTGGTCAGACGAATTAAAATTTGAAGTTCTTTATGGAAATCAGGGACGCCGTATCATTCTGACTAAAGAGGAGAAGGACAACCCAAGTCGTTATCAGCGCTCAGTTCAGAAGCCTGCATCTCTGATGGTATGGGATTGCATTATTGTGTGTGGCATGGGCAGTTTACACATCTGGAAAGACACCATGAATGCTGAAAGGTATATCCAGGTTCTAGAGCAACATATGCTCCCATCCAGACAGCGTCTCTTTCAGGGAAGACCTTGCATTTTTCAACATGACAATGCCAAACCACATACTGCATCAATTACAGCATCATGGCTGCGTAGAAGAAGGGTCCGGGTACTGAACTGGCCAGCCTGCAGTCCAGATCTTTCACCCATAGAAAACATTTGGCGCATCATAAAATGGAAGATACGACAAAAAAGACCTAAGACAGTTGAGCAACTAGAATCCTACATTAGACAACATTCCTATCCCTAAACTTGAGCAACTTGTCTCCTCAGTCCCCAGACGTTTACAGACTGTTGTAAAGAGAAAAGGGGATGTCTCACAGTGGTAAACATGGCCTTGTCCCAACTTTTTTGAGATGTGTTGTTGTCATGAAATTTAAAATCACCTAATTTTTCTCTTTAAATGATACATTTTCTCAGTTTAAACATTTGATATGTCATCTATGTTCTATTCTGAATAAAATATGGAATTTTGAAACTTCCACATCATTGCATTCCATTTTTATTTACAATTTGTACTTTGTCCCAACTTTTTTGGAATCGGGGTTGTACAGATTCTCAACCCTCTGTGAATAATCTCTATAGGCTGATCTGCAGGGTTACCCAAATCTTTATAACTTAACCTCACAACAGGCTTGACAGCACGTCTTGCCCTCTCTATGGGCCTTGACGGTAAACTCTGACCTGAACCTTCCCCCAAAGGCAAGTCCTCTGTCTCACTGTGCAAACTAGCTTGTGAGCTCTCGACCAAGGGCACCACCCCATCCCTCACCTCTTCGGCTTCAGATGCATCTTCAGATCCAAGGTCATCACTGTCACCATGGCCTGGGACATCTTCACCCCCTGAACTGTCTGACGGCTTAACTTCCTTGCTGACCTCTGCAGATGTCTGGTCGCCGTGGGGATGAGGTCTTGTAAGAACATTCTTGTTTTGATCCAGTGTTTGTAGTCTGTCTCTTAGCAAACTCCTGTGTCTACTAGGAAACATCTCTTCCTCAGATGAATCACTGCTGGTCCTGTCTGGAACTCTATCCTCTGCACATCTCCGTGTGGGCGGGTGTGTCCGTGGTGCTCGCACATGAGTGGGCCTGGTCTGTCTTTCAGGCTCCTCAGGCAGACGAATCAGGCACCCAATAGGAAGCAGTTGATCCCTGTGGAGAACTTTAACTGTCTTTTTCCCGCTCTCAGGCTGAAGACGGTACACTGGTAGGTTGGGCAACTTCTGTAGGATGACATAGGGCCGGGAATCCCATTTATCCCTCAGTTTTCCTTTGCCAATGTCTCCGAATGCACGGATGAGCACACGGTCCCCCTCGACCAGCTCATGTGGGTGGACGTGGGCATCATACCATTGCTTGTTCCTCAGATGCACTCCATCTGCACTCTCGATGGCCAGTTGGTAAGCTCGTTTCAAGTTGTTCCGTAATCTCTCCACATACTGCTGGTGACACACTTCCTCTTCGGCTTCCAAGGGGGTCTCAAAGCACAGATCAACTGGAAGGCGTGCCTCACGTCCAAACATGAGAAAATAGGGTGAGAACCCAGTGGCATCATTACGAGTGCAGTTATAGGCATGAACTAATGCTGCTACTTGTTGACTCCACTGCTGCTTCTGACAGGGCTGCAGGGTGCCCAGCATAGACAGGAGGGTCCGGTTAAAGTGCTCCGGTTGGGGGTCACCTTGGGGGTGGTATGGCATTGTCCATGACTTCTTCACCCCAAGAACCTGGAAGAGCTCCTTTATAAGCTTGCTTTCAAAGTCCCGCCCCGGTCTGAATGGATTCTGGCTGGCAGCCCATAGTGGATGAAAAACTTCTCCATCAGGACTTTGGCCACGGTCACAGCCCACTGGTCCTTGGTGGGGTATGCCTGAGCATACCTGGTGTAGTGGTCTGTCACCACCAAAACATTTGAAATGCCCCGGGAGTCTGGCTCTAGTGACAGAAAATCAATGCACACCAGGTCTAAAGGGCCACTGCTGGAGATCTGGTGCAAAGGAGATGTTCGGTGTGGAAGTGTCTTCTGGACCACACAACGACCACAGTTCTTTATGTATGCCATGATGTCAGCCTGCATCTTTGGCCAGTAAAACCGGTCTCGAGCCAGTGCCAGGGTGCGCTCAGTGCCAAGGTGACCAGACTCATCATGCAAAGACTGCAAGACTTTCACTCTGTACTTTAATGGTAGAATCAACTGGAAACAGTCTTTACTCTCAGGCTTGATAATCTTTCTGTATAGCAGCCCATTCACAATTTTGAGTTTTTTCCCTTCTCTCCGCAACAGGGCAACGTCAGGGTCAGCATCCGCTGAACTAGCAGGCCATGGTCCATGTAAAATGGCATGCCTGACCTTACTGATGACTGGATCCTGCTCCTGTGCAACTCGCAACTCTTCAGCACTGACTTGCTGTAGAGGGCCTGTATAAACACGTGTGGGGTAGGCATAAGTTTCAGGAATCGCCTGGGGGGAGGCTTCTAAACTCTCAATGCTACTGGACATTGGAGTGGACTCTCTGAAACTGACACGCTAGCATACTGCTTTCACTCCCTGCGGCGACAACCAGCCCTCATCATTGGACACATTTCGTGAGAGCAGGTCCGCATCCACATTCTCTCTTCCAGGTCTGTACTGGAGCCCAAACTCGTAGGTGGACAATACGGCTAACCATCGGTGGCCGGTGGCGTTCAACCTGGCAGTGGACAAGACGTAGGTGAGGGGGTTGTTATCAGTCCTCACAGTGAACTTTGCTCCATATAAGTAACCATGGAACTTATCCACAATGGCCCACTTCAGGGCCAGGAACTCAAGCTGATGGACAGGATAGTTGCGCTCAGGGTTACTCAGTTTTCTGCTGGCATATGCTACGGGGCGCAACCCCTCTGGATACTGCTGGTTTAAGACTGCGCCCAACCCATCAAAGCTGGCGTCAACGTAGAGGATGTAGGGCTTGTTAGGGTCTGCAAAGGCTAAAACAGGAGCATGAGTGAGGCAGTGCTTGATCCTCTCAAAAGCCTCTGTGCATTCAGGAGTCCAGAGATCATTGAATGGCTCAGACTTTCTGTAAAGGGGATTGACATCCTTTTTGGGTGTTTTCCCTTTCTGTGTGGCAGGGTAGCCTCATGGCAGATCAGTCAGGGGGTGTACAATGGCGGAGTAGTTGGCAATGAATCGCCTGTAGTAACCATAAAACCCCAAGAACAACTGCAGGATCTTAAGGTCAGTCAGGGGCGGCCACTGTGCCATGGCCTTGATCTTCTCTGGATCAATGGCAACACCTGCAGCAGAAACTATGTGCCCCACGTATTTTGCTTGGCTCTGGCAGAACTGGCACTTATCAATGGAGAGTTTTAGACCAACCTCTTCTAGTCTGTCCAGCACTCTCAGCAACTGGTCTTCGTGCTCTTCTAACATTTGGCCAAAGACAATCAGGTCATCTAAATATACTAGGCACTGCAACAGGTTCATGTCTCCCACCACACACTCCATCAATCTCTGAAAAGTGGCTGGTGCTCCAGAGATTCCTTGGGGCATGCGGTCAAACTCGTAAAAACCGAGCAGGCATATGAACGCTGTCTTCTCTCTGTCTTTATCGGCCATTGCTATCTGGTAGTAGCCACTCCTAAGATCCAGGACGGAGGACCATTGGCTGCCAGACAGGCAGTCAAGAGCTTCATCTACCCTCGGGACGGTGTACTGGTCTGGAATGATCCGCGCATTCAGTGTACAATAGTCGACACACATTCTGACTTTTCCATTTTTTTTCTGGCCACAACAATGGCAGAAGCATATGGACTCCGAGACTCTTTAATGATACCGGCGGCCAGCAGCTCCTGCAGATGCCGCGGAGGTCATCTAGGTCAGCTGGGGCTATTCGCCGAGACCTCTCTCTAAAGAGACGGGAATCAGTCACCCTGATCTCGTGTTCGACTCCTCGAGCCAGGCCCACATCCCACTCATCCACTGAAAACACAGCCGTCCTCTTGGCAAGCTGCTGCACAAGTCAGTCCTTCCAAGCAGCAGGTATAGGTGAATCACCAAAACTGAAGAGGTTGGGATTGAGCTGTCCTCGGTCACTCCTGTCTGGCTTGACTTCCGTAACAACATCGGCTTTGTAGATGTGGACAATGACAGAGCCCTTGGCAATGGCACGTTCTTTAAGTGTCTCATTCTTGATCCACAGCAACACAGCTCCTTGCTGTATGTCGGAGGGGAGAAGCACACATGGGGGTGACATAACACCAGCGGGCAGCATGTTGAGTGCATCGATAACTAGAACACTGGGTTTCTCTGTGTTGACTGCGGCTCTGCAGACTGCGCAGCGAGACTCACCAGCAGGAATGGTGAGTGACCCTGGTCCTGCCCACTTCACATGTCCCGCACACTCATCCCATGGTTGACTCTGGGAGGAGGGCACTGTTCTATACGCTGGCAGGGTGTTCACTCTCCAGACTTGCACGGTGTGACTGGATTCAGGGTTGCTTCCCTCTGTGTTCGGTCCATGCTGGAATGATCTTGCGTTGGTGCCGATGATCACAGGCACTTGGTCAGGGCCTGGCGGGTTGGGACACACAAGCACCAGAATGGACTTTGGCTGTCAGTTTGCACCATCTTCAAGGTACTCTATAGTGACTGCAATGTAGCCTCGGTAAGGGTAACTCGACTCTCCTAACCCCCAAATGGCAAGACTGGAGATGGGGTGGAGAGGAACATGGCTCAGGTACTTCTGATACCACTGGTCAAAGATGATTGTCACCATGGAGCCACTGTCCATCAACGCAGTACAGCTCCTACCTTCTATTATCACATGGCTCACAGAGGGGCTTCCCACTAGACCATCAGGGAGGCTGGGAAACCTAGGGGCGCTCACTGTGCCAGTCTTGGCATGGCAGGATCGCTGTGCGGGTTCTGTTCTGGCCTTTTTTAAAGAGCTGATCAGCTAGGAGATGACCTTGCTAGGATCTTCCATGCCAGTGCACTGCTTTGAGACATGCCCATCTTCTCCACACCGGTAACAGAAAACGGCATCACTGTTCAGACTGGAGTGAGCAGACCAGTTCTGTGTGTTCTGTCTGTACGAGTCAGAAGGCGTGGCAGCTCCCCCCTTCCATGGTCTTCCCCTGTCTGTTCGGGCAGTGTGGTCTTTCAGAGTAACAACCATGGCCTGGAGCTGGTGCTGTAGCTCATTCACCTGCTGCTGAAGGTCAGGGGTTGCATTCCTCTTTTCAGCTCTCGCCCCTCTGGACTGCATAGACTCCTCCTCTATGGTGTCTGCCCATGTACTTGACTTCTGAGCAGAAAGCCTGGAGAGCTGGGCCTTTAAGTAGTCAATCTCTGACCATAGATGGGCTGCTTCAGAGGTGGAGGAGGTTGTATTCTCTGTTGCGTTAAGCTGGCGCACAGAAGCTTTACGTGCACAGGGAGATGCATCGCAAAAGCTGGTGGTCTTCCTCTTCACGAATCTCGTTTAGCAGCTCCAGGAAAGTGGGGGGGTTGTATCTTCGCTCTCGAAGGTGCAACTGCACTAACATCAGCTCTGACTCAAAGGTACCACGCAGTAACTGTTCCACTCGGGCCTGGTCCCTCCATGACGGGTGAAGTCCTCCCTTCCGAACAACTTTTGTCAGCATCCGTTCCAGGCGTCTCAAGAAGTCAGACAGGCTCTCACCAGAATGCTGCTGCATGGATCGGAACATTATGTAAAGATCTTCTCTAGACTCCATGGAGCCAAAAGCCTTTTCCAGTGCAGTCAGGAAGTCATCAGGGGTGGCGTTAGGGTCGTTACTATGGACAGCCTGAGCTATATCAAAAGCTGGACCTTTCAAGCACTCGATGATCCTCTTCCGTTTCTCACAGCTAGGGAGCTCACTCTCATCAATCATCAGACGGGCCTGCTCTAACCAGGTGTCCAAACTCTCCTCTCCAGCAGGCGTGGGGAAAATCCCGGAAAACACACGAAGCCGTTTGAATGCATGGCCCTCATATGGTCTTGAGGTCTTCTCCATGAGGTTCTCTATGACCTTGAAGAACGTGTCCATTGGAATGGAGGCTGGCGCATCAGGAGGAGGAGGCTCACTCTGGGCATCACATCTTGAGGGACCTGGCGACAGCTTTGGGGTTGAGGGGTTGGTGCTCTTGGTCTTGAACACTACTGTAGTGTCATCATCTGGCCCGCTAAGTGCCCATGGATTATTGCCATCAGATGGCTTCACTTCACTAGGCAGGGCCTGTGTTCTGACCACCTCTCTGCACTCACAAAGCACTACCAGCTTCTGAGTCTGGGGGTCACACATACAACCACCCACACATACACACCCCAAAACCTTTATGTTCTGAAAAGTACTCTCTATTTCACCTATCTCACTGTCATCGGGAACATCACTGACCACTACAGCATGCCTCGGATTTACTCCCTCCCCTTTACACCAGCTACTAAGCAGCGACATCTTAACAATAAAAAAAAAAAATACCTCAATATAAGTCCAGTGTAAAATACACCTTAAATGCCTAAACACTAAATTCCACTCAAATCCCAGCGGTGCCTCCAATTTATGTAGCCCTCTTTTCCCTCAGAGGGGTGTAATAAGTGTAGCCTGGGTCCGGGGGTTAGGTTCTCACCTGTCAAGCCTTTTAAGTAAACTATGAGACTTAACCACCCACACGATACACTTGATGCAACAACATAAACTTGCTATGCTAACCAATGAAAGGACACAGAGGCAGTAATAAAAAAAAAAGAGAGAGTATAATAAAGTGTATTATATCAAGACACAGTGCAACAATACCCCTTGCCTGGATACTCTACAAGACCTGAGCCAAAAACTCTTATTAACAGTGAGAATATCAGTACAAGTGGGTGAAAAATGTATTGAGGTGTCCTTACTAAAGGTGGTAAAACAAGAACCCTATGGCAATATAGTAAAGTAGCCTATTTAAATATATAAAAAGGCACAAAGATGCTCACACGATAATAAAAAGCTGAACAGTATATAATAAAGTTATCCGACTATTAGGCCTAGATGCTTTAAATGTATACCAAATGATTAAATATGATGAAAGACTATAATACAAAGGGATTGAACAGCTATGTTCAATCCGTATAGAAAAGACTCCCTTGTGAAAATTCAGAGTGTGTAAACAAATATTTTCAAGTGTCACAAACAATACAACACTCAGTACCATTAAACAAAACGCTTAGAATACTGCGGTGACGTCACCCAAACTACACATAAACGTGATCACGGAAAAACCGGCATAACACAAGGAAAAGAAAAAAAACATTGCAGGCCTGTTTAAAACTCCTCGCAAAATCGGTGAGGATCCTCGCCAAAGCAGGTATCCTACTCACAGTTCGCGTGACAGTCACTCCAATGTCTCGCTCAGCAACCTTTCAACTCACACAGTCAGTCAGTCAGTCAGAGCGTGCGCCCCCTCGATGCTGCTCCCTCGATGGCTAACCTGAGGAACCTTGAGCCGCCTGGTAGCTCGAGGCACTATCAGGCCGCATATGTCCCACGTCGGCTGTCTGAGGAACCCCGAGCGTCCCGGTAGCTCAAAGCGCTATCAGACAACTCCAACGCAAGGCGAATAAACAATACTAATACTATACGATAGTGTAATTACCACACAAGATGGACGGCTAGCAACTGGTTAAAAGTAGCTCGGTCCGATTCTCTCTCTCTCTTGTGCAGATCCCATTCTCTTCACGCGCATCCTACCCCAGTCTGCCCCCTTAGTGCTCTCACACAAACCGTGCAAATAAAACAAAGTAACAATACTTAACGGTCAGTGGAGAATAACTAGCAGTGTGTAAAACAGCTAATGAAGGGACTATAGCTATACCGTGTAGGTCTGCAGCTAACATAAAGTAGTACCCAGTGTAAGCATCAGGAGTTATAACCCTGGGCTACAAAGTGATAATACTGATGACTGTAAGTTCAATAGATTCTACTTCAATTGATAACATGTGACATGCCCTGTAACAATTCTTTATGATATATTTACCCTGTTGTTGTTGTTGTTGTTGTTGTTGTTTTTTGTCATAGCAGTTCCAGCAACATCCACCTCCAGCAGGACAGCAACTCCTACCCCTCATCATGACGTGTCACCTGCTACTAAAACAGATTTGACCACATCAGAGGATCCTGCAGAATGGCCAAGTGTTCTAAGCCATACTGAACTGTGTGCATTCATCACAAAAGGGCCTATACAGATCAGAGATGTAGTTTTCCCCCAGAAATCGGAGAAAAATCCACGTAGATTCACAAAAGAAAACTACGAAATGATAATGAAAAATGGGAAGAAGATACAGCGAACATGGCTTCTTTATTCACTTAGCACAGACTCTGTCTTCTGTTTTGCCTGCAAACTTTTTGGTAAACAAGAAAATGCACTTACCAAAGGAGGTTTCAGAAATTGGAGGAATCTGGCTGAACATCTAAAGGAACATGAATATTCCAAAACACACATTACCTGCATGACAAGTTGGCATGAACTGCAAATGAGGCTCAAAACTTAAACAGCAATCGATCAGCTTAACAAGGATTTGATACACCTTGAGATGCAGCACTGGAGAGGTGTTATACTCAGAGTGGTTGCCATAATATTCCACCTTGTTGAAAGGAACCTTGCTTTGAGAGGCCATACAAATGTGCTATATGACCCACATAATGGCAATTTCTTGTCACAGGTGGAATTAATGGCACAATTCAATCCAGTCATGAATGAGCATTTGAGGAGGATTCAAAACAAGGAAACAAAGGTGCACTACCTCAGCAGTCAAATCCAAAATGAAATCATTGCACTAACTGGAGACAAAATAATTGATGAGATAGTCAAAAGGGTGAAAAAAGCTAAGTACTTTTCTGTCATAATGGACTGTACTCCTGATATTAGCCACACTGAGCAACTTTCTGTTATCTTGAGAGTGGTGAACAACCAGGCAGTTCCTGTATGAGGGCAGAGAAGAAACGCAGTCTACTCCAGATGAGTACTTTAACAGAGAGCTTTTTCTGCCCCAGTGGACACAGCCCTCACCAGTTTGAATGAAAGATTTTCAAAAATGGAGGATGTTTATGCCCTTTATGGTTTTATCTTCTCCAAAGAAAGCATGTCAAAGACCATTCAGAGTGGCAAACTTGAAGACAGCTGCAAGAAACTGGAAAAAACACAACATGACATTGATGCGGAGGATTTGGTGCTGGAGATCAGGGCTGCTGTCCATGCCTTTCCCGATCAAGCCTCTGCCTCCCCAAGTGATATGCTGGATCACATCTACAGGGAACAGTTTCTCGATCTGTACAGGAACCTCAGCATTGTCCTTCGCCTTCTTGTAACTCTTCCGGTCACTGTTGCCTCTGGAGAGAGAAGTTTCTCCTCCTTAAAACTCATCAAGACCTATCTCAGATCCACCATGTCACAGGAGAGACTTTCAGGGCTGGCTCTCATGTCTATAGAGCGCAGTGTACGAAGAGCTTTGGATCTGGAGGAAATAGTTTCTGCATTTGCTCTATCCAAGGCCCGTAAGCAGCATTTCTAGGGGCAGTGCTTACAGTACAAGGTGCTGAAGAGAATTGCATACTTATATTTTGTACAAAGTTTATATGGGTTTTTTCAAGTTATTTAAACCATTTTATTGTTCCATTGTTTATTGTTGTACTGTACATGATGCTTTCTACTGATGTGAAAACTTGTTAATTTCAGCACAATTTAGTCTGCACTGATGTGGGTTATTTACAGTATAATGTATATTTTATATTAAGTTTATATAGGCTATTTTGAAGTTATTTATTTTATTTATATTTTTATGATGCCAAATTATTTACAATGTACTGTAACAACCTTGTTGTTATTTAGTTATTTATTTTGTTTTTTATTGTTCTTTACCATTGTATTTTCACATTTGGAATTTAAAAAACTTTGGCTTCATACATTTTTCGTTGGTGTCAGATTATTTATAACATATTGGTGATGAACACTGGTCAGAATGGCCTTCTGGAAATTTTTGCTTGGGGCCACAACAGACTCTAGAATCGCCTCTGGATGTGTTGCTGTCATGAAATTTCAAATGAGCCAATATTTGGCATGAAATTTCAAAATGTCTCACTTTCGACATTTGATATGTTGTCTATGTTCTATTGTGAATACAATATCAGTTTTTGAGATTTGTAAATTATTGCATTTCATTTTTATTTACAATTTGTACTTTGTCCCAACTTTTTTGGAATTGGGGTTGTAAAAAACTAAGCGAAAGACTGCGAATTTGGAGAGTTAATAGAGTCATTAATAAGAGACAGAGTTATATGTGGAATCACAAATGATCAGATCCGAGGCAGATTGCTAAGAGAGCCGGAGCTGACACTACAGCGAGCAGTAGACATTTGCTGTGCTAGCAAGGTGAGCCAAAGCCAGCTAAAAAAGCTACATGAAGAAACTGAAGTGCCGGTTCAGAAATTACTCAAGCAAAAAACACATGGAAAAAAGGAGAGACCACAAACACAATCAAAGAAAGAAAAACCACAAGTAGACTGTAGAAAATGTGGGTATAAACATGAGCCAAGGAAGTGCCCTGCATATGGCCAAACCTGTAACTCGTGTCACCGAAATAATCACTATGCAAAAATGTGCACGAGCCACGGACAGACAGAAATCCAACGGAAAATACAAGGTATTGGATGTGACACAGCAAGTGACGATGACATGTTCGTAGGGACAATTGAGCTGAAACAAACAGAAATAAGCCATGTGAACAAGCTAGATAAAGTGGATGTGCAAACAAACAAAGATGACTGGACTGTAATGCTGAATATAAACAACCAGACACTCACTGTACAGATAGATACAGGTGCTGACTGTAATGTCATATCCAAGAGAGAATTGGATGCACTGAACCTGAGTAAAAAGAAACTGGACAAATTTTGCTCTTAGTTAGTGGGGTTTTTTGGGCAAAAAGAAAAGCCACTAGGGCAGAAGACCATTAAATGCCAATATAAGGACAAAGAGCTTAATGTGGACTTTCAAGTAATAAAGCATGATGCTAGAGCAGTACTTGGAAAAGAGTCTAGTGTTGCGCTTGGAGTGGTGAAGAGGATATATGGAGTGGGAGAAAAAACACAGACAGACATATTGAGTGAATATGAGGATTTATTCACAGGACTGGGCTGTGTTCCAGGAGTTCACCATATTCAGGTAAACCCAGATGTTACACCAGTGATTCATCCTCCCAGAAAGGTCCCAGTGGCCCCGAAAAAAAGACATTGAAAAGGAACTAAAAAAAGATGGAAAATCTTGATGTCATAGAAAAACAAATGGAGCCCACAGAATGGGTCAGCAGCATGGTGACAGTTGTGAAACCAAACAAGATAAGGATATGCCTGCATCCACAGGACTTAAACAAAGCAATAAAAAGAGAACACTATCCTCTGAAAACAGTGGAGGACGTTGTTGCTGAGATGCCGAAAGCAAAAGTCTTCTCAGTTGTGGATGCAAACCAAGGCTACTGGCAAATCCAGTTAGATGAAGAGAGCTCCAGACTATACACCTTTAACTCACCCTCAGGCAGGTACAAGTTTAAGAGACTTCCCTTTGGAATATCTTCAGCCCCTGAGGTGTTTCAGAGGTGCCTGTTACAGCATCTAGAAGGACTGGACGGAGTCGTCAATGTGATGGATGACATTCTTGTGTGGGGTGAAGACAGAGAGTCACATGACAAGAGGCTGAGGAAGCTGTTTGATCAACTGAGAAACATAAACTTGAAACTAAACAGAGACAAATGTAAAATTGGACTGAGTGAAATCAGCTACATAGGGCATGTACTGAGCAAAGATGGACTGAAACCTGGCATGGACAAAGTGCGAGCCATACAAGAAATTCCAGAGCCAAGAGACAAACCAGCACTACAGAGATTCATGGGTATGGTGCAGTATTTGGCCAAGTTCATCTCAAATCTCTCAGAAGTATCTGCACCACTCAGAAAACTACTGGAAGGTGAAACCTCCTGGCATTGGGAGTGTGAACAACAAAGGAGCTTCACACAACTGAAAGAGCTTGTGAGTAACACTCCAGTGCTAAAATATTATGATGTGGAAAAGCCTGTCACACTGTCAGTCGATGCCAGTTCAGGTGGTTTGGGAGCTGTGATCCTGCAAGAACAACAACCTGTGGTGTACAGCTCAAGGTCACTAACAGAGTGTGAACAAAAGGTATGCACAAATAGAAAAGGAGCTGCTTGCAATTGTGTATGGATGTGAAAAATTTCACCAATATCTGTATGGAAGGCATGTTCAAGTAGAGTCAGATCACAGACCATTGGAGACAATTTTCAAAAAGCCTCTCCACAAAGCTCCAGCAAGGCTGCAGAAAATGTTAACGAGACTACAGAAATACAGCCTGCAGGTGACGTACAAGCCTGGTGTAGGTACAGTCCATCTAAGAACTACAACAGCCCGTCTCTTTAAGAAACTACATTTCCCATCAGCCAACTTCCGTGTTGACCTATGTCATGCGTGGGCGGGATCATCTACGTCACTTCCTCCACGACTCTATAAGGGACCCGGAAATCCGCCATACTTCCTCTTTCCGCCTTGGACTTCAAGCTGTCTGGACACAGAGAGATTTGCTCTGACCGAGCAAACCAGATAAAGACGTCTTTTCTTTTCCTCAAGAATCAGAGTTTCGCACTTTCCTCTCACCTTTGGCCATGGTAGATTCTCAGATCGCGTGATTTTAAACTCAGCTTGAGTTACAACCGGTTTTCAGTTATTCATTATATGTACGTACGGACTGCAGCCCAAGCAGTTAATTAAAGTTTAGAAGTGACCGGATCCTTCTAATTAAAAAGCTGTGCACATTGTCTGATCAGAGACTTTCTTTTAATCACGAGCGACCACACGTCAGACCAAGAAATTCTCTGCACTTCACGGAAGCCTTCACAACGGTGAAACTCCAAAAGTCTCGGAAGATATCTCCATAATCTTGCGTAGAGGCAAGATACTGAAGAAAGACTGGCATTTGGGCAAAACCTAGTCTTAGGAATTAGTTTTATGAAGCAGTGTGAATTTAAACTCAGGAACAGTTTAATTGTGTACACTGTAGACACGCAGCGTGTTGAATTGATGATTGTTCTATTTTGTTTTAATCTCTCAATTGTTTAATAGATAGGCTGTGCATGCTTCTCTTTATTCCTTACTAACATCCTCAGTTTCCTTATTATACATTTTGACCTCATCAAGATTTCAGTGGATTTAGTAGTGTTATGAGCTAGTGGGTTAGCTACCAGCTAGTCCTTTGTTACTCAGAAACATGTGGCCACAGGCCTCACAACACACCTTAGCTAAACACATGGCTAATTCCTTTGTCTTGTTAGCAAGCTAGGCTAACCTTTTGCTTAGGCCACAGGCCACACACAAACACACCTTAGCTAGCAATCCATGCTAACTTTTTGTTCAGGCCACACACAGGCTAACTCTTTGTCAGGCCACGTGGACATACACAAACACACCTTAGCTAGCATTCCTTTGTCTTAGCTAGCGACACAAGGCTAATCTGTGTCTCCACACATGGCCAACACATCTCAATTAGCAACCAAAGCTAACTCTCTTGCTGTATTTAGAAACACATGGTCAGAAGGCCTCTCACGCACACACACACATACCATATCATATTTGTATATAATGTTTTCAACTGTTATTATTAATTTTTATCTTTGTTATAATAAATTCAATTATTATTGAAACTGTGTGTTTTATTTGTTGCTCCAATACTTTTGAAGTCGCCCAAATCTCAAAAGAATTCTTAGGTGCATATGAGTTATATAATACGGTAAGTCAGACCTGGGCATTTTACGGCCCGCGGGCCGCATCCGGCCCTTTGGTTCATTCTGACCGGCCCGCGTAAGGTTAATTAGAAATTACAAAATAAAAGCATTTTCTAATTTTACCCCATGCATGGACTGAATGTGCATTGCTTTTATTTTGAAGTTGTGTTCAACAAAAACGCAATGCGCGCGACATGAACATGACATGAAATCCCACGAAACCTAATCCCGCGATAACTACTTCCGTAATTTGTCCAGACCAACCACAAACTTGTACATCATCCTTCAAACGGTCCAGCCAATCACATAGTGTGACGTCACCAGCAGGTGCTGGAGCCCGAGCCGATCTGTAGATCTGATACCTACACCAAATCGACGTTGTTGGGAGCAGATCACAAGAAGACTTTAGCCCCCAAAATGTCCGCAAAAAGAAGAAAGGTAGATGCCGAATGCAGGGCTTTCAACAAAACATGGACTGCTAAGTATTTATTTATTGAAGTCAGAGATAAAGCCGTGTGTTTAGTTTGTGGAGAGCGGCTCGCTGTGTTCAAAGACTACAATTTGAGTCAGCATTACCAGACGAAGCACGCTGAGAAATACCGAAACTTGACTGATGCTGAAATAGCGCAGACATCGGCAGCTTTGCTGGCTAAGCTAGAAAAGCAGCAAGGCTTTTTTACCAAGCGTCACACATCCAGGGATGCAGCAACCAAGACCAGCTTTGTGCTTTCCCACAAAATCGCTAAAAACAGTAAGCCATTCTCGGAGGGGGAATTTGTGAAAGAGTGCTTGGTGGACTTGGTGCTTGATATTTGGAGTAGAAAGACAATATTGTGATGTCTTTATTGTGTTTTGGGGTGAATGTGACTGAAAAAAAAGGTACAAACGTTCACATTTTGTTAACCATTGTTTTGGGAAATTTGATTGAATAAATGACATTTTTTGTAAGGCAACCTCGTTTTTTCCATACTCCTACCAGTCTTAGCAGCTTGTAAAAACAATGTTATTTACTGCTTTATATAAAGAAATACAATTAATATTATGCAGAATTTAGTTCAGCCTTTTGGTCCGGCCCTCCACAAAATTTTCTGTTTCTCATGTGGCCCCATGGAAAAAATAATTGCCCACCCCTGCGGTAAGTGATCATAATAATTTGGAATATACTAATTTGGCTGTTTGGTAATTTATTATTAAGCACCAAAATTAATGGTATCAATTAATGAAACTGATCCAATGAGACTGATTCAATTTAATGACTTAATGAGACCTTCAGATTTAATGAGATTGATCACTTATTAATCACCAATTGCACCTACACTGGTAAGGAAATGCACATTGCAGATGCATTGAGCAGAGCCAGCCTGAAAGACCACACAAATGGCAGGCAGGAGGACGAGTTGGATGTGAGCTATGTAGTCCAACAGTTACCTGTTTCAGAAGAATGGTGTCAGCAATTCAAAGATGCAACAGAACAGGATGAGGAACTGAGACTGGTCAGACAAGCAGTACAGGATGGATGGCCTGAGTCACAGAGTCAAGTTCCCAAGACAATCCAAAAGTACTGGACTTTCAGAGAGGAGCTGACATATTCAGATATGTCAGATATGTTACTGTTAA
Organism: Neoarius graeffei; assembly: GCF_027579695.1. Classification (NCBI taxonomy): domain Eukaryota; kingdom Metazoa; phylum Chordata; class Actinopteri; order Siluriformes; family Ariidae; genus Neoarius; species Neoarius graeffei. The sequence goes on along the minus strand of NC_083580.1, from coordinate 25,983,674 downwards.
AAAACTCAAAACTGGTTGTTCCGACAAAGATGAGAGAAGAGATGCTAGACAAAATTCACGAAGCACATATGGGAATTGTAAAAAGTAAAGCAAGAGCAAGAGATATCCTGTTTTGGCCAGGCATGGCAAAACAAATTGAGGAAGTTGTGCAGAAATGTGCAGTGTGCAACAAACACAAAAACAACAATCCCAGAGAGCCCTTGATATCCCATCCAGTTCCTGAGAGAGCGTGGTCAAAAGTTGGAATAGATCTCTTTCATTTCAGTAATGCAGAGTATATTATGTGTGTCGACTACTACTCTAAATACCCAGAGATTTCCAAGTTGAATGGTACGACAAGCAAGCACATCATTATGGCTCTAAAGTCTATTTTTGCCAGACATGGTGTACCTGATGGACAATGGGACACTGCTGGTAAGTGCAGAAATGCAAGAACTTGCGACCAGCTGGGAGTTTAAATACACAACATCAAGTCCGGAGCTTCCACAGTCAAATGGCCAAGCTGAGAGAGCCATTCAAACAGTGAAGAATCTGCTGAAAAAAGCATAGGATAGTCTCAGAGACCCATATATTGCTCTGTTGGAGTATAGAAACACTCCACTGGATGGAGTAGGATACTCCCCTGCGCAGCTGCTTATTAGACCATAAGGTGAAACCCGTTTTCGTTTTAGGTCGCTCCGACGTCTCTGAACCACATGCTCTTTAGCTGATAAAAAGGACCAAGATATGTTACACTTATAGCAAACTTTCCGTGTCACAGAATCACACTCATTTTTTAAATCGAGACATTTTCTGAAAAAATATTTTCCACAGAGCTGAATGCGATTTTGATGTCACGAGACACCACGTGACCGCGCTAAACCAATTGCGTAGCCGATTTACGACAACAAACTGGAAAAATGACAGCCTGCCTGATGTCAAATGTAACCAACATAAAGGAATCTCCCAAAATATCCTTCTAAAGTGGGCCAAATTGATTCTTAACAGTGCTTTATTTATAGCACAAAGATCAATGATGCAAGTGGATGATAAAGGCAGACATTTCATGTTGTCATTTTGATCAATAAATGGAAATAATTCTAATTATCAATGATAATGATCATTCATGTATTTCTAAAGTGGGCCAAATGGATTCTAAATAGTGCTTTATTTATAGCACGAAGAACAATGATGCAAGTGACCTTTCATGTTGTCATTTTGATCAATAAATGGAAACAATTTAATTATCAGTGATAACCATTCATGTATTTCTAAAGTGGGCTAAATGGATTCCAAACAGGGCTTTATTTATAGCACAAAGAACAATGATGCAAGTAGGTGATAAGGTAGACCTTTTCATGTTGTCATTTTTATCAATAAATGGAAATTGTTAGGATTTTGCTGGGAATCAAACCCAGGTTGCTGGTGTAGTAATCCAGCAAACCCCCAATAGGCCACCAGGGGAATGACTCAAGTGCAGAGGAGTGAGGCGAAAGTAGAGTAGAAAAAACAGTTTATTTACAATGCAAAAAATCCAAGGCAAAAAACAAAAGTAATATCCAAACGCTCAGAAGATATACGGGAAAAAATAAAAAAATCCAAAAGTTCAAAGTCAAAACAAAAAGCCAAAAATAAGAAAAGAAAAGGCAAAAATCCAAATGCTCAGAAGATCCAAAATGGTAAATACAAAGTCCAAAAAGTCCACAAGAAAGCAAAGTACAAAAGACCACAAAGACAAAGGCAAGGAACACGGAACAGAGGTCTCTAGTGATAACATAACAGCACAAGGACTCCGTGACTAGGGACCAAACTGAGGAAGTATTTATACACAGGGAAATTAAGAAACTGGGCGGGGCAGGAAATAAAGAACAGGTGGGGGTAAAAGGCACATGGAAACAGGCAATCAAAACAAACACAAAACACAGAAGCAGTGGCGGCCTCTAGAGGCCAAAACAAACATGACAAGATAAAGCAATAACAGCAGCCTCTAGAGGCCAAGACAGTCCCCAGTCCTAACAGAAATAATTTTAATTATCAATGATAAGGAACATTCAGGTATTCATTTGTTCATTTATTCACTCACAACTATATACAACACATAAAAACAATCATAACAAGTATACATTGACTGGCATTAACTTATATACATATATAAATAAACATCATAATAAAATTTATGATAATGATATCAATTGAATAGAATAGAGGTAAAAACCACATGACATCCTCACTGTCAGTGTCAGGGCAGTTATCATCATCTTTTTCTTCTGTTTCCTTTGTGTTCGAACAGCTGGAACACCTGCACAAGTCTGTACAACAGAGTCCTGCAGAGACACAGGAGCATCTGTTTGTCTCACGGGCACTCCCTCTGCAACCACAGTGTATCACATGCAGAACAGTGTCAGGGGCTGGATTTCTTGTCATCCATGTCACTTGTAGATTTCCATCTTCCAGATGCCAACCATATCCAGCGGGAGATGCATGTCTGTGCAGATGGCAAGCTGAGTGGTCACACACGTATGAAATTTGCCTTGGATGTGACAAATAATACATTTCCTTGCAATTACCTGTAGCTTGAAGCATCAACACCTTCACTTGACTGCACCAGGTCAATAAAGGTCTTCCTCAGTTGGCTCATTCTCAGCACCTCTTGGTTGATCAGCAGCCTTTGACGGATTACCCTCTCACAGAACAACTTATAGCTGAGATCAAACGTTGGCTCAATCCTTAGAAAATAATATAGAAGTAGATATAAGTGTTGTGATTGTGTTCTCATACATAGGACACACATTGTACTGTATGTGTATTTATGTAAAGTTAATATATGACTTACTGTTCTTTCTCTGCTCTGGCAGGATCACTCAAAAACCTTGTGTACTGTCAGAAGCAACTTTTGTGGTACTGCACCTCCAGAGCCACACAGTCTTTGTCCTTGATGTGAACGAGAATGCTATGGTCGTCCTTTACTTCAGCAGCTTCCTGCAACTTGCCTTGTACAAAAGAAAAGACCTATAAGAGTTCCTCTTAGGTACTGGGAGTAATAGCAGAGACTGCTTAAGGAAGTGACATAATTGTGTTTTGTTAGGTTTTCCCTTGTTTAGTGAGAAGATTTGAGTTAAACATAATAATAATAATAATAATAATAATCTCATCTCATCATCTCTAGCCACTTTATCCTGTTCTACAGGGTTGCAGGCAAGCTGGAGCCTATCCCAGCTGACTACGGGCGAAAGGCGGGGTACACCCTGGACAAGTCGCCAGGTCATCACAGGGCTGACACATAGACACAGACAACCATTCACACTCACATTCACACCTACGGTCAATTTAGAGTCACCAGTTAACCTACCGGTAACCTGCATGTCTTTGGACTGTGGGGGAAACCGGAGCACCTGGAGGAAACCCACGCGGACACGGAGAGAACATGCAAACTCCGCACAGAAAGGCCCTCGCCGGCCACGGGGCTCGAACCCGGACCTTTTTGCTGTGAGGCGGCAGTGCTAACCACTACACCACCGTGCCGCCCTCCTCCTAATAATAATAATAATTTTTTTTAAAATCTAAAGAAAGGGAGATGTCGTGTATTGGTTGTAATACTGTAGTTACCAATAGGTGGTGCTGTGACATTACAAGGCTGTGCTGTATATAATGAAGCTGCACCAGTAAACGTTGTTCAGTCTGCTACCAGCTGTCTCTTCCTTGAGTCACATACCTTACAGTTTATTAGAAGTTTCCATTACAATTTGGTGTCTCCTGGGTGGGTTGTACGCATCTGATCCTCGGACGATGGGACAGTCCCAAGGCCACGGTGCAGAGCTGAGAACTAGGACGAGAGACCAGACCGTCAGGGCTCACCGAACCAGTAAGTGATAACTTTGCATTCTTGTGTAAAGAAATTAGTGGAAACAGTATTTAAAGACTGATATAAGAGACGGACAGAAATTTGTCCTAGTCAAGGAAGACTGCTAAGCTGTGGTACCATCAATATGTTTGCAGAAATGGATAAAACACAATTTTGAGACAATAAACCACGAGTAGTTTATTGGGTTGTGTAAGAGAAAAATCTGCTTAACTGATGACTGGGTAACGGCTCACCTATTGAAAAAGTGAAGTAAGGGGGCGTGTTTCAATGGATTCACGTTCAGCGATTCGTAACTGGGAAAGAATTGAATCTTGCTCCCTTTGTTCTGTGTGAACAACTGGCCCGTCGTAGGAATGGGATAGAGAGGTTTGATTACAAAGTCACCAAGACACACTGGTGTGCACTCAAAATATTGATGAATTAACAGAGTACTGTCCTCCTCCAAATTCTGAAACAGAGAAATAGATCTTGTACACATGCATGAGTTGTCTTTGAGGTTGTTGTGCTAAATGATACCTACTTTTAGCTTAAGGTAAATGTCAGATAAATTGTTTACTTATAAGAACATACCTAAAGGATTATTGTGTCGCATTTTTGGACATAGTCCAACCTGTTCTTCTTGTGATCCTAGTAAAGAAACTCAGCCATTGTTGTCACAACCTATTGATATAACAGTATACAATGGGGAACAGAAACGGCAAGTTAGGGAAAGAAAAGAAAAAAGCAAGTAAGCCTGAGGCTACATGTGCTATAATAAGAATTGGGTGTTCCTATGACAGCCCAAACATCCAGTTTATGAAAACCTCGTATGGCGAGGATTGTTTGACACAGTTTGACATATGGGTAAAGGACTTAGGATTCCCTGAGAAGGGCAGTTTTAGTCCCAGGCAGATAGAACAGTTCCCAATGTGAGAGAGGTAGGAGGAAAGAGATTTGGTAATGAGCTGTTGATATTTTGCAGAGAATTCTGGCCAACCACCCATGAACTTCGCCGCCTACTCATGACCAAGATGGGTATAAATTGGAACAAAGTTTCCAGCAGTGTTGTTTTTGGCAGCCATTTTTTATTTAGTTTTAGTCTTAGTCTTTTGGACAAAATGCTTATTAGTTTTAATCACATTTTAGTCAATTCTATCCTTGATAGTTTTGGTCTAGTTTTAGTCGACGAAAACTAAAAGGGTTTTAGTCCAGTTTAGTCATTCATTTTGTCGAAAAAATAATTACTTTAAAACATTAAATTAGGCCAATACAGAGATAGGAAATTGTACTCGAGGTTGACAGGTTGTGCATAACATACTCTCTACATAAATGCTGTCTAGTGCGCATGCTCTCTACATAAACACTGTCTAGTGTGCATGCTCTCTACAGAAATGCTGCTAGTGTGCATACTCTCTACAGAAACACTGCTAGTGTGCATACTCTCTACAGAAACGCTATCTAGTGTGCATGCTCTCTACAGAAACGCTATCTAGTGTGCATGCTCGCTACAGAAACGCTATCTAGTGTGCATACTCTCGACAGAAATGCTGCTAGTGTGCATACCAGTGGCGTAGCCAGGACTTTTTACATGGGGTGGCCAAAGGGGGGCCAAGGATATACAGGGGGTGGCCATGCTGTGACTAAATAAGGGGGGGGGGGGGGGGGGGGGTTTCCTGGGGGGTTCCTCCCCCGGAAATTTTGAATTAGCTAGATTTGATTTCCTGTATTCTGATGTATCTGGTGCATATCTGGTGCCTAACTCATGAACAAAACCCATGTGAGCCAAGAGGTCAGAAATTAATGTATTAATTTATTTATGTCACATAAAGCATCTGCAAAACAAAGAAACCATCCAACTTGTTTACTCTAGTTAAGCATCAGGATTTTAACGATCACTACTAAAATGCAAAAGTGAAAACTAAAAGATCACCTGTCCCAGGCACCTGGGAAGTAGTAAGGATATTAGTCAGGCTTGAATAAAGAGTGCTTTGCTCAGGAAAAGGAAAATACTTGTATACTTAACTCATACATACAACATATGTAAACACTTACAACATGTGATATTGTCCATTGTAAGTACTGTACAAACTAAATGTGTTGAGTTACAAAATGTGTTTGTGTGTGCGCGTGTGCGTGTGTGTGAGTGAGTGAAAGTGTTACACTGATGTAACACATGACATAGATGAGGTGTAGTGCATGAGTGGTGTGTGCACTGCATGTAGATGAGCTGTAGTATACGAATTTTGTGTGTGTGAAGATATGTTACATGTAAATACAAAAATGAAGTGCATAAGTTGTATGTGTGAGAGAGTGTATGTTCAGAGTGCATGAGTGTTGTGTGTGTTACATGTGAATATAGAAATGTAGTGCATGGGTGGTGTGTGAGTGAGTGTGTGTTCAGAGTGCATGAGTGGTGTGTGTTCAGAGTGCACGAGTGTTGTGTATACCAGTGAGTGTGTTACATGTAAATGTAGTGCATCATGCATGAGTGGTGTGTGTGTGTGTGTGTGTGTGTGTGTGTGTGTGTGTGTAAGAGAGGGTGTGTGTTGAGAGTGCATGAGTTGTATCTTATAGTGAGTGACAGAAAGACAGAGTGTGTGTTAAGAGAGTGAAGTATGTATTCATATATGAGTGAGAGAGAGCGAGAGAGAGAGAGAGAGAGAGAGAGAGAGTTAAGACAGTGCATGAGTGTTACATTTAAATATAAAAATTTAGTGAATGAGTTGTGTGTCTGTGTTGAGAGTGTATGAATGTTACATGTAAATATAGAAATGTAGTGCACAAATTGTGTGTGTGAGAGTGAGATAGACAGTGTGTTAAGAGAGTGCATAAGTGTTGTGTATGAGTGAGTGTGTTACATGTAAATATAGAAATGTGGTGCATGAGAGGGGTAGGGGGAGAGTGTGTATTGAGAGAATGCATGAGTGTTGTGTATGTATGAGTGTGACAATTATTAATCAATGTGTACGGGTAATCCCACCAGTAACACACAACATCTCTATATTTTCATGTAACAGACAAACATTAACTTTAAAAGTTGTATTCTGCGGTTAGAGTGAGCAAAGTGATTCACAGACAGCTAACTTGCCGACGTAATTTTCTCTTTTGAGTCATACAATCGAAAACCACCAACGTTTTGCTTTCTATCTATCTATGTGTGCACACAGCACAAATCCCACTGTAGCCGGATATCAATAAAGACGCATATTTATCTATACGGTTGCATTTACATGTAAACGGAGGTTTCGAAAACCCCGGGCAAAGTGGAGATTTCTGGAAACTCGGGAGATTTCTGGAACTCTGAATTGTCTGAGGACAGAATTGTAACTGTATGTCTACAAAGTGAGAAAACTTGAAGAGAGTATAAGAGATGAATAACTTGCATCCCAAATTAATCGCATGTTCACGTAGTTCGGAGGTTGTTGTGTTGTCGGACTAGAGCATGACTATCTGATACCACCTGCTGCTTGAATGCGTGAAATGTTTATGTGCTACGGTAATATGCATCCCCGCAGAATTCAAATAGGCGGAACAAAAATCCAGCGGGCAGAACTAACATTTCATGGGACATATCGGTTTTATAAATTTTATTGTCCGGCCCTGGGGTGGCCAGGGCGGGGCCAAGGCGTGCCCTGGGGTGGCCACGCCCCCTGATCACCCCTTAGCTCCGCCCCTGGTGCATACTCTCTACAGAAACGCTGTCTAGTGTGCATACTCTACAGAAACGCTATCTAGTGTGCATACTCTCTACAGAAAAGCTATCTAGTGTGCATACTCTCTACATAAATGCTGCTAGGTGTGCATACTCTACAGAAACGCTATCTAGTGTGCATACTTACAGAAACGCTATCTAGTCAAGTCAACTTTATTGTCAAATATGCTATACATGCAACATACAGCAATATGAAATATGACATACAGCACAGATGAAATATCAGTCCTCTCTGACCCACGGTGCAAACAGGCAATGCAATAAATAAAAATAGAATAATTGAAAAAAACAACAACAACAACAACAATATAAACAGTATAAACACTAGATAAGAACTACACACAGACTAAACACTCAGACAATATAAACAACTACACACAGACTAAACACTCAAACAGACAATATAAACAGTACAACCCCAATTCCAAAAAAGTTGGGACAAAGTACAAATTGTAAATAAAAATGGAATGCAATGATGTGGAAGTTTCAAAATTCCATATTTTACACATCTCAAAAAAGTTGGGACAAGGCCATGTTTACCACTGTGAGACATCCCCTTTTCTCTTTACAACAGTCTGTAAACGTCTGGGGACTGAGGAGACAAGTTGCTCAAGTTTAGGGATAGGAATGTTAACCCATTCTTGTCTAATGTAGGATTCTAGTTGCTCAACTGTCTTAGGTCTTTTTTGTCGTGTCTTCCGTTTTATGATGCGCCAAATGTTTTCTATGGGTGAAAGATCTGGACTGCAGGCTGGCCAGTTCAGTACCTGGACCCTTCTTCTACGCAGCCATGATGCTGTACTTGATGCAGTATGTGGTTTGGCATTGTCATGTTGGAAAATGCAAGGTCTTCCCTGAAAGAGACATCGTCTGGATGGGAGCATATGTTGCTCTGGAACCTGGATATGCCTTTCAGCATTGATGGTGTCTTTCCAGATGTGTAAGCTGCCTATGCCACACGCACTAATGCAACCCCATACCATCAGAGATGCAGGCTTCTGAACTGAGCACTGATAACAACTTGGGTCGTCCTTCTCCTCTTTAGTCCGAATGACACGGCGCCCCTGATTTCCATAAAGAACTTCACATTTTTTTACCTCCTGTGGGTTCACCACCCACAGAGGTAGCAGTAGGGGTTTGGTGCAGTGTGGATTGGGTGGCAGTCGAAGGCAGGGGCCTCGACGACCTGATCCCCGGACACAGCGGCTGGCTGTTGGGACATGGAATGTCACTTCGCTGGGGGGGAAAGAGCCTGAGCTTGTGCGGGAGGTTGAGAGGTACCGGCTAGAGATAGTCGGGCTCACCTCCACGCAAAGCTTGGGCTCTGGAACCCAGCTCCTCGAGAGGGGCTGGACTTTCCACTTCTCTGGAGTCGCCCGTGGTGAGCGGCGGCAAGCTGGTGTGGGCTTGCTTATAGCTCCCCAGCTCAGCCGCCATGTGTTGGAGTTTACCCCAGTGAACGAGAGGGTCGCCTCTCTGCGCCTTCGGATTGGGGAGAGGGCTCTTGCTGTTGTTTGTGCCTACGGGCCAAATAGCAGTATAGAGTATCCGGCCTTCTTGGAGTCCCTGGGAGAGGTACTGAGGGGTGCTCAGACTGGGGACTCCATTGTGCTACTGGGGGACTTCAATGCTCACGTGGGCAACGACAGTGACACCTGGAGGGGCGTGGTTGGGAGGAACGGCCTCCCCGATCTGAACCCGAGTGGGGTTTTGTTATTGGACTTCTGTGCTAGTCACGGTTTGTCCATAACGAACACCATGTTCGAGCATAGGGGTGTCCATAAGTGCACGTGGCACCAGGACACCTTAGGTCAGAGGTCGATGATCGACTTTGTAGTCGTTTCATCTGATCTCCGGCCCTATGTCTTGGACACTCGGGTGAAGAGAGGGGCTGAGCTGTCAACTGATCACCACCTGGTGGTGAGTTGGATCCGCTGGCGGAGGAGGAAGCTGGACAGATCTGGCAGGCCCAAACGTATGGTGAGGGTCTGCTGGGAACGTCTGTCCAAGCACTCTGTTGGGGAGGTCTTTAACTCCCACCTCCAGGAGAGCTTTTCCCAGCTTCCGAGGGAGGCAGGGGACATTGAGTCTGAGTGGACCATGTTCTCTGCCTCCATTGTGGACGCAGCTGTTCGGAGCTGTGGCCGCAAGGTCTCCGGTGCCTGTCGTGGCGGCAATCCACGAACCTGGTGGTGGACACCGGAAGTAAGGGATGCCGTCAAGCTGAAGAAGGAGTCCTATCAGGCCATGTTGACCTCCGGGACTCCTGAGGCAGCCAACGGGTATCGGCAGGCCAGGCGTGCTGCAGCTCGGGCAGTTGCGGAGGCAAAAACTCGGAACTGGGAGGAGTTCGGGGAGGCCATGGAGAAAGACTATTGGTCGGCCTCGAAGAAATTCTGGCAAACCGTCCGGCGCCTCAGGAGGGGGAAGCAGTACTCTGCCAACACTGTTTACAGTGCGGGTGGGGAGCTGTTGACCTCGACTGGGGACATTGTCGGGCGGTGGAAGGAATACTTTGAGGATCTCCTCAATCCCACCATCATGTCTTCCACTGAGGAGACTGAGGCTGATGACTCAGAGGTGGACTCGTCCATTACCCAAGCCGAAGTCACTGAGGTGGTTTGCAAGCTCCTCGGTGGCAAGGCACCGGGGGTGGATGAGATCCGCCCTGAGTATCTCAAGTCTCTGGATGTTGTGGGGCTGTCTTGGTTGACACGCCTCTGCAACATCGCGTGGCGGTCGGGGACAGTGCCTCTGGAGTGTCAGACTGGGGTGGTGGTCCCTCTTTTTAAGAAAGGGGACCGGAGAGTGTGCTCCAATTATACAGTGGTGCTTGAAAGTTTGTGAACCCTTTATAATTTTCTATATTTCTGCATAAATATGACCTAAAACATCATCAGATTTTCACACAAGTCCTAAAAGTAGATAAAGAGAACCCAGTGAAACAAATGAGACAAAACTAATATACTTGGTCATTTATTTATTGAGGAAAATGATTCAATATTACATATCTGTGAGTGGCAAAAGTATGTGAACCTTTGCTTTCAGTATCTGATATGACCCCCTTGTGCAGCAATAACTGCAGCTAAACATTTCCGGTAACTGTTGATCAGTCCTGCACACCGGCTTGGAGGAATTTTAGCCCATTCCTCCGTACAGAACAGCTTCAACTCTGGGATGTTGGTGGGTTTCCTCACATGAACTGCTCGCTTCAGGTCCTTCCACAACATTTCGATTAGATTAAGGTCAGGACTTTGACTTGGCCATTCCAAAACATTCACTTTATTCTTCTTTAACCATTCTTTGGTAGAACAACTTGTGTGCTTAAGGTCGTTGTCTTGCTGCATGACCCACCTTCTCTTGAGATTCAGTTCCTGGACAGATGTCCTGACATTTTCCTTTAGAATTTGCTGGTATAATTCAGAATTCATTGTTCCATCAATGATGGCAAGCCATCCTGGCCCAGATGCAGCAAAACAGGCCCAAACCATGATACTACCACCACCATGTTTCACAGATGGGATAAGGTTCTTATGCTGGAATGCAGTGCTTTCCTTTCTTCAAACATAACCCTTCTCATTTAAACCAAAAATTCTATTTTGGACTCATCCGTCCACAAAACATTTTTCCAATAGTCTTCTGGCTTGTCCACGTGATCTTTAGCAAACTACAGATGAGCAGCAATGTTCTTTTTGGAGAGCAGTGGCTTTCTCCTTGCAACCCTGCCATGCACATCATTGTTGTTCAGTGTTCTCCTGATGGTGGACTCATGAACATTAACATTAGCCAATGTGAGAGAGGCCTTCAGTTGCTTAGAAGTTACCCTGGGGTCCTTTGTGACCTCGCTGACTATTCCACACCTTGCTCTTGGAGCGATCTTTGTTGGTCGACCACTCCTGGGGAGGGTAACAATGGTCTTGAATTTCCTCCATTTGTACACAATCTGTCTGACTGTTGATTGGTGGAGTCCAAACTCTTTAGAGATCGTTTTGTAACCTTTTCCAGCCTGATGAGCATCAACAACGCTTTTTCTGAGGTCCTCAGAAATCTCCTTTGTTCATGCCATGATACACTTCCACAAACATGTGTTGTGAAGATCAGACTTTGATAGATCCCTGTTCTTTAAATAAAACAGGGTGCCCACTCACACCTGATTGTCATCCCATTGATTGAAAACACCTGACTCTAATTTCACCTTCAAATTAACTGCTAATCCTAGAGGTTCACATACTTTTGCCACTCACAGATATGTAATATTGGATCATTTTCCTCAATAAATAAATGACCAAGTATAATATTTTTGTCTCATTCGTTTAACTGGGTTCTCTTTATCTACATTTTGACTTGTGTGAAAATCTGATGATGTTTTTGGTCATATTTATGCAGAAATATAGAAAATTCTAAAGGGTTCACAAACTTTCAAGCACCACTGTAGGGGAATCACACTTCTCAGCCTCCCAGGGAAAGTTTACTCCAGGGTACTGGAGAGGAGAATTCAACCAATAGTCGAACCTCGGATCCAGGAGGAACAATGCGGTTTTCGTCCTGGTCGCGGAACACTGGACCAGCTCTATACCCTTCATAGGGTGCTCGAGGGTTCATGGGAGTTTGCCCAACCAGTCCACATGTGCTTTGTGGATCTGGAGAAGGCATTCGACCATGTCCCCCGTGGTATTCTGTGGGGGGTGCTTCGGGAGTATGGGGTTCGGGGCTCTTTGCTAAGGGCTGTCCGGTCCCTGTACGAACGGAGCAGGAGTCTGGTTCGCATTGCCGGCAGTAAGTCAGACCTGTTCCCAGTGCATGTTGGACTCTGGCAGGGCTGCCCTTTGTCACCGGTTCTGTTCATAATTTTTATGGACAGAATTTCTAGGCGCAGCCAGGGGCCGGAAGGAATCCTGTTTGGGAACCACAGGATTTCATCTCTGCTTTTTGCGGATGATGTTGTCCTGTTGGCTTCTTCAAACCAGGACCTTCAGCATGCACTGGGGCGGTTTGCAGTCGAGTGTGAAGCGGCTGGGATGAGAATCAGCACCTCCAAGTCCGAGGCCATGGTTCTCGACCGGAAAAGGGTGGCTTGCCCTCTCCAGGTTGGTGGAGAAGTCCTGCCTCAAGTGGAGGAGTTTAAGTATCTCGGGATCTTGTTCACGAGTGAGGGAAGGATGGAGCGTGAGATCGACAGGCGGATCGGTGCAGCCTCCGCAGTGATGCGGTCGCTTTACCGGTCCGTCGTGGTGAAGAAGGAGCTGAGCCAAAAGGTGAAGCTCTCAATTTACCGGTCGATCTATGTTCCGACTCTCACCTATGGTCATGAGCTTTGGGTAATGACCGAAAGAACAAGATCGTGGATACAAGCGGCTGAAATGAGTTTCCTTCGCAGGGTGGCTGGGCGCTCCCTTAGAGATAGGGTGAGAAGCACAGTCACTTGGGAGGAGCTCGGAGTAGAGCCGCTGCTCCTCCACATCGAGAGGAACCAGCTGAGGTGGCTCAGGCATCTTTTTCGGATGCCTCCTGGACGCCTCCCTGGGGAGGTGTTCCAGGCATGTCTCCCCGGGAGGAGGCCCCGGGGAAGACCCAGGACACGCTGGAGGGACTATGTCTCTCGGCTGGCCTGGGAATGCCTCGGTGTTCTTCCCGAGGAGCTGGCCGAGGTGTCTGGGGAAAGGGAAGTTTGGGCTTCCATGCTTAGACTGCTGCCTCCGCGACCCGGTCCCGGATAAGCGGAAGAAGACGAGACGAGACGAGACGAAACTTCACATTTTGATTCGTCTGACCACAGAACAGTTTTCCACTTTGCCACAGTCCATTTTAAATGAGCCTTGGCCCAGAGAAGACGTCTGTGCTTCTGGATCATGTTTAGATATGGCTTCTTCTTTGAACTATAGAGTTTTAGCTGGCAACGGCGGATGGCACGGTGAATTGTGTTCACAGATAATGTTCTCTGGAAATATTCCTGAGCCCATTTTGTGATTTCCAATATAGAAGCATGCCTGTATGTGACGCAGTGCCGTCTAAGGGCCCAAAGATCACGGGCACCCAGTATGGTTTTCCGGCCTTGACCCTTACGCACAGAGATTCTTCCAGATTCTCTGAATCTTTCGATGAAATTATGCACTATAGATGAGGATATGTTCAAACTCTTTGCAATTTTACACTGTTGAACTCCTTTCTGATATTGCTCCACTATTTGTCGGCGCAGAATTAGGGAGTTTGGTGATCCTCTTCCCATCTTTACTTCTGAGATCTGCTGCCACTCCAAGATGCTCTTTTTATACCCAGTCATGTTATTGACCTATAGAGGGCTCCGAGATGATGCTAAAAATAGTAACACTGCGTGTCAAGTGTATGTGAGCATCAAGGTTTCCCACACTTGAAAGGGAAGGACTCGGACACAGGATTCCACTCATCTTGTATTTTATTGGTTTTCAGTGGAACTGACATTAGAATCAGAAGTAGAATCAGAAGTAGAAGCTAGAAGCTTGGAGCTTGAAGCCGAAGCTAGAAGGTGAAAAACCTTTAAACATACAAACATGAAATAAATGTATGAATAAATGCCTGTTTTTCTACAACAAAGCATGTGTGAATAAATGCTTGTTTTTCTATAACAAAGCCCAAGTTAATTAGGCAACAATATATAAATATTTATGTATAAGGTAAATTAAGTATATTTTAACCATTTTTAATCATTCAGGTAATATGTTGCTGAACAAATATAAATGAACAGAAAACCAGTTTTAAACTAAGAACCATTTTAACCATTAGCCCTTTCACAGGCAGTTTGTTCACTTTAACTGAAGATATTTTACTACATGCCACTGAGAAAGAAAGTTTAAACCATTAAACCAATCACAGGTAAAGAACAAACATTTCTCATGCCCACGGATTACTGCGAGCGCAGCGTTTGCATATAAAAAAGTTCAGTGGGTTTACTGGTAGCCTTTTTTGTCCTTTTTTCCCTGATGTGCTGTAAAGTTTGTGTTAGTAGCGAATTCTCTTTGCAACTGCTGCGCTGCTGCTTCGTTACAAACTGAATGTCAATTCTTCCTATCGTTCTAGAACGACCGCTGCCCTGCTAACTAGCATTGTGATTGGCTGCCCTGCTAACTAGCGTTGTGATTGGCTGCCTGTTCAGTGCAGCGTGCGTGCGCTGGTAGCGCAGCGATTCAGCGTAGCAGGAAGTGGCGGAGGCAGCTGTCAATCATGTGAGCCTGCGTTCGGGCACTCCTTGTGGCAGGTCACCGCAACACCTCCCACTCGATCTTGGTGTGGCACGACACGGGAAGATCGCACCCATCAGGCGAGCTGGTCTCTGTTGACTTGTTCCTCCACTGGGAGGAGGACAATGAGGCGTCGCACATCCCGATGCAGTGTGGTACCCTGTGGGTCCCAGGGGGCTCATTTATCAACAGTGCGTAGAAAACATCCTAAATTCTGTCGTATGAGTGGAATTTAGAATGTTCGTAAGTACAAAAATATCAGCATTTATCAAACGTTCCTAGGCTGGTTTTACGCACACCCGTAAGTAATCTGCAATGATAAATCCCACACCTGCCAAATCACCTTGCGCAGGCACGATGACTCTAATTTGCATTGTGAAATGCCCCCAATTAACCACATATGGCATTAACATCCCCTTTAAAAGCCATGCAAATGAGTAATTGAGTCCTTGGTGGAATAATGGAGAAGCGCGCAAAAAAGAGGAATTTCTCTGAGATGGAGATCGATGTTTTAGTCGCGGAGGTTGAGGCCAATCAGAAGATATTGTTTTGTGGTTTAGAAGCCGGCGTTACTAGTAAAAAAAGAATACTGTGAAGGTGGCACACTCTGTAAATGCCGTCGGATCTGAGCCACGGACTGTGGCAGAAATAAAAAAAAAGTGGTCTGATATTAAATTAAATGCAAAAAAGCACGTGGCCGCTTACAGGCGTGCTACAATGGTGACAGGGGGAGGGCAAAACCTTGAAAAATTGTCTGCCTTGGATGAACGGGTTGCTGGCATTATTGGGGACGCTGCGTGTTCCGGAGTGGTGAGTGGTGTGACTGACAGTGACCTCGTGGTGGAACCCCCAGAACCCCCAGAAACAGAACCAAACGTCCAAGATGAAGGTAAGTGGTCACACATTTAATGCAGAATTTAAATCTAAACATTTTTTACTGAATCGATAAAAAAAACCTTTGTTTCAAACAGAAATTTTTAGTTTAAACAGAAGTAGCTTATTAATGCATCTGCTCTTTCAATTATACAGACACGTCCGCTCCTGCCGCAATGGTGCAGGAGGAGGCAAGGTCATCCTCTGTGCGTGAGGCTCGGGCACCAAGGGTATTAATTGATGAGGTCCTGCAGAACCAAGAGCACATTGCCCAGGCAGTTAGTGACATCAAGGGGCAGCTAAGCAACCTCACTAATGTGCTCACTGAAATCAGTGAGTCACTGAAAACACTTGCTGCTTGTGCAACTCAAATCGCAAATAAAAGCTATTGAATCGTGAAAAGTCTGCGTTCTGTCATTATGCAACACACACACAGTGAGTAAATAATATGCATAATATGGGTAAACTTGCCTAAAATCTCTGTATGATCCCCGCTCTGATCCGCATCGCAAAAGCATTAGCAGGTGCAAGGCCCTCTTCGCAATGCTCTTCGTCATGCATGGGGTCATCAGGTCTAGGGGGATCCTGCAGGGGGACTCCTCTTCTGATGGCCAAATTGTGGAGCACACAGCAAGCCATAACCATGCTGCACACCTTTTCAGGTCGGTACTGCAGCGTTCCCCCCGCCCTTGACAAACACAGCCATCGGCCCTTCAGCAAACCAATTGTGTGCTCTATTGTAACTCTGGTGCGCGCGTGGGCCCGGTTGTAGGCTTGTTCCTGCTGTGTCTGGGGGTTGGTTAGTGGGGTCATGAGCCACGGTTTGAGTGGATATCCTTGATCACCTATGCGAACAAGTTGCATACATGACATTGCCATATTGTGGTTTACCAGTGCGGAACACTGCTCAATGGACATACCCATGTTATACTATGACAAGTTGCGCGACACTCACCAATAAGCCATCCGTCTTCAACAGCTCTTTCTTGTAAACGAATGCCCACTGAGCTGTTCTGCACAATAAATGAGTCATGCGTTCCCCCAGGCCATCGAGCAACAACGTTTAAAAGCATCAAATCGGCATCACATATGAGCTGCACATTGATGGAGTGAAACCCCTTCCTATTCACGAAATTGTATTCGTGCTGTGATGGTGCTTTTAGCGCTATGTGTGTGCAATCTATTGCCCCAATAACATTGGGGAACCCCGCGATTGCATGAAATCCTCGCTTAACTTCAGCTTTATGCGGAAGTAAATAAGGGAACTGAATATAATTTGGCACCAAAGAAACTATTGCATCCAAAACTGTTGGCAAAATTCTGCTCAGTGACGGCTGAGAAATACCCACTCTATCCCCAAGTTCACGTTGAAACGTGCCTGTAGCCAAAAATCCTAGGGTAGACAGAACTTGGATATGGACAGGTATGGCTTTCGTGCGCTTTGTTTCACGCTCTAGCATAGGACCCAATTCATGACATAAATCAAGTAATATATGCTTTGGAAAACGATACCTGCTCAAAGGCCACTCTGAACTTTCCGCAAATAAATCGGCTCTCTCTCTGAATACGCGCTCCCTGCGGAATGCACGGTTTGCCAACTCTTCTAGCAATGCAAGATGGGCCATGTTGCGTTCTGATAGGCATATCATGTGTGTGCTTTTTATACGTATATCAATTCAAATAATTATTTATACATGAGTAAATTAGTCAATAGTCAATTATTAGTTACACCGTGAGTAATCTGAAATCGGCCCACAAGATCACGTTGGTGTGTTTGAATTTGATTCAGCACGTTCGAAACCAAAATACTTCGAATACACTCAAACAAACAAACACACAAAAATAGTTGTATTGTAACCTGCGCATCGGGCACAGTTCGACTCTAGAATCAACACTACTTGTTGTTTCGTTATTCTACCACTAGGTATTGTACATAAGCATGATCCGAGGTGTGCGTATATTTAGGCACAATTCTACGTTCAAGTACACATTCATGAATTCCACACTTTGCGCAAAAATGTTCGTACGAACCTTTTACGCACAGAACTGTGCGTAAGAACGGTTGATAAATGAGCCCCCAGGACTTTTCGGTTGGCTTTGGAGTCTTCACCTGAGCACGTCCACCTAGGGGGACTTTCACATGGACATCCCGGACAATGCCTTTGGAGTCTGCATTCACGCTGACTACTCTTGCAAGCTTGAATTGCCCCCTCAGTGCGTTTTGGTCGCAGAGCCACACTATGTCTCCGACGGCAACATTCCTTTTTGCAGTGTGCCACTTGCTGCAGATGAACAGGTTCGGACCTGCAAGTTGGCTCCAGGACCTCCAGAAGTGGCTAACTTGTGTTTGCATTTCTTGCAGTCTCTTGAAGGGGTAGGTGGTGTAGTCTACTGTTTTGAAGTCTCCAGTTTGTGTGGCTCGGCCAAGCAGCAGTGTGTTTGGGGTTACGTAGTTGATGCGGTCCTCACGGCTCTGAACTCTGGCATCGATTGGCCTTTCGTTGGCAAGGTTAGCAGCTAGCTTGAGCACTGTCAGGCACTCACTGAAGGTAAGGCCTCCTCCGCCACCAAGGCTTTGCAGAGCTCTTTTGGTGACCTTGACAGCAGCTTCGGCAGCACCATTCCGGTGGGGTTAGTCAGCTGGAAGGATTTTCCACGTCCAGCAGGTACCGTTTTTGGCAGCATACTCTTCAAGTGATTCTTTGTTCAGTTGTCTCAGGTAAGTATACATTTCTTCCAGGACAGGTTTCGCTCAAATGAAGTTTGTTCCAGGATCGGACCAGATCTTCTGCGGATGACCACGGATTGAAGTGAACCTCTGGTAAGCAAGGAGGAAGCTCTCTGTTGTTAGAGTGTTTGCCAGTTCGACATGGATGGCTCGGCTTGACATACAGCAGAATAGTACGCCCCATACTTTCATGCTTGCTCTCCTTCTGACGTCATCCTTCACTTGATATGGTCCGAACAGGTCGACGGATGTGAACTGGAATGGCGCAGCTGGATTGACACGCTCTTCAGGTAAGTCACCCATGATTTGCTGACAGGTTCTTGCTCTTTCCTTCTTGCAGATGATGCAGTTGTCGACAACTTTTTGGGCCAGAATTCTTCCTCTGATCACCCAGGCTCTCTTTCGCATCCGCAGCAGAGTTCCTGCCACTCCGTCATGTCCCTCACTGTGTGCTTCACGGGCCAGGAGAGTGGAGACCCAGGCTTGGTATGGTAGCAGGGGAACAGCATTATGGTCCTCTTTGAAGGCCTGTATCCGCCCTCCACACATCAGGATCCCAGTTACTTGGTCTTTGTATACAACAAGCCTATCAGTAGTTGTATTTGGGAAGTTCACACCTTCTTGCGCTGCCAGACATAGTTTCAGGAACACGTTTTTCCTTTCGCTGACAGTGATGACGCCAGATGAAGGTATTGCCTCCCACTTTGCTTCATCTCCCCTCTTGGCGTGCAAGAACTTCTTAGCCGCCCTCCAAATCCATGCAACCGTCCTGACCAGCCGTCTTAGACTGCTGAAGTGCTTTTCGTCCAATAGATTTTGGACTGCTGCTACTGTTGGTGGCGG
Source organism: Neoarius graeffei (assembly GCF_027579695.1). Classification (NCBI taxonomy): domain Eukaryota; kingdom Metazoa; phylum Chordata; class Actinopteri; order Siluriformes; family Ariidae; genus Neoarius; species Neoarius graeffei. The sequence continues at coordinate 25,964,484 of NC_083580.1, read as the reverse complement.
GTTTCAGGACTTGGATTGTGCTTCATCCTGGACTGCAATTGGGCTTTGTGTCTTCAGCTGACTTCGGGTGAGTACAGCAGTGAATGTTTTCTTCTGCATTTTTGTGACATTGTCTCTTGCCTGTGCAGCAACATCTTTCGCTGACTTTTTTGGCCACTCACTCTCAGGAAGCTGAAGGAACTGCGGACCTGACTGCCACTTGGATTTCTCGATTAGGTCATCAGGACTAGCCCCTCGGGTGATAATATCTGCAATGTTCTCGGCACCTGGAATCCACCACCAATCTCGGATGTCAGTGCTGCTCTGGATCTCACCAACTCTGTTTGCGTAGAAGGTTTGGTATCCATAACTTTCACGCTGTATGGCACCCAAGATGGTCTGGCTGTCGACTAGATGATACCACCTCTTGACCTCGATTCGGCAGTGCTTTTGGAAGTAATTCTTCAGCCGTGCTGCAAAGACTGCTCCGCACACTTCTGCTTTCACAGGGTCACCTTTATGGTTGAGGGGAGTTTGTTCTCTCACTTGTTCTTTCAACAAGTCCTGGCCGAGGCGCATTTTCTTCCTCTTCTTGGAGAAGTTCACTGCAACCATGACATGTAACTTGTCATTGTCGACGGTGTAGCCGAGGCCCAGGGCTTTGTTATCCTCTTCGGTGAGTTGGTTTGGCAGGATCATGGTGTTTGACTCGATCTTCTCACCTCTCAACTCGCTCCTCCCACTTTGATCCGAGTAGATCCAGGGCTTCATGAAGAACCCTCCTGCTTGAAGGATCTGCTCAATGTTGGATGTGAGGCATTTCAGGTGGTCGAGGTTGTCGTGGGAAGTCAATATGTCATCGACATAGGCATCCTTTTCGAGGACACGTCTCTCCTCTTTGAAGTGGTTGAATGAAGGCAGGCTGGCGGTCTCTCGCATGGCAACTTGGGCTATGCAACCAGCAGGTTTGTCTCCAATGACAGCTGCAGTGCGCATGGATCTTGCAAAGTGAGTCTTGGAGTTGTGGGCCGTTAAGGTGACTTCTTCAAAGAGGTCCGGGTGTGTGCCTCCAATGGTTTTGCCAAGCGGGCCATCGCAGAGCACCAAGTCACCGACGGAACGAACCTTCTGGGGTACCAGCTGCCCTTCTTTGTGGCTGATGAGGAGTTGGATCTCCTTTGGTCTTGCCAGATCTTCCAGGGAGATGTCTGAGAAGATTTTCTGCAGTTTTTTCGCCGGGACATGTCTGTGGACTTCCGCTATTTTGTCAAGTCCATAGCAGATGAGTTGGTGTGCTTTGAGTGTCCCTCTTGGGGTGCTGACTCGTATCTTCAGCAAATAGCACTTGGTTGCAACAGACACCTTCATCCCTCCAATGCCATGAACCTCCAGCGTAACGTCTTCACTTCTCAGGTTCAACTTGCTTGCAGCTTCGTGCGTTATGTAGTTTGTGTCTGATGCCAGGTCGATGAGGTCCCGACACTCTGTCCGTCATTAGCAGTGACATTGAGGAGCATTAGGATGACTGGGTACTCGGTGAGGCAGTGTTCATCTAGAAGACCTCTCTCAGCAGCACTGGAGTTGAATGCCCTGGACGCTATGTTGCAGAAGGCATCTCGACACTGTTGTGCCAGCTCTGGTGTGAGTTTGGAGAGGAACTGCTCCTGGGTGTCAGTGAGTCTTCTGCCCTCAGCCCTCACTGGACTGAACTTGGGCGTTCTTTGGGACTGGGGTCTGGTAACTGGACAGAGGAGGAAGTGGTGTGAATCTTTGCATTCTGGATTCCCGCACAGGTAAGTGGTTTTCTTGCAGCTTTCACCAGTGTGGACTTCGAGGGATCTTTTGCAGGCACCGAGTTGTTGTGCTGCATCCCTCTTCTCCGATGGCTTTAGGTCGGTTCTAAACTTTCTGCAGAAGTACAGTTTTCTTCTGTGCTTTGGGTCACCACAGACGATGCAGCCTGCTGTATCACCGTTGGACGACACTGCCGGACTGTTGGTTGCTTTTGTTCTGGCTTGCTTCAGGAACTTGGTCTTGTCCTTGGCAGGTTCAACGCCATCTTTCAGTTGGTCAAGTTGCTCATATATGGCTTCCTGTGACTTTAGGTAAGCCAGCAGCTTGTCAAAGCGGTTATGAGAGTCCACAGCATTACTCACGTCAGCAGCATAGGTGAGCCAGTCTTTCTTTAAAGTTTCTGGAAGCTTGCCCTCAATGGATTTGGTCACAATGGGGTTCTTTATGGCCTCGGCATTGTCCAGTTCATTTAAGTCGTAGAGAGCTTTTTCCACTGTTTGGATGAGCTCGTCTTGGATGGCCGGCTTTGACTGCAGGAGTTGCTTGTAGATCTTCAATGATCTCGAGAGCAATGTTGGCTTGGTTCCCAAACCGGTTATCCAGGACTCTGAAGATTTCGTTTGAGGAGCTGTAGGTCGACAGGTGTAGGTTTCCGGCCACCTTTTCATCGATGCTGTCGAGCAGCTGGAATTTCTTGACCTCTCTAGACCCTGTCGGTTCACCCTGCTTCTGTAGAGCTTCCCACTCCTTCTTCCACCTGTAGTAACTTCGCTGGTTGCCAGCAAACTTTGGAAGGGCTGTGGCTTTCAGCTTTATTGCTGGCACTGGAGCTGTACGGTGGACAGTGGGCTCTTCAGATTCTGTCTTGATTTTTGCAGCTTTGATGAAGGCGGCCTTGTGTGACACCAACTGGGGAAGTTGCACTTCGAGCTCTGTCATGCGGTGATCAAAGTCTCTTTGCTCTGCAGCGGGAGCCCAGCGGTTCCAGTCACGGTGCGCTTCTTTTGCCTTCAGCACCAACATCTCAAAGTGCTTCAGCATGAACTCATATGCCTCCAGAGTCACGTCGAGCTGGGCAGAGGAGATGCTCTTGCAGTCAGCTTCAGCGATGTATAGGGCAAGGGGCAGCTCTTTCTCCCCATACGATTCCCAGAGTGTTTGTTGAATTAGGAGCTTTGCTTCTTTAGTCCTCTGCTTACAGTATGCCTCTATCTTCTCCAGGTCAGCTTTCTTCTCGGCGCCCAGGTCCTCTACAGCGGCTGCGGCTGCTTCTGCCATGTAGGCGGCCTCAATCTCTTCGTTCGCCTCCATGAGTCTCGAGCTTTCTGCTGTAAGCTTGTTGAAGTTTTGCTTTAGCTCCTCCACAGTCATCTCTGAGTGTGTTCTTGCAATGCAGTTAGCAAGACGGGAGAAAAGTCTTTTGGCTGTGGTTCGCTCCGTTTTCAGTTCTTCTAATGACTTCGCCATTTCATTTCTTTTTTCCAGATGACTTCAAGCTTTATCCTCCAGGCCCCCAGGTGAAGTGTCTTCCCTCTCTGTTGGGTTGTGGCACGAGTGGAGTCTTGCTTCTTGGTCACTGGTTTTGGTTTGATGCACTGGTGCAGCGGTGATTCACTGGCAGTCTTCTGGCTGTCGTCAGTTTCCACTGGTGCATCGGTTTTTCACTGTCAAGTGTATGTGAGCATCAGGGTTTCCCATACTTGAAAGGGAAGGACTCGGACACAGGATTCCACTCGTCTTGTATTTTATTGGTTTTCAGTGGAACTGACGTTAGAATCAGAGGTAGAATCAGAAGTAGAAGCTAGAAGCTTGGAGCTTGAAGCCGAAGCTAGAAGGTGAAAAACCTTTAAACATACAAACATGAAATAAATGTATGAATAAATGCCTGTTTTTCTACAACAAAGCATGTGTGAATAAATGCTTGTTTTTCTATAACAAAGCCCAAGTTAATTAGGCAACAATATATAAATATTTATGTATAAGGTAAATTAAGTATATTTTAACCATTTTTAATCATTCAGGTAATATGTTGCTGAACAAATATAAATGAACAGAAAACCAGTTTTAAACTAAGAACCATTTTAACCATTAGCCCTTTCACAGGCAGTTTGTTCACTTTAACTGAAGATATTTTACTACATGCCACTGAGAAAGAAAGTTTAAACCATTAAACCAATCACAGGTAAAGAACAAACATTTCTCATGCCCACGGATTACTGCGAGCGCAGCGTTTGCATATAAAAAAGTTCAGTGGGTTTACCGGTAGCCTTTTTTGTCCTTTTTTCCCTGATGTGCTGTAAAGTTTGTGTTAGTAGCGAATTCTCTTTGCAACTGCTGCGCTGCTGCTTCGTTACAAACTGAATGTCAATTCTGCCTATCGTTCTAGAATGACCGCTGCCCTGCTAACTAGCTTTGTGATTGGCTGCCCTGCTAACTAGCGTTGTGATTGGCTGCCTGTTCAGTGCAGCGTGCGTGCGCTGGTAGCGCAGCAATTCAGCGTAGCAGGAAGTGGCGGAAGCAGCTGTCAATCATGTGAGCCTGCGTTCAGGCACTCCTTGTGGCAGGTCGCCGCAACACTGTGCGTGCGCAGCCATCTTGGAAGTCACTCGCTCCAGAGCGCTCATAGAGTACACATCATAGAGTACACATTTAGCGATTCGTTTCCACGTTAGAGGGCTTAAAAGCTTGGATTTTTTAAGAATTTAGACATCTGAAGTTATGGAGCACTACTGTGAAAGTTTGGATAAGCAGGCACGGGAGCGTTATGCTGAGAAGGTACGTTTCATTGGGTATGTAGATCCATACTCTGTTAGTGAGAAGGAATGGAAAGCTCACCCCAGCTTGTTGCCGCATGTGACATACATAGATATTGTGAACTATCTAGTGTTTCACCCAAGTCCATTTTGTGAACTAAAGGATTTCCAGAACTACAAGAGTATGGAAGCATACGATAGATTTGTGTCCGGTTGGGTCCGCGATGTGTCGGTGTTTACTGCTGAAGACGGAGAGACAAAAGTGATCAGAGGGAAAGTGTTACACTCGCAGAGTCTATCCCAGCCTAGTCTACACCCCTGGATAATATTTGACAAGAGACATGCTATTTTGTGTGCACATTGCAACTGCATTGCTGGACTTGGGGAATGTTGCTCCCATGTTGCTTCCCTGTTGTTTTATGTTGAAGCGGCCACGAGACTGAGGGAAAGAACGACGGTCACACAACAGCTGGCATACTGGATGCTACCGGTAACTATGAAATTAAAATAACTATTTTAGTAACTATTTTAGTAACTATGAAATTCAACACAAGATTAACCTACCTGTCACAAAGTGATCAGAACAAATCCGGATACAGTCAAGTTGTCCTAAATTTGAGCGGTTAATGGCAGCCAGCCACTGTCGTCTCCTCCGCTCGCTTTTCTCCTGTGCTGCAATTCCCGGGTTAGTCACGACTTTAGGGAGTCTGTGGAAGCTTTTGCCACCCTTTTCCCTTTGGTTACTACAGCCAACAATGACGCACGCATTCAGCATTGTCACCCCTTTTTGCTTCGCTGGACAACAACAATGCACTGACACAGCGACCTTTGACTTCCAATATGGCCGCCGCCGGGTTTGCACTGATCTCGAAGCACTCTATTGCCAATTGACCTAATGAGTTGCAATTTAGTCCTTCAGCTGTTCCTTTTTTGTACCTTTAACTTTTCCAGCCTCTTATTGCCCCGTCCCAACTTTTTTGAGATGTGTTGCTGTCATGAAATTTCAAATGAGCCAATATTTGGCATGAAATTTCAAAATGTCTCACTTTCAACATTTGATATGTTGTCTATGTTCTATTGTGAATACAATATCAGTTTTTGAGATTTGTAAATTATTGCATTCCGTTTTTATTTACAATTTGTACTTTGTCCCAACTTTTTTGGAATCGGGGTTGTGTAAACACTCTAGATATGAACTAGACATAGACTAAACGCTCACACACACACACACACACACACACAAATTGGTTCAAATAACCAAACATTCAAGGGCACTTGAGGTATAGCAGGTAAACATGAAACATGAAATAAGCAGTATAAACAAACTAGCAGCTGTTAAGATGAGGTAGTGCAGAATAGTGCAAATGAGCAAGGTAAAGTGAGATGTGCGGTCCCTGGGTTCAGTGTGTTAATGAACAATGAGATGTATGTATGTATGTATGTATGTGTGTGTGTGTGTGTGTGTGTGTGTGTTGGGGGGGAAACTGTGAGGATGACATGTCAGATGCTGAAGGGGGGGGTGTGCGAGCAGAATCTGTGGCAGGGGGCAGAGGGGGGAGGAGGGGCAGAGCTGGGAGGGAGTTTAGCCTCCTGACTGCCTGGTGAAAGAAACTGTTCTTGAGCCTGCTGGTTTTGGCCCGGAGACTCCGCAGTCTCCTCCCCGACGGCAGCAGGCTGAAGAGGCTGTGAGATGGGTGGGTGGGGTCACCTGCAATCCTGATGGCTTTGCGGGTGAGGCAGGAGTTATAAATATCCATTAGAGAAGGGAGAGAGACACCAATGATCCTCTCAGCTGCTCTCACGATGCGCTGCAGAGACTTGCAGCAGGACACAGTGCAGGCGCCGTACCACACGGTGCAGGCGCTGTACCACACGGTGATGCAGCTGGTCAGGATGTTCTCGATGGTGCCTCTGTAGAAAGTGTGCATGATGGGGGCCGGGGCTCTTGCTCTCCTCAGTTTGCAGAGGAAGTACAGATGCTGTTGGGCTTTTTTGGCCAGTGATGCGGTGTTGTTGTTGCAGGACAGGTCTTCAGAGATGTGCACACCCAGAAACTTGGTGCTGCTCACCCTCTCCACTGCAGCACCGTCGATAGATAGTGGAGCATGCTGGGTTTGCTCTCTCCTGAAGTCCACAACAATCTCCTTCATCTTCTCCACGTTCAGACGGAGATTGTTGTCCTTGCACCACATGGCCAAGTGGGTCACCTCGCTCCTGTAGATTGTCTCATCGCCATTGTTGATGAGACCCACCACAGTCATGTCATCTGCAAACTTAATGAAGAGATTTGAGCTGGATGTTGGTGTGCAGTCATGGGTCAGCAGAGTGAAGAGGAGGGGGCTTAGCACACATCCTTGGGGGGCTCCCGTGTTCAGTGTGATGGTGCTGGAGGAGTTGCTGCCGACCCGTACAGCCTGTGGTCTCCCTGTCAGGAAGTCCAGCAGCCAGTTGCACAGGGAGGTGTTGAGTCCCAGCTGGTCCAGTTTGTGAATGAGCTGCTGAGGAATGATTGTGTTCAATGTTGAGCTAAAGTCTATGAACAGCATTCTGACATACGAGTCTTTTGTCTCCAGGTGGGTGAGGGCTGAGTGGAGGGCAGTGAAGATGGCGTCATCGGTCGAACGGTTGGACTGATATGCAAACTGGAAAGGATCCAGGGCGGGGGGGAGGGCAGACTTGATATGCCTCATGACTAGCCACTCAAAGCACTTCATGAGGTTGGGAGTGAGTGTGACAGGGCGGTAGTCATTGAAGCAGGAGGGAGACGGCTTCTTCAGGACCGGGATGATGGTGATGGCTTTGAGGCATGTGTGGACAACAGCCTGGCTCAGCGAGATGTTGAAGATGTCTGTAAAGACATCTGTGAGCTCCTTGGCACAGTCTCTCAGGACATGACCAGGAATGTTATCAGAACCCGGGGCTTTTCATGCATTTGTCATCCTGAGAGCTCTGCTCACGCTGTCTGGGGACAGCGTCAACACCTGGTCACCGGGAGGTGGTGGGGTCTTCTGTGCCGTGGTGCTGTTGTCTGCCTCAAAGCAAGCGAAGAAGTCGTTCAACTGATTTAGCAGAGACATGGAGTTGTCACAGGTCTGTGGCGAAGGCTTGTAGTCTGTGATGGTCTGAATCCCCCGCCACAGGTTCCTGGTGTCTCTGCTGTCCTTGAAATGGTCAGCAACGTGCCTGGAATACTGTCTCTTGGCCACCCTGATGCCTCATGACAGATTGGCCCTAGCTGTCCTCAGGCCCACCTCGTCCCCAGCTCTGAAGGTGGCGTTCCGAGCCCACAGGAGCCTATAGACTTCCCCTGTCAGCCATGACTTCTGATTGGCCTGAATGGAGATGGTTCTGGTGACTGTAATGTCATCCATGCACTTCCTCATGTAGGCAGTGACGGTCTCCGTGTACTCCTGGAGATCTGTGTTGTTGTTGTAGGTGGCCGCCTGTCTGAACATGCTCCAGTCATGCCCCTTTTCCACCAAAGCAGTTCCAGGGCTGGTTCGGGGCCAGTGCTTAGTTTGGAACCGGGTTTTCTGTTTCCACTGACAAAGAACTGGCTCTGGGGCCAGAAAAACCGGTTCCAGGCTAGCACCAACTCTCTGCTGGGCCAGAGGAAAGAACCGCTTACGTCGGGGGGGGGGGGGGGGGGGGGGCGGATTTGTTAAGACCAACAACAATAACAAGACCGCGAAAGATCGCCACTTTTAAGCGATGAGAAGCAGCAGCTGTACAAACGCAAAATCGATTATTATTATTATTATTATTATTGTTGTTGCTGCTGCTGCTTCTTCCATGTTGTTTTTGCTTCGATATTTGCACCAAGGTTTATGCAAATGTAGCGACATAACTGACATGTACAACGATGTAACTGACGTATACAGCGACGTAATGACGTGGCTTCCCTTAGCGCCGCAAGCTATGGAAAAGCAAACTGGTTCTCAGCTGGCTTGCAAGTTGAACGAGTTGTGAACCAGCACCAGCCCCGAACCAGCCCTGGAACTGATTTGGTGGAAAAGGGGTATCATTGGTGGAAAAACAGTCCTGGAGTGCCTCTGAGGACCCCTCTGGCCACACACGTATCTGTTTTGTAGCTGGTTTGGTGACTTTAACCAGCGGCCTGTATGCTGGCATTAGCATAACAGTGGAGTGATCTGAGGCCCCAAGGTGGGGGAGGAGTAGGGCTTTGTAGGCATCTTTATGCATGGTGTAAACATTGTCCAGAGTATTGTTTCCACGTGTAGGAAAGTTGATTATGTCCATAGAGTTTTGGAAACACACTTTTGGGGTTTGCATGATTGAAATCCCCAGCCAGGATGAGGAAAGCATCTGGGTGGGCTGTCTGCTGCTCACTGATGTGCTGATAGAGTTCATTCAGTGCTTCACTCCTGTTGTTATTGGAGCCGGGAGGGATGTATATTGCTACCAGCAATATGGCTGTAAATTCCCTCGGCAGATAGAATGGCCGGCACTTAATAATCATAAACTCCACCAGAGGTGAGCAGTGTTTGCAGACCACAACAGCATCACGGCACCAGGCATCACTGATGTAAAGAGTCCTCCGCTGCGAGTCTTCCCCCCCCTCGACTAGCGCTCTGTCTGACTGGTAGCATGTTAGCCGGGCTAGCTGAATGGCACAGTCCGGGACGCTGTCATTAAGCCATGTTTCCACAAACACAAGGACACAACACTCACTCACAGACTTAAAAGATGAGCGGAGCAGGCAGATATAATCCAGCTTGTTGTCCAGCGAGCGTACGTTGGCCAGAGTGATGGTAGGGATAGCCGGCCGGTGAGGGCTAGCCGCTAGCCTAGCTTGGATACCTCCACGTTTGCCTCTCTTCTGCTTCTGCATGTTCTGCCTGTGGCGCTTCCACTGCGGGCTATCTAGTGTGCATACTCTACAGAAACGCTGCTAGTGTACATACTCTCTACAGAAATGCTGCTTGTGTGCATACTCTCGACAGAAACGCTATCTAGTGTGCATACTCTCGACAGAAACGCTATCTAGTGTGCATACTCTCGACAGAAACGCTATCTAGTGTGTGGGTGGTAAAAGAGAGCAACTGGACTTGCTTGAAGATTCTTGAAGACGTTTCACCCCTCATCCGAAAGGCTTCTTCAGTTCTGTCTGACTGGTAGGGAGTATCAGGTATTTATCCTCTCATGGATGAAAAGCTCATCTAAGGTGTCGTTGAGTCATCCTGTTGGTGTGGGACACTGGGGGCTGAATGTGAATGGCCTCGAGAGTCGTTAGGGTGATCAATGGATTGCCTGTTAAGGTGATCAGTGGAATGCTGATTCTCTCTGTCCTCCTGTGAGCCACTGAAAACAGCTGGGTTTTGGTGTGCATTCAGTTGTCTGGGAAGTGTGCCAAGGACTGCATTGTAGGTGGCTGATAAATTATGTCTTAGACCCCCACCTCTGTTCAGTGATGGCCGTTCCAGGTTGACAAAAATGGCTTCTTTAACTCCTCGCTCATACCAACGATTATATCTGCCTGCTCCGCTCATCGTTGGTATGAGCGAGGAGTTAAAGAAGCCATTTTTGTCAACCTGGAACGGCCATCACTGAACAGAGGTGGGGGTCTAAGACATAATTTATCAGCCACCTACAATGCAGTCCTTGGCACACTTCCCAGACAACTGAATGCACACCAAAACCCAGCTGTTTTCAGTGGCTCACAGGAGGACAGAGAGAATCAGCATTCCATTGATCACCTTAATGGGCAATCCATTGATCACCCTAACGACTCTCGAGGCCATTCACATTCAGCCCCCAGTGTCCCACACCAACAGGATGACTCAACGACACCTTAGATGAGCTTTTCATCCATGAGAGGATAAATACCTGATACTCCCTACCAGTCAGACAGAACTGAAGAAGCCTTTCGGATGAGAGGTGAAACATCTTCAAGAATCTTCAAGCAAGTCCAGTTGCTCTCTTTTACCACCCATAGTTACTATGACTTGGATGACTGAGAATATTCACAGACAAGCTATCTAGTGTGCATACTCTCGACAGAAACGCTATCTAGTGTGCATGCTCTCTACAGAAATGCTGCTAGTGTGCATGCTCTCTACAGAAATGCTGTTAGTGTGCATGCTGTCTACAGAAACGCTATCTAGTGTGCATGCTCCATTGTTCACAGACTTGTGTTTCTGCCTCCGTTTAACATGTCGCAATGCACTGATAGAGCACAAGTATGTCATGATGAACACACAACTAGAAGATGACTATGCTGTCCGTTAATGTAAATATGATGGCTAAACGTGCTGCTAACGTTAGAGTAGCCAGGTGTGCTACTGCTCATTTAGACATATTAAGACACAGCAACAGGTCTGAAAAGCTACATTTCCCCCCGTATGTTTCACAGTAACTCAAATATGGGTCAATATATGACAAAGCATTCAGTTGCTGTCCCACCAAAAATCCCTGCAGGACAAGTTTTACTCATGACATGTTAATTGAATTTAAGTTAGCTTAACCAAGCCAACTTAAGTTAGCTTAACCAAGCATGAAGCTAACGGTCCCATTCATTTTCACCAGGTCATGGTGTTTTGGAAAACTTCATAGGAAATTTAGCACAGACCGATTGTTGAGTGACATTAACCAAAGCTAGCAAACGTATGCATGATTTGTTAACAGGACTTGTTGTAACGTTAACTTACCGTCACAGAAATAGCAGCATGGTGAGCTTTAGACGCCTCTTGAGGTCAATCGTATTCTTGCCACATAGTTTATAGCCACAGCGTGTACCTCTGTCTCCCACTACAAGGCATTCCATTTTATTTTCTGCTGGATTATGTGTAAAGTATGTCCATAAATCATCGCGTCATTTCCACCCACCAAGCCCTTGTGCTGGCATTGCCGATGGTCCATGACCTGTGTTGCTGCCCCAGTGTACACTGTGCCCAGACATGCCCGGTGGTGGGCATTACCAAACAAGGACCGGATGCAGTGCGTTGCTTATATTTTCAGCATTTGGCAGACAGGTTGCACATGCCATTGGAGGAAACGCCATGTATTTTGATAGTCCTATAGCCAACCCACTAACATTTTCGTCTCGTCTCGTCAACGATAACAACAGATACGTCTCGTCATATTTTCGTGATCAAAGAGTTATGTTTAGCTCGTCACTGTCTCGTTTTAGTCATGAAAAAAGGTGCATTAACAAAATCATTTCGTCATCGTTAACGAAAACAACACTGGTTTCCAGAGAGTGGCCGGAAGCTGACCAGTGAATGATTACACCAGACTGGAGAGTGGCTGGCAATGGTGAGTACAGAGATACCATCACTGCTTTCTGTGCTCGTCTAGACAGTGCCTTTCCCTTGAACATAGACATGACTAAGATCAGTATGTGTAAGCAAGAAGATGGTGAAGTGGTGTCAGTATTTCTTGCCCGTCTCACTGCTGCGCATGAGAAACACAGTGGCCTGACCAGACCCGTGGCCCTGGCTGGAGTGGAAGGCACTCCTGAGGTCTGGGAAGCGTACCTGCGAACGGTTTCATGAACGGTATGAATCCAGCAGTGGCCAAGTCAGTAAAGCAGCTCTGTCTCTTGTGGGAAACCACCAGCCGCACCAAGATCGAGCAGTACGCTGTGCATGCAGAAAGGCTGCTGAAAGAGAAGGAGAAGACAAAGTCAACAAAAAGAGACCATGACCTACACGCCACCACTCTCACTCTTCTCCAGACTGCTCAGCCTGGACAAAGAGGAAGAGGAAGAGGTCGAGGTAGGGTCAGAGGCAGGATGACCTGGGGTGACCCGTCCTGGAGGAAAGGTGCAACCTGCTACAACTGCAATCAGAAGGGACGCATTGCTCGAGATTGTCTCCACAGTAGCAGCCAGAGGTCCCATGAGGAGTACAGCAAAGCAGACTGATGGGCGGACTCCGGGAACAGCCCCCACACAGAGAACAGGGGAGGTAACACACACACACACACACACCTGATGATATACATACACATAGACAAGAACATTCACATAATGTTAAACACATTAGTAGCAGCACCTACCGTAGATGCAACAGCAAGACTACACAGAAACGCCTGATACACCAGTCCAGATAGATACACCTGAAGTTGCATTAAGTTTGTTAAAATACACAACTACTCCCTTCTCTAAACTCCCTTGTATGCCCCTCACTGTATGTGGGCATGTGTTGACTTTTTAGTAGATTCTGGAGCGGGACACTCAGTCATACAACATGGGGTACTTCCAGTAGACCCACTGCTCAGCTTAAATTCTATTCAGACGATGGGCATCTCAGGACAACCTGTAACCAAAACTTTCTCAGTCAACCTCCCATGTAAAAGCAAGGGAGGAATAGTTACGTCCCACTCATTCCTCATCTCACATACATGTCCAGTAAATTTGTTAGCATGCGATTTAATGTGCAAATTAGGAGTAAATATCACGTCCACTCCAGATGGACTAACTATTGAAGTAAGTGAAATGTGCTGTGTGCAGTATGGTCTTGGAAGCCCCCTGTATGTGTATGTCTGGCGGCTCTGCTCAGATCAACTCACACAAACTCCCAAACACTGTGTACAGCTCGCACACTTGAACACCTCGTCAGTTGACACAGATTATATGAAAGAGGAAGATTTGCACATGTTCACCAAGGGCAAGATGTAGAGTTTGAAAAGACTTGGTTTGCAGACCCCCATGCATGTGAAAGATTGACCCTCAAAACTACATATTGGTCTAAACATTATTGCGCTGTGCAGGTCCATCTTACTTGTTGTCCGAACAGCTGCATCAGTGTTCATTACAGTGTTCTCAAACATGTTATACATGGCCTCGTGTCAGAGGACTCTGAGGTCAGCTGCTGCCAGCGTGATTTCTTTGACATCGTTAATTCTATACCCCATGTCTCATTAGCAAAGCCACGAGCCACCCATTGGAAAGACGTGGGGAAATGGGTCAAGAAGTGTGCAGCCAATGGCAATGAATGTTTCCAAACAGAGGACCCTAGTGTGTTATTTTGCCAAAAGCTTGGGGTCTACAAACAAAGTCATGCTATGTGTGTGCATGTTAAGCGCAGCGTAATATTAGCCACTGATGACCAGGGTCCTGGGCACCCCAGCCATAGTGGCCTGTTTGTCTCTGTTTCCACAGGTATAACTCCAGCAGAGGTTCACCTCAAATTGGCGGGAGTTCCAAATTTCGTTTGGGCAAAGGGTAAACATGATGTAGGCCTAATAAAGAATGCTGAACCAGTGGTGATCACCCCCAAATCAGATTTCAGGCCTAGACAGACCCAGTACCCACTCAAACCAGAAGCAATCGCAGGTATAAGACTGGTCTTTGATTCATTGCTGAAGGTAGGTGTAATTGTCCCTTGCCCCGACTCTCCAGTGCGCACTCCTATTTTCCCAGTTAAGAAGGCAAGAAAACCGTCCCAGCCCAATGAGTGGAGGTTTGTCCAAGATCTGCAAACAGTCAATGCTGTGGTTGTTCCGCGTGCGCCTGACGTCCCTAATCCATACACCATTTTGGGCCAGGTGCCTGCTGACAGTAAGTGGTTTTCAGTGGTGGACTTAGCAAATGCGTTCTTTTCTATTCCTCTACATAAAAACAGCTAGTACTGATTTTCCTTTATGTATGATGGTCATCCATACACTTTCACTCATTTGTGCCAGGGTTACTGTGAGTCCCCAACCATATACAACCAGTGCCTCAGAGACAGCCTCGCTTTGTTAACTTTATCACCAGGATCAGCTTTGCTGCAGTATGTTGACGATTTAATGATTTGTGCCCCAACTAAAGCTCAATGTGAAGATGACACCATAACGCTACTGCGACACCTCACTAAGGAGGGTCATAAGACTAGCCTCCCAAAATTACAGTTTGCAAAACAGAAGGTGCATTTCTTAGGGCATGACATCACAGGGGAGGGGAAAATGCTGTCTGCGAACAGAGTCTCAGCTATTCAGAAAATTCCCAAGCCGATCACTGTGAAACAAGTTTTGTCATTTTTGGGTATGTGTTCCTATTGCAGAGCATTCATTCCGAATTATTCCATCCTGGAAAGCCCAGTGAGAGAGCTTGTGCACGGTTCATCCCTCACCACTTCGTCACCTGTCCTCTGGTGTCCATATGCTGAAGAAGCATTCCTGGCCCTAAAGAGCGCCCTGCAGACCACACCCACTCTGGGATTGCCTGGCCCTAATAAACCATTTGTTCAAACTGTAGATGAAAAGAAGGACTTCATGACCTCTGTTCTTTTGCAGAAGCACAGGGATAGATTAAGACCTGTAGCCTACTTCTCCAGCAAATTGGACTGAGTGGCAGCTGGACTTCCTGTTTGCCCGAGTGCAGTTGCTGTAGCTGAAAAGGTGATAACTGCTTCCAGAAATATTGTGGGGTATTCTAACCTTACCCTTTTGGTCCCACATGCTGTCTCCCTGCTTCTGTTGGAGAAAAAGACGTCACATTTGTCAGCACAGAGATGGTTAAAGTACAACACTGTCATACTTGATATGCCTAACATCATTGCGAAACGTTGTACTGTTCTGAATCCTGCCTCTCTTCTCCCTACAGAGGACGATGGAGAGCCACATGACTGTGTCGCTCTCACTAACAATTTTTGTTCCCCCAGGGCAGACTTAAAGAGCGACCCTTTGGAAAATCCAGACATGGTCCTCTATGTGGATGGTTCAGCCTCCAGAGACAGGAAAGAACAATGTAGGTTTTGCCATAGTCTTAGATCATGAGGTCCTCAAGGCGTTGTGTCTGTCCTCAAACCTGTCAGCGCAGGCCGCAGAGTTCTGTGCCCTTATCGAGGCATGCAAATTGGCTGCAGGGCAATCTGCCAATATTTTTACAGACAGCAGATACGCATTTGGCGTTGTGCATGATTTTGGCACCATTTGTAAACACAAAAATTTTCTCACTAGCACATCTCCCATTGCACATCATAAACTGGTCTCCGAGTTGTTGAATGCTATTCTACTCCCTAGAGCCATTGCGGGGCGGCACGGTGGTGTAGTGGTTAGCACTGTCGCCTCACAGCAAGAAGGTCCAGGTTCGAGTCCCGTGGCCGACGAGGGCCTTTCTGTGCAGAGTTTGCATGTTCTCCCTGTGTCCGCGTGGGTTTCCCCCACAGTCCAAAGACATGCAGGTCAGGTTAACTGGCGACTCTAAATTAACTGTAGGTGTGAACGTGAGTGTGAATGGTTGTCTGTGTCGGCCCTGTGATGACCTGGTGACTTGTCCAGGGTGTACCCTGCCTCTCGCCCGTAGTCAGCTGGGATAGGCTCCAGCTTGCCTGCAACCCTGTAGAAGGATAAAGCAGCTAGAGATAATGAGATGAGATGAGCCATTGCTGTGTGTAAGTGTGCTGCCCATATTAACAATACTGATCTTGTGTCTCAAGGAAATGCCACAGCGGACGCGGCAGCCAAGTGTGCAGCCTCAGCTTCCAGTTCACCCACTAACCTTGCTTTTCCTCAGGTTTCTACCCCCTGTTTACAGCTAATGGACCTTCAGAGCACTGCCACCCAGGACGAGAGACGAGTCTAGAAACAGGCCGGCTGTATCTGTGCAAACTTGGTCTGGGTTTGTCCCTTGGGCCATCCCCGTCTACCAAAACACATGTTCCCCTTCTATGCAAAATTGGCCCATGGGCTCACCCACATGTCAAAAGGGGGCATGGTAGCAGAAGTAACAAAGAGATGGTTCACAAAGGGGTTTTCAAATTATGGTATGCTGTGAAATTTTGCAAGCAATGCTTGATATGTGCACAACATAATGCAGGTCAAGGTATCAAACTAACTCAAGCAGCACACCCAATACCAGACAAACTGTTTGATCATCTCCAAATGGAATTCATTGAACTGACACATAGTGAGGGAAAAAGGTACTGCCTGGTAATAGTTGACATGTTTTCAAAATGGGTTGAAGTATTCCCCACAGCTAAACAAGACTCAGAGGCAGTAGTCAAAGCACTCCTGGCAGACATAATTCCTAGGTGGGGTATACCTAGCAAAATCTCAAGTGACAATGGAACACCCTTTGTTAATGCAGCCCTAAAGAAAATAGGAGCATTCCTAGGGATAGACCTGAAACAACATTGTGCCTACCTTCCTGCCAGTGTGGGAGCAGTGGAGAGGGAAAATGGGTCCCTTAAAAATAAACTAAGCAAAGCTTGTGCAGAAACAGGGCTAGGATGGACAAAGGTCCTCCCTGTAGTACTTACACAAATGAGGATGCAAACTAGGCCTAAACATGGGTTAAGCCCATTTGAAATTCTGTTTGGACGAGTACCCAACACAGTTATAGGGCCAGCCCAAGGAACACTGCCAGACACCATGCTGTGTGATGATGCAATGTTGAATTACTGTGCAACGCTATCCTCTGCTTTGAAATCTATCCACAAACAGGTAAAAGAAGTGCTTCCCAAGCCTGCTGAGAGACCTCTGCATGATCTACAACCAGGGGATTGGATAGTGGTGAAGGACTTCCGACAAACCAAGTGGAACAAGCCATGGTGGAATGGCCCATTCCAGGTCCTGCTCACGACCCCAACGGCAGTGAAGGTCACAGGCAGAGTGACATGGATCCATGCTGGCCACTGCAGGAGGGTTCCTGAACCAGCTGAGCAGGAGGAAAAGGAAGGCCTAAGTGACCTGGACGCTGACTAAAGCGCGTGAGGAAGAAAGGCATCATGACATGGAACAGTGCGAGTATCACATCAGTCACGCATGCACCCGAGTACTAGTGAACACTGGAAGGTGTAGCCCATTAGGAGAAGGGCTGTGGCTCCTTGTCACGGACAAAGAGGTCAGGGCAACAGCTCCGGGAGGACAATCCCAGTGGACAAATCCACACAACACCAACAAAGAGAAAGAAGTGTTAATTGAGTATATCTTAGCACAGAACCCCAACCATTAGGTGAGACAAGTGGTAACCTGAGACTCAGGAGGAGAGGTAAGTGATTATTATTTAGAAGGTGCTCCACACTTTCATGTTCCCACCTTGATCCAAACCACGTGGTGAGCAAGTCCCGCAGAACTAAGCGCGGCAGCACAATTACGCTGTTGCACCCTCAGTAGAGAAGAGTATTTTAGTATCTAGTCAGTAAACTGGTTTCAGAAGTCCTGAGTTTCTACAAGCCCCGGTGAGGTGGGAAGAGGGCTGATAGGGTGTACCTGTCCTCTGAGCACCAATACATGTCAAGAAGGGCAAGAGTTAACTCGGAGACCTAGTTAACATAAAATGAAGGAGGTAAATCATTATAAGCTAGGTCTAGTCGTGGGCCTGAGCATCCTGATCCTGCTGGGGCTCACGGGAGGATTCGTGTGGTGGTCAATACAGGGAACCCAGACTGACACAGAGTAGAGACAAGGGAGACATCCAACTCATAATTTGTATTGGCAGTATGCTAATTTTACAGCTAAACAGGCTAACAGGTCAAATTGTTTAGTTTGCTCCACTCTGCCACACACTGTTACACAACCATTTGTGTTTGAGACCGCCAACACAACTAAAGAGGATACTGCCCAAGTATGGCGAGCCGTGATGGAAGCTGTCTGTGGTGATGTAAAAAAAGACTAATGTCACGTATCGAGGTGGGGGAGATGACCCAAGAGTAGAAATTAGCGTAAATGAACCAAGAAAGGGGATCAATTATACCTTATGCGCAGGCCGAAAGGGCAATCTAAATTCTACCTCCGTGGGGAAGGTCAAGGAAGCTAAGTGTTCAACCGTTTGCACAGTGCAGGGTTCAGTCCCAAATCAAAACGTGACCTGCACGGGACGAAATGGCACTCTGTACAAGCAAGGCGGAAAGGTGACAATAGGAGGTAACTTAGGGCCAGGAGGGAATCTAACTCAGTTAGCTGGCCCAACCTTTTATTACCCAGGCTGGCAGTGGAAGTGTGGTCACCATGTGTACAACTTCCTCCTGGTAGATTGGAATGGCACGTGTGCCCTGATCCAATTAGATGCCCACCTAATAATAGCAACCCCTGAGGCGAGTAGCAGATGGCACAGAAGTGCCAATGATGATTTTCCTCCTCCAGAACATCAACTGCAACCCAAGGTGAAGAAATTCTTCCAGGCACCGTTTCCACAGTATGGGATAACACAACTCTGGAATGAACTTGAGGTGGTGCATTATATACTGGCACAGTTCATGAATTCAACCATAGAGGCCATGGAGGGCGTGAGAACTGAATTGACTGCACTCAGATTAATGACAACACAGAATTGCATGGCCCTTGACATCCTTTTGGCAAAGGAAGGTGGAGTGTGTTTCATGATAGGAGAACATTGTTGTACGTACGTTCCCGAAAACAACGGGAATCATGGTAACATCACTGAGGCACTGAACAAGATGCACAAGGTTGCTGAACAATTAGGGGCAGATGAACATGAAGGAGTCAAAGACAGCTAGTGGCGTTAGTTTAGTGGATGGAAGACTCTGATTCTATCCACCATACCGGTCCTGGGCTTAGTGATTGTGATGCTATGTTTGCTCCCTGTTTTCTGTCAATGTTGTACGTCTGTGTTTCAGAGGCAGCTGACAAATATTGGTTACCAGATGGTGAAAATAGACCCAGACGACTTGCCTGACTGGCCTCCAAACCCACACGAAGAATATAACCCACCGTTTGACGACATCAGCACAGCTGATATGAAATTAGCCCTAGCTTAAAACACTCATTTGTGGTTGTTTTCTGTTCTATTGTTTCCAGATCTATGTATATAGCTTGCTAGCATTAACTTAAGATGTCTATGTCTTACAAAACAGCCTTAGCATTATCCCTGTACACTAAATGATGTGTTAAGTCGAATCTCTCCGGGAACTCTTACCACTGTAATTGTGTACATTTCTTTCTTTTAGCAATTATTATCCTCATCTCATCTCATTATCTCTAGCCGCTTTATCCTGTTCTACAGGGTCACAGGCAAGCTGGAGCCTATTCCAGCTGACTACGGGCGAAAGGCGGGGTACACCCTGGACAAGTCGCCAGGTCATCACAGGGCTGACACATAGACACAGACAACCATTCACACTCACGTTCACACCTACGGTCAATTTAGAGTCACCAGTTAACCTAACCTGCATGTAGGGCTGCTCGATATTGGAAAAAATCAATATCACGATTTTTTCAGTAAATATCGATATCGCGATTTTTAAAACGATATTTATACACCTTTTTTTAAAGCCCTGATCATCAACACCTGAGGCACCAGGCCACATTTTTATAGTACAGGCCTCATAGGCTACCTGTCAACCCTTCCCGTTGTACCCTGAAACGCCTTTTACTTAAACTATTTACTGTGCAAGCGCGTACTTTGCATAGGTCCTATAGCCTGCACAAGGCTCACGTTCTCCTCACTCAACATTTCCGATCACAGAGGATGGAGCCAGTGCTGGTATTACCAGTGATTACTGCATAACGTCCACACTGGCTCGTAGCCAGCCAAGGATAAAATCTCTCTCTCTCTCACACACACACACACACACACACACACACACTACAACGTAAGCTTGTGTGTTGTTAAGACACCAACATTAAACACGCACACACACACACACACACACACACACTACAACGTAAGCTTGTGTGTTGTTAAGACACCAACATTAAACACGCACAATATAGAGACAAGTCCTTAAGAATTAACATACATGAAAATAGGCTTCTCTTCCTTCATCTTCCAAATGTGGACTCCGCTATCTTTTTGGCATGTCAGCATTGAAATACCATTTGCAGAGATATTTCACTCGCCATTAAGAAAAGTAAAAGCAACACATGATTAGGGCTACATGATTAGAAGGGGGACACTGTTTTAAGCGCACGGAATTTTAAAAACAATGTAATTACATCTGAGTCCGTCTACATCGCGCAATAAACCCGTCCTTAGCAGAACCTACTTCAAAGCATGATGCTAGCTGCAGATGCACAAGTCAAAATCAAATGAACCCAACATGCCGCAGCGGGCAACATTAATAACCAAATTGCCTTACCTTAAAACGCTGCCTTGACCACAGGACGACTCGCAATTATTCCACTTAAATCCACACGGTTTAACACATCTAACACAGCTAGCAAGCTGGATATGTGCTAATATTGTTGTGCTTGTTTTCTTCCGTAGATGCCATTTTTACATTACCCAGTCCCACATCCAAAAATATGACGTAAATATATGTTAATTGTATTATTATAACTATTAGCAAGCAAATCAAACAACATATTAAGAAATCAATATATCAAATCACCCGACACGTATGAAAACAGAAGAATTGATTTTTTACTGTTGCGGAGATATCGCGGGAGTAGAATGGATGACGTATGCAAGGCTACGGTGTGCCTTAGGGGACAGAAGGGTTCGTTTTACCTTACTGTCACGTCAATGTTATTGTTGTTTTATTGCCATTGTAGAAATATTGTGCACGTCCCTTTCGACAAATGACAAAAAATCGTTTCATATCGATATTATGAATTTTGATATCGTTTGACACCAATAACGATATTGTGATAAAAATACGATATATTGCACAGCTCTACCTGCATGTCTTTGGACTGTGGGGGAAACCGGAGCACCCGGAGGAAACCCACGTGGACACGGGGAGAACATGCAAACTCCACACAGAAAGGCCCTCGCCGGCCACGGGGCTTGAACCCGGACCTTCTTACTGTGAGGCGACAGCGCTAACCACTACACCACCGTGCCGCCCCAATTATTATCCTGTAGGATAAAAAGGGGGGAAATGTGAAGGAAATTTAGTGAATGAACATTTCTATTCTGTGTTTCTGTGTGTTGAGCTCAAGTGGCCTTGTGTACTGAGAAAAGCTGTTTTCCCACATGCTGTAATCACCTTTCTGTGCCCTTGGCTGGTGATAAGCAGGATGTCTGAGTTCTCCTAAACCACGCGTCCGTCTGCACATCCCAGAGCACAACAGGTGCACACTTTAAGTCAAGTCAAGTCATCTTTATTGTCAAATATGCTATACATGCTCGACATACAGCACAGGTGAAATTACAGTCCTCTCTGACCCACAGTGCAAACAGGCAATGCAATAAATAAAAAATAGAATCGTCTCGTCTCGTCTTCTTCCGCTTATCCGGGACCGGGTCGCGGAGGCAGCAGTCTAAGCATGGAAGCCCAAACTTCCCTTTCCCCAGACACCTCGGCCAGCTCCTCGGGAAGAACACCGAGGCGTTCCCAGGCCAGCCGAGAGACATAATCCCTCCAGCGTGTCCTGGGTCTTCCCCGGGGCCTCCTCCCGGGGGGACATGCCTGGAACACCTCCCCAGGGAGGCGTCCAGGAGGCATCCGAAAAAGATGCCCGAGCCACCTCAGCTGGTTCCTCTCGATGTGGAGGAGCAGCGGCTCTACTCCGAGCTCCTCCCGAGTGACTGTGCTTCTCACCCTATCTCTAAGGGAGCGCCCAGCCACCCTGCGAAGGAAACTCATTTCAGCCGCTTGTATCCGCGATCTTGTTCTTTCTGTCATTACCCAAAGCTCATGACCATAGGTGAGAGTCGGAACGTAGATCGACCGGTAAATTGAGAGCTTCGCCTTTTGGCTCAGCTCCTTCTTCACCACGACGGACCGGTAAAGCGACCGCATCACTGCGGAGGCTGCACCGATCCGCCTGTCGATCTCACGCTCCATCCTTCCCTCACTCGTGAACAAGATCCCGAGATACTTAAACTCCTCCACTTGAGGCAGGACTTCTCCACCAACCTGGAGAGGGCAAGCCACCCTTTTCCGGTCGAGAACCATGGCCTCGGACTTGGAGGTGCTGATTCTCATCCCAGCCGCTTCACACTCGACTGCAAACCGCCCCAGTGCATGCTGAAGGTCCTCGTTTGAAGAAGCCAACAGGACAACATCATCCGCAAAAAGCAGAGATGAAATCCTGTGGTTCCCAAACAGGATTCCTTCCGGCCCCTGGCTGCGCCTAGAAATTCTGTCCATAAAAATTATGAACAGAACCGGTGACAAAGGGCAGCCCTGCCAGAGTCCAACATGCACTGGGAACAGGTCTGACTTACTGCCGGCAATGCGAACCAGACTCCTGCTCCGTTCGTACAGGGACCGGACAGCCCTTAGCAAAGAGCCCCGAACCCCATACTCCTGAAGCACCCCCCACAGAATACCACGGGGGACACAGTCGAATGCCTTCTCCAGATCCACAAAGCACATGTGGACTGGTTGGGCAAACTCCCATGAACCCTCGAGCACCCTATGAAGGGTATAGAGCTGGTCCAGTGTTCTGCGACCAGGACGAAAACCGCATTGTTCCTCCTGGATCCGAGGTTCGACTATTGGTCGAATTCTCCTCTCCAGTACCCTGGAGTAAACTTTCCCTGGGAGGCTGAGAAGTGTGATTCCCCTATAATTGGAGCACACTCTCCGGTCCCCTTTCTTAAAAAGAGGGACCACCACCCCAGTCTGCCACTCCAGAGGCACTGTCCCCGACCGCCACGCGATGTTGCAGAGGCGTGTCAACCAAGACAGCCCCACAACATCCAGAGACTTGAGATACTCAGGGCGGATCTCATCCACCCCCGGTGCCTTGCCACCGAGGAGCTTGCAAACCACATCAGTGACTTCGGCTTGGGTAATGGACGAGTCCACCTCTGAGTCATCAGCCTCAGTCTCCTCAGTGGAAGACATGACGGTGGGATTGAGGAGATCCTCAAAGTATTCCTTCCATCGCCCGACAATGTCCCCAGTCGAGGTCAACAGCTCCCCACCCGCACTGTAAACAGTGTTGGCAGAGTACTGCTTCCCCCTCCTGAGGCGCCGGACGGTTTGCCAGAATTTCTTCGAGGCCGACCGATAGTCCTTCTCCATGGCCTCCCCGAACTCCTCCCAGTTCCGAGTTTTTGCCTCCGCAACTGCCCGAGCTGCAGCACGCCTGGCCTGCCGATACCCGTCGGCTGCCTCAGGAGTCCCGGAGGTCAACATGGCCCGATAGGACTCCTTCTTCAGCTTGACGGCATCCCTTACTTCCGGTGTCCACCACCGGGTTCGGGGATTGCCGCCACGACAGGCACCGGAGACCTTGCGGCCACAGCTCCGAACAGCTGCGTCCACAATGGAGGTAGAGAACATGGTCCACTCAGACTCAATGTCCCCCGCCTCCCTCGGAAGCTGGGAAAAGCTCTCCCGGAGGTGGGAGTTAAAGACCTCCCCAACAGAGTGCTCGGCCAGACGTTCCCAGCAGACCCTCACCATACGTTTAGGCCTGCCAGGTCTGTCCAACTTCCTCCTCCGCCAGCGGATCCAACTCACCACCAGGTGGTGATCAGTTGACAGCTCAGCCCCTCTCTTCACCCGAATGTCCAAGACATAGGGCCGGAGATCAGATGAAACGACTACAAAGTCGATCATCGACCTCCGACCTAAGGTGTCCTGGTGCCACGTGCACTTATGGACACCCCTATGCTCGAACATGGTGTTCGTTATGGACAAACCATGACTAGCACAGAAGTCCAATAACAAAACACCACTCGGGTTCAGATCGGGGAGGCCGTTCCTCCCAACCACGCCCCTCCAGGTGACACTGTCGTCGCCCACGTGAGCATTGAAGTCCCCCAGTAGCACAATGGAGTCCCCAGTCTGAGCACCCCTCAGTACCTCTCCCAGGGACTCCAAGAAGGCCGGATACTCTATACTGCTATTTGGCCCATAGGCACAAACAACAGCAAGAGCCCTCTCCCCAATCTGAAGGCGCAGAGAGGCGACCCTCTCGTTCACTGGGGTAAACTCCAACACATGGCAGCTGAGCTGGGGAGCTATAAGCAAGCCCACACCAGCCCGCCGCCGCTCACCACGGGCGACTCCAGAGAAGTGGAACGTCCAGCCCCTCTCGAGGAGCTGGGTTCCAGAGCCCAAGCTATGCGTGGAGGTGAGCCCGACTATCTCTAGCCGGTACCTCTCAACCTCCCGCACAAGCTCAGGCTCCCTCCCCCCCAGCGAAGCGACATTCCATGTCCCAACAGCCAGCCGCTGTGTCCGGGGATCAGGTCGTCGAGGCCCCTGCCTTCGACTGCCACCCAATCCACATTGCACCAAACCCCAACTGCTACCTCTGTGGGTGGTGAACCCACAGGAGGTCGGGCCCACGTCACCTCTTCGGGCTGAGCCCGGCCGGGCCCCATGGGCAAAGGCCCGGCCACCAAGCGCTCGCATACGAGCCCCAACCCCGGGCCTGGCTCCAGGGTGGGGCCCCGGCTGCGTCCTACCGGGCGACGTCACGGTCCTGGATTTTTCTCCATAGGGGGTTTTTGGTGAACTGCTCTTGGTCTGGCCTGTCACCTAGGACCTGTCTGCCTTGGGAAACCCTACCAGGGGCATAATGCCCCCGACAACATAGCTCCTAGGATCATTCAAGCACACAAACCCCTCCACCACAATAAGGTGGCAGTTCTAGGAGGGGAAAAAAATAGAATAATTGAAATAAACAATACAAACAGTATAAACACTCTAGATAAGAACTGGACATACACTACCATTCAAAAGTTTGGGGTCACTTTGAAATTTCCTTATTTTTGAAAGAAAAGCACTGTTCTTTTCAATGAAGATCACTTTAAACTAATCAGAAATACACTCTATACATTGCTAATGTGGTAAATGACTATTCTAGCTGCAAATGTCTGGTTTTTGGTGCAATATCTACATACCGTAGGTGTATAGAGGCCCATTTCCAGCAACTATCACTCCAGTGTTCTAATGGTACAATGTTGTTGCCTCAGAAGGCTAATGGATGATTAGAAAACCCTTGTACAATCATGTTAGCACAGCTGAAAACAGTTTAGCACTTTAGAGAAGCTATAAAACTGACCTTCCTTTGAGCAGATTGAGTTTCTGGAGAATCACATTTGTGGGGTCGATTAAATGCTCAAAATGGCCAGAAAAATGTCTTGACTATATTTTCTATTCATTTTACAACTTATGGTGGTAAATAAAAGTGTGACTTTTCATGGAAAACACAAAATTGTCTGGGTGACCCCAAACATTTTCACCAGCTGTATCACAGTGTGGTATAGCAATATCACCCTGGCTGAGAGGAAATCACTGCACCAGGTAATTAAAACAGCAGAGAACATCATTGGCTCTGACCTCCCCTTCATTGACACTATATACACCCAGCACTGCAGAAGGAAAGCACAGAGCATCCTTAAAGGTGTTGTGCGAATCTCACAGGGATGACATTGATAGCTTGACAACCTGCATCATGGATTACATTAATTTCTGTGTTGAAAACACTGTGCCAGTCAGGAAGGTGCGGTGTTTTCCCAACAATAAACCCTGGGTAACCTCTGAACTAAAAGCCATATTAAACGAGAAGAAGAGGGTTTTTAAATCTGGCAACAAGGAGGAGATGAGGAGAGTGCAGATGGAGTTGAAGAGGGGGATAAGGAGAGGCAAGGACAGCTACAGGAGGAAGCTGGAGGAGCGCCTCAAGGGGAACAACACCGGAGAGGTATGGAGAGGCCTGAAAACCATCTCTGGCCACACAAAGGACAGTGGGAAGGGCCCTGTATCTGGGGGCCAGGACTGGGCAAATGAGTTGAATCTCTTTTTCAACAGATTTGTCTGTGCCACCCCACCCTCCCCCACTCACCATAGTCCTGACCTGTCTGTGATATCACTCCACCCCCCCATAATACCTCTGACACCAACAGCTCCCTCCTCACACCACATCACCCCCCTCCACTCCCTGCCAGACCAATCCACACACTCCACCCCCGACCTCACTCTACAGGACTCGCACCTTGGCTACACCCCTTGCCTCTCCATAACAGCTGATCGAGGATCAAGACAAGGAAAGCTGCTGGCCCTGATGGTATCAACTCCAGACTGCTTAAGGACTGTGCAGATCAGCTCTGTGGGATACTTCTGTACATCTTCAACCTGAGCCTCAGTCTGGAGAGAGTTCCACTTCTGTGGAAAACATCATGTGTGGTTCCAGTTCCCAAGACTGCGCACCCCAGGGAGCTCAACCACTTTAGGCCAGTAGCTTTAACGTCTCACCTGATGAAGATCATGGAGAGGATTGTTCTCTCCCACCTCCGACACCTGGTGAACAGCGAGATGGACCCCCTGCAGTTCACATACCGACCAGGTATTGGTGTAGATGACGCTGGCATCTACCTGCTAGACCGGTCACTTTTACACCTGGAGGGCACTGGGAGCACTGTGAGAGTCATGATCTTTGACTTATCCAGTGCTTTCAACACAATCCAGCCATCACTGCTTAGGGGGAAGCTGGAGAGAGCTGGTGTCAACTGCCACCTGGCTGCATGGATCATCGACTACTTCATTAACAGGCCGCAGTATGTGAGGCTCCATGACTGTGTGTCTGATGTGGTAGTCTGCAGCATGGGGGCTCCACAGGGTACAGTGCTCTCTCCTTTCCTCTTTACACTTTACACATCTGACTTCAGCTACAACACGGACAGCTGCCACCTCCAGAAGTTCTCTGATGGTACAGCCATCGTTGGACGTGTGTCAGAGGGGGACGATCTGGAGTACAGAGAGGTCATCAACAACTTTGTCGCCTGGTGCGAACTGAACCACCTGCGCATCAATGCCAGCAAGACAAAGGAGGTGGTGATCGATTTCAGAAAGACGGCTCCTCAAATTGCACCAGTGAACATCCAGGGTTTGGACATTGAGATCGTGGAGGAGTACAAATACCTGGGTGTTCACCTCAACAACAAACTGGACTGGACAAATAACACAGATGTCCTGTACAAGAAGGGCCAAAGTCGTCTCCACCTGTTGAGAAGACTGAGGTTTTTTGGTGTGTGCAGGACACTGCTTAGGACTTTTTATTACTCTGTGGTGGCATCAGCGATTTTCTACGCTGTGGTCTGCTGGGGCTGTGGAAGTTCAGAGAGGGACAGGAAGAAACTTAATAAACTGGTCAGAAGGGCTGGCTCAGTCTTGGACTGTCCTCTGGACTCCATTGAGGAGGTGGGTGAGAGGAGGATGTTAACCAAGCTGACATCAATCATGGATAACCCCTCTCACGCCCTACATGAGGCTGTGGGGGCTTTAAGCAGCTCTTTTAGTAGTAGACTGCTGCACCCATGGTGAAAGAAGGAGAGATACCGCAGGTCATTCATACCTACTGCTGTCAGACTGTATAACAACCACAACTTGTAATGTAGCACCAATAACCTGTTTGTCGATGCAATTATGTGCAATAATATAGGTCTTAAATTATTTTTTACATACATATATATATATGTGCGTGTGTGTGTGTGATATATATTATTTATATATATATATATATATATATATATATATATATATATATATATATATATATTATACACAGAGTCTACCTGTAATGTGCAATTTTTTTTCCGAGCCTCTCAATAAGGCAATATTTCTATACTTTTCAAGGTAGATAATGCAAATAGCCCTCTGTCTTTAATCTTTTGTTTGTCTAATTTTTATTTCAGTTTTTATTTGTTATCTGTATGACATTTTCTTGCTACTGTAACACGTGAATTTCCCCGATGTGGGATCAATAAAGTGAATCTAATCTAATCTAATCTAATCTAATCTAATCTAATCTAATCTAATCTAATCTTTTTTATAACCAAATTTTATTCAACATTAAACCATTACAGAGAACAGAGACAAGAAAATATGTATATTTATCAACAGCAACAACAACAAATAATAATAATAATAATAATAATAATAATAAAACAACAATAATAACAATACTAAATGTAAAAAAAAAACACAGAAAAGGACATCATGATATATTGTCAGCATGTACTTCCTGGGTCTCTAGTGAGACGTTAAACATCATGCCATGATATTTTTAGTTCAGTGCAACTGATTGCATTCTTTGGAAGTGAGAGATGAGAGGTTGCCAACATCTGTAGAATTTGTCTGTTGAACCACGAATGGTGTATTTGATTTTTTCCAGTTTTAAAAAAGATAACAGGTCTTGCAGCCAGGATGTGTTTGAAGGAGGTAAGTGACTCTTCCAGAGGAGGAGAATTCGACGACAAGCAATTAGTGAGGCAAAAGATAGAACATTAAGTTGTTTAGCAGTCATTTTGGCCCCCTCCTCAGGAATTCCAAAAATAGCAATTTGAGGTGATGGGACTAATGTTAGTTGTAGTACCTCTGACATAAAATCAAAGAAGGACTTCCAGTACTCGACCAAGCCCGGGCACGACCAGAACATATGAGCTAGGCCTGCTGGCGCCTGAGAGTATCTATCACAAATGTCAGAAAGGTTTGGGTAAATCCTTGATAATCTGGTCTTGCTATAATGAACCCTCTGCAGAACCTTAAACTGAATGAGGGTAAGCCTCGCACAGGAGGAAGATGAATTTATTGCGTGTAGTATATCGTCCCACCACCCATCAATCAAGGTGATGCCCAGTTCAGTCTCACAACTAGTCCGGATCTTATGAAGGGCTGGAGGTGGGGTTGTTGATGATAAAAGGTTATAGATAAAGGAAATGTGTCCCTTCGATAAGCTACCAACTGGAAGAAGATGGTCGACGCCTGAGACCGGTGGAGCCTGTGGAAAAGTTGAGAAGTTGGATTTGACAAAGTTGCGAATTTGAAAGTATCTAAAGAAATCGGACTGCTGAAGGTTAAATGTGGAGCATACCTGTGAAAAGCTACCAAAAAGGCCATTAACATATAGGTCACCGAGACAGGACAGGCCTTGTCTGCTCCAGGAATCAAACCTTGAATCGATCCTGGCTGGATGAAAAAGGTGATTGTTACAAATAGGTGTAGCTAATGGTAAAGAGGTCCAGCCAAATTGGTGTCTCGCCTGCTGCCAGATTTTCAGAGTGTTAATAACTATGGGGTTGGTTGAATGCAGTTTGGGTTTGAGTGGGAGGCTGCTACATACCAAAGCCTTTAAAGACAAAGAGTGACAGGAGTTAGCCTCCAGGTGAACCCAATCTGTGTCTGAGATCCAGAGTGCAACTTTATGCAAGTTAGCTGCCCAATAGTATGACTGAAAATTGGGCAAACCAAGACCTCCATGTGATCTTCTCCTCTGGAGAAGAGATTCTTGGATTTTTACCTCCCCATATGAAATTTAAAATCATTGAGTCCAATTGAGAGAAAAAACGTTTCGGCAAAAAAATGGGTAAACATTGGAATAAGTACAAATATTTTGGGAGCACATTCATTTTAATGGATTGTATTCTACCTATAAAAGAGATAGGTAGGCTATTCCATCTCTGTAGATCTGACTTTACTTTGACTGAAAGAGATGTAAAATTTTCCTCCAGAAGAGAGCAGATGGAGCTTGTGATAATAACTCCTAAGTATTTAAATCTAGAAGTGGATAATTTGAATGGTATATTAGACTGTGGTATTTCATGGGCTAACTGGTTAATAGGAAAACATTCACTTTTCTGTATGTTTAATTTGTACCCAGAGACGGTGCCAAAGGATTTGAGAGTAGTTAAAATGTGTGGGATGGAGATTGCTGGATTGGAAACAAAGGAGCAGGTCATCCACATATAAGGGTACCTTGTGCTCGATTTCTCCTCTTTTTATTCCAGAAAAAAATTTATTGGCTTTAAGAGCAATTGACAAGGGTTCAATAGTAATAGCAAATCTAATCTAATCTAAATTAATCTAATCTAAACTAAACTAAAGATAAACACCACCCAGCTTATGCTCTGTTCATGTGGGTGAACACAGGCTACAATCTGAGATGCCACAGGCCTGTAAGCATTAGCACTCATAGAGCCCGCTTGTATAACAGCTTCTTTCCTTCTACTGTTAGGCTGGTGGCACAGGATATTAAGGAGGGAATGAAGTACTTCTTATCACAACCCACTCAAACTCTGAACAGCAAACTACCTCACTGATCACTCTTTCCTCTTTTCTCACCCCCCCCCCCCATTCTCCATGTGCAATATAACTGGATTTTCTAACTTATATTTCATCCTCCTCAACCAAAATGTGCAATACTCACTCAATATGTGTAATATCCAATATGTGCAATAACATTTCAGATAGATACAGTGGTGCTTGAAAGTTTGTGAACCCTTTAGAATTTTCTATATTTCTGCATAAATATGACCTCAAACATCATCAGATTTTCGCACAAGTCCTAAAAGTAGATAAAGAGAACCCAGTTAAACAAGTGAGACAAAAATATTATACTTGGTCATTTATTTATTGAGGAAAATGATCCAATATTACATATCTGTAAGTGGCAAAATTATGTGAACCTTTGCTTTCAGTATCTGGTGTGACCCCCTTGTGCAGCAATAACTGTAACTAAACATTTCCCATAACCAGGGCCGCGTTAACCCTTGCCGAGGCCCTGGGCAGACACCCCCCCGAGGCCCTGGGCAGACACCCCCCCGAGGCCCCACCCCCGCCTGTTGTCAACTGCGCTCAGCAAATTCACCCCCTCAGACGTGCCTGTCTAACTAGACACAGAAACTTAAAAAATGACAGTGGCACAATTAGAAATGCTACTGAATGATAAAACTTTATATCCATCAACACCTATTTAATCGAGAAAAAGCAATGGTGAAATAGGCAATTGCATGGTGAAAAAATCCATCAGACATCATGGTTAACAAGTCTGGTTAACTAAAGTTTAGCCTCAAGAAGCCTTTGAATGAGTGAGTCAATGAATAACATGTTAAGAACATAATCTAGGCCTACAACAGTTTCTTTAGTATTCAGAACAAGAACATTCATTTGGTATATTACCGTTCGTTTTCATTTTGGAATCCAGGCGACTTTTAACTTGTGAAAACAAAGAGCGATAACAAAGAAAGAAAAATATCTTGCTTCTCAGAAATAAATCTCAAAATGTTAGGCTATGTGAAACATTTCATCCTTTCACACACGTAATGTCCCAAACAGCAGTGGCACACAGCTTTGCGCATTCAGTTTGACAGCCATGGGTCAACTTACAAGGGCACTTTCCTACTTTTCTGGAAAGCGAAGTCATTAATTAAATCATTGAACTCAAGACATGGTGGACAGTGATCATATTGACAATGACAGGTGATTTATGCGACAGGACAAGGTGGGCTTCCTTACGGGTGGTGAAATGCATCAAAAATGTTATCAATATGATCAAAACTTCTGAAAATATCGTTTCATATTTTCCGATCTCGCTACCTCTGAGGCCCCCTAGTGGCCGAGGCCCTGGGCAGCTGCCCATGAAGCCCATTAGGATAATGCGTCCTTGCCCATAACTATTGATCAGTCCTGCACACCAGCTTGGAGGAATTTTAGCCCATTCCTCCATACAGAACAGTTTCAACTCTGGGATGTTGGTGGGTTTCCTCACATGAACTGCTCACTTCAGGTCCTTCCACAACATTTTGATTGGATTAAGTTCAGGGCTTTGACTTGGCCATTCCAAAACATTAACTTTATTCTTATTTAACCATTCTTTGGTAGAATGACTTGTGTGCTTAGGGTCGTTGTCTTGCTGCATGATCCACCTTCTCTTGAGATTCAGTTCATGGACAGATGTTCTGACATTTTCCTTTAGCATTTGCTGGTATAATTCAGAAATATTGTTCCATCAATGATGACAAGCCATCCTGGCCCAGATGCAGTAAAGCAGGCCCAAACCATGATACTACCACCACCATGTTTCACAGATGGGTTAAGGTTCTTATGCTGGAATGCAGTGTTTTCCTTTCTCCAAAAACATAACATTTCTCATTTAAACCAAAAAGTTCTATTTTGGTCTCATCCGTCCACAAAACATTTTTCCAATAGCCTTCTGGCTTGTCCACGTTATCTTTGGCAAACTTCAGATGAGCAGCAATGTTCTTTTTGGAGAGCAGTAGCTTTCTCCTTGCAACCCTGCCATATACACCATTGTTGTTCAGTGTTCTCCTGATGGTGGACTCATGAACATTAACATTAGCCAATGTGAGAGAGGCCTTTAGTTGCTTAGAAGTTACCCTGGGGTCCTTTGTGACCTTGCCAACTGTGCTGACTCTGTCAGTTACTGGGTGGGGTTAGATTTCCCCTAGTGGTAGTTTTAGGTACTGCAGCTTTAATTTGTAGTCACTTCCTGTTATATGTACGAGGCACTTCCTGTTTCAACCATGCCTGTTACAAGCCATATACAAATGTGCTCCTCCAGAGATTCAGCTGTTTTAACCTTGGAGTGGAACCAACAGTGAGTTATTGCCGCAAATCGTTGTTGTAGTTGTTTAAGATTATTGTGGTGTTGAAAGTGATGATCAAAACGCTTAATTTAAGTTAAAACGAGATTGTTGTTAATTATGCTAATGCTAATCATCGTTAGCAATGCTAGTTAGCCACATTGTTGAGTCATTTAGCTTATTGTTAAGCCTCATTTACAACATGCTATACATTGTTTTGTGTGAAACGTTGCTAGTTTAGTATATTTTCACTTTACCTGTTTACTTACCTGTGTAAATAGTTTCCTGTAAGAAAAAGATGTTAGATGTTAAATTTCATTATACTTATCTGATTTACCTACCTAATCTACAACCTGTAAAGAAATTACTTACCTGATTCAGTACCTGTGAAGGAAAAGTAGATTGTAACCAGTGTGTTGCATGTATTTTATTCCTTTTGTAACATTTTGTATCTTGTATATTTCATTTGTGTTTCAGTTTTACAAATAATCAAAGCACCAGAAAATTTCAGTAAATTAATCAGTTAACCTGGAATCAAGCCTACTGGTCTTTATTGTTGTTCGCTATCTGTCTACAATACCCCAGAAGTATTATCCAGGACAGAATAGTAAAATGTTACCCACTCAGCAGGGATAGGCAGTGAACCACGGTGAACAGCACGCAGAAGCATCCAAGATGAGCCAAGTTGGTCAAGAGGAGCATCAGTCTCAGTTGGAGACAAGATCTCGAGCCTCAGTTTCACACAAATCCTCTAGATCATCAACCCGGTCATCTGTCAGCGCCGCTGCAACAAGAGCCAGAGCTAAGGCTGAAGCAGCAAAAATTTAAAGTATCCTTTGCAGTAAAGGAGGCAGCAATGATGAAAGAAAAGGCTTCAATAGAGGCAAGTCTTCATGTTTTAAAACAAGAGAAAGAAGCAACTGCAGCATCAACAGAGGCAGCTGTATATGAAGAAGCAGCAGAGCTTGAACAAAGGAAAAACGATGCTCTTGGTGAGTTACAGGATTTAGTTCTGGATGATCCAATGATGCGCACCAAAGACTACGTGGAAACACAGCCGTTTGATGCACATTCATCACAGGTGCAAGTAGCCCCTAGTCCACAGCAATCAATTGCTCATCAAGCACCAGTAAATGACCGACCCCCTAGCAACAAGGGACAAGATTCACTGTACGAGTCATTTGTGGAGGAAAATGAACACAGAGCCATGACTGCTGGACGCTATGTTCCTCACCCTGCCCCAATGACATTTTTGTCAAAGCAAGAACATTCACCTGTTACTCCTGATATTAAGAAGAAAGACACAGCAGTTAATTCTTCAGCTTCTCACCCCAACTTGGGTGATATATACTCACCTCCAACATTGCAAACCCATGTCTTGGCCCAGTACCTCATGAGAAAAGAGATGGTGAGCTCAGGACTCCTTGCCTTTGATGACTGCCCAGAAAATTACTGGGCGTGGAAGGTCTCTTTCCTAGCAGCTACAAGGGAGCTAAACCTATCTGAGCAGGAAGAGCTCAACCTACTGGTCAAATGGTTGGGGCCGAAGTCGTCAGCTCAAGCCATGCGGATTAGAGCTGTGCATGTAAACAATCCTAGGCTAGGCATTTGGACGGTATGGGAGCGTTTGGAGGAAACTTACGGAAGCCCAGAGGTGATTGAAAATGCCCTACTGAAAAAACTGGATACCTTCCCAGTCATCGCTAACAAAGACACACACAAGCTCAGAGAGTTAGGTGACTTGTTAAAAGAGCTACAAGCTGCAAAGTCAGAGGGATTCTTACCTGGACTTATGTATCTCAATACAGCTAGAGGGGTGAATCCAATTGTTGAAAAGCTTCCCGTCTCACTGCGGGAACGCTGGATGATGCAGGGATCCAAGTACAAGGAGCATTATCATGTGCCTTTCCCACCATTCAGCTACTTTGTTGAATTTGTATGTTCCCAGGCAAAGACCCGCAATGACCCCAGTTTTGCATTCAACCTTTCCTCTACCCCCAGGCAATCCAAGGGTGAGAGAGACCAAAAACACATCCAAAAATCTGCCGTAACAGTTAAGAAGACTGATGTCACAGCCGCAGGTGGTGCATCTCAGGACAGCATATCTGTGAAGAAAAGTGAACCGGACAAAGAATGTCCTATACATAACAAACCGCACCCGCTCACAAAATGCCGTGGGTTCCGAGGAAAACACCTTGATGAGAGGAAAGCATACCTAAAGGAGAACTCAATCTGCTTTAGATGTTGTGCCAGCACCAAGCACATTGCTAAAGATTGTAAGACAACGCTAAAATGTAAAGAGTGTGAGAGTGACAAGCATACCTCAGCAATGCATCCTGGTCCAGCGCCATGGTCACCTCGTGGGCAGGTTGGACACTCACCTGGGAATGACCAGAGCGGGGAGCAGAGCGGGGAGCAAAGCAGGGAGAGTGAAGTTGCGGCACCCCCTGTTGTCACTTCCAAGTGCACCGAAATATGTGGCGACGCATCCCAGCCTAGATCCTGTTCCAAAATCTGCTTGGTCAAGGTTTCCCATGCTGATAATCCGAGCAATTTTCAGAGTATACGCAGTACTCGATGACCAAAGCAATAGATCTTTAGTGAAATCTGAGTTCTTCAGTCTGTTGGGCATTAACAGCAGTACATTTCCCTACACGCTAAAAACATGCTCTGGCAGAGTGGAGACTGCAGGAAGGAAAGCAACTAACATCATTGTGGAATCTCTTGATGGAAAGACCAAGGTCACACTGCCCACCCTGCTGGAGTGTGAATACTTACCTGGTGACCGGTCAGAGATCCTGACGCCTGAGTGAATCCAATATTTCCCTCACCTTAGACCAGTAGCTGACAAGATCCCTCCACTTGACAACAGTGCATCCATTCTTCTGCTACTAGGCCGAGATATTTTGAGCTTGCGCAAGGTGCGGGAGCAGTGTAATGGGCCGCACAACTCGCCATATGCTCAGCGCCTTGATCTTGGCTGGGTCATAGTGGGGGAGTTATGTCTGGGTGGCGCTCACAAGACTGAGGAAGTCAATGCTTACAAGACCTATGTCCTTCAAAATGGACGCTCTTCCTTCCTCAAGCCCTGCACTAACAACATCCACATCAAGGAGAGACCCAGTGAAATCACTCAGTGCAGTCTTCACTCACCATCACAAAGTGAGGTCATTCCAGAGACATGTAAGGATGGTCTCGGGGAAAGTGTGTTTCAGAAAACACCAGCAGACAATAAACCAGCCATGTCAGTGGATGACAGCGAATTCCTGGGAATAATGGAAAAGGAAGTGTATATGGACAGCGAAAATCACTGGGTGGCGCCGCTACCCTTTCGTTCTCCTCGTAAGCACCTTCCAAGCAACAGAGAGCAAGCCTCTCAAAGACTCCAATCTCTCCAGTGCTCATTCAGGAGGAAACCTGATATGAAGCAGCACTTCTTTGATTTTATGCAAAAGGTCATTGACAACTGCCAGGCTGAGCCAGCTCCTCCACCACAGCCAGGGCAGGAGTGTTGGTATCTGCCGACTTTTGGTGTATACCACCCCCAGAAGCCGGGGAAAATAAGAGTTGTTTTTGACTCTAGTGCGGAGTACAAGGGGATGTCATTGAATGATGTGCTTCTCAGTGGACCCAACCTTAACAACACACTACTTGGTGTCCTACTAAGGTTCAGAAGAGAACAGGTTGCTGCCATTGCCGATGTAGAGCAAATGTTCTATGGATTCAAGGTCAGAGAGGACCACCGCCACTTCCTCCGGTTCCTGTGGCACAAAGACAATGATCCGGACAAGGAGATCATAGACTACTGGATGACTGTGCATGTATTCAGCAACAGCCCGTCTCCAGCGGTAGCGACATATGGCCTGAGGAGAGCTGCAGAGCAAGGAGAAGCTGAGTATGGCAGTGATGCAAAGGAGTTCGTCTTCAGAAACTTTTACGTTGACGATGGACTCGCGTCATTGGCCAAGGAGGAGGAGGTGATCAATCTCCTGCAGCGAACCAAGGCTTTGCTGGCTGACTCCAACTTGAACCTTCACAAGATAGCCTCAAACAGCCCAAGGGTTATGGAGGCTTTCCCTGTGGAGGAACGAGCAAGCGACTTGAAAGATCTAGATCTGGGAGCAGACCCCTTGCCCCTCCAGAGGAGTTTAGGCTTGAACTGGGAGCTTCAGACTGACAGTTTTACCTTCAGAGTGTCAAGAGGCATCAAGCCATTCACTCGGAGAGGCATGTTGTCCACCATAAATAGTCTTTACGATCCCCTGGGATTTGCTTCTCCCATCACGGTCCAAGGCAAGGCATTGGTAAGAGACATTTCCTCAGAACAGTATGAGTGGGATATGCCTCTCCCACCAGAGAAAGAGGCACACTGGAAAGCATGGATCAACTCCTTAACATATCTGGAACAGGTTTGCATTCGCAGATCTTACCTACCAGTCTCCATGTCATGCTGTAACAGGATAGAACTCTGTGTTTTCGCAGATGCTTCAACTCTGGCAATAGCTGCCGCAGCTTACCTGCGTGCCTTGGACTCTGAAGGAAGATGGCATGTAGGATTCGTTATGGGCAAATCAAAACTTGCGCCTTACCCTATGCACACCATACCGTGCTTGGAGTTGTGTGCAGCTGTCTTGGCTGTCGAGCTGGCAGAAGTCATCCAGTCTGAAATAGACAGAGTTACAGGCAGTTAGGTTTTTCACCGACAGCCGCATTGTGCTGGGCTACATTCACAATAGTTCACGAAGGTTCTACAACTACGTAGCTAACCGAGTAGCTCACATTCATGGATCTACTGAACCAGAGCAGTGGCAGTACATCTTGACAGACCAGAACCCTGCAGACCAGGGAACCAGGCCATTTCCAGCAGCTCAACTCTCATCTTCCAGTTGGCTGCTTGGCCCCCCGTTTCTCAGCCAGGCAGCCACAGATCAAGATGATGAGGCAGAAACGTTTGAGCTTGTTGACGCAGACACAGACAAAGAAGTTAGACCACAAGCCACTTGTCTTCTAACCAAGGTCACAGAGCAGGCTCTTGGATCAGCAAGATTTGAACGGTTCTCTTCCTGGAAGAGTCTAGTGCGAGGTGTGGCACTTCTTATTCATGTAGTCAAGTCTTTCTCAGGAGAGAACAGTGATGGTTGTGAGGGATGGCATCAATGCAGCCAGCTGCTTGCCACAGAGCGTTCCCAAGCGAAGACAAGTATCTTCAAAGCTGTGCAGGAGGATGTTTACAAAGAGGAGCTGAAATGCTTAACTCAGGGTACCACGGTGCATTGTCGAAGTTCCCTTGCAAAGCTCAACCCCTTCATTGACGAGAATGGATTGATCAGAGTTGGAGGTCGGATATGCAGGGCAGACTTGGGAGACCAAGAGAAACATCCACTCATCCTACCAGCCGGCCATCATGTGGCCACTCTCCTGGTCCGACACTATCATGACAAAGTAGCTCACCAAGGTCACCACTTCATGGAGGGTGCATTGCGTACTGCTGGCGTTTGGATAGTAGGAGGTAAGAGACTCATCTCCAGCTTCATATTCAAATGCATCACCTGTAAGAAGTTGAGAGGAAAGACAGAAGTTCAGAAGATGTCAGACCTGCCAGCTGATAGGCTGGCAATGGATCCGCCCTTTACTCATGTAGGGCTCGACGTCTTTGGCCCATGGACTGTCAACACTCGGCGGACGCGAGGTGGAGCTGCTGAGAGCAAGAGGTGGGCAGTCATTTTTGCTTGCTTAAGCACGAGCTGTGCACCTTGAGGTTATTGAATCCATGTCGACCTCGAGCTTCATTAACGCCATGAGGCGCTTTCTATCCATACGCGGACCCGTCAAACACTTAAGGTCGGATAGAGGCACTAATTTCATTGGTGCATGCCGCGAGCTTCAAATCAACACTGACGACCCTGAGATCAGGAACTATGTGCAAGAGCAGGGATGTACATGGACCTTTAATGCTCCCCATTCCTCACACATGGGTGGAGCTTGGGAGAGGTTAATAGGAATGGCAAGACACATATTGGATGGACTGCTTGCGAAGGATGGTGCTACTAGACTGTCTCATGAAGTCCTGTCAACCTTGATGGCTGAGGTTATGGCCATCATGAATGCACGCCCGCTAGTCCCAGTTTCCAGCGATGCAGAGGTACCTGAAATTCTCTCACCTGCCACTCTGCTCACCCAGAAGGCGAGTGTCAGTCCTGCACCCCTGGGAGACTTCGAGCTAGATCATCTTAGCAAGGTCCAGTGGCACCAGGTCCAGAGCCTGGCGGACTCCTTCTGGAAGAGGTGGCGGTCGGAGTACCTGGCAATACTTCAACCACGGAGGAAGTGGACTTCCGAGAAACCTGACCTCCAGGAAGGGGACATTGTTTTGATAAAGGACAGTCAAGCAAAGCATAACATGTGGCCTCTTGGACGAATAGTTAAGGCCATTGCTGGTTCAGACAGCAAAGTTCGTAAGGTCATTGTGAAGACTCTTAGCCAAGGGGTAGTTAAGGAATACCTTAGACCCATTTCTGATGTTGTTTTACTTATTCCGCAGAAGAAAGAGTAAATAGTGGTATACATGTATACCAAGCGGGGAGTGTGCTGACTCTGTCAGTTACTGGGTGGGGTTAGGTTTCCCCTAGTGGTAGTTTTAGGTACTGCAGCTTTAATTTGTAGTCACTTCCTGTTATATGTATGAGGCACTTCCTGTTTCAACCATGCCTGTTACAAGCCATATACAAATGTGCTCCTCCAGAGATTCAGCTGTTTTAACCTTGGAGTGGAACCAACAGTGAGTTATTGCCGCAAATCGTTGTTGTAGTTGTTTAAGATTATTGTGGTGTTGAAAGTGATGATCAAAACGCTTAATTTAAGTTAAAACGAGATTGTTAATTATGCTAATGCTAATCATCATTAGCAATGCTAGTTAGCCACACTGTTGAGTCATTTTAGCTTATTTTTAAGCCTCATTTACAACATGCTATACATTGTTTTGTGTGAAACGTTGCTAGTTTAGAATATTTTCACTTTACCTGTTTACTTACCTGTGTAAATAGTTTCCTGTAAGAAAAAGATGTTAGATGTTAAATTTCGTTATACTTATCTGATTTACCTACCTAATCTACAACCTGTAAAGAAATTACTTACCTGATTCAGTACCTGTGAAGGAAAAGTAGATTGTAACCAGTGTGTTGCATGTATTTTATTCCTTTTGTAACATTTTGTATCTTGTATATTTCATTTGTGTTTCAGTTTTACAAATAATCAAAGCACCAGAAGATTTCAGTAAATTAATCAGTTAACCTGGAATCAAGCCTACTGGTCTTTATTGTTGTTCGCTATCTGTCTACAATACCCCAGAAGTATTATCCAGGACAGAATACCAACTATTACATGCCTTGCTCTTGGAGTGAGCTTTGTTGGTCGACCACTCCTGGGGAGGGTAGCAATGGTCTTGAATTTCCTCCATTTGTACACAATCTGTCTGACTGTGGATTGGTGGAGTCCAAACCCTTTAGAGATGGTTTTGTAACCTTTTCCAGCTCGATGAGCATCAAGAACACTTTTTCTTGCTTGATGAGCATCAAGACATGAATTGTTCTACCAATTCCCATTAAACCTTTGGGGTAGCTCATAATTTTGGGAAAATTTGCTACTCACGTGGCTTTAAGGCCACTGATGGTAAACTTGTATCACACACTTGTTCTGGATCTTGTTGCAGATCTTTTAGAAGCATGTTCCCTGCCCAAAACAATTGTCCATCGTCAAAACCAAAGGTCATGACTCAAATGAGTTGTCTGAGGCTTGTGGAAACCATTTAGCAGATCAAGTCACTAAGTGGGCGGCCAAAGATGTTAAACCTTGCCCATATGTTTTCTCATTTTCTTTGTCTCATGACAGACTAGACATAGCTTTTCTACAGACTCAGACTACCAAGGCTGACTTGACCTTCTACTGTCCATCCTTTATGAAATTAGAATGACTCTGAATTTGAGATCCAAATTTTCTCCTTTTGAGGTAATAATGGGCCAACCATTCCCAATCCCTTGGACCAAAAGTAACCCTGGTGTTTCATTTACAGATGATCTGGACATGATTGTCAGTGATTAAGCTTTGACTGAAAACTTGAACAGTATGCTTGATGTCTCTGTTTCTCCCTCTGCCTGCAGAAAAACCTACTCACCCATTTCTTCCAGCTGATAGAATATTACTGCACAGCCTGAATGAGAACAGTAGTCATCACTGACTTCTAGCCACAGTGGATACATGCAAGTCATCTAAAAGTGTCCTCCATCATCCCTACCTCTCCTTGCCTCACCTGAAAAGGCATGAGCAATTCAGCAATGAAGAAGTCCTTGGGGGACTTTTTCACATCTCACCTTTTCATATACACATAGTAATTTTTGTATTAGCTTTCTCATAACAATCACTTATGACCCACATGCTGGCAGGAATACCACTTATATTGCTGTACCATTCCAAGACCTCAAACAAGGAAAGTCCAGTGTGATCAAACATGCATTAGAAGACTTTCATCGCAAAACGCGATAAGCGCCATATTTGAAATTTTGGAACCAATATACATAGGAGGTTGTCAGTAGTAAATTCTATTCATATCTCAAATCGTTTTTTGTCAAAACACAACACATCCCATTGCTTTTACTGCATGAAGTTCCACTTTATCAAACCGCAATATCCACCACTCTAATTTTCTTCCAAATCACACTATATCCGCTCAGCCAATCAGTGCTCTCAATTTGTCCAACATGGCGGCACCCATGAGCATTTGAAGTGACACTGAATTGAGAACACTTCTCTGCTAAAAATGAATGATTTTGACAGATTAGAGGATAAAATTCTGGTTTCACTGAAGCCAAGAAAAAGAGGGAGGACTGTAGAATATCATAAGTATGAAATAAAGATGCAAGTAAGGTATTCTGTTGGTGGAAAGGCACCACAAATTGGGTTTACTCACAATGCATGGGACAATCGTTCTCTTTGTCATCCGGACAAAATTTCCAATGATGATTTAGCTTTTAATGCTGGAGAGAAGCAGGTCAGGACATACAGTGGTGCTTGAAAGTTTGTGAACCCTTTAGAAATTTCTATATTTCTGCATAAATATGACCTCAAACATCATCAGATTTTTACACAAGTTCTAAAAGTAAAGAGAACCCAGTTAAACAAATGTGACAAAAATATTATACTTGGTCATTTATTTACTGAGGAAAATGATCCAATATTACATATCTGTGAGTGGCAAAAGTATGTGAACCTCTAGGATTAGCAGTTCATTTGAAGGTGAAATTAGAGTCAGGTGTTTTCAATCAATGGGATGACAATCAGGTGTGAGTGGGCACCCTGTTTTATTGAAAGAACAGGGATCTATCAAAGTCAGAGCATCACAACACATTTGTGGAAGTGTATCATGGCACGAACAAAGGAGATTTCTGAGGAGCTCAGAAAAAGTGTTGATGCTCATCAGGCTGGAAAAGGTTACAAAACCATCTCGAAAGAGTTTGGACTCCACCAATCCACAGTCAGACAGACTGTGTACAAATGGAGGAAATTCAAGACCATTGTTACCCTCCCCAGGAGTGGTCGACCAACAAAGATCACTCCAAGAGCAAGGCGTGTAATAGTCAGCGAGGTCACAAAGGACCCCAGGGTAACTTCTAAGCAACTGAAGACCTCTCTCACATTGGCTAATGTTAATGGTCATGAGTCCACCATCAGGAGAACATTGAACAACAATGGTGTGCATGGCAGGGTTGCAAGGAGACTGCTCTCCAAAAAGAACATTGCTGCTCATCTGCAGTTTGCTAAACATCACGTGGACAAGCCAGAAAGCTATTGGAAAAATGTTTTGTGGATGGATGAGTCCAAAATATAACTTTTTGGTTTAAATGAGAAGCGTTATGTTTGGAGAAAGGAAAACACTGCATTCCAGCATAAGAACCTTATCCCATCTGTGAAACATGGTCATGGTGGTATCACGGTTTGGGCCTGTTCTGCTGCATCTGAGCCAGGACGGCTTGCCATCATTGATGGAATAATGAATTCTGAATTATACCAGCGAATTGCAAAGGAAAATGTCAGGACATCTGTCCATGAACTGAATCTCAAGAGAAGGTGGGTCATGCAATAAGACAACAAGCCTAAGCACACAAGTCGTTTTACCAAATAATGGTTAAAGAAGAATAAAGTTAATGTTTTGGAATGGCCAAGTCAAAGTCCTGATCTTAATCCAATTGAAATGTTGTAGAAGGATCTGAAGTGAGCAGTTCAAGTGAGGAAACCCACCAACATCCCAGAGTTGAAGCTATTCTGTACAGAGGAATGGGCTAAAATTCCTCCAAGCTGGTGTGCAGGACTGATCAACAGTTACCTGAAACGTTTAGTTGCAGTTATTGCTGCACAAGGGGATCATACCAGATACTGAAAGCAAATGTTCACATACTTTTGCCACTCACAGATATGTAATATTGGATCATTTTCCTCAATAAATAAATGACCAAGTATAATATTTTGTCTCATTTGTTTAACTGGGTTCTCATTATCTACTTTTAAGACTTGTGTTAAAAGCTGATGATGTTTTAGGTCATATTTACGTAGAAATATAGAAAATTCTAAAAGGTTCACAAACTTTCAAGCACCACTGTAAAATGGGACAAAAGATTAAAAGAACAAACTCTTATTTTAGATGAGGCATGCAGGGTTTTCTTGTAAACTGATTGTGGCAGTTCATATGGGTGGGTGGAGCACAGAGGACGGCAGGACAGAGATCAGGTTTTGGAAATAGGGCTTTTATTGCCACGCTTTTCAGTGAACAATATTTATTCTAAGCAGACAGACACAAACGACAGGCGTCTTGTTCGGGGATCATCCCCTCTGTTCTCACTCTCCCTCCTTAAATAGGGCGCGGTCACTGGGAAGACACACAAACAGGTTCATTGCTCTCAGGTGTAGTGATTCTGCCACTTACCTTCCCTGACTCCGCCCTCCTGTCACAGACCGGCGCTTGATCACGCCCCCGCTGCCACATACCCCCATCGCCTGACTCAGGCCGGGCAGCCGTCCGGCCTGCAGCCGACTCCCCCCCCCCCCCTTGACGGGAGAAGTCGTCCGCCACGACCATCTGCGCCCCTGGCCTGTGGACCACCTCGAAATTAAAGGGTTGGAGTGCCAGATACCAACGGGTGATCCACGCTTTGGCATCTTTCATGCGGTGGAGCCACTGGAGGG
Source organism: Neoarius graeffei (assembly GCF_027579695.1). Classification (NCBI taxonomy): domain Eukaryota; kingdom Metazoa; phylum Chordata; class Actinopteri; order Siluriformes; family Ariidae; genus Neoarius; species Neoarius graeffei. The sequence continues at coordinate 25,920,588 of NC_083580.1, read as the reverse complement.
GTGCGTGGTCCGAACAGAGGGTGAAGGGGCGCCCCAGCAGGTAGTAACGGAGGGCCCACTTGATTGCTAGGCATTCCTTCTCAATGGTGCTGTAGCGCCCCTCACACACTGCCAGCTTCCTACTGATGTAGAGGACGGGGCGGTCCTCCCCCTCCACCTCCTGGGACAAAACTGCCCCCAGCCCTCTGTCCGACGCATCGGTCTGCAACACAAAGGGGAGAGAAAAGTCAGGGGAGTGTAAAAGTGGCCCCCCACACAGTGCAGCCTTTACCTCTGAAAAAGCCCGCTGGCATTGCTTCGTCCACTGGACAGTATCTGGGCCCCCCTTTTTAGTGAGATCAGTCAGCGGGCTGGTGACGTCCGAAAAATTAGGTATAAACCTACGGTAATAGCCAGCCAGCCCCAGGAACTGTCTCACCCCCTTTTTGGTCTTGGGCCTCGGGCAGGCCGCAATTGCTGCAGTCTTATTAACTTGGGGACGCACCTGCCCATTGCCCAAGTGGAAGCCCAGATACTGTACTTCCACCCGCCCAATCGCACACTTCTTTGGGTTGGCTGTGAGCCCCACTCGCCTCAGCGACCTAAGGACAGCCCTCAGATGTTCAAGGTGCCTCGGCCAGTCATTACTAAAGATGATTATATCATCTAGATACGTGGCCGCATAAGTGGCGTGGGGGCGGAGGACTCTATCCATCAGCTGCTGAAACGTCGCGGGTGCCCCAAACAGCCCAAACGGAAGTGTGACGAATTGGTGTAAACCAAACGGTGTGGAAAAGGCCGTTTTTTCTCGGGATAGTGGAGTCAAGGGGATCTGCCAATATGCCTTCATCAAATCCAGTGTCGAATAAAAGCGAGCCGTGCCGAGTCGATCGAGCAACTCATCAATACAAGGCATTGGGTACGCGTCAAATTTAGACACCGCGTTGACTTTTCTATAGTCCATACAGAACCGGACCGACCCGTCGGCCTTGGATACCAAGACCACCGGGCTGCTCCAGTCACTGTGGGACTCCTCGACGATGCCCATTTCGAGCATGGTCTCAAGTTCTTCCCAAACTACCTTTTTTTTTGTGTTCGGGAAGCCTGTAAGGGCGGCTACGCACTACCACCCCCGGAGGCGTCTCTATGTGGTGCTCTATGAGGTTCGTGCAACTGGGCAGGGGCGAGAACACATCCGAAAACTCGGTCTGCAACTGGGCAACCTCCGTGAGTTGGGTCGGAGAGAGGTGGTCTCCACAGGGGACCAGAGAGGTACAGGATGCCAATGCCCCTTTTTGAACCTCCGGCCCCAGCTCCGCCTTCTCCGGAACCACCGACACCAACGCCACGGGGACCTCCTTGTTCCAGAGTTTGAGTAGGTTGAGGTGGTAAATCTGTAGCGCCCCGCCCCATCCGTCCGCCTCACCTCATAGTCAACGTCCCCGACTCGCCGTGTGACCTCAAAGGGTCCTTGCCACTTGGCGACTAATTTGGAGCTCGATGTGGGCAACAGTACGAGTACTTTCTCTCCCGGTGCAAACTCCCTAAGGTGCGTACCCTTGTTGTACAGGCGGGCTTGCCGTTCCTGGGCCTGCCGCAAATTCTCCTGGTTTAGGTGGGTGAGCGTGTGGAGTTTTGCGCGCAGGTCAATAACGTATTGAATTTCGTTCTTGCTTGGTGAAGGTCCCTCCTCCCAATTTTCCCGCAGCACGTCTAGGATGCTGCACGGCTTGCGCCCATATAATAACTTGAATGGGGAGAACCCCGTGGAGGCTTGGGGAACCTCTCGCACTGAGAACAACAAGGGTTCGAGCCACTTATCCTAATTACGTGCGTCCTCGCTTACGAATTTTTTAATGATTTTTTGAGGGTGCAGTTGAACCGTTCTACTAAACCATCCATTTGTGGGTGATACACACTGGTGCGGATCGGCTTAATCCCCAATAACCCATACAGTTCGCGCAGTGTTCGTGACAAACGTAGTGCCTTGATCAGTTAGAATCTCTTTCGGGATTCCGAATCAGGAGATGACGCGGAAGAGTGCCTCCGAAATACTGTGTGCTGAGATACTGCGCAGAGGCACTGCTTCCGGGTATCGCATTGCATCGTCCACCAGAACTAATATAAAGTGGTACCCTCGTGCTGACCGATCTAATGGCCCGACGAGATCCATCCCAATTCTCTCAAACGGAGTCTCGATCAATGGAAGAGGGTGCAAAGGCGCTTTTGGAATGGCCGCTGGATTCACTAACTGGCATTCGCGGCATGCCGTACACCACCTACAAACATCACCGCGAATCCCGGGCCAATAGAATCGGGCCATTATTCGGGCTAGTGTCTTATCCTGCCCTAAGTGTCCAGCCATGGGATTAAAGTGAGCCGCCTGGAATACCAATTCCCGGCGGCTCTTTGGAATCAAAAGCTGCATGACTCGCTCTTTAGTTTGAGTGTCCTGTGTCACTCGGTATAACTTATCCTTCATAACTGCGAAGTAGCGGAAGGACGGGGTGGCGTTTGGCTGGAGCATTTGACCATCGATTACTCTCACTTGGTCAAACGCATGTCGCAGAGTCTCGTCTCACGATTGTTCTAATGGGAAATCCGTGAGGGATTCCCCAATAGAGAGAGGAGGAGCCGGCGGCTCATAACTCTGACGCGGAGATGACGTAGACGGCTCTGTGACAGCTGCTCCCACCAAAGAGACACCGGGACCTCCCCCTGTCAAATAGCAGGACCCACTCTTTACTAGGCGTGTCATTAAACCCCGAAATCCCTGCCAATCAGTCCCCAAAATTAAAGAGTGGGTAAAGCGAGGATTAACCGCCGCCTTCACTATAAATTTTTCCCCTCTGAAAACAATGTGGACCGACACCAAAGGGTAGCTGTGAACATCCCTGTGCACACACAACACCTTCACCCCCTGTGCTCCCCCCAATGCCTCGTTTTGAACCAGGCTTTGGTGAATTGAGGTCTGGTTACAACCAGAATCCACCAACGCCTGATATGTATCCCCTTGGATACTCACTGGTATGCGATACGCTCCGGCCCGATCGAGGGCGGCCTCTGGCGTGTCGGGGATCCGAACCACCGCGCCCACTTCCATCGCCATGCACTGCTGTTGAAGGTGGCCCGGCTCCCCGCAGCGCCAGCAAACCGGCCCGGGCTTTCCCTCTGCACCGGTGATCTGGGGCTCACTCACCTGAGGTGGGGGAGAGACAGACACAGAAGGGAGAAACAGGAGGGCACCGCGGGTGCGGCGGGCCGGCTGGGGTGGTGCCGGCCCCCGCCTCCACGGTGGGGGAATGGGGCGAGGACAGAACACAGGAGGAGGGGGAGAGAGAGAAGAGAAGATGCCATCTGCTGTCCTGCCACCAGGACAGCCGCCAAATGGTCCTCCGCCAGCTCCACTGCCTGATCCAGCGACGCCGGGCGGTGGCACTGGACCCACGCTGCGGTTCCTGCTGGTACGCGAGCGACGAATTGTTCCAGCACCACCTGATCGATGACTCCCTCGGTGTCACGGTTGTCAGCCCTCAACCACCGCCAGCAGGCATCCTGGAGCTGCTGGCCAAACGCGAACGGCCAGCCGACTTCCTCCAAGCGCAACGCGCGGAAGCGCTGGCGCTGCTGCTCTGGGGTGCGCCCCACGCGCTGGAGGACGGCCCGGCGGAGGTCCGCGTAGGCCAGCCGGCGGTCGGTGGGGAGCTGTAGCGCAGCCAGTTATGCCTCTCCCATTAGCAGGGGGAGGAGGCGCGCTGCTCCATCGGCCACCCCGAGGCTTCAGCGACTTGCTTGAAGAGCGTGATGAATGCCTCGGTGTCGTCCTGCGGGCCCATCTTGGTGACGGTGAGGGGAGACGGGCCCGTGGTAGGAGCGCTGGTGGCCCCCGCTGACGTGAGCAGGTGCCAGAACGCCTCTCGATCTTCTTGTTGGGCCAGCACCAGGGCCTCGAAGCATCACTCTTGCTCCTTCCAGAGGGTGACGAGCGCCTGGTGCTGGCTTTGCTGGGCCGTGGCGAGGGCGTGGACCAGGTCGACTAACGGGGAGGACTCCATGGGGCTGCTCGGCTGGTGCTCCACTTTTTCCGGGTTTCAGCACCACTGTGGCAGTTCGTATGGGTGGGTGGAGCACAGAGGACGGCAGGACAGGGATCAGGTTTTGGAAATAGAGCTTTTATTGCCACACTTTTCAGTGAAAAATATTTATTGTAAGCAGACAGACACACACGACAGGCGTCTTGTTCGGGGATCATCCCCTCTGTTCCTACTCTCCCTCCTTAAATAGGGCGCGGTCACTGGGAAGACACACAAACAGGTTCATTGCTCTCAGGTGTAGTGATTCTGCCACTTACCTTCCCTGACTCCGCCCTCCTGTCACAGACCGGCACTTGATCACGCCTCCGCTGCCACACTGATTTGTGCACATATCTGTATTTTAGTCCTGTTGCTAGCTTTAAAAAAATTTGAGCATGAGGTGAACCCATCATAGTGCTTTTACCACATAACTCTTCAGAGCATTCTTGTCACAAAGGGTAAATGCTACAATTAAGTGTAAAGTTTCACATTAATTATGCTTGGGAGGACTTTTTTTATTTTAGAAACCATATTGTGACAGTTTACTGCATGCAAAACTTACAGACTTTTGTCATTATTTATTAACTTGGATATCTAGCATTTTGTGAAAAAATGGTCGAATGGATTTATAGCATTTTGAGAAAAAAAAATCATTTTTTTTTCATTTTGCATGAGTTAAGGATTTTATCAGAACATGTCATATGATTTAGAGTAATTTATAATAAACTTTTCAAATAACATTATATCAGTGTGGCAGTGGGGGCATGGCCAAGCAGCAATCTGTGAATGGAGGGCAGGGTCGGGGAAGGTAAGTGGCTAAGTCATTCCACCTGCTGTCAATTAATGTGTATGTGTTTGTTACAGGCACAGAGCATAAAAGGAGGGGGAGAGCAGAGAAAAGAGGCTCTAGACCAGAATGCATGTGTGTGAATGTGAATCAGCTGAATAGCTTGATCTACACTTTAAAACTAAAAGTAAGAACTTCAGGTCCCGCCTGCCGTGCTTCTCTACTCCACCCACATCAGGGATTTGCTACAGTGGTGCCATGACCCGGATTAAGTACGGAAGAGAACCACCCCATGGAGTCATCACCAATTATGGAGCTTGTCCATGCCCTCAGTGCTGCCCAGCAGAACCAGCATCAAGCGCTGACCGCCCTCCGGAAGGACCAAGAACAACACTTTGAAGCCTTGGTGCTGGCCCAGCGGGAAGATTGCCAGGCGTTCCAGCATCTGCTGGTGTCGGCAGGGGTGTCCAACATTACCACCCTGGATTCCCCTCACGTCACCCTCACGAAGATGGCTCGCATGATGAACCTGAAGCCTTCATTGCTCTCTTCGAGCAAGTGGCCCAAACATGGGGGTGGCCAATCGAGCAGTGCGCGGCTCGCCTCCTCCCACTCTTGACAGGCAAGGCGCAGCTCGCAGCGCAGCAGCTCCCTGCCGACAGCAGGCTCAACTACACCAACCTCAAGAGGGCCATTTTGTAGTGGGTCAGCCGCTCACTCTCCGGAGCTACATCGCCAGCGGTTCCGGAAGTTGACACTGGAGGAGATCAGCCAACCGTTCACATTTGGCCAACAACTCCAGGACACCTGCCGGCGGTGGCTGGGGGCTGAAGACTGCGACACCAGCAGGATCATTGACCTGGTGGCACTGGAACAGTTCATCTCTTGGCTTCCAGAAGGAACAGCAGAATGGGTCCAGTGTCACCGCCCAGTGTCGCTCCAGCGAGCCATCGAGTTGGCGGAGGACCATCTAGCGGTGGTTCCGACGACAGGCGGACGAGGCGAAGGTGCCTCTCCTCATTTCTCTTCTCTCCCCCCCTTCTCTCTCCCTCTCGCCCCATTCCCCCACTGCAGAGGCAGGGGCTGACTCCCCCCCAGCCTTCCCGTCGCACCCATAGTGTCCTCCCGTCTCCCTCTTCCGTGTCTGTGTCTTTCCCCCCTCAGGTGAGTGGTGCCCTTAACACCGGTGCAGAGGGAAAGCCTGGGCTGGTATGCTGGCGCAGCGGGGAGCCGGGGCATCTCCAGAATCGGGGCTCTGCAAGGGAGGTGGAAGCCGTGATCCAGATCCCCGACGCGCCAGAGACCGCCCCCGATTGGGCCGGAATGTATTGCATACCGGTAAGTGTTTAAGGGGATACATATCATGCTTTGGTGGATTCCGGTTGCAATCAGACCTCAATTCACCAATGCCTGGTGCAAGGTGAGACATTGGGGAGAGCACAAGTGGGTGAAAGTTGTGTGTGCGCATGGGGATGTTCACAATTATCCCTTAGTGTCTGTCCATATTCTGTTTCTGGGCCAAATGCATAGAGTAAAGGCAGCGGTTAGTCCCCATCTCACCCACTCATTGATTTTGAGTACTGATTGGCCAGTTTAAAAAGCTGATGAAATATTTAGCACGTAGTGGGTCCTGCACTAGTAGGTCACGGGATGATCCCGGTGTGGCATTGACTGGAGAAGCTGTCACAGAGCCGTCTACATCAGCACCGCGTCCAAGTGAGGAGCAGCCCGCTCCTCCTCCCTCTCTCAGGGATTCCCTTGGGGATTTCCTGTTACAGCTGTCGCGAGACAAGACTCTGGGGCATGAGTTTGACCAAGTGAGAGTAATCAATGGTCAAACTCTTCAGCCAAGTGCGACACTGGCCTTCCCTTATTTTGCTATAATTAAAGATAGATTGTACCTAGTGACGCAGGACACTCAAGCTAGTGAACAAATAACCCAATTGTTAATCCCAAAGAGCCGTAGGGAACTCGTATTCCATGCAGCTCACTTTAATCCCATGGCTGGACACTTAGGGCAAGATAAAACACTAGCCCGAATAATGGCCCGGTTCTATTGGCCAGGGATTCGCGAGGATGTCCGTTGGTGGTGCGCAGCATGCTGTGAATGCCAATTAGTAAATCCCGAAGCCATTCCAAAAGCGCCTTTGTGCCCTCTCCCTCTCATCGAGAGCCCTTTTGAGCTAATCGGGATGGATCTCGTCAGGCCATTAGATCGGTCGGCACGAGGGGATTGCTTTATTTTAGTTCTGGTGGACTATGCAACGCGATATCCAGAAGCAGTGCCTCTCTGCAATATCTCAGCATGCAGTATTGCGGAAGCGCTCTTCCACTTTATCTCCTGGGTCGGGATTCCAAAAGAAATCCTGACAGACCAAGGCACTTCGTTTATGGTCACGCACACTGCGCGATCTGTATGGGTTATTGGGGATTAAGTCTATCCGCACCAGTGTCTATCACTCACAAATGGATAGCTTAGTAGAGTGATTTAACGAAACACTCAAGAACATAATCTGGAAAATCGTAAGTGAAGATGCACATAATTGGGATAAGTGGCTCGAGCCACATTCGCAGTACAAGAGGTCCTGCAAGCCACCACAGGGTTTTCACTATTTGAATTATTATATGGGCGTAAGCTGTGTGGCATTCTGGACGTGCTATGGGAAAATTGGGAGGAGGGACCTTCGCCAAGCAAAAACGAAATCCAGTACGTTCTTGACCTGTGCACAAAACTCCACACCCTCACGCACCTAACCCAGGAGGATTTGTGGCAGGCACAAGAACATCATATCCGGCTGTATGACAGGGGCATGCGCCTTAGAGAGTTCATGCCAGGAGACAAAGTGCTCTTATTATTGCCCACGTCGAGCTCCAAATTAGTCACCAAGTGGCAAGAGCCCTTCGAGGTCACTTGGCGAGTCGGGGACGTCGACTATGAAGTGAGGCGAATGGATAGGGGCGGGGCATTACAAATCTACCACCTCAACCTTTTAAAACACTGGAATGAGGGGGTCCCTGTGGCATTGGCGTCGGTAGTCCTGGAGAAGGCAGAGCTGGGGCTGGAGGTGAAAAAGATAACCTCTCGGACCACTCCAGTCCCTTGTGAAGACCACCTCTCACCAGCCCAACTCACAGAGGTGGCCAAGTTGTAAAAGGAATTTTCTGACATGTTCTCACCCCTTCCTGGTCGTACCCACCTCATAGAACACCACATCGAAATGTCCCCGGGGGTGGTAGTGCATAGCTGCCCTTACCGCTTGCCTGAACACAAGAAAAAGGTGGCCCAGGCCCAAGACCAAAAAGGAGGTGAGACAGTTCCTGGGGCTGGCTGGCTATTGTTGTAAGTTTATACCTAATTATTGGGATGTCAGCCCGCTAACTGATCTCACTAAAAAGGGGGCTCCAGATCCAGTCCAGTGGACGGAGCAGTGCCAACAGGCCTTCTCTGAGGTAAAAGCTGCACTGTGTGGGGGGCCACTTTTACACTCCCTTGACTTTTCTCTCCCCTTTATTTTACAGACTGATGCATTGGACAGAGGGCTGGGGGCCATTTTGTTCCAGAAGGTGGACGGCAAGGAGCGCCACGTGCTGTACATCAGCCATAAACTCTCAATGCGTGAAAGCACCATCAAAAAAGAGTGTCTTGCCATCAAGTAGGCAGTCCTTGCCCTCCGATACTACCTCCTGGGGCACCCTTTCACTCTCTGTTTGGACCATGCGCCCCTCCAGTGGCTCCACTGCATGAAGGATGCCAATGTGCGGATCACCTGTTGGTATCTTGCCCTCCAGCCATTTAAGTTTGAGGTGATCCACAGGCTGGGGGCACAGATGGTGGTGGCGGACTTCCTGTCCCATTGGGGGGGGGGGGGGGAATCAGCTTCAGGCTGGACGGCTCCCTGGCCTGAGTCGGGTGGTGGGGGTATGTGGCAGCGGGGGCATGGCCAAGCAGCAGGGGAAGGTAAGTGGCTAAGTCATTCCACCTGCTGTCAATTAATGTGTGTGTTTGTTACAGGGATGGAGCATAAAAGGAGGGGGAGAGCAGAGAAAAGAGGTTCCCGACCAGAATGCATGTGTGTGTGTATATGTGAATCAGCTGAAAAGCTCAAGCTACACTTTAAAAATAAAAGTTTGTAAGAACTTCAGGTCCCGCCTGCCGTACTTCTGTACTCCACCCACATCAAGGATTTGCTATAATCAGTTTCATTTTTCAATTATGCACATTTTTTTAAAAAAATGGCTTTTTCTCAAATTAGAAAAACTGGATATATAGCATTTTGCAAAGTCTTCATCAGATCCTTTCAGGATCCAAGAGGGCTTTGACAGACACATGTTTGGCATGCTTGAAATTGGTGCAGGCTGGTCTGATTGCTACTTGTTTTGACGAGTTAGATCATTGAGATTTATCTTTGTTCACACATTCTGCTGTCTGCTAAATGAAGGTTATGTTGTCTAGTTATGTCTTTCTTCTTTCATGAGATTTTGATCCTGATGGGTGATGTAATGGTACATAATGCCTCTCTTCTTTCATAAAGTTGTTAGGACTGGGACTGTTTTGGCCTCTAGAGGCCGCTGTTATTTCCATCTTGTCATGTTTGTTTTTGGCCTCTAGAGGCTGCCACTGTGTTTTTGTGTTTGTCTTCATTGCCTGTTTCCTGCCCCGCCCTGTTCCTTAATTAGTGTGTGTATAAATACCCCTCTGTTTGTTCCCTTGTCACGAAGTCTTTTTCCTATGCTATGCCTGTTAATGCTAGTTCCCTCTGTTCCATGTTCCTTGCCTGTGTCTTTGTGGTTTTTGTACTTTGTTTCTTTTTGGACCTTTTTGAATTTTGTTTTTTACAATTTTTGAGATCATCTGAGCATTTGCATTTTTTGCCTTTTCTTTTCTTATTTTTTGACTTTGTACTTTTGGATATTTTTTATTTTCCCTTTATCTTCTGAGCTTTTGGATTACTTATGTTTTTTGCTGTGGATTGTATATTTTGTAAATAAACTTTTTGATAATTCTACTTCTGCCTCACACCTCTGCACTTGAGTAATCCCCCTGGTGGCCTAGTGGGGGGTTGCTGGATTATCACACCAGTGAACCAGGTTCGAATCCCAGCAAAACCCTAACAGAAAGACTCCGTCATGACCGACTCAGCAGAGGCTTCTTCATCTGTCTACCCGGCCAACCTTCAGGGAATGATGGCTGTGTTAACACGCCTCGGATCCACCATGGACACTCATGGACGGACTCTCGCAAGCCAACGTGAGACCCTTGCTCGCCACGAGGTACTGCTTCAGCAGATTGGGAAAACCCTGGCACAGCTGACTTCTCTGCCCCCATCTCCTCCACCTGATTCTGCTCCTGCTCCACCATCCGCTCCTGCTCCAGTGCCTCCTGCCATGCTGCCTTCTTCACCTCGCGAACCCAGCCTTCCTGCACCACAGAGGTATGACGGCAAGCACAGTGAGTGTCGAGAGTTCCTTACCCAGTGCCAACTCACCTTTGAGCTTCAGCCTACCACCTACACTATGGATCGCCGCAAGATTGCCTTTGTGATAACCTTGTTAGCTGGTAAGGTGCGGGCCTGGGCCACTGCTATCTGGCAGAGACAGGGACCCGAGTGCTCTGATTTCCAGCTGTTTACTGAGGAGATGCTTCGTGTCTTCGATCAAGCAGACATCAGTAAAGACGCAGCCAGAAAGCTCATGTCCATCCGGCAAGGGGAAAGCGTCGCAGACTACGCCATCTCGTTCCGGACGCTCGCAGCAGTAAGTGGATGGAACGAGACTGCCCTGGTGTCAGCCTTCCACCATGGTCTGTCTGACCCCATCAAAGACGGTCTGGCTTCTATCGGATGCCCTAGTGACCTCGAAACACTGATCTCACATTCTACTCATCTGGACAACAGGATGAGAGAACGCCGCCAAGTTCTGAGCCTCCCCGGCCTCCCTGCCTCTACCTGGAGCCCGTCTACCTCCTCCAGTGACTGTCCAGAACCCATGCAAGTGGGTCGTACTCGCCTCTCCGCATCTGAGAGGGAGCGCAGAAGGAGGAACAAGTGCTGCATCTACTGTGGCAAGCCTGGTCACTCCCGAGGATCATGTCCCGAACTCTTGGGAAAAGGACCGCCCCGTCCAGCCGAGGGAGGGTTGTGACGGGGCCTACCCTCTCTCCTGAACTTCCTGGCCAAGGAGTTTACATCCCGGTCTCCATCTCCTGGGGTGAGTCCGTCCACTCGTCAAGCCTTGTTAGACTCCGGGGCGGCTGGAAACTTTTATGGATGTCCACTTCGCCTGAAGAATCAATGTCCCGACTGCACCTCTTGAAGTCCCACTGTCTGTGTCTGCCCTGGATGGCCAAGCTTTAGGTGATGGAAGAGTCACCCAAGTAACTTCTCCAGTCTTCCTCCAGTCTCAAGGTCACAAGGAAGAAATATCCCTGCACCTGATTCCTTCACCAGAGTTCCCAGTGATTCTAGGCCTTCCTTGGCTTACCCACCACAACCCTCGCATAGACTGGGTAACAAGCCAGGTTGTGGAATGGGGCCCTGCGTGCCATGCCTCTTGTCTGCTCTCTAGCTCTCTTGTGTCTCCTGCCGAGCCCCCTGATCTCACCGAGCTATCTCAAGTTCCCACAGAGTACTGGGATTTGAAGGAGGTATTCAGCAAGAGCAGGGCCGCCGTTCTTCCTCCGCACCGGGCCTACGACTGTGCCATCAACTTGCTCCCTGGGACTACCCCTCCTCGTGGCAGACTGTTTTCCCTCTCTCAGCCAGAATGCAAGGCCATGGAGGAATACTTCAAAGACACCCTGGTCTCTGGGTTCATTCGACCCTCCACCTCACCTGCTGGTGCCGGCTTCTTCTTTGTTGGCCAGAAGGATGGGGGGGCTCCGACCATGTATTGACTACAGGGGCCTGAACAAGATCACTGTGCGCAACCAATATCCCCTTCTGCTGATGTCCACAGCATTCAACCTGCTCCAAGGCGCCAACGTCTTCACCAAGTTGGACCTACGGAACGCATACCACCTCATCCATATCCGACAGGGAGATGAGTGGAAGACTGCCTTTAACACCCCATCTAGGCACTACGAATACCAGGTGATGCCCTTCGGACTCACCAATGCACCAGCTGTTTTTCAGGCCCTAATCAACGACGTCTTGAGGGACATGATTAACCTGTAAGTTTTTGTCTACCTCGACGGCATCCTTATCTTTTCCAAGACCATGCAGGAGCACCGCCACCATGTCTGCCAGGTTCTCCAGAGGCTGCTACAGAACAATCTGTTCGCCAAGGCCCAGAAATGCGAATTTCATGTTCCTGAGGTCTCCTTTCTGGGTTTTATTGTACGGACGGGACAACTCCAAATGGACCCAGCCAAGACCCTGGCCATCCGGGACTGGCCCACTCCCAAGTCCGTCAAAGAGGTTCAGCGGTTCTTAGGATTTGCTAACTTCTACCGCAAGTTTATCAGGAACTTTAGTTCTGTAGCAGCACCCACGTTGGACCTCACCAAAGGGACAGGTGGATCTTATGTCTGGTCTCCTCAGGCGGAAAAGGCGTTCAAAGACCTCAAGCACCGCTTCTGCACGGCACCCATTCTGGTCCTCCCGGGCACCTCCCAACCATTCATCATGGAGGTGGACGCCTTGGACAGTGGTTTCGGCGCGGTGCTCTATCAACGTTCAGAAGGAAAGCTGCACCCCTGTGCATACTTCTCCCACCGCCTGAGTCCTGCGGAGTCCCAGTACGATGTGGGGGATCAAGAACTGCTAGCGGTCAAACTGGCCCTTGAGGAGTGGAGGCACTGGCTGGAGGGAGCGCAACATCCATTCCTGGTTTGGATGGACCACAAGAACCTGGAGTACCTCCAGCAAGCCAAGAGACTGAACCCACGACAGGCTAGGTGGGCCCTGTTTTTCAGTCAGTTTGACTTCACCCTATCGTACCGCCCCGACTCCAAGAACACCAAACCTGACGCACTGTCCAGGCTGTTCTCTGACACTAACAGGGAGAGTGAAGTCGGGCCTATTATCTCTGTGTCCCGGATTGTGGCCCCTGTCCGCTGGGGTATTGAGGAGGCCGTCCGACGAGCCCAACGCCAGGAACCCGGTCCTGGGATGGGGCCACCGGGCCTCTTGTATGTCCCACATCAAGCCCGGGCCAAGGTTCTCCAGTGGGGTCACTCGTCCCCTCTCACCACCCACCCGGGAGCTCGAAGGACCCTGGACTTTTTGAGAAGGCGCTTCTGGTGGCCTAGCATGGAGAAGGAAGTGAGGTCATTCGTCCTTTCCTGCGAAGTGTGCACCAGAAGCAAGAACCCACAACAGCACCCCCAGGGTCTCCTGCATCCTCTGACCATTCCCCAGCGTCCCTGGTCCCACGTGGTCTCCCTGAGTCACAAGGTAACACTGTCATATTGGTCATAGTTGACAGATTCTCCAAGGCCTGCCGCTTTTTACCACTGTGCAAGCTCCCTTCTGCTCTTGAAACTGCTAAACTATTATTCACTCATGTCTTCCGAGTCTTTGGTCTCCCGCAGGACATCGTCTCAGACGGAGGGCCCCAGTTCTCCTCCCGAGTGTGGCACGGGTTCTGCAAGGTCATCGGAGCCACCACTCTCCTCTGGGTTTCACCCACAGTCTAATGGCCAGACGGAAAGGCTCAACCAGGACCTGGAAACCACCCTGCGAGGCCTGGCTATGGATAACCCGACATCGTGGAGCACCTGACTGCCATGGGCAGAGTACGCCCACAACACCCTGCAGTCATTGGCCACCAAGCTGTCACCATTCCAGTGCCAATTCGGGTTCCAGCCACCTCCGTTCCCGGACCAGGAGGAGGACGCTGGGGTGCCCTCGGTCAACCAATATGTGAGATGGTGTCGCAAGACCTGGAGCAAGGTCAGGAAGACCCTCATCCAGACTTCCAGAACCAACCAGACTCAGGCCAACCGCCATAGAAGACCTGCCCACGCTTTCCGCCTTGGGCAGTGGGTTTGGCTGTCCACTAAGGACCTTCCGCTGCAGGTGGAGAACCGCAAGCTTGCTCCTTGCTACATTGGCCCCTTCAAGGTGGTGCGCAGGGTGAACCCTGTCGCCTACCGGCTCCAGTTGCCCCGGACTCTGAGGATCAACCCCACATTCCATGTTTCCCTGTTGCGGCCCGTACTGACGTCCATGTATGCCCCTGCCCCTAGGAACCCCCCACCCCCCCGCATCTTCCAGGGTCAGACTGTGTTCACCGTGCATCGCCTGCTTGACTCCCGCCGGGTCCGCGGCGGGCTTCAATATCTAGTAGATTGGGAGGGCTATGGCCCTGAGGAACGCTGTTGGGTCCCTGCCCGAGACATTCTAGATAAAGGACTATGTCGGGACTTCCATTCAGCCCATCCGGATCGCCCTGGGAACGTCAGGAGACGCTCCGGGGGGGGGGGGGGGGCTGTTAGGACTGGGACTGTTTTGGCCTCTAGAGGCTGCTGTTATTTCCATCTTGTCATGTTTGTTTTTGGCCTCTAGAGGCTGCCACTGTGTTTTTGTGTTTGTCTTCATTGCCTTTTTCCTGCCGCGCCCTGTTCCTTAATTAGTGTGTGTATAAATACCCCTCTGTTTGTTCCCTTGTCACGGAGTCTTTTTCCTATGCTATGCCTGTTAGTGCTAGTTCCCTCTGTTCCATGTTCCTTGCCTGTGTCTTTGTGGTTTTTGTACTTTGCTTTCTTTTTGGACCTTTTTGAATTTTGTTTTTTACAATTTTTGAGATCTTCTGAGCGTTTGCATTTTTGCCTTTTCTTTTCTTATTTTTGGACTTTGTATTTTTGGATATTTTTTATTTTCCCTTTATCTTCTGAGCTTTTGGATTACTTATGTTTTTTGCCGTGGATTGTATATTTTGTAAATAAACTTTTTGATACTTTTCTACTTCCGCCTCATGCCTCTGCACTTGAGTCATCCCCCTGGTGGCCTAGTGGGGGTTTGCTAGATTATCACACCAGTGAACCAGGTTCAAATCCCAGCAAAACCCTAACAAAAGTAGTGTAGTCTAAACCAGTGACGTAATGTTTCATCACCCATTGGTGTTACTCTATCACACACAGACAACTCAGCTTCTTAAATCATCATTATCCAATCACATAGCTACAACACACACATTGCAAATACTCCTGTTTCCTGCAAATACTGACAATAAACTGAGAAACATCTCTGAACAGCTGTGTCTGTTTGCTCCTGGATATATCCATTAGGCAGAATCTTCTAGGTAGCAGAGGATCTACATTCCTAAATCATACTTTGTCAATTCAGCCTCCTTCTGTGCAGACAGATAAAACCTATCACCCAGGTGGTTGGTAGGGTGTTGTTAGATGGCTGTTATGTTGTCCCAGGTGGTTGCTGTGTTGTTTCTCAAAGGTTTCTATATGATCCCAGGTACATGCTAGGTTAGGTTATAGCTAGGTGATTTCAAGGAACTTCAGCTATTTACATGGATGTTATTTGGCTGCTATAATAGTCTAACTGGCTTTTAGTGTTTTAGTAGGTGGAGCAATCCAAATGCAGTTTTCATTATCATCAGTGCATGCATTTCATGGCTCTTTGTTAAAATCAGAACGCATGAAAATGTTACAAATTTTCTAATAGAATAACAACACGGATAAGAAAAGATTAACCAGGAAGCACAACCTGAACTCCAACCTGCTGCTGACCTTCTACCGCTCATGCATCAAGAGCCTGCTGACGTACTGTATCACAGTATGGTACGGCAGCTGCACTGCTGCAGACAGGGAGATGCTCCAGAGAGTAGTAAAGGCAGCACAGAAGATCATCGGCTGCCCTCTCCCCTCCCTGATGGACATTTACACCTCCCGCTGCCTTAGCAGAGCTAAGAACATTATCAAGGACAGCTCCCACCCTGGCTTTGATCTGTTTGACCTGTTGCCCTCAGGGAGGCGCTACAGGTGCATCAGGACAAAAACAAATAGATTCAAAAACAGCTTCTTTCCAAAAGCCATAACCACCCTGAACTCGAATATGCTCTGACTTTATAGTCTAACCCCCCTGTGCAATACTTCATAATGTGCAATACTTTATAATATGACTCTCTCTGTGCAATACTTTATAATGTGCAATACCTCATTCCATAATGCGAAACACAACACATACGCCTCAGGACTGTGCACCTTACACCCTCACCTTTTTTCCCCCTCTTTCTTTTCTACACGCTGTTTTCACTGTTATTGGAGTTGCTTTTAATCTCATTGTTGTACATGGGTATAGTGACAAAGGCATTCTATTCTATTATGAAGAACAGTATGTTGGCTCTATGAACAACAAGAATTATAGCTCTCATCTCTGAGAAACTGATCCTGTTGAGGTCAAAATCAGTAAAGATGTCACTGGCTATTTGCTAAAAATGGTTTATCACTTTGAGGCATCAAAAAGAGTTCTAACTGAACAAGGGACGTTTGATATTTACATGAAATAAGTAACAATAGAGTATTTAGAAAATTTACTTTGTGAACAAAACTATCATTATTAACTTGCTTTAGATACATTCATGTAGTTGGTAAATGCATGTCTTATGAATTCTTACCTTTTGTCTTTGTTCCTACATTGTCTACACATTTTTTTAAACAATTACAGCTGAATAATCATGTGTGCAGGGTTCTTAACATAAGGTGAACAGAGACTTCTTTTTTTTTATCACCCACAGTCTAACGGGGTGATAATCTAATGATATTAATCAATGAATTAAAAAAATGCATGTTTATCTATGTTGTTTACAGTTAATTTGTACTTCAACAGCTACAACACCCAATGGGGCTACTATGATACCAACTCAGATGGCGAGGCAGTTGAAGAATGGGCATTAAAAAATGATATGACTTTACTACACAAGGTGAAAGACAAACCTTTTATGAGCGAGTGCTGGCGATGTGGATAAAATCCAGATCTGGTGTTTGTGCCCTCTAGATTTTCACAAAACTTTGAGAAAACGGTTGAAAACCCGATACCAAGGTCACAACACAGGCTGATTACAGTTAACACTAAACCTGTAATTCGACCTGTAAAATCAAGGAACCCTATTCCTAGATTTAACTTCCGCAAGGCAAATTGGGAGAACTTCACCACAGAACTCGACAATAAAATACAGTCATTGGAACCTCATCCCAACAACTACGACCAGTTCAAATCCCTTGTTTGGGAAACTTCAAAGAAGCATATCCCAAGAGGATGCCGCAAGTCCTACATCCCTTGTTTAAGTGAAGACAGCAAAGATCTCTATGAGGAGTATGCGAAAGCATATGAAGCTGACCCATTTGCAGAGGAAACAATAGCAATGGGAGAGTCTGTGCTGGCTTCAGTCTCGGAAGGACATAGAGAAAGGTGGAAGGAACTCATCACCAATGTTGACATGACTCAGAACAGCAAGAAAGCCTGATCCACGATTAAGAAACTGAACTCTGACAGGAACCCACAACCAAGGTTAGCTGCCGTGACACCCAATGCGGTTGCAAAACAGCTACTTTTGAATGGCAAATCTCTGAATAAAGAAAGAGGTCACCTGAAGAAGATGAAAGAAGAGATGGAGAAAGTGATGCTAGAAAGTGAGGATGAGTTCATAAATTTCACCATCACTGAACTCGACGATGCCATCAAACTTCTGAAACCTGGGAAAGCTGCTGGCCTTGATGGTATCACGACCGAAGTCATAAGGCATTTTGGCACCAAAGTCAAAGCCTAGCTGCTACAAATGTTCAACAACTGTGCTACCACCCTCACAATCCCTAAGATCTGGCGGAAAGTGAAGGTGGTTGCCCTACTGAAACCCAACAAGGACCCCTGCCACGCCAAAAACTATTGACCTGTATCATTGCTTTTTAAGTTATATGAAAGAATGATACTTGCACGTATAGGACCAACAATAGATGAACTATCTCCCGACCAAGGTGGTTTCAGGCCAGGAGGTCCTGCTGTGGACAGGTTCTGAACATTACCCAATTCATTGAAGATGGTTTCGAAACCGGGCAGGTCACAGGGGCGGTTTTCGTTGACCTGACCGCTGCCTACAACACTGTCAATCACAGACTGCTCTTACTAAAACTGGCTAAAATGGTCCGGAACTCGAGCATCATTAGGGTAATCAAGTCGTTACTCGAAAAACAACGGTTCTTCGTTGAGATGGATGGGAAAAGGAGCCGCTGGCGCTCACAGACAAATGGTCTCCCTCAAGGTTCGGTGCTTACACCAACTCTGTTTAACATCTACACTAACGACCTCCCCCATTTCAAAAACATTCGACGGTTTATATACGCTGATGACCTAGGACTCGCCACCCAACACAAGTCTTTCGATGTCATTGAGTGAAGACTTACAGCTGCCCTAACTAGTCTTTCAGACTACTATGAAACCAATTTCTTAAATGCAAACCCTGGCAAGAGTCAAGTCTGCGCGTTCCATCTGAACAACCATCAGACCCAACAACAGCTGAACATCGCTTGAAATGGTAAGAAATTGGTCAATGACAAATTCCCAGTTTACCTTGGAGTGACCTTAGACAGAACTCCATCTTACAGAGAGCATGTAAAAAAACTCAAGGAGAAGATCGGTTCTAGAAACAGTCTCCTCAACAACCCAACAACTCTCAACTGGGGAGCTGATGCCAACACCTTGCGAGCTACTGCTCTGGCGTTATGCTACTCTACAGCAGAATACTGCTCTCCAGTATGGGAAAGGTCATGCCATGCTGGAAAAGTGGATGCTGAGCTTAATACCGCTTGCCGTATCATAACAGGAGTGCTGAAACCTACACCCCTATCAGCACTATACCAGCTAACAGGTATTGCACCACCTTCCATCCAACGAGAAGCTCACTCCAGAACCCAGAAGTTTTTACAAGAGCAAGACCCAAGACATCCTCTACACCATTACCAAGATATAAGAAGACTCAAGTCCAGAAAAAGCTTCATGGTTGTACAGAATCTAAACCCTAAGGACTCTGCCAAATACTGACTAGACCGTTGGAAAGCTTCCAACACTCGACCACCAAATGAAGCTCTTCAGAGTCCTTGTGAGTCCCTACCTCATGGTACTCACCTGCCCAGAAGGGAATGGGTTGCCCTGAACAGAGCCAGGAGCAGAGTTGGTAGAACTAAAGATAACCTACTGAAATGGGGATGGGTGAACTCAACTGAGTGTCGATGTGGTCATCCTAACCAAACTATGGGACACATTCTCCGTGAGTGCAAACTGGGTCCAAATGTCACCAATCAAGACCTATATGAAGCTAACCAAGAAGCCCTGAACTGGCTGTAGTACTGGCACAACAAGATATGATGATGATGATGTACTGGATGTATGATGATGAATTTGTACTGGATTGATTTCAATTTTGTATAGTTGCTAGTTTTTCCCATCTTTCCAGTAGTAGTCAGCTACTCTGCAAACCTTAGTAATGTTCCCGAATGAAAATAATGCCATTGAGGTTAATATTAGTGTTTTTCCCCATTAGAGCCTTTTACAGATTCAGATGACCCGAAAAGAGGCCTGCTTCCACTCTGAAATTCCAGATTACCACAGTGCACATCAAATATTTATATTTGCACACCAAGTATAACATGGAATAAAATATATAATATTTGAAATTGCACAGGTTTCATTTCTCAGACAAAATTTATTTACCCAGTTTCAGACCACCAGCAGTGTTGAGAGACACTGTAACTGTAGAGGATATCTGAGTCTGCTCTGAACCTTAATGACATTTTGACAACATCAGGGAAACGGTAGTAGACGGATGTAATCGCAGGAAGAGTTTATTATTTTAAAACAACAACAACAACAAAAAAACTAGTAGGCATATAATACAAACATAAGGCAAACTCAGAAACAGTGGACAGGCAAAGGTCCAGTGAGGCACAAACAGACTATAGTGGGCAAGGACAAAAAGCAGAATGCAAACAAGAGTCAAAAACCAAGAAGACCATCAAACAAAGACTCAGTACAGCCAGGCACGATATACTGAGTGCATTACTTCTCAATGTCTATCAGAGTTCGGTGTCCTTAGATGCACGTGCTGATTGCACTCGAATCTGGGACAGGTGCATGTACTTTGTCTTCAAGGTGCGCGCTGCTCAGAGTGCAAATGCACGCGTGTGAAAGTTCAAAGTGCACCAGGCACGAACATGCACAGATTTGACAGAAAGGCATATGACAAGCGCTGAGCTCTATATAAAAATCTGGAGAGCTCATAGGTTTGTCAGAGTGAAGCCATCTGGCCGCCATCTTACCATTCACATTGCAAAGCGAAACGGTCATTTAGACTACTGGAAGTTACACAAAACTGGACAAGTTATTTATGTAGTTGGTGAGAAAAATTACAAGAAAAATGCTTACATATTCAGCAGTGAACTGTACAAACAGTCAAGTCAAAGGAAAGAAATATAGCATTTTATGATGGTTTGCAAGAGTGAAGGAAAAAATAACAGAAAATCTGTCTTGTAGTCCTGTCTGTTTATGTTGAAAATCTGACATTGATATCTGGGATGAACACTGTGACTGTCAGATTTTCAATGGAAATGTCCCAGACTAGATCAAAGCCAAAGTCTAGACATGTTTGATATTGAATGTGAGAGCTCAAGCTCAATGGCTCAAATTCAAAAAGAAAAATTAACTGAGTAAATTAGCCTCCATAGCCTAAATGAAAGAAGGACCATAGCCTTAGGCAGAAATGACAGTGAGAGATGCAAATAAAAAGAGATATGTTATTGTTCTAGTTTGGTCAGTAGTTATTTTCATTTACCTAAGGCTAAGCACTCTGCCCTTATTGAAATGCGGAGGAGAATGCACTCAGATCTTTGTGCACAGGAGCTAAAGAAACTTTCAAACACTCTGTGGGCCTGCAGAGAATCTGCCCTCAAGACTCTCAGGAAGGTCCTCCCATCAGTCATGTAATTCTTGCCCAGCAAGCTCATCCAGACTCCTCATGATTCTTCTCAAGAGCATCAATTTTGTCTTTAGATTTTGTCTTTAGCTCACCTGTCCAATCTTCAAAGTAGCTGCAATTGATTTTGATGCATTGCAGCTGAACAACAAGGACCTGGCTACAAGCTGCAAATTTGTAGATAGTTTTAAAGAGCTGCTTAAAGTATATGGCACATTTCTATCCAGTGTCAATAGCAACTGTGGAATGTTCCATCTAAAAATTAAACTGACATATTTCTTAAAATTAAAGCTGGTTAAAATCAAACTGTGAAAGATGTTCTAATCAACCATAATGATGTCAGTCAATTTTTGGCACATGGCAAACAGGAAGATTCAGCGGTTAATGCAACCAGGATCAGAGGATCTACCATGTATATGTTCTGTTGTGCACATTGATTCTCTATTTTGAATGGGCAACAAAGATCTCACATTGTTCCACAATACTGTACCTTTAGTAGTCATTGTACCATGCTCTCTCTTCCTGTGAGTCTATGTAGGAGGGTAGGCTTAGGGACAAGACTGACTACGTGGAATGTTCACCCAGGAATTACTTTTGCTTAAGAATACTAGCAAGCTGTATTCTGTTTTCACACACACAGACACTCAGAGATCAACCATAACATTAAAACCACTAACAGATGAAGTGAATAGCATTCATTATCTCATTCCAGTGACACCTGTGAAGGACTGGCATTTATAAGGCAGCAAGTGAACAGTTAGTTATCAAAGTTGATGTGTTTGAAGCAGGAAAATTTGGCAAGGATAAGGATCTGAGTGACTTTGGCTACGTTCACACTGCAGGCTGAAGTGACTCAAATCCGATCTTTTCGCCCATATGTGACCTGTATCCGATCTTTTATTGACAATATGAACGACACAGATCTGATTTTTTCAAATCCGACCCAGGCCGTTTGGATATGTGGTCCTAATTCCGATTCCTATCCGCTCTTTTCATATGCGACTTCAGTCTGAACTGCCAGGTCGCATTCATCCGACTTACACGTCATCAACAAGCCACAAACGTCACTATTCTGCACGGAAGTAGGCGGCGGGTCTCTCAAAAAAAGTTACAACAACATGGCGCATAATCACGGGCGCAGATAGAGGGTGGGACTCATCCCACCCAGATTTAAATTCACCTCGCTTGGTCCCCCCCACTTATAGGGAGGAAAAAACGTCTATGCTGTCTTTCTTTGCATAAGGCAAACCTCACGGAAAAATCAAAAGACTTATTACCATTCGGTTTATTGAGGTGCACAGCAGTGTATACATAGTTGCAACAATTCACATAAAACAAAACAAAGACTGATATTCGGTTGGTTGAGCTGCGCAGACTGCACAGGTTGCAAGCTCGAGCTTGGTTGCTATGGTAACCCACAAGTTTGACAGGCATATCGGGGTTGGGGTTGGTTCGCTGGCAGCTTTGTCCTCCCCAGTTCAAAAAACGTATCTGCGCCCCTGCGCATGACATCAATGCGAGGGACGCTTCGGGCTGTGAAGGTTCTGAATCTTCTCAATGGAAGGACGCAGAGGTTAGGGAGCTGATTTCCATTTGGGGGGATGCAGCTATTCAAGCTAGATTGGATGGGTCATACCGCAACCGGGCGGTTTTACTTCCGTAAACACTGGCCATGCTCACTGCGTGTGACGTCGTCGTATCCTGCAATGCGCATGCGGAACACTTTTAGGTCACTTTTCGTTCATACTGAGGATCACATACAAGTCGCATATATTTGTTAATGTGAACGACCTCACAAAAAAATCGGATTTCACAAAAAAATCGGAATTGAGCATTAAGCCTTGCAGTGTGAACGTAGCGTTTGACATGGGCCAAACTGTGATGGCTGTTAGGACTGGGGACTGTCTTGGCCTCTAGAGGCCGCTGTTATGTTTTTCTTGTCATGTTCGTTTTGGCCTCTAGAGGCCGCCACTGCTTCTGTGTTCTGTGTTTGTTTTGACTACCATGTGCCTTTTGTTTTTCTTGTGTCTTGTGCCCCGCCTAGTCCTCATTATCGTCACCTGTGTTCAATTTATTTTGTGTATTTATACTCCCTCTGTTTGGTCCCTAGTCACGGAGTCTTTATGCCAGGGGTCTTCAATCCTATCCGCAAAGGGCCAGTGTGGCTGCAGGCTTTCATTCCAACCAAGCAGGAGCTACACCTGATTTCACTTGTTTAATCATTTCACCCTCGTCTCCAATCAACAATCAAGTGAGCCTCCAATTTGGCTGTAATGAAAGCCTGCAGCTACACAGGCCCTTTGCGGATAGGATTGAAGACCCCTGCTTTATGCTATGCTGTCTAGTGCTAGTTTCCTCTGTCCCATGTACCTTGCCTGTGCCCTTGTGTTTTTGATATTTTTTGCTTTCTTTGGACTTTGTACTTTTTGGATCTTCTGAGCGTTCTGCATTTTGCCTTTCCTTTTTTTTGGACTTTGAACTATTGGATATTTTATTTTTCCCTTTATCTTCTGAGCGTTGGATTTTACTTGTGTTATTTTTTACTTTGGATTTTTGGATTTTTTGCATTTGTAAATAAACTGCTTTTTTCTATTCTACTTTCGCCTCACACCTCTGCATTTGAGTCATTCCCCTGGTGGCCTAGTGGGGGTTTGCTGGATCACTACACCAGCGACCTGGGTTTGAATCCCAGCAAAACCCTAACAGAAAGACTCCGTCATGCCCGACTCAGCAGAGGCTGCTTCAACTGTCTACCCGGCCAACCTTCAGGGAATTATGGCAGCTTTGACATGCTTCGGAGCGACCATGGACGCTCATGGACGAATGCTTGCAAGCCAACGTGAGGCCCTTGCTTGCCACGAGGTACTGTTTCATCAGATTGGGAAAACCCTGGCACAGCTGACTCCTCTGCCCGCATCTCCTCATCCTGATCCGGCTCCTGCTCCACCATCTGCTCCCGCTCCAGTGCCTCCTGCCATGCTGCCTCCTTCACCTCATGAACCCAGACTTCTTGCACCACAGAGGTATGACGGCAAGCACGGCGAGTGCCGGGAGTTCCTTACCCAGTGCCAACTCACCTTTGAGCTCCAGCCTACCACCTACACTACGGATCGCCGCAAGATTGCCTTTGTGATAACCTTGTTAGCTGGTAAGGCACAAGCTTGGGCAACAGCTATCTGGCAGAGACAGGGATCCGAGTGCTCTGATTTCAAGCTGTTTATGGAGGAGATGCTTTGTGTCTTCGATCAGGCAGACACCAGTAAAGACATAGCCAGAAAGCTCATGTCCATCCGGCAAGGAGGAAGCGTTGCAGACTACGCCATCTCGTTCCGGACGCTTGCAGCAGTCAGTGGATGGAATGAGACTGCCCTAATTTCAGCCTTCCACCATGGTCTGTCTGACCCCATCAAGGACGGTCTGGCCTCTATCAGATGCCCAAGTGACCTCGAAACACTGACTTCCCATGCCATTCATCTTGACAACAGGATGAGAGAACGCCGCCAAGTCCTGAGCCTCGCCGGCCTCACTGCCTCAACATGGAGCCCGTCTACCCCCTCCAGTGACTGTCCAGAGCCCATGCAAGTAGGCCGTACTCGTCTCTCTGCATCTGACAGGGAGCGCAGAAGGAGGGACAAGTGCTGCATCTACTGTGGCAAGCCTGGCCATTTCCTAGCATCATGTCCCGAGCTCTTGGGAAAAGGACTGCCCCATCCAGCCGAGGGAGGGTTGTGACGGGGCCTACCCTCTCTCCCGAACTCCCTGGCCAAGGAGTCTACATCCTTGTCTCCATCTCCTGGAGTGAGTCCATCCACTCTTGTCAAGCCTTGTTAGACTCCGGGGTGGCTGGAAACTTTATGGATGTTCACTTCGCCCAAAGTATCAATGTCCCGACTGCACCTCTTGAAGTCCCACTGTCTGTGTCTGCCCTGGATGGCCAAGCTTTAGGTGACGGAAGAGTCACCCAAGTAACTTCTCCAGTCTTCCTCCAGTCTCAAGGAAGAAATATCCCTGCACCTGATTCCTTCACCAGAGTTCCCAGTTATTCTAGGTCTTCCTTGGCTTACCCGCCACAACCCTCGTATAGACTGGGTCACTAGCCAGGTTGTGGAGTGGGGTCCTGCTTGCTATACCTCTTGTCTGCTCTCTAGCTCTCCTGTGTCTCCTGCCGAGCCTCCTGATCTCACTGAGTTATCTCAAGTTCCCACAGAGTACTGGGGTCTCAAAGAAGTTTTCAGCAAGAGCAGGGCCGCCGTTCTTCCTCCGCACCGTGCCTACGACTTTGCTATCGACTTGCTCCCTGGGGCCACCCCTCCTCGTGGCAGACTGTTTTCCCTCTCTCAGCCAGAACGCAAGGCCATGGAGGAGTACATCAAGGACGCCTTGGCCTCTGGGTTCATTCGACCCTCCACCTCACCCGCCGGTGCCGGCTTCTTCTTTGTCGGCAAGAAGGATGGGGGGCTCCGGCCATGTATTGATTACAGGGGCCTGAACAAGATCACTGTGCGCAACCGCTATCCCCTTCCGCTGATGTCCACAGCGGTCGATCTGCTCCAAGGCGCCACTGTCTTCACCAAGTTGGACTTATGGAATGCATACCACCTCATCCGCATCCGACAGGGAGATGAGTGGAAGACTGCCTTTAACGCCCCGTCAGGGCACTATGAGTACCAAGTTATGCCCTTCGGACTCACCAATGTGCCAGCTGTGTTTCAGGCCCTTATCAACGACGTCTTGAGGGACATGATCAATCAGTATGTTTTCGTCTACCTTGACGACATTCTTATATTTTCTAAGACCTTGCAGGAGCATCGCCACCATGTCCGCCAGGTTCTCCAGAGGTTGCTATGGAACAATCTGTTTGCTAAGGCCCAGAAATGCGAGTTTCATGTCCCCGAGGTCTCCTTCCTGGGATTTATTGTACGGACGGGACAGCTCCAAATGGACCCAGCCAAGACCCTGGCTGTCCGGGACTGGCCCACTCCCAAGTCCGTTAAGGAGGTTCAGCAGTTCTTAGGATTCGCTAACTTCTACTGCAATTCGTCAGGAACTTCAGTTCCGTAGCAGCACCTATGTTGGATCTCACCAAAAGGACTGGTGGATCTTATGTCTGGTCTCCTCAGGCGGAAAAGGCGTTTAAGGACCTCAAACACCGCTTCTGCACGGCACCTATTCTGGTCCTCCCGGACATTTCTCAACCATTCATCGTCGAGGTGGATGCCTCGGACAGTGGTGTTGGCGCGGTTCTCTCCCAACGCTCGGAGGGTAAGCTGCACCCCTGCGCATACTTCTCCCACCGCCTGAGCCCTGCGGAGTCCCGGTATGATGTGGGGGATCGGGAACTGCTTGCGGTTATACTGGCCCTTGAGGAGTGGAGGCACTGGCTGGAAGGAGCGCAACATCCATTCCTGGTTCGGATGGACCATAAGAACCTGGAGTACCTCCAGCAAGCCAAGAGGCTGAACCCACGACAGGCTAGGTGGGCCTTGTTTTTCAGCTGATTCAATTTCACCCCATCATACCGCCCGGGCTCTAAGAACACCAAACCGGATGCGCTCTCCAGGCTGTTCTCGCCCAACAACAGGGAGAGTGAAGTTGGGCCTATTATCTCTGTGTCCCAGATTGTGGCCCCTGTCCACTGGGGTATTGAGGAGGCCGTCCGACAAGCTCAATGCCAGGACCCTGGTCCTGGGATGGGGCCACCGTGCCTCCTGTACATCCCTCGTCAAGCCCGGGCCAAGGTTCTCCAGTGGGGTTACTCTTCCCCTCTCACCACCCACCCGGGAGCTCGAAAGACCCTGGACTTCTTGAAAAGACGCTTCTGGTGGCCGAACATGGAGAAGGAAGTGAGGTCATTCGTCCTGTCCTGTGATATCTGCACCAGAACCAAGAATCCACGACAGCGTCCCCAGGGTCTCCTGCATCCTCTGCCTATTCCCTGGCGTCCCTGGTCCCATGTGGCGGTCGACTTCATCACGGGCCTGCCAGACTCACAAGCTAACACTGTCATTTTGGTAATAGTCGACAGATTCTCTAAGGCCTGCCACTTCATACCACTGTGCAAGCTCCCTTCTGCCCTTGACACAGCAAAATTAATATTTAATCATATCTTCCAAGTCTTTGGTCTCCCACAGGACATCGTCTCAGACCAGGGGCCCCAGTTCTCCTCCTGAGTGTGGCACGGGTTTTGCAAGCTTATCGGAGCCACTGCCAGCCTCTCCTCTCGGTTCCACCCCCAGTCCAATGGCCAGACGGAGAGGCTCAACCAGGACCTGGAAACCACCCTGCGAGGCCTGGCGATGGATAACCCAACATCGTGGAGCACCTGGCTGCCATGGGCAGAGTACGCCCACAACACCCTGCAGTCATCAGCCACCAAGCTGTCGCCGTTCCAGTGCCAATTCGGGTTCCAACCACCTCTGTTCCCGGTCCAGGAGGAGGACGCTGGGGTGCCCTCGGTCAACCAATATGTGAGACGGTGTCGCAAGACCTGGAGCAAGGTCAGGAGGACCCTCATCCAGACCTCCAGAACCAACCAGACTCAGGCCAACCACCATAGAAGGTCTGCCCACATTTTCCGCCCTGGGCAGCGGGTTTGGCTGCCCGCCAAGGACCTTCCGCTGTGGGTGGAGAACCGCAAGCTTGCTGCTCTTTACATTGGCCCCTTCAAAGTTGTGCGCAGAGTGAACCCTGTCTCCTACCGGCTCCAGTTTCCACGAACGCTAAGGATCAACCCCACATTCCACGTTTCCCTGTTGCGGCCCGTATTGTCGTCCATGTATGCCCCTGCCCCTAGGAATCCCCCGGCCCCCCCGCATCTTCCAGGGTCAGACTGTGTTCACCGTGCATCGCCTGCTTGACTCCCGCCGGGTCCGCGGTGGGCTCCAATATTTAGTGGAATGGGAGGGCTACAGGTATGGCCCTGAGGAGCGCTGCTGGGTCCCAGCTCGGGACGTATTAGATAAAGAACTTTGTCAGGACTTCCATTCGGCCCATCCAGATCGCCCTGGGAACGTCAGGAGACGCTCCTAGAGGGGGGGGGGTCCTGTTAGGACTGGGGACTGTCTTGGCCTCTAGAGGCTGCTGTTATGTTTTTCTTGTCATGTTCGTTTTGGCCTCTAGAGGCCGCCACTGCTTCTGTGTTCTGTGTTTGTTTTGACTACCATGTGCCTTTTGTTTTTCTTGTGCCTTGTGTCCCGCCTAGTCCTCATTATCGTCACCTGTGTTCAATTTATTTTGTGTATTTATACTCCCTCTATTTGGTCCCTTGTCACGGAGTCTTTATGAAATGCTGTCTAGTGCTAGTTTCCTCTGTCCCATGTACCTTGCCTGTGCCCTTGTGTTTTTGATATTTTTTGCTTTCTTTGGACTTTGTACTTTTTGGATCTTCTGAGCATTCTGCATTTTGCCTTTCCTTTTTTTTTGGACTTTGAACTGTTGGATATTTTATTTTTCCCTTTATCTTCTGAGTGTTGGATTTTACTTGTGTTATTTTTTACTTTGGATTTTTTTTGCATTTGTAAATAAACTGCTTTTTTCTATTCTACTTTCGCCTCACGCCTCTGCATTTGAGTCATTCCCCTGGTGGCCTAGTGGGGGTTTGCTGGATCACTACACCAGTGACCTGGGTTTGAATCCCAGCAAAACCCTAACAATGGCTAGATGACTGGGTCAGGGCATCTCCAACAGTGAACCAGCAATGAGGTCATGGGTGCCCAAGGCTCATTGATTCATGTGAGGAGCAAAGGCTAGCTTAGAGCTATGTTAGCACAAATTGCTGAAAAAGCTAATGTTGACTATGATGAAAAGATATCAGAATGCAGTGCATCACATATGGGGCTGCATACTGACCCCTGTCCACAAACAAAAGTGCTGACAATGTGCATGTGAGCATCAGAACTGGATCATACAGCAATGGAAGAATGTGGCCTGTTCTGATGAATCATGTTTTCCTTTACATCACATGGATGGCTGGGTGTGTGTGTGCTGCTTATCTGAGGAAGAGATGGCACCAGGATGCCCTATGGGCAAGCCATTAGAGGCAGTATGATGCTCTGGGCAATGTTCTGCTGGGAAACCTTGGATTCTATCATTCATGTGGATGTTACTTTGATACATACCACCTATCCAAACATTGTTGCAGACCAAGTACACCCCTACATAGCAATGGTATTCCCTAATGGCAGTGGCCTTTTTCAGTAGGATAATATGCCTTGCCACAATAAAGAAATTGTTCAAGATTTCAAGGTGTTGACTTGGCCCCTAAATTCACCAAATCTCAATCAGAACCATCAGATCTCAAAACATCTTTGGGATGTGATGGACAAACAAATCCAGTCCATGGAGGACCCACCTCATACAGACATATATAATAATACAGTTTGCCAAACTCTTCCAAGATATAATCATACACTACTGTATGCCACAGGACCCCTTGAACAACAGTCCTCATGTTTTATTGTCACAGAGTTTAGCTTCTCTGGTACTGCATCACCTAAGGCAGTAACACACCATGAGGTGGACCTGAAGGCAAATACAGGGTTTAGAGTTTTCCTTGGTGGCTTGGGAGTGCCCGTGATGACTTTTGCTCAAGCGTTTGGACTTAGGAGCACAGCCCCCTTTTATATTCAGGGCTCGAAATTCACGGTGGTCTGGTCGCCCGAGGCGACTTAATTTGTCATTTGGCGAGTAATTCCTGCCGGGCTGGCTAGTTGAAAATAAAAAAAAAGATATATGAAGCGAAGATTCAGACACACCGTCAACTAAAGCTGCCACATATTAAGCGCGTACTGTATCTGTATTTATTGGCAGGACGGTCAGGCTGTCGGTTTTTTCACTACTGCGCATGCATATAACAGACATCCCAAGTCTCCCGGAAGTTCCGGGAGTCTCCTGCATATTGATAGTGGCTCTCTGACAGTGTTGCCAGATTGGGCAGTTTTAAGTGCATTTTGGCGGGTTTTGAACATATTTTGGGCTGGAAAACGTCAGCAGTAGAGTAGAGTGGGGTAATACACCCCCATGGGGTAATACGCCCCTGGCCTGTTTTACCCAAAATAACCACCAGATGGCGCAAAGTTACATTTCTATTGTTGCTATGGACTAGCTTGACAACGGGGATATACAAATATCCACTGTGGATCGCATATCAGCAACGCAGCGGAGAGAAATCGAATTTCATGGTAAGTGATATAATTTTCAGATATCAGTAAAACTATTTAGATAGCTGCTATTTCGTCAGATATCACAGCTGTGTATGTGGTACGAGTAGACAAGTCAGTACGTTAAAAAAAATACATTAGGTATAAAAAGTTGAATCACATTTTGAAAGTAAGACCCTTATTTGTAAAAGTGTAGTCTGTGGGGTAAAACGCCCCCTTAATAGCAGGGTAAATGGCCCCCAGGGGGCATCGTTTCCTTTTATCATAATTACTGTATTTCATACATTTCTGAATAGCAGATACATAGTTTTTAATAACATCTCGCTTACCTGGTTGAGTAAAGCAAGTAATTTGAACTTAATATTAAAAATAATTGAAATAAAAAAAATTGAAATTAAAATGCGAAATATAATAAAATAATGCATCTATTCATTAATTCAGGGATATTTTCTTGTTTCTTTCACATTATAGGCTTAAGTAAACACTTTTGCTATCCAAACAGCTTTTTTTGAGTGAGGGGGCCTATTGCCCCACCTCAGGGGGCCTTTTACCCCACTGGGGGGGGGGGGGGGGGGGTAAAAGGCCCCCTTGACACAATGTTTGTTTTTGTTAAAAAAAAAATTAAGTATTAACTTTAGGCAAACTTTAGGTGGCATTATTGTTCATGTCACTGTTGTCAAAAACTATGATTAAAACTAAACACATGGTTCATTTCAACTTGGAGAAAAACTGAATTTTCCTTAAGGGGGGCTTTTTCCCCCACTCTACTCTATCTGGCAACACTGCTCCCTGATGCCCGCAAATTGGAGAATATCTCCCGGAATCTAGAGCAAGCGAGCAAGAGCATGCACGCGAAACATTAAGGTCTGCATCGCGCATATGACGGAGTGCGCGAGGGAGACTGCACGTGTGCCTGTTCATGAAGCGCATGCTAGACAAAGAGCATCCTGATTGGTTTACAGACATCCCAACCTGCAGACTGGGGAAAAAAGTCCAATATATTTATTATTTGTTGATATTATATTATGGTGCTCTGTGTTGTTCTCATTTATGTATTTAACAACAGTATCAAAATACTCTGGTTCTTGAAATAAATGCACATTAGTCATGAACAATGGTAACTACTCTCATCTCATTTCATTATCTCTAGCCGCTTTACAGGGCTAGACATTCTGTCTACATTGTGTCAAGGGGGCCTTTTACCCCCCCCCCCCCCAGTGGGGTAAAAGGCCCCCTGAGGTGGGGCAATAGGCCCCCTCACTCAAAAAAAGCTGTTTGGATAGCAAAAGTGTTTACTTAAGCCTATAATGTGAAAGAAACAAGAAAATATCCCTTTTACGTTCTACAGGGTCGCAGGCAAGCTGGAGCCTATCCCAGCTGACTATGGGCAAAAGGCGGGGTACACCCTGGACAAGTCGTCAGGTCATCACAGGGCTGACACATAGACACAGACAACTATTCACACCTACGGTCAATTTAGAGTCACCAGTTAACCTAACCTGCATGTCTTTGGACTGTGGGGGAAACCAGAGCACCCGGAGGAAACCCACGCGGACACGGGGAGAACATGCAAACTCCGCACAGAAAGGCCCTCGCCGGCCACGGGGATCGAACCTGGACCTTCTTGCTGTGAGGCAACAGCGCTAACCACTACACCACCGTGCCGCCCCGGTAACTACTCTCTTTTGTGTTATTTTTGACAGAAGTAAAATCAGTGGTGAAAGTAAGCCAGTCCTGGCCGGTCCGGCATGCCACTAAAAGATTTGGCCGTACCGGAAAGAAAAATATACTGTCTCTGAAAAAAAAAATGCACTTTCAGCATAACACACCTGCTAACGTCAATTTACCAAAAGCAACACGTTTCCTCAATATACATTGCATATAACTCATTCTGACCTGTCTCTGAATTATGTCTGAAGTGAATTCTTTCCGTGAGTCACTAGACAGACAACATGCGAGATGGTGCGCGGAACCCACTGCTTAACCATCTTGCGCCAACGTGCGCAGCTGGTATCCAAAGTGTTTTAGCAGACAGAATGTCTAAAATGAAAAGTTAGTTTTCAACTGTTCAGCTAAAAAAAATGTTATTAAAACGATTGTGTTGTTGAAATGATGTGTTTGCAATTTATTTATAATCAAAAACTGATACAGGTGGATGAAAGAGTGATAGTGTGATAAAGAAAAGTACTATACTAGTACTACTGAGTGATAAGAAGTCCTAGTGAATGCTTGATAAGTAGACAATAATAATAATTAGGTGTATTTTTCGACACTCGCTGCGCGCGCACACTATGGCTCTAAATAATAATACCAGCAAGAAACAAGTTACTTTCACCCCTGAGTAAAATTCATACATGAACAAATTTTGGCGAGTTGATTTTCTGTTTGGCTAGTTACTTTGGAAGGTAACTAGTCCGGCTGGCTGGTGAAAAAATATACTAATTTCGAGCCCTGCATATATATATATATATATATATATATATATATATATATATATATAATATACACACACACACACACACACACACACACACACACTACCGTTCAAAAGTTTGGGGTCACTTTGAAATTTCCTTATTTTTGAAAGAAAAACACTGTTCTTTTCAATGAAGATCACTTTAAACTAATCAGAAATACACTCTATACATTGGTAATGTGGTAAATGACTATTCTAGCTGCAAATGTCTGGTTTTTGGTGCAATATCTACATAGGTGTATAGCGGCCCATTTCCAGCAACTATCACTCCAGTGTTCTAATGGTACAATGTGTTTGCTCATTGCCTCAGAAGGCTAATGGATGATTAGAAAACCCTTGTACAATCATGTTAGCACAGCTGAAAACAGTTTAGCTCTTTAGAGAAGCTATAAAACTGACTTTCCTTTGAGCAGATTGAATTTCTGGAGCATCACATTTGTGGGGTTGATTAAATGCTCAAAATGGCCAGAAAAATGTCTTGACTATATTTTCTATTCATTTTACAACTTATGGTAGTAAATAAAAGTGTGACTTTTCATGGAAAACACAAAATTGTCTGGGTGACCCCAAACTTTTGAATGGTAGTGTACATGTGCACCGATCCTTTGTTATCAACAGTTCCAAAAAGTGTGTCTGGTCCTATACAACCTTTCATCACTTTAAACAAATCACCAGTGTGGTAGTCCATCAACTCAGCAGTCAGTTCCACACACCATCAACTTGCAACAGGTCCACTGGTGAGAGAGTAAAGGTGAAGGGGACAGGTAAAGGATATTACTGGAATCTCTAGCTGGTGCTCTACACAGTGGTGACCATTGGGTGATGGCCATTGTAGCTCAAACCTGTGAGCAATTGTGTTGTCTGTGTCCTCCAATGGTGACAAAGCAGGTCTTTTTAGATGTAGCACTGCTTTCCCCAATCTGGGGAGGGGATAAGAAAAGGAGCCCTAAACATTGCTTGCTCACTTCTCCAACTTGGCAGCCTGCTGAAGCTGTCTGGTTATCCAGTAACACAGTCCCATGAGCAGAAGCAAGAAATTTAATCTCAGATCTTGGAATGTGCACACAGTCTAAGACAATGACTCAGCACCAGAACACAAAATGGCACATATCTCTCTTGCACTGCAGAAATATAGCATCGACATTGCTGCATTCAGTGAAACTCAGCTTGCAGGTTCATCACAGTTAGAGGAAGTAAGAAAGGGATATGTTTTTTACTGGATTGGAAAAAGTGAGGAAGAGCCCCGCCTATCAGGCACTGGTTTTGCCATCAAATTTGAAATAGCCAAATTCTTGACTTCTCTGTCAAAAGGTGTTTCAGATCGCATCATGACACTGACACTTGGCTGAGAAAACAATGTTAGTGCCACACTAGTTAGTTGCTATGCCCCAACCATGATCAGCTCTGAGCAGGAAAAGGATTAATTCTATGACTGTGAAGATTCTCAGTCATCCAGGTCATGGTAAACTGTGGATGGTAAAAGAGAGCAACTGGACTTACTTGAAGATTCTTGAAGACATTTCACCTCTCATCCGAAAGGCTTCTTCAGTTCTGTCTGACTGGTAGGGAGCATCAGGTATTTATCCTCTCATGGATGAAAAGCTCATCTAAGGTGTCATTGAGTCATCCTGTTGGTGTGGGTCACTGGGGGCTGGTTGTGAACGGCCTCGAGAGTCGTTAGGATGATCAATGGATTGCCCGTTAGGGTGATCAATGGAATGCTGATTCTCTCTGTCCTCCTGTGAGTCACTGAAAACAGCTGGGTTTTGGTGTGCATTCAGTTGTCTGTTCAGTGATGGCCGTTCCAGGTTGACAAAAATGGCTTCTTTAACTCCTCGCTCATACCAACGATCCTCTCTGGCTAAAATGCATACGTTGCAATCCTGAAATGAGTGTCCTTTGTTGTTAAGATGAAGGTAGACAGTAGAGTCCTGGCCTGAGGAACTGGCTCTCCTGTGTTGAGCGATGCGCCTGTGAAGCAGTTGTTTTGTCTCCCCAATATACGAGTCCATGCATTCCTCACTGCACTGAATAGCATACACTACGTTGTCCTGTTTGTGTCTGGGTATTCTGTTCTTAGGGTGGACCAGTTTCTGCTTCAGAGTGTTACTGGGTCTGAAATGTACCGGAATGTTGATTACCCTAACGGGCAATCCATTGATCATCCTAACGACTCTCGAGGCTGTTCACAACCAGCCCCCAGTGACCCACACCAACAGGATGACTCAATGACACCTTAGATGAGCTTTTCATCCATGAGAGGATAAATACCTGATGCTCCCTACCAGTCAGACAGAACTGAAGAAGCCTTTCGGATGAGAGGTGAAACATCTTCAAGAATCTTCAAGCAAGTCCAGTTGCTCTCTTTTACCACCCACAGATTAATTCTATGACCAACTCTGCAATGTCATCAGAAGTGTTCAGCAAGCATAAGTTCATCCTTATGGGGGACTTCAATGCTCGAGTTGGCACTGACCATCAATCATGGAGTGGTGTGTTAGGACACCATGATGTCGGTCACATGAACTCAAACAATCTACGCCTTCTTTCCCTTTGTAGAGAATTCAATCTCGTTATTACCAATACACTCTTTCAGCAATCTAGCCTTTGCAAGACTACCTGGATGCATCCTAGATCCAAGGATTGGCATATGATAGACTTTGTGATTACAAAGAAATGGGATTCAAAGGACTTTAAGGTCACACATTCCTTCCATAGCACTTGCTATCTTTCGGATCACGCTCTCCATATTAAGGTCACATTCCATCTTACTTGAAAGAGACTCCAAAAGTCATCAATACCTAAGCCCATCAACATTTTGTCATTGAAATCCAGCGCAAAAAGACCAAGCTCTGTAATCAGCTTGAATCTTCTCTCAACTCTCTTGAGATATCCAATGACATTGAATCATCCTGGAAAGCTCTAAGAGAAGCAGCTTATGCTACTGTGCTTCTCTAGAAGTACTGGGTCTACCAATTCGCAAACACCAGGATTGGTTTGAAGACAACGACACAGAAGTTCAGCTACTAATCCATCAAATGCATGACTCACATAAAACCTGGATTAATGACAAAAACTCTTCCATCAAAAAACAAGTATAAAAGAAGTGGAAAAACAGGTTCAAACTGCTCTTAGATGAATGAAGTAGGCTTGGTGGTCAACTAAGGCTGCCGAACTCCAAGAAGCTGCTGACAAGAAGGACTCTAAAGCCTTCTACGATAGTCTGAACAAAGTGTAGTACAGTCCACAGGAAAGTGGAGCATCATCTGTACTCGCTTCTGATGGCCAAACACTTCTAATGGACAAACGTGGCCTCTTGAAGCATTGGAAAAAGCATTTTGAAACTGTGCTGAATTCCACCTCTGTTACTGACGAAGAGGTCATAGCTTCCATCCCTCAACATCCTGAACTTCCCCAGCTTGCTCTTGAACCATCTCTAAAGGAAGTGAAGGATTCCATAAAAAAAGTGTCATCAGGCAAGGCTCCCAGTAAAGATGGTATTCCACCAGAAGTTTATAAGTACGGTGGACAAAAGTTGGTCAAGAAGTTGCATGAGCTCTTCAAAGCAATTTGGAGAGTTGGGTGGTGAATCTATGTAAACTAAAATCTAATTCGGAGATCATTATCAAGGATGTAGATAAAGGTTCGGGTGTAGTAGTCATGGATACGGCTTGCTATATTGCTGAAGGACTCCGTCAACGGTCCACCCGTCTATCAGGTTTACTGTGGATTATTCTCCTGTTAATTTTCTGGATATTTATGTTAAACTTGATAGTGAAGGTATTTTCCATACTGATCTGTTCATCAAACCTACCAACACCCGACAATTTCTGCTGGCGTCATCTGGTCACCCTGGTCATGTCAAGCGTAGTCTACCGTACAGCCAGGCTCTTCATATTTTACGCCTATGCTCGAATGCTGATATCGCGTTAGATCGTCTCTGCGAACTTGAGCAGTCTTTTTGTAGACGTGGTTATAGCAAACGCAAAGTTAAAACTCAGATTAAGCGTGCTATAATAACATTTTTCTCAGATGATTCTCCTAAAATGAAGAAAAGTGAGAATCATGTACCGTGCATTTTCGACTATCACCCCGGCCTTCCAGATGTTAATGGTATTTTGTCATGCTACCTCCCTATTCTCCACTGCTCCAGCAGAATGAAAGAGTGTGTACCTGAGAAGCCTTTGGTCTGCTTCCGACGTCCCCTTAATTTACGTAATTTGCTGGTACGGGAGAAGCTGCCTGTAACGGTTCACGAGGTGTGGGTGGAGCACAGAGGATGGCAGGACAGAGATCAGGGTTTCAAAAGGCTTTATTGCCACACTTTCCAGTGAACAATTCTATGGGCTAGCCACACACACACAGCGTCTAGTCCGGGTATGAGCTCCTCTGCTCTCGCTCTCCCTCCTTAAGTAGGGCGCGGACACTGGGAAGACACACAAACACAAGTTAATTGCCGTCAGGTGTAGTGATTCTGCCACTTACCTTCCCTGACTCCGCCCTCCTGTCACAGACCGGCGCTTGACCATGCCCCCCGCTGCCACATACCCCCACCGCCCGACTCAGGCCGGGCGGCCGTCCGGCCTGCAGCCGACTCCCCCCCACGACGGGAGAGGAAGTCCGCCACGACCATCTGCGCCCCCGGCCTGTGGACCACCTTAAAATTGAAGGGTTGGAGTGCCAGATACCAACGGGTGATCCGCGCGTTGGCATCCTTCATGCGGTGGAGCCACTGGAGGGGCGCGTGGTCCGAACAGAGGGTGAAAGGGCGCCCCAGCAGGTAGTAGCGGAGGGCGAGGACCTCCCACTTGATCGCCAGACACTCCTTCTCAATAGTGCTGTAGCGCCCCTCACTCACTGACAGCTTCCTGCTAATGTACAGGACAAGGCGGTCCTCCCCCTCCACCTCCTGGGACAAAACCGCCTCCAGCCCTCTGTCCGACGCATCGGTCTGCAACATAAAAGGGAGAGAAAAATCAGGGGAGTGTAATAGTGGCCCCCCACACAGTGCAGCCTTTACCTCAGAGAAAGCCCACTGGCATTGCTCCGGCCACTGGACCGGATCTGGTGCCCCCTTTTTAGTGAGATCAGTCAACGGGCTGGTGACGTCCGAATAATTAGATATAAACCTACGATAGTAGCCAGCCAGCCCCAGGAACTGTCTCACCCCCTTTTTGGTCTTGGGCCTCGGGCAGGCCGCAATTGCTGCTGTCTTGTTAATTTGGGGACGCACCTGCCCGTTGCCCAAGTGGAAGCCCAGATACCGTACTTCCACCCGCCCAATCGCACACTTCTTTGGGTTGGCTGTGAGACCCGCTCACCTCAGCGACTTAAGGACGGCCCTCAGGTGTTGTAAGTGCCGCTGCCAGTCATTACTATAAATGATGATATCATCGAGGTATGCGGCCGCATAGGTGGCGTGGGGGCGGAGGACCCTGTCCATCAGCCGCTGAAACGTAGCAGGTGCCCCAAACAGCCCAAACGGAAGTGTGACGAATTGGTGCAAGCCGAACGGTGTGGAAAAGGCCGTTTTTTCCCGGGATAATGGAGTCAAGGGGATCTGCCAATAACCCTTTGTTAAATCCAGCGTCGAGTAAAAACGAGCCGTGCCTAGCTGATCGAGCAACTCATCAATACGAGGCATTGGGTACGCATCAAATTTAGACACCGCATTGACTTTTCTATAGTCCACAGAGAACCGGACTGACCCGTCGGCCTTGGGTACCAAGACCACCGGGCTGCTCCAGTCACTGTGGGACTCCTCGACGATGCCCATTTCAAGCATGGCCTCGAGTTCTTCCCGAACCACTTTTTTCTTGTGCTCAGGTAACCTGTAAGGGCAGCTACGCACTACCACCCCCGTGGGCGTCTCAATGTGGTGCTCTATAAGGTTGGTGCGGCCGGGCAGGGGCAAGAACAAGTCTGAAAACTCGGTCTGCAACTGGGCAACCTCCGTGAGTTGGGTCGGAGAGAGGTGGTCTCCACAGGGGACCGGAGAGGTACGTGATGCCAATGTTCCCTTTTGTACCTCCGGCCCCAGCTCCGCCTTCTCCGGAACCACCGACACCAACGCCACGGGGACCTCCTCATTCCAGAGTTTGAGTAGGTTGAGGTGGTAAATCTGTAGCGCCCCGCCCCATCCGTCCGCCTCACCTCATAGTCAACGTCCCCGACTCGCCGTGTGACCTCAAAGGGTCCTTGCCACTTGGCGACTAATTTGGAGCTCGATGTGGGCAACAGTACGAGTACTTTCTCTCCCGGTGCAAACTCCCTAAGGCGCGTACCCTTGTCGTACAGGCGGGCTTGTCGTTCTTGGGCCTGCCGCAAATTCTCCTGAGTTAGGTGCGTGAGCATGTGGAGTTTTGCGCGCAGATCAATAACGTATTGGATTTCGTTTTTACTTGGCGAAGGTCCCTCCTCCCAATTTTCCCGCAGCACGTCTAGGATGCCGCGCGGCTTACGCCCGTATAACAATTCGAATGGGGAGAACCCCATGGAGGCTTGGGGGACCTCTCGCACTACAAAGAGCAAGGGTTTGAGCCATCTATCCCAATTATGTGTGTCCTCACTTACGAATTTTTTAATTATGTTCTTGAGGGTGCAGTTGAACCGTTCAACTAAACCGTCCGTTTGTGGGTGATACACGCTGGTGCGGATCGGCTTAATACCCAATAACCCATACAGTTCGTTCAGTGTACGTGACATAAATGAGGTGCCTTGGTCAGTCAGAATCTCTTTCGGGATTCCAACTCGGGAGATAACGCGGAAGAGTGCCTCCGCAATACTGCGTGCTGAGATATTGCGAAGAGGCACTGCTTCCGGGTATCGCGTTGCATAGTCCACTAGAACTAATATAAAGCGGTACCCTCGTGCTGACCAATCTAATGGCCCGACGAGATCCATCCCAATTCTTTCGAACGGGGTCTCGATTAACGGTAGAGGGCGCAAAGGTGCTTTTGGAATGGCCACTGGATTTACTAACTGGCATTCGCGGCATGCCATACACCACCTACGGACATCGCCGCGAATCCCCGGCCAATAGAATCGGGCCATTATTCGGGCTAGTGTTTTATCCTGCCCTAAGTGTCCAGACATGGGATTAAAGTGAGCTGCCTGGAATACCAATTCCTGGCGGCTCTTCGGAATTAAAAGTTGCATGACTCACTCTTTAGTTTGAGTGTCCTGCGTCACTCGGTATAACCTATCCTTCATAATCGCGAAGTAAGGGAAGGACGGGGTGGCATTTGGCAGGAGCGTTTGACCATTGATTACTCTCACTTGGTCAAACGCATGCCTCAGAGTCTCGTCTCGCAACTGTTCTAATGGGAAATCCGTGAGGGATTCCCCAATAGAGAGAGGAGGAGCTGGCGGCTCCTCACTCTGACGCGGAGATGACGTAGACAGCTCTGTGACAGCTGCTCCCACCAAAGCGACACCGGGACCTCCCCCTGTTAAATGGCAGGACCCACTCCTCACTAAATGTGTCATTAAATCCCGAAATCCCGGCCAATCAGTCCCCAAAATTAAAGAGTGGGTAAGGCGAGGATTAACCGCCGCCTTCACTATGGCTTTTTCCCCTCTGAAAAAAATGTGGACTGACACCAAAGGGTAGCAGTGAACATCCCCGTGCACACACAACACCTTCACCCACTGTGCTCCCCCCAATGCCTCGTTTTGAACCAGGCTTTGGCGAATTGAGGTCTGATTACAACCAGAATCCACCAACGCCTGATATGTAGCCCCCTGGATACTCACCGGTATGTGATACGCTCCGGCTCGATCGGGGGCGGCCTCTAGCGCGTCGGGGATCCGAACCACCACGCCCACTTCCATTACCGTGCACTGCTGTTGAAGATGGCCCGGCTCCCCGCAGCGCCAGCAAACCGGCCCGGGCTTTCCCTCTGCACCTGTGTTCTGGGGCTCACTCACCTGAGGTGGGGGAGAGACAGACACAGAAGGGAGAAACGGGAGGGCACCGTGGGTGCGGTGGGCCGGCTGGGGTGGCGCCGGCCCCCGTCTCCGCGGTGGGGGAATGGGGCGAGGACGGGACACAGAAGGAGGGGGAGAGAGAGAGAGAGAGAGAAGATGCCGTCTGCTGTCCTGCCGCCGGAACAGCCGCCAAATGATCCTCCACCAGCTCGACTGCCTGATCCAGTGACGCCGGGCGGTGGCACTGGACCCACTCCGCGGTTCCTGCTGGTAGGCGAGCGATGACTTGTTCCAGCACCACCTGGTCGATGATCCCCTCGGCGTCGCGGTTGTCGGCCCTCAACCACCGCCAGCAGGCATCCCGGAGCTGCTGGCCAAATGCGAACGGCCGACCAACTTCCTCCAAGCGCAAAGCGCGGAAGCGCTGGTGCTGTTGCTCTGGTGTGCGCCCCATGCGCTGGAGGACAGCCCGGCGGAGGTCCGCGTAGGCCAGCCGGCGGTCGGCGGGGAGGTGTAGCGTGGCCAGCTGCGCCTCTCCCGTTAGGAGGGGGAGAAGGCGCGTCGCGCGCTGCTCCATCGGCCACCCCGAGGCTTCTGTGACTTGTTCGAATAACGTGATGAAAGCCTCGGGGTAGTCCTGCGGACCCATCTTGGTAACGGTGAGGGGAGACGGGCCCGCGGCCGGAGCGCTGGTGGACCCCGCCGATGCGAGGAGGTGCCGGAACACCTCACGGTCTTCCTGCTGGGCCAGCACCAGGGCTTCGAAGCGTCGCTCCTGTTCCTTCCGGAGGGTGACGAGCGCCTGGTGCTGGCTTTGCTGGGCCGTGGCGAGGGCGTGGACCAGGTCGGCGAACAGGGAGGACTCCATGGGGCTGATCTGCTGGTGCTCCACTCTGGTCCCGGGTTTCGGCACCACTGTAACGGTTCACAAGGTGTGAGTGGAGCACAGAGGACGGCAGGACAGAGATCAGGGTTTCAAAAGGCTTTATTGCCACACTTTTCAGTGAACAATTCTATGGGCTAGCCACACACACAGTCAGCGTCTAGTCCGGGGATGAGCTCCTCTACTCTCGCTCTCCCTCCTTAAGTAGGGCGCGGTCACTGGGAAGACACACAAACACAGGTTAATTGCCGTCAGGTGTAGTGATTCTGCCACTTACCTTCCCTGACTCCGCCCTCCTGTCACAGACCGGCGCTTGACCACGCCCCCGCTGCCACACTGCCGAACCCAGACACTAATTCAGTTACACAAGGTTCTTGTGGGCCTTGTGGAAAGTTGCATTGTCAGATTTGTAGTATTCTTCCTTCACAAACTTCAATCACTAGTACAACTACTTCAGCTACTTTTGCCCTGGTCAGTAGTGGGGCCAACTGCGCCTCTACCAACTGTATCTACATTATCACTTGTACCCTGTGTTGGCCAGACAAAAACGTTTAGACTTCATGTGAATAATCATAAAAGTGCTATTAGAAACACTCGGGTAAATTTGGGTAACAATTGTATGCAGTTGTATGAATATTTTACTACGAACGGACATTCTTAATCTAATTTGTCCTTCACCATTGTACAGGTGTGTTCCAAAACTCAGGATCTACTGAAGGCAGAAAGAGATTGGATCTGGAAACTAGAGATGGGATTTATGGCTCTTTGATGGGATCCGCATCTTTGTGATCCGTTCAAAAGACTGGCTCATTTGGGTCTTTTTAAATATTTATTCAGTTTTAAGAAGACAGCATCTAAAGAAGCCAGATCCCTCTACTTAGACAGTGACATCAATATTTCTGGACATACCCTTTATATAAAGCAACCTAGACTTACATTATTGTAACCCCTAAACGCTCATTAAACCATTAAAAAACCATTAAAAAACAATGAGGGCTTCAATGAATGTCCATGCAGAACGGCTTTTCTGTAAAAAAAAAAAAAAAGAACCCACTCAAGAACATAGTTATCAAGAACACAAGAATATTTTATAGAAAAACACTTGTTTTACAAAAATATTTAAGTCTGAGATACAAAATAGATACAATAAATATAACACAAGAACTAGTTATCACACAAGAACATTTTAATAGAAAAAAACAAACTTTCTATATTAAAAATATTATTATTTTAATAGAAAAAAAACTATTAATGCAAAAAATATATTATTAGAAAAATAGATACAACTAGGGGCGGCACGGTGGTGTAGTGGTTAGCGCTGTCGCCTCACAGCAAGAAGGTCCCGGGTTCGAGCCCCGTGGCTGGTGAGGGCCTTTCTGTGCGGAGTTTGCATGTTCTCCCCGTGTCCGCGTGGGTTTCCTCCGGGTGCTCCGGTTTCCCCCACAGTCCAAAGACATGCAGGTTAGGTTAACTGGTGACTCTAAATTGACCGTAGGTGTGAATGTGAGTGTGAATGGTTGTCTGTGTCTATGTGTC
Source organism: Neoarius graeffei (assembly GCF_027579695.1). Taxonomy (NCBI): domain Eukaryota; kingdom Metazoa; phylum Chordata; class Actinopteri; order Siluriformes; family Ariidae; genus Neoarius; species Neoarius graeffei. The sequence continues at coordinate 25,877,849 of NC_083580.1, read as the reverse complement.
AGCCCTGTGATGACCTGGCGACTTGTCCAGGGTGTACCCCGCCTTTCGCCCGTAGTCAGCTGGGATAGGCTCCAGCTTGCCTGCGACCCTGTAGAAGGATAAAGCGGCTAGAGATAATGAGATGAGATGAGATACAACTAGACAAACATAAATAAATAAAATACACAAAAATAGAACAAACAAAATGACGATAGAATAAATTAAATGAACGTCCGTGCAAAGTAGTTTTCCCACAATATTATCATTAATATCACACAACAACATTATAAACTATATACAAAACAATTTGAACTTTTTTTTTTTGGGTACACGTGAAGACAGCATGCACAACTGGTGCCATCCCTCCCCCAACCCTCCAATTCTCCAATTAACTACTCTGAAACAGAGCCACGCAGGGTTTTTTTTTCTTTCTGGAGAGCGCACGTGCAAGCAGCATGACCACAACGGGCTGTGCTCTGACGACCACCTCCCACTCCCTGATGTCACATCGGTGCCTATTTGTCTGATAGCTACATTTGCATATCAGACAAATAGGCACCACTGTGCCCTCACCGTAACCTTTCCCTAACTCAGTGAAGGGAGGAGGAGTAAAGGAGGAGCTTATTCATCTGAAGTACAGTACAGAAAAAGAATGACAGAAAGAACGTCTCCCCCAGCTCGAGACTCGGTTCTCATCGTTCATGCCTAGGAGCCGTTCAAAAGAATCGGTTCGTTCGCGAACGTCACAACACTACTGGAAACTAAAAACAGTGCACCCTTGAGGTCTAAATGTTAATGATGGTTTCTGTAGTCAGTTTAGAGGCCCACGTGCCACTTTTTAGCTATTTTTGATTGGATGAACTTGACTTTCATAATTATTCGTTTAATTAATGTCATTCGTGCCACTTCGCTCATGTTTTGACACTAATGGCTTTCCGTTTTATATATATATATATATATATATATATATATATATATATATATATATATATACACACACACACACACAACCCTGATTCCAAAAAAGTTGGGACAAAGTACAAATTGTAAATAAAAATAGAATGCAATGATGTGGAAGTTTCAAAATTCCATATTTTATTCAGAATAGAACATAGATGACATATCAAATGTTTAAACTGAGAAAATGTATCATTTAAAGATAAAAATTAGGCGATTTTAAATTTAATGACAACATCTCAAAAAAGTTGGGACAAGGCCATGTTTACCACTGTGAGACATCCCCTTTTCTCTTTAGAACAGTCTGTAAACATCTGGGGACTGAGGAGACAAGTTGCTCAAGTTTAGGGATAGGAATGTTAACCCATTCTTGTCTAATGTAGGATTCTAGTTGCTCAACTGTCTTAGGTCTTTTTTGTCGTATCTTCCGTTTTATGATGCGCCAAATGTTTTCTATGGGTGAAAGATCTGGACTGCAGGCTGGCCAGTTCAGTACCCGGACCCTTCTTCTACGCAGCCATGATGCTGTAATTGATGCAGTATGTGGTTTGGCATTGTCATGTTGGAAAATGCGAGGTCTTCCCTGAAAGAGACGTCGTCTGGATGGGAGCACATGTTGCTCTAGAACCTGGATATACCTTTCAGCATTGATGGTGTCTTTCCAGATGTATAAGCTGCCCATGCCACACGCACTAATGCAACCCCATACCATCAGAGATGCAGGCTTCTTAACTGAGCGCTGATAACAACTTGGGTCGTCCTTCTCCTCTTTAGTCCGAATGACACGGCGTCCCTGATTTCCATAAAGAACTTCAAATTTTGATTCATCTGACCACAGAACAGTTTTCCACTTTGCCACAGTCCATTTTAAATGAGCCTTGGCCCAGAGAAGGCTTCTGCGCTTCTGGATCATGTCTAGATACGGCTTCTTCTTTGAACTATAGAGTTTTAGCTGGCAATGGCGGATGGCATGGTGAATTGTGTTCACAGATAATGTTCTCTGGAAATATTCCTGAGCCCATTTTGTGATTTCCAATACAGAAGCATGCCTGTATGTGATGCAGTGCCGTCTAAGGGCCTGAAGATCACGGGCACCCAGTATGGTTTTCTGGCCTTAACCCTTACACACAGAGATTCTTCCAGATTCCCTGAATCTTTTGATGATATTATGCACTGTAGATGATGATATGTTCAAACTCTTTGCAATTTTACACTGTTGAACTCCTTTCTGATATTGCTCCACTATTTGTCGGCGCAGAATTAGGGGGATTGGTGATCCTCTTCCCATCTTTACTTCTGAGAGCCACTGCCACTCCAAGATGCTCTTTTTATCCCCAGTCATGTTAATGACCTATTGCCAATTGACCTAATGAGTTGCAATTTGGTCCTCCAGCTGTTCCTTTTTTGTACCTTTAACTTTTCCAGCCTCTTATTGCCCCTGTCCCAACTTTTTTGAGATGTGTTGCTGTCATGAAATTTCAAATGAGCCAATATTTGGCATGAAATTTCAAAATGTCTCACTTTCGACATTTGATATGTTGTCTATGTTCTATTGTGAATACAATATCAGTTTTTGAGATTTGTAAATTATTCCATTCCGTTTTTATTTACCATTTGTACTTTGTCCCAACTTTTTTGGAATCGGGGTTGTATATATATATATATATATATATATATATATATATATATATACACACACACACACACATCCCTCATTTCCTGTCTTTTCTCATTCACTCCATGTACTGCTATTTGTATGTTTAAATACAGTGGCCGAAGAAGATCCCCATGTGGGATGGAAAATTTGCTATCGGAAACCGGCTTTTTGTTAGTACATATTTATTTTCATTATCTGTAGCTGCTTATCCTGTGCAGGGTCGCAGGCAAGCTGGAGCCTATCCCAGCTGACTATGGGCAGGAGGCGGGATACACCCTGGACAAGTCGCTGGGTCATCACAGGACTAATACACAGAGACAAACAACCATTCACACTCACATTTAGGCCAAGTTTACATTAGACCGTATCTGTCTCGTTTCCTTCGCGGATGCACTGTCCATTTACATTAAAATGCCTGGAAACGGGAATCCGCCAGTGTCCACATATTCAATCCAGATCGTGCCTGGTCCGGTGCTGTGTAAACATTGAGAATACGCGGATACGCTGTGCTGAGCTCTAGCTGGCGTCGTCATTGGACAACGTCACTGTGACATCTACCTTCCTGATTCGCTGGCGTTGGTCATGTGATGCGACTGCTGAAAAACGGGGGGGGGGGGGGGGCTGAAAATGATATACATTTAAACTGTTTTCCACATTTCAAATTCATTTTTCATTCGTGCTAAAAAATATGTGACTTTAAAAATAACTATGGACCTGCAAAAAAAGAACTTCTGATGATGGAAAACACAACTCATGGCATTTTACAATAATGAGTAATAATAAATTTAGTTCATGAAGTCGTATGATTTTTTGTTATGTGGTATGATTAGATAGTCATAGACATGGCAATTGAATCATAATCAACATTATGAGTTATATTCTATTATCTCTAAATAATGGACATAAACTGATATGTGATGCAAATTAAATTTTTTATGACGCTTGAGAAAAATGGGAGAAAAATAATATAAAGTCCTCAGTCATGCAAATGTGCCTATTATCCAGAGGTGGAAAGAGTACTAAAATATTATACTCAAGTACAAGTACTGTTACTCTGATGAAATTTTACTTAAGTACAAGTAAAGTTACCAGACAAAAAATCTACTCAAGTAAAAGTAAAAAGTAGATCATTTAAAATGTACTTTGAGTAAAAGTAAAACGTTACTTTTAACAATGGGTGTTTTCTGCCTCCATTGTGTTGTGCAAAAATGAAAAAGAAGAGGAAACAAGGATATATGTACATCTCAACCCAGATGTTTTATTTAAAGGAAGTGTATCAAATTGAATGCTTAGGATAATGCTGCATTAAAACTGAGACAAACAAAAAAGGTCAATACACACAGTCATGTCGTTTACATCACCCTGACCACACACAAAGCATTGTACATGAAATATGAAAGTGAAATGTTGCACCGAAATCTCGTAGCTTGCCTGTGTGCACTGTGTGTTATTGAACAATTCAATTCAAACATTATTTGTTTTGCTTAGTATTCCTTTCTGGCCTGTTGGATGTAGAATGGTAGGAGGACTGATCACGTCAGATTGGCGAGCTAACTTGCTTGCATGATTAGCCAACCAAATAACAGACTAGTTACCATTATGTTACAGTACCAACAGGTTGCTACTTCAACATTAGCAATGCCATCCACTATTTTTGGAATATAACCAGCCTATTGTCGGTTTTACTATGGAAAGGAAACATTATGATCAGGGGCGCAGATACGTTTTTTGAACTGGGGGGGGGGGGGGGACAAAAAACTGGGGGGGACAAAGCTGCCAGCAAATCAATCCCAACATGCCTGTCAAACTTGTTGTGGGTAACCATAGCAACCAAGCTCGAGCTCGCAACCTGTGCAGTCTGCGCAGCTCAACCAACCAAATATCAGTCTTTGTTTTGTTTTATGTGAGTTGTTGCAACTATGTATACACTGCTGTGCACCTCAATAAACCGAATGGTAATAAATCAAAAGACTATTCCATGAGGTTTGCCTTATGCAAAGAAAGACAGCACAGACGTTTTTTCCTCCCTATAAGTGGGGGGGACCGAACGAGGTGAATTTAAATCTGGGTGGGACGAATCCCACCCGTCCCACCCTCTATCTGCGCCCGTGATTATGATGCCAATGACAATACTTACCTCAACATGCTTGCGCAGATTAGACGTCGAATTTTTGTATGCCGCAATGGTTGTCTTCTTGGGCACACATAATCTGCATTGCATAATGAAACTGTCACCCCTTTTCTCTACGAAGCTGAAGTGATCACGTATGTAGGGCCAGGGGTGCACTTCATTACTGGAAGAAACTGCGTTTTCTGCAGGGTCGTCCACCACAGGTTCCTCGGTCTCCTCCATGTCCGCAGGGGCGCTTTATCAACACCCGTGGCCCAGGGGCTAGGCCCCTCATAGGCTACCTGTCAACCCTACCTTTACCGTTGGCCAGGAAAACACTCTTATTTTATTTGCAATACGTGTCAAGCATTTACAGTGTAAGTGCGTAATTAGCCTAGAAGCCTACGATAGGTTACGTTTGGCTCAGCGTAGCTGCGCAAGGCCCACGCTCACATCGCTCAACACATCTGACCACAGAGGGAGAGAAGAACGCGCGCATTATCATTACAGAGCCGGTTCTGATTATTACCACGGACAGGACAGTGATCCTGCGTAACTTTCACGCAGGGGCATGGCCAGAGATAACCACACAAGCCTGCGTGCGCTATAATGTAGACCTATGTGTTGTAAACATAAAACACACACACCTACAGACAAGTCCTTTTAAAAAATAAAATACATAAAAATAGCTCGGCGGCATGAAAACATACATTCACTGCAAGTCAAGGTACTTGGCTCGGCGGCCACATGAAACGTAAACACCATGGACAGTGGCCAAACTCATAACTCTACAGACCGAAATACATGAAACCAAGTCCTACTAGGGTCTATTTTACCGATCTATGTTCAAGCATCATGCAAGTCTTCCTTCTCCTTGAATGAGACCGTGCATTCAACTGCCTTTTTGACATGACTGCATCAAAATACCACTTGCAACAATATTTCACGCTAGGGCTGTGCCGATAGATGATGCCATCGTCCATCGACGATGGTGGTCATCCATCACGATGGAGAGCCACCATCGTGATACCATGCCCCCTCCTGTCATAATCATGCATATACGGTATCATCTGGGCCTATTTAACCTAAAAAGTTAGTTTTTTGTTAGTTTAGTTCGTTAGTTTTGTTTAATATATAACATATTATAAATACACAATTATATAAATCATTATAAAGTAATATCCTATTACCGCTTGTTCACGTAGGCTACGGTGCAGGGACGTGCTAGTGAACATAACATGTGGTTACACAAATACAGTATGCTACTAATAATAAATTTTGACTTCATTTTTTAGGCAAGGCAAGTTTATTTATATAGCACATTTCATACACAATGGCAGTTCAATGTGCTTTACAGAAGTAAAAACAAAAACAGTAAACAATAGAGAAATAAAATTACATAAAATAATTTTATCTTTATTCTAAAATAATTAATTAAAAGAATTAAAAGAATTAAAAGAAAATAATAAGAATTAAACAATAGTAGAAATAAAATATTAAAATGCCAAAAAGAAAAAGGAGAAAAAGAAAGAGAAAGGGAAAAAAACTAGCAGAATAAAATAGAATAAAGTTAAAGTAAATTTAAAACATGCAGAGAAAGTAAAGATTATAAAAAATGTAAAAATATTAATTATTTAACAGAAAGCATCTGAAAACAGCTTGGTCTTTAACCTAGATTTGAAGCTGCCAACAGCAGGAGCATTTTTAATGTCCTCTGGCAGTTGGTTCCATAACTGTACTGCATAGTAGCTAAAAGCTGCTTCACCACACTTTGTTTTAACAACTGGTTTTAATAGTAAATTTTTCTGCTGCGATCTGGTAGATCTGATTGGGTTAGGCCGCTGCAACATATCAGAGAGGTAATTGGGCCCTGTACCATTTAGAGATTTGTACACCAGCAGCAATACTTTAAAGTCAATTCTATAGCTTACTGGAAGCCAGTGAAGGGACCTTAGAATTGGAGTAATGTGCTCTGTTCTTTTTGTTCGTGTGAGAACCCTAGCCACTGCATTTTGAACCAGCTGAAGTCGTTTGATGGTCTTTTTTGGCAGGCCTGTGAAAAGGCCATTGCAGTAATCAACCCTACTAGAGATGAAGACATGTATTAGTTTTTCCAGATCATGTTTTGACATAAGTCCTCTTAGTTTGGAAATGTTTTTTAGGTGATAAAATGCCGTTTTAGTGATTGCTTTCATGTGACTGTCAAAGTTTAGCTCGCTGTCAATGAAAACACCAAGATTTTTAACCATTTCTTTAGTTTTAATCCCTTTTGTGTCAAGAATAGTGGTAATCCTGAGTCTTTCATCTTTTTTTCCAAATAGAATTACTTCTGTTTTATCTGTGTTCAGCTGAAGAAAATTTTGTGACATCCAGCTATTGATTTGATCGATACACTGGTAGAGACATTCAAGGGGGGCATAATCATTAGGTGATAGAGCAAGATAAATTTGGGTATCATCTGCATAGCAGTGATACAAAATTGAATTTTTATTGATAATTTGCCCAAGTGGGAGCATATAAAGGTTGAAAAGTAATGGTCCAAGAATCGACCCCTGGGGGACACCACAGGTCAAGGGCATTGACGTTGAGGAACAATTTCCCAGGGTAACAAAGAAGCTTCTATCTTTTAAGTATGATTTTAACCAATTGATAACTTTACCAGTCAATCCAACCCAGTGTTCAAGTCGATATAGCAGTATGTTGTGATCAACAGTATCAAAAGCTGCACTGAGGTCCAGTAATACCAGGACCGATGTTTTGCCTGCATCAGTATTAAGACGTATGTCATTTATAACTTTAATCAGCGCTGTTTCAGTGCTATGATTGGCACGAAATCCTGACTGAAAATTATCAAAACGGCTGTTTGATATCAAGAAGGCAGTTAATTGATTGAAGACAATTTTTTCCAGGATTTTCCCGATGAATGGTAGATTTGATATTGGCCTGTAATTATTTAACACTGAAGGATCCAGATTATTTTTTTTAAGAAGGGGCTTTACAACAGCTTTTCTTAGGGACACAGGAACAACACCAGTCTCCAAGGATGTATTTATAATTTGAAGCACATCTGTAATTATAAGATGAAGAACAGACTTAAAAAAGTTGGTGGGCAGAATGTCCAGTTCAGATGTTGAGGAACTGAGATTTTGTACAGTTTGTTCAAGAGTCTCATAATCAATTAAACAAAATTCTGACATTGTGTTAAAGTTATCTGTGTCATTGGTGATTGCAGTTTTTCAATTTTTTGCAACTGAGATATATTATGAGAAATATTCTGCCGTATTTTATCAATTTTACCTTTGAAGAAAGATGCAAACTCATTGCATTTATTAACTGAGAGAAGTTCAGGTGCTAATTGTGGTGGGGGATTAGTTAGCTTCTCTACTGTTGAAAATAGCACACGGGCATTGTTCATATTCCTGCTGATGATATTGGAGAAGAAAGACTGTCTTGCTTTACGAATTTCATAATTATAATTACAAAGCATCTCTTTATGGATTTGATAATGGATGTGAAGTTTAGATTTGCGCCATTTTCTTTCAGTCTTTCTACATTCTCTCTTTAGCAGTTTAACAGCCGGGTACTGCTTCCATGGTGCTTTCTGCTTATCATTGACTCTTTTTATTTTGAATGGAGCAATATCATCCATAATTTGGGTCATATTTAAATTAAAAAATTCCAGTAAATCATCTACAGAGTCTGACATTTTGGTTGAGTTCTGAGAGAGAGCTTGCTTAAAAAGAGCACGTGTTGTCGTTTATGACTCTCCTGCCTATAGTCGTTGAGCTATTCTGAATGTGAGGAGACATAGAAACTTCAAAGAAAACACAGAAATGATCAGATAAGGCCAGGTCAACAACAGTATAAGAAACAGTAAGACCCTTTGTGATGACGAGGTCAAGAGTATGACCACGAGAGTGGGTCGGTCCCTGTACATGTTGTACAGGGACATGTTGTACAGGGACCGATTATTAAAGTTATCAATAATTGCAAATAGTTCTTTGGCATAAATGTTATCAGTATTATCTACATGCAAGTTAAAATCCCCAGATATAATAAGACAATCAAACTCTAAGCAAATGACTGATAACAATTCACCAAACTCTTCAAGAAAGACTTTGGCTGAATGTCTCGGAGGCCTGTAAATAGTTAATAATAATATGTTAGGAGAGCATGTAACAAGTGCACATAAGTGTTCAAAGGACATAAAATCACCAAGTGAGGATTGTTTACATTGAAAAGAGACTTTGAATATATTTGCGATCCCTCCACCTTTCCCTTGTCGGGTAACATTCAAAAAATTTAAATTTGGGGGAGCTGCTTCGATAAGGGTGGTAGCACTATTTGCTTGATCCAGCCAGGTTTCAGTTAGAAGCAAAAAATCAAGATTGTGTCTACAAATAAGATCATTAATTAAAAATGACTTGTTTAAAAGTGATCTAATGTTCAGAAGGGCTAGTTTTACAGTAATATTTGGTTGTGCACTCTGATGCTGTTTTAAAACAGGAAGGAGATTAGATTGGTTCACCCCCAGGGTTAAATGTGCTCTATGTTTTCTGTTTCTTATCAACACAGGAATAGTGTCAACATCGGATCCCAGCTTTTTTCTACATCCATTTGCAGGGACCCAGAGTACATCAAACAAGACTTTCTAAATGTTCCATTTGGTTTGAGGGTGAAAGGACTGGAGAGGACATGTATCTTTTGGATGGTGAAAAAGATTTGTAGCCAGCTGAAAGTCCTGGACGAACACAATTTTGATGAACTGGGTACATTGCTTGTCGCGACAAATTTGGGCTGGAAAAAGAGAGTGTAGCCATAGGAAGCAATTTTTTCATGCTATTTGGGAAATCCATCCGAGGAGAAGTGGAGTCGTCTGTCCTTGAATGTTGGGAGGCCTGCAAGTCAGATGTTTGTGTGTCCTTGATGACGACTTGCAAAGATGATTGTTTAGGCTTTGTAACTATGTCAGTCTGCGACATCTTATCAACTGTTTTCCTCGGTGCTGGCTGAGAAAAGATTGCAAGTTTGTAGTGGTCTGCTAAGACTTTGGCTCCAATCCAGCTGAGTTCAGTGCTATTTGGCTTGTAGAATTCTTTGCGATTCCAAAAAAGATTAAAATTGTCTATGAAATTCATACCAAATGAAGAACAAGTTTTTCCAAGCCAGGTGTTAAGACTGAAGAGTCGAGAAAAAGCAAAACTTCCTCTCGCTGGGAGTGGGCCACTGATAAAAGATTGAATTCCAGTCTTATAGAGCTCAGAAAAAAGTTTTCTGAAATCATCTTGGACAAACAGCTGTTCTCTGAAAACATCGTTTGCTCCCACATGTACAACAATACGCTTAATCGTTTTATGCTCGGACATGAGTTTCAAAATGCTGTCTTTGGTGTCAGAGATGGATGCATTTGGAAGACAACAAATAATCATCTCATAACCTTTTAATTGTCTTACAGTGGAATCACCAAGAACAAGGGTTGTGGGATCAGGTGGTGTTACGAGCTGCTTTTTGCCTCTTCTCACAGCTCTTCGATCTTGGTGCGATCTCTTTTTACTATGTGTTTGTCCACTTGACAAATCCTCTTCCACATCCCTGAGGCATTCAAATTTGTTCTGAAGCTTTATGGGCTGTGGATTTTCCATAGGATTGTAGATCCTATTCTAATTTGTAGAACGAGCTGGTGTTGAAGTAATTACTCTTCTGTTTTTGTTTTTGGGCTTAGCACCCATCATTTGCCAGTTTTCAGTACTCACATTTTGTACAGCTTGAGTTATGAGTTCTTCCACTTGGTCTGCAATGTCCTCAGTCTGTCGGAGCGCAATCTCTGCATTCTCAGCCACTGTTTCTGTACTCCTTTCCTGAGATATCGCTTTTAATTCGTCCGTCTTTGGCAGAGCATTAATCTTTGATTCCAGAATAGAAATCCTCTGTTCTAATTCCATGCATTTTCTGCAGGATTTTTTGCCCCCTGGCATTTAAAAAAAAAAAAAAAGTGGAAATTAAAATTAAATTAAAAGCTTATAAAGATGAAGAAAAGAGAAAAAAAAGTGGAAATTCAATGAGAAAGCAAAGTATAGAAATAAAGATTAAGAAAGCAGGAGCAAAGCAAAGAAGCGTCCTACTCGCTTGAGTAGGAGGAGCAAAGAGCCTACACTTTTTAGCCTACACTATACTTTTAATGTAAAATTTGTCATGTTGTTCAATCAAATAGCCACTATTAACAGTCGGGAAATATTTCACCTTATCAAACGGCAGTGAAGCGCAGACTTCAGCAGAAGTCAAATAACTTTAATCTGGTAAATAGGCCTACTTTCAGACTCAAAATGGTCCACTCTAAGCCATAACGTCAAACCAAATGGAAGAATGAAGGTGATTCTGACAAATGTAAAGACAGTAAAAAAAAAACAATATTAAATCATGATTTTAAAAGCTGGTGCAATAATTCAAACACTAATAAATTGGAAAAATTAGCGCGTTCAAGTGCGCACTAAAGGCCGAAACGCATCTTCAATTGATATGGTGTAAATAAACAATGAGTAATAGCTTAAGTGTAGTTTCTTCTCATAGTTTGAATACTAGTCTTTCATTGTTAGAGCAGATTAATATCTTACCGTGATCAGTGAGTGCTCGGGGAGGTTCATTTCCACCTGCGCTTTGCGCAGCTCATTTCTCCGAAGCCAGCTGTGCGCAAACGCAGTGTTGACTGCTCGGCAAACTCCAAACGCTCGGTCTGTACTGGCCCTCTGTTGCGCAAGCGAGTTGGTTATGGCCAGGTTCAAATTGTGCCCAAAACAACTTAACCACGGCCATTTCAATTGCCTGATGGCTGTGACAATATTCGCCCCGTTGTTATACAGGCGATCTTTTTCTCCTCTATTTTCCATTCGGCAAGTGTCTCGCGCAATGCGTCTTCTAAATTGTCCGCTGAATGTGTCTCTGGCATGAAACTCGTCTGCAGGCATTTGGACTGCATTGCCCACTCTCGGTCCACATAATGTACGGTAGCTGACTGTAACGTGTATCGAGTGTTGGTGGAGCACAGAGGACGGCAGGACAGCATTTGGAGGCAGACAAGGCGATTTATTTTTATAACTTTTCAGTCTAATAATCTCATTCATTCACACACACACACTCGTCTGGTCCCGGGTTGCGCTCCCTCTCCTCTCTCTCTGCCTCCTTAAATAGGGAGCGGTTACTGGGAAAAAACACAAACAGGTTAATTATCCTCAGGTGTCGTGATTCTGCCACTCACCTTCCCCGGCTCCACCCTCCTGTCACAGACCGGCACTTGACCACGCCCCCGCTGCCACATACCCCCACCGCCCGACTCAGGCCGGGCACTCGTCCGGCCCGCAGCCGACTCCCCCCCCTGACGGGAGAGGAAGTCCGCCACGACCATCTGCGCCCCCGGCCTGTGGACCACCTTGAAGTTGAAGGGTTGGAGTGCCAGATACCAACGGGTGATCCGCGCGTTGGCATCCTTCATGCGGTGGAGCCACTGGAGGGGTGCGTGGTCCGAACAGAGAGTGAAAGAGCGCCCCAGCAGGTAGTAACGGAGGGCGAGGACCGCCCACTTAATCGCCAGGCACTCTTTTTCAATTGTGCTGTAGCGCCCCTCACGCACTGACAGCTTCCGGCTGATGTACAGGACCGGGCGGTCCTCCCCCTCCACCTGCTGGGACAAAACGGCCCCCAGCCCTCTGTCCGACGCATCGGTCTGCAACACAAAAGGGAGAGAGAAGTCAGGGGAGTGTAAAAGTGGCCCCCTGCACAGTGCAGCCTTTACCTCAGAGAAAGCCCACTGGCACTGCTCCGTCCACTGGACCGGATCTGGCGCCCCCTTTTTAGTGAGGTCAGTCAGCGGGCTGGTGATGTCCGAATAATTAGATATAAACCTACGATAGTAGCCAGCCAGCCCCAGGAACTGTCTCACCCCCTTTTTGGTCTTGGGCCTCGGGCAGGCCGCAATCGCTGCTGTCTTATTAATTTGGGGACGCACCTGCCCGTTGCCCAAGTGGAAGCCCAGATACCGTACTTCCACCCGCCCAATCGCACACTTCTTCGGGTTGGCAGTGAGTCCCGCCCGCCTCAGCGACCTAAGGACGGCCCTCAGGTGTTGTAGGTGCCACTGCCAATCATTACTATAAATGATGATATCATCTAGGTAAGCGGCCGCATAGGTGGCGTGGGGCCGGAGGACCCGGTCCATCAGCCGCTGAAACGTAGCGGGCGCCCCAAACAGCCCAAAAGGAAGTGTGACGAACTGGTGTAAGCCGAACGGTGTGGAAAAGGCCGTTTTTTCCCGGGATAATGGAGTCAAGGGGATCTGCCAATATCCCTTCGTCAAATCCAGTGTCGAGTAAAAGCGAGCCGTGCCTAGTCGATCGAGCAGCTCATCAATATGAGGCATTGGGTACGCGTCAAATTTAGACACCGCGTTGACTTTCCTATAGTCCACACAGAACCGGACCGAGCTGTCGGCCTTGGGAACCAAGACCACCGGGCTGCTCCAGTCACTGTGGGACTCCTCGACGATGCCCATTTTGAGCATGGCCTGAAGTTCTTCCCGAACCACCTTTTTTTTGTGTTCGGGTAATCTATAAGGACGGCTACGCACTACCACCCCCGGGGGCGTCTCTATGTGGTGTTCTATGAGGTTAGTGCGACCGGGCAGGGGCGAGAACACATCCGAAAACTCAGCCTGCAACTGGGCGAGCTCCGTGAGTTGGGTCGGGGAGAGGTGGTCTCCACAGGGGACCAGAGAGGTACGTGATGCCAATGACCCTTTTTGGACCTCCGGCCCCAGCTCCGCCTTCTCCGGAACTACCGACACCAACGCCACGGGGACCTCCTCGTTCCAGCGTTTCAGTAGATTGAGGTGGTAGATCTGTAGCGCCCCCTCCCTGTCCATTCGCCTAACCTCCTAGTCGACGTCCCCGACTCGCCGTGTGACCTCAAAGGGTCCTTGCCACTTGGCGATTAATTTGGAGCTCGACGTGGGCAACAGGACGAGTACCTTATCTCCCGGAGTGAACTCTCTAAGGCGCGTGCCCTTGTTGTACAGGCGGGCTTGCCGTTCCTGGGCCTGCCGCAAATTCTCCTGAGTTAGGTGGGTGAGCGTGTGGAGTTTTGCGCGCAGATCCATAACGTACTGGATTTCGTTTTTGCTCGGTGAAGGTCCCTCCTCCCAATTTTCCCGCAGTACATCTAAGATGCCGCGCGGCTTACGCCCATATAATAATTCAAATGGGGAGAGCCCCGTGGAGGCTTGGGGGACCTCTCGCATTGCAAACAACAAGGGTTCGCGCCACTTATCCCAGTTACGTGCGTCCTCACTTACGAATTTTTTGATAATATTCTTGAGGGTGCGGTTGAACCGTTCAACTAAACCGTCCGTCTGTGGGTGATAAACGCTGGTGCGGATCGGCTTAATACCCAGTAGCCCATACAGTTCGCTCAGTGTTCGTGACATAAACGAGGTGCCTTGGTCAGTCAGAATCTCTTTCGGGATTCCAACCCGGGAGATGACGTGGAAGAGGGCCTCCGCAATACTGCGTGCTGAGATATTGCGAAGAGGCACCGCTTCCGGGTATCGCGTTGCATAGTCCACCAGAACCAATATAAAGCGGTACCCTCATGTTGACCGATCTAATGGCCCGACGAGATCCATCCCAATTCTTTCGAACGGGGTCTCGATTAATGGTAGGGGGCGCAAGGGCGCTTTTGGAATGGCCGCTGGATTTACTAACTGGCATTCGCGGCACGCCGTACACCACTTACGGACGTCGCCGCGAATCCCCGGCCAATAGAATCGGGCCATTATCCGGGCAAGTGTCTTATCCTGCCCGAGGTGTCCAGCCATGGGATTAAAGTTAGCCGCCTGAAATACCAATTCCCGGCGGCTCTTTGGAATTAGCAATTGGGTGACTCGCTCTTTCGTCTGAGTGTCCTGCGTCACTCGGTATAACCTATCCTTCAAAATGGAAAAATAGGGGAAGGAGGGGGTGGCGCCCGGCTGGAGCATCTGACCATCGATTACTCTCACTTGGTCAAACGCGTGTCGCAGAGTCTCGTCTCGCGATTGTTCCAGTGGGAAATCCGCGAGGGATTCCCCAATAGAAAGAGGAGGGGCCGGTGGCTCCTCACTCTGTCGCGGAGATGACGTAGACGGCTCTGCGACCGCAGCTCCAGCCAAAGCGACACCGGGACCCTCCCCTGTTAACTGGCAGGACCCACTCTTTATTAGGCGTGCCATTAAACCCCGAAATCCCGGCCAATCAGTCCCCAAGATCAAAGAGTGGGTAAGGCGAGGATTAACCGCCGCCTTCACTATCGATTTCTCCCCTCTGAAATGTATGTGGACCGACACCAACGGGTAGCTGTGAATATCCCCGTGCACACACAACACCTTCACCCCTTGTGCTCCCCCCAATGCCTCGTCTTGCACCAGGCTTTGGCGGATCGAGGTCTGATTGCAACCTGAATCCACCAACGCCTGATATGTAGCCCCTTGTACACTTACCGGTATGCGATACGCTCCGGCCCGATCGAGGGCAGCCTCTGGCGCGTCGGGGATCCGCACCACCGCCCCCACTTCCATCGCTGCACACTGTTGCTGCAGGTGGCCCGGTTCCCCGCAGCGCCAGCAAACCGGCCCGGGCCTTCCCTCTGCAGCTGTGTTCTGGGGCTCACTCACCTGGGGGGGGGGGAGACAGACACAGAAGGGAGAAACGGGAGGGCACCACGGGTGCGGCGGGCCGGCTGGGGTGGAGCCGGCCCCCGCCTCCGCGGTGGGGGAATGGGGCGAGGACGGGACACGGGAGGAGGGGGGGAGAAAGAGAGAGAGAAGAGGAGAAAGAAGATGCTGTCGTCTGCTGTCCTGCTGCCGGAACAGCCGCCAGATGATCCTCCGCCAGTCCCACGGCCTGATCCAGCGACGCCGGGCGGTGGCACTGGACCCACTCAGCGGTTCCAGCTGGTAAGCGGGCGATGAACTGTTCCAGCGCCACCTGGTCGATGATTCCCTCGGCGTCGCGATCTTCGGCCCTCAGCCACCGCCAGCAGGCGTCCCGGAGCTGCTGGCCGAACGCGAACGGGCTGCCGACTTCCTCCATCCGCAGCGCGCGGAAGCACTGGCGCTGCTGCTCCGGCATGCGCCCCACGCGCTGGAGGACAGCCCGGCGAAGGTCGGCGTAGACCAGCCTGCGATCGGCGGGGAGCTGTAGCGCGGCCAGCTGCGCCTCTCCCGTCAGGAGGGGGAGGAGGCGCGCCGCGCGCTGCTCCATCGGCCACCCCGAGGCTTCGGCGACCTGCTCGAACAATGTGATGAAAGCCTCGGGGTCGTCCTGCGGGCCCATCTTGGTCACAGTGAGGGGAGACGGGCCCGCGGCCGGGGCGCTGGTGGACCCCGCCGACGCGAGGAGACGCCGGAACGCCTCTCGATCTTCCTGCTGGGCCAGCACCAGGGCTTCGAAGCGGCGCTCCTGCTCCTTTCGGAGCGTGACAAGTGCCTGGTGCTGGCTCTGCTGAGCCATGGCGAGGGCGTGGACCAAGTCCGCGAACGGGGAGGATTCCATGGGGCTGCTGTGTTTGGTGCTCCACCTTTTCCCGGGTTTCGGCACCACTGTAGCGTGTATCGAGTGTGGGTGGAGCACAGAGGACGGCAGGACAGCGTTTGGAGGCAGACAAGGCGATTTATTTTTATAACTTTTCAGTCTAATAATCTCATTCATTCACACACACACACACTCGTCTGGTCCCGGGTTGCGCTCCCTCTCCTCTCTCTCTGCCTCCTTAAATAGGGAGCGGTTACTGGGAAAAAACACACACAAACAGGTTAATTATCCTCAGGTGTCGCGATTCTGCCAATCACCTTCCCCGGCTCCACCCTCCTGTCACAGACCGGCGCTTGACCACTCCCCCGCTGCCACACTGACATATAGGGCATCATGTTGCAGCTGGACCACATATCCGTTATCAAGGCCAAATATTCCACATCACCTAGCGCTTTTTTTTCTTAATGTGCCAAAGCCTCGGATGAGAATCTAATACTTTTTTAATAATAATAATAATAATAATAATAATAAATTTAATAATGTGGTATTAAAATCCCCCCCCGATATGATCGTCCATCACGATGTTTGCACTGTAAACATCGTCGATGCCAATTAAGGGGACATCGCACAGCCCTATTTCACGCACTCCATCAAGAAAAAAAGTTAAACATGATGAACACGGGCATACTGTTTTGAGCATACGATTTTTAAAAAAGAAACTAGCTACATCAAAGTCCTTCAATAAACCCATCCTTTAGCGCAAATGAGCTTAACCTAGTTCAAAGCATGACGCTAGCAGTAGCTGCATAAGGCAAAATCATGTGGGCCTTTCGTCAACAACAAGCCACGGTGGGCAAACATTAATAAATCAAGCGTCCTTACCTTAAAACGCTGTCTTGACCACAGAACTTCTCAAGTATTTCACTTAAATCCACACAGGTTAACAACACACCCAACACAGCTAGCGAGAAATGTGGATCTGCGCTAGCTTTGTATTGCTATTCCCCTCAGTATGCTTACTCTGTCTGCTGCCCGAACTGTGAACATTATAGGCTACAATCTTTTCAGCAATTTCTTCAGTAGATGCCGTTTTAGACATTTTATTATCCCCATCGAAATATGCTATTATACTAACAGGATTATAACTCAAATCACACGACACGTATTCAAATCACAACTGATTTATTTTACTGTTGGACAGATCATAGCATATCTAGCCTAGCTGCACATAGCCTAGCTGCTGGTAGGCTGATAACTGATAAGTAGATGATATTCTGAACAGATTGGTGATCCTTACCTTAAAAAGTCTGTGACTTTAGGCAGCTGGGCCATAGAAGGTTCACGCTGCACGCTGCATGCTGCACACTACACGCTACACGCGTGTAAAGAAAAGTGGACAAATGTAGCATGACTTGCTCTGGGCCATAGAACGGCGTTCACGTTGCACGCTGCACACTTCACGCGTGAAGCATGAAATGAACATGCACACTTTTTTCTAGGCGTGAAGATGGAAATTCCAGTCAATGCATGCGGTCACCGCCGCGCCAGCCAATCAGAACGGGTCTAGGGAGATAACTCTATGCTTTCAGGGGAAAACTTCAGAAAAAATATAATTGAATGGTATAATTGAAAAATAGTTCTTCATCGGGATTGTCAAGCAGATTATAGAATGTTCGGTGAAATTCACCACGGGTTTCTCTCAGAAGGAAGTGTTCTCGGCTCCAAATTCTGTTCCTTTTTCTCTTCCTCTGTCTCAGTAAAAGCAGAATGAGGCAATCGTCGTCATCCGAAGAGTCCATATTGTTGGTTATTGTTGTATTACTCGGTCAAAGTAGAACAGACGCAACACGTGAACATCCAAGCATGAAGTTTAATGGCCCAGGGTCCGGTTCTTCACGTGAACGTGTAGCGTGTAGCGTGCAGCATGCAGCGTGAACCTTCTATGGCCCAGCAGCCTTAGGCAACGATTCTATCATTACCTGCATCTCTCTTTTTTCCTTTTATGCACCCCGCTAACATGTGAACGCTTCATCTTTCAAAGCCTCTAAATTTGTGTCTCTGTAGTCTGCAGTCTTTGGCGCGCTTTCGTGCGTGACGTTACATTTTGTTACATTTTATTCTGGTACAGTTGTGGGTGTTCGTTTCGCGAACCACATCCACCATGTCTCTTACAGCAGGCTACTGTGCGCTCATTTATTTCTAACCTTATTTCTATCCGTACATTAATGTAGGCCCACGATTCCGACAGTTTATTATTTTATTAATATTACAAGGCCCCTGATTGGCTGCGGCCCAGGGGCTTGAGCCCCCCGAAGCCCCCCCCCTTAAAGCGCCGGTGCATGTCCACCATCGTCTGTGTGAGACTCGCGCGCGCGACAACTGTCCTTCTTGTGATTCATTTCCAGAACACATTTCCCCTTCTCCGTTTTAGCCTTTATTTATTTTTTTACTCAGTAATGGTTGTGATGTAAAATGTACCGAAGTACACTACTTAAAAGAAAACATACTTAAGTAAAAGTACACTCTTTAAAAATTACTTGAAAAAGTATAAGTACACAAAAAAGCTACTCAAGTACAGTAACGCGAGTAATGTAATTTGTTACTTTCCACCTCTGCTATTATCATACATGTTACAAGGCAAATTAATGAACCTAGGAAGAATGTTAAAAGTGTTTTGTGAGTATTCATTTCTTAAAAGTTGACAGGGTCAAAAGTGCCTGGAGTTGAAGAAACACCCATATATATTTGAAAATTTTGTTTCTAAAGTCTCCTGCAGGTCCCACATCATCCATCCATTATCCATAACCGCTTATCCTGTGCAGGGTCGCAGGCAAGCTGGAGCCTGTCCCAGCTGACTATGGGCGAGAGGCGGGGTACACCCTGGACAAGTCACCAGATCATCACAGTCATACAGACATCAGGTTGAATAAAAGGTGTACAACACAGAGTCAAACATCACGCATGCACATTTATCACGACTAATTAACAATAAGTATAAAATCACAAATGGAGAAAGTACAGAAAAAACATCCCAATCACAAATGTCCTTCTCTCTGTTTTCAGACATTTAAAAGATTTTGGAATCTACTAAAAGGTAGAAAGTTTGTTTAAACAATAATAATAATAATAATAATAATAATAATAATAATAATCTTTTATCTGTGATAAATGCCTGTAGCTTTTATCCCTGGTGTGATAATAGTACGTACAGAAAATATTACATGGTTGCATGAAAATATGAAGTTTATCTTCAAGTGGTGAACATGTTCACGAGTGAGCGAAGCGAAAGAGTGAAAATATTTTCAACACGAGAAGCATACCTGTCAACTTTGAGGTTTGAAAAAAAGGGATATTTCCCAGATTTTAACTCAAAATAAGGGAAAATTTCGGAAAGTCGAACTTTCCGAAAATTTCAGAAAGTCGGTAATCGAACTGACTTTTCTTCACAAAATAAAATTCGTCCTGCCATTTGGGCAAGTAGCGGCAATACACCTTTTTTGGTTTTGCCTCGCTCCTTTCTTTATTCATGTCTCTAGTCTCGCCGTCTACTGAAACTTGCTCCCTGAGGAAATAATTACGACCATCTTTTAGTTTTGTGAGAAGTTCCGAGCAGTGACCTTGGTCAGACCATAGATTTACATAGAAGACTAGATGCCTCGTCCCCGTTGCCAGTCAACGAAGTCGAACGTCTGCACATTGCGGCCATCTTACCTCAGACAGCTGGCTTACCCATTACATTGTGTTGGTAGCGATATGTACTTTTCAGATGACCGTAACTTCCTCAAATTTCAATCGATATTCAAACGGTTTGGTTTGTTATATAAAACAAACAAACGGAAGTATGTATTTATGATATTAATGATGAATAATCATTTTATGTTTTAAAAAAATACGCATAGCTTGGCAAAAATATTTCAGTATACTACAGACTGTAAGACAGGATGCATGCTGAAATTCCTATGCTGTGAGAAGCCTAACACTGCATACTTATGGATAACTGCGGCCTTAGGACAAATAACCATACAATTTATTTCCAATTTTTAGTGAAAATATTTTTACATGTGATAGGGCCGTAGGGGAAGCTAAAGTTAAATAAACAGCTTACTCACTTCTGAAACTTCAGAAATACTTCATCCACCTCAAAAACCTAATGCACTCACATCATAGCATAATAACAAATGTAAACTCACAACATAGCATAATAACAAATGTAAACTCACATTATAGCATAATAACAAATGCACTGCCCGAGTAAGTAATAGTATAAAACAGTGACAGCGACTCACGGTAGTTTGTGACAAAAAAAAAAGCACTTAATTAATCACATGTGGTTATACTTCCAAGGATAAAAAGATATATTTACATTTACAAAAAGAACATTCAAAGCTGATTATCATGTCAAAGTCAATATATGTTAGCACAGAAGATTGAAATTTCATTTGACTAGGCTCCAATGTGCAGTTAAAATAAAACTAAACATACTGACATAAACATCTACAATTAAAACAGACACACATCAGCTTGTCATCAAAGTCAGTACTTTGATTTCCTGTAAATCATAATGTGAGTGCTGGGCTGTGCTTGCGTAAGTCTTCATACCCATAGGATGCCTATGTTCATACCCCTTGTCTGTGGTAAGATGGCCACCCTGTGCGGACGTTCTGGAATACGCGGTGAGGAATCTAGTCTTCTATGTAAATCTATGGGTCAGACGAGCGCTATGGTTCTGACAGTCTTCTTCACAGACATGCAATTAAAATCAATGTGTAATTACTAGACTGCCACCTGCTGTACTGGAGAGGGCGGGGACGTGAATTCATGGCCCGACTTCCTGCTGTAAACTCCTGTCAGAGGCGCGTCATGAATTCTGGACCTACCGACTTTTATATAATGTGAAAATACGGGATATTTTCGGGAAAATAAAAAAACGGGAAGACAGCGGGAAATAAGTCAAAATAAGGGATTTCCCGGGAAAAACGGGAGGGTTGACAGGTATGACGAGAAGATAAACTTCATATCTTCATGCCACCAGGTAATGTTCTTTTTATTATTTAGACACATAAAACCCCCTGCAAGTTAATCAAAAGAATTTTAATTTTGAACTGGTTCACCATTCTGACAATGTGTGTCTGGTCAGTGGGAAAACATTGGGAGTGATTGTCATCGGAGTGAAATATCAGGAAATATGTCACTCAGATCTGCAATGTATTTTGTAAGAAAAATACAAGTTTTTCAACACAAGAAGATAAACTTCATATCTTCAAGCCAACGGTTGATGTTCTCATCTCATCATCTCTAGCCTGTTCTACAGGATCGCAGGCAAGCTGGAGCCTATCCCAGCTGACTACGGGTGAAAGGCGGGGTACACCCTGGACAAGTCGCCAGGTTATCACAGGGCTGACACATAGACACAGACAACCATTCACACTCACATTCACACCTACGGTCAATTTAGAGTCACCAGTTAACCTAACCTGCATGTCTTTGGACTGTGGGGGAAACCGGAGCACCCGGAGGAAACCCACGCGGACACAGGGAGAACATGCAAACTCCGCACAGAAAGGCCCTCGCCGGCCACGGGGCTCGAACCCGGACCTTCTTGCTGTGAGGCAACAGCGCTAACCACTACACCCAGGTGATGTTCTTTTAATTATATTTACACATTCACAAACAAACAAGTACCCAACAGGGCTTGACATTAACGGTTGTCCGCTTGTCCGGGACAAGTAATACTTAATGTCGGACAAGTTCATCGTCTCAGTTACTTGTCCGATCGGACAAGTGCCAAAATATGCCGATATTCAGGTTACATATCAAATTTATCAGTTTATTCACGATTTCCGAAGCATCTCATTCGACATATTGTTTTGATGAATCGCTGGATGTTTCTATTCAGAAAGAGTGATGTGCGCACGCGCAATATTCCACTTGCGAAACCGGCCAATACCGCTTCGTGTATTTGAGCTGAAAAGTAAACGGTCGTGGGGCGGCACGGTGGTGTAGTGGTTAGCGCTGTTGCTTCACAGCAAGAAGGTCCTGGGTTCGAGCCCCGGGGCCGGCGAGGGCCTTTCTGTGTGGAGTTTGCATGTTCTCCCCGTGTCCGCGTGGGTTTCCTCCGGGTGCTCCGGTTTCCCCCACAGTCCAAAGACATGCAGGTTAGGTTAACTGGTGACTCTAAATTGACCGTAGGTGTGAATGTGAGTGTGAATGGTTGTTTGTGTCTATGTGTCAGCCCTGTGATGACCTGGCGACTTGTCCAGGGTGTACCCCGCCTTTCGCCCGTAGTCAGCTGGGATAGGCTCCAGCTTGCCTGCGACCCTGTAGAAGGATAAAGCGGCTAGAGATAATGAGATGAGATGAGTAAACGGTCGTTTATGATTGGTTTTAATCGTGTCATACACGTGGATTTGTTGACATTTCTGTTGGCGGAATCATTATTCAACTGTATATTTACGTTGAGTGTGTGGTAATTTCCAAATCTTTGAATTGTTGTTGATGGTGTTCATTATATAGCCGAGCGTGTGCTGGCGGGGAATGTGCGCCTGTGTGGATTGACAGGGAGTGAGGTAGGAGTGGGGAAAGTTATCTATGAAATACCAAGCTGTCAAATGGCTGCTAATTAGGTTACCGGCTGTATTAATTAACTAATTCGTAATGGGAGTTTTGGGATTTGAAACATAGGGCCCTATAATTTAGATATAATTATGGATTATTTGAAATTATCTTTTTTTTGACCATTAAATACCATACAAGAGCCACACTGAATAATTAGACAACAATTAATCAGTGGAGGATATATATTCAAAATTAATAATTTAAAAATGAAAATATATATAATTTTAATTTTCTGGTTTTCATCTCATCTCATCTCATCTCATTATCTCTAGCCGATTTATCCTTCTACAGGGTCGCAGGCAAGCTGGAGCCTATCCCAGCTGACTACGGGCGAAAGGCGGGGTACACCCTGGACAAGTCGCCAGGTCATCACAGGGCTGACACATAGACACAGACAACCATTCACACTCACATTCACACCTACGGTCAATTTAGAGTCACCAGTTAACCTAACCTGCATGTCTTTGGACTGTGGGGGAAACCGGAGCACCCGGAGGAAACCCACGCGGACACGGGGAGAACATGCAAACTCCACACAGAAAGGCCCTCGCCGGCCCCGGGGCTCGAACCCAGGACCTTCTTGCTGTGAGGTGACAGCGCTAACCACTACACCACCGTGCCGCCCCTTCTGGTTTTCAATTTATCATAAATAAATTAATGATTGATGGAGTCCAATTGATGGAGCAGAACTCAAGGGTTGATAGATGACGATGAATAGAAACTTTATTTGTATCTATTCATCTGTGAGTCAATAGAGGTGTGGAGGTTTTCATAACAAGATATATTATCTTGTCATTTGATAACTAGATTTCAGTGTATAATAATCAGTGATTTACAGTATTAATCAGTCAATTTTGTTATCAGTTGTTTTTATTTGTAGCATTGTTGTTATTTGTTTCTCTTGTCCAAACTAGTGATATCTCAAGTCATAAATTTTATGATAATGTTACTTTTTGTGATATTTGTTACTGAACTGCAGAGTACTGATCTGTGTATATATAATGGTTAGTGTTTCTGGATCTTATAGTATAGTTATTTTGTTCTTAAAATTTTATGTTCATAATTTCTACTCTATTGGAATATATTGCTTCTGAACTTCAGCATAACATAATTGGTGAATTATGGTATCAATCAGTCTGTTTTACTATATTTTTGAACTTTTGCCTCAGTATATCAAGTATTGATTACTTTTGATTCATCGATATTATGCATATGTTGTGAATTCGGAAACAAATGCCATAAAGATTGTTGGGTTACAAATAGTTTGTGGGGGTTTTTTTTCTCAAATGTTTCTTCGGACAAGTCAACTTCACATTCGGACAAGTAAATTTCCTTTCAACTTGCCCGACAGGACAAGTGGTTTCAAAAGTTAATGTAGAGCCCTGCCCAAATTTATCAAAACAATTCATCAATTTCCTCACGAGTGACATGTAGAGATTTATGTCATGGTTTTGGTTCTCCATGTCCTGGATGTAGCACGTGTGAAAAATATGAGTAGTCTATTTCTCAGTAAAACATTCGTTTTCATATAATATAAGCCCTTACAGTGGGTTACAACCTCTTTTCATTATGTACAGTCAAGTCCATAAATATTTTTACATTAAGTTACCGATCTTTTAGTTACCACAGTATATTGGTGTTGAAATTAAATAGTGAATATGAGCTCAAAGTGCAGTCTTTCAGCTTTAAATTTGAGGGTATTTATAGGTATTTATATGTGTTGCCCTCCTCACCCACCCTACACTTTATTTTTAAAGGGAATAAATATAATTGGACAATTGACTGCTCAGCTATTCCATAGCCAATTGTGTTTTAATCCATCATTATTTCACTTATAAGTATGTTATGTTTTTAACTCTTACAGTGGTACTTGAAAGTTTGTGAACCCTTTAGAATTTTCTATATTTCTGCATAAATATGACCTAAAACATCATCAGATTTTCACACAAGTCCTACAAGTAGATAAAGAGAAAACAGTTAAACAAATGAGACAAAAATATTATACTTGGTCATTTATTTATTGAGGAAAATGATCCAATATCACATATTGTGAGTGGCAAAAGTATGTGAACCTCTAGGACTAGCAGTTAATTTGAAGGTGAAATTAGAGTCAGGTGTTTTCAATCAATGGGATGACAATCAGGTGTGAGTGGGCACCCTGTTTTATTTAAAGAACAGGGATCTATCAAAGTCTGATCTTCACAACGCATGTTTGTGGAAGTGTATCATGGCACGAACAAAGGAGATTTCTGAGGACCTCAGAAAAAGCGTTCTTGATGCTCATCAGGTTGGAAAAGGTTACAAAACCATCTCTAAAGAGTTTGGACTCCACCAATCCACAGTCAGACAGATTGTGTACAAATGGAGGAAATTCAAGACCATTGTTACCCTCCCCAGGAGTGATCGACCAACAAAGATCACTCCAAGAGCAAGGTGTGTAATAGTTGGCGAGGTCACAAAGGACCTCAGGGTAACTTCTAAGCAACTGAAGGCCTCTCTCACATTGGCTAATGTTAATGTTCATGAGTCCACCATCAGGAGAACACTGAACAACAATGGTGTGCATGGCAGGGTTGCAAGGAGAAAGCCACTGCTCTCCAAAAAGAACATTGCTGCTCGTCTGCAGTTTGCTAAAGATCACGTGGACAAGTAAGGTATTAGGCAGAGACCCGTCCACCCGTAAATTTGACGGGCGATTGCCGATTTCAATGGGCAAGTATACACACAGACGGATACTGAAACGGACGATAATGCCGAAAATTTTCGCACATGAATACTCCCACATGTCATCCGATAAATCCAGTTATGTTCCGCCATCATTTACAAATCATAAGAAACACAGTTTAATATGAAAAATACTGAAAACTTGAAATGAAAAATCAGAATATTTCATCGCTTCCCTCTTCGCTCGCCGCTACTGAGGGAATCCTGGTTAGTTTCTTTTCCTCCGCTTAGTAATATGCTTAAATTCAGCGGGTCGTCTCGTCTGATCTGAGGTCGCGTTCGGATGGGGTTTTCGAAAAAGGGAGAGGGGGCCCTCCCCTTCAGGCGGCCTCTCGTCGTTCCGACCCCTGGCCTCAGCCTGAGCCTCTCGCGCCCGTGGCCGCAACCCCGTCTCGTCCCGGTCCGGGGCACGCGCGGGCAGCCAGAGTGGAAGGATCCACCGGCAGCCGCGCGCGTCCGCGGGGGGTGGGCCGAGGCGTTCGCACGGCGTGACGCGGGAGGCGCGTGTCGGGAGGTCGGGGGAGAGAGCCTTGAGAGGCGCGAGGCGCATCTGGGTTTAGGAGGACGGAGGCGCCTAGCGGGCGCCTGCGAGCCTCCAGCCGCGGAGACGCCCCCCCCCCACGTGGGGGGGGGGGGGGTCGCCGTCCGATCGATTGGGATAGCGACCCTCAGACAGGCAAGAGGAGAATTTCTTGCCTTCAAGCGACTAGTATACCAGAACAGGTTCTCAACAGATGGTGATGATGAATGGCAGGAAGAGGGTCATTTTGCAAGACCAACTCAGCACATGATGAAGATATTTGGAGGTCCAAACATGCCAGATCAGCGGCTCTATCCAAGCATGTTTCACCTCATGTCAATGGCAATATGTGTGCTTGTTGGCAATGCAGAGGCTGAGCGAGTCTTTTCTGTTCAGAACAGGATCAAAACCAAGTTGAGAACAAAATTAAGTATAGTTAGGCTGGAGCAGCTTATCAGACAAAGCTACGAAAAGTTAGATCGTCAGGAATTTGACTTTGATGCAGCAGCAGACCGATTCTTGCAGGCCCCTAGACGTCTGTAATCTTTGTGTAAACCAAAGAAACTCAGTTCCCGTTCTTTCAAAGTTAATTTTAATTTTTGAGTAGTTTGGTCAAAATATTATGGATGACAGTCAGTGACAGACATTCTGCGATTTAATTTGTGCCACGTAAAATAGAATACTGTTGGGTTTTTTTTTATTCAATACTGTAACTAGATCAAAAGATTATATACAATTCATTGTTGTTTATTTTCTTTTCACTTTTGTTACCAAATCAAACACCATACATACATCTGATACATTCAGGAGTGAAACTGAAAAAAATACAAAGTAAAAATATGCAATATTTCTGATCAAAAATTACACGCCATTTCACCCTGAAAATGTCCTAGAATGCAGGAAATGAAGTCTAAATTTCAATTTTCTGGGGGGGGCATGCCCCCAGACCCCCCCAGAGGGACTTCGCGCCTGTGGCACTCGTCTTCGCGCCTGCGGCGCTCATCAGGATTATATAAAATATTATTTTTGACTGGTAATTTTTGTTTTTCTGCCTAATACCCTATGGACAAGCCAGAAGGCTATTGGAAAAATGTTTTGTGGACGGATGAGACCAAAATAGAACTTCTTTTTGTTTTAACACTCTCAGGTCGCCGACCCCCCACAGGGGACTTTTAAGACTGTTAAACACACATCTAGGCCCTGTCCACATGGCAACGGATTCAGGTGAATCTGATAAAATTGTTTATCGTTTCGGCCTGGCGTCCACACGGCACCGGCGTTTTGGGTGCCCCAAAACGATATTTTTTGAGAACGGGTTCCAGAGTGTGGAAAAATCTGGCAACAGCGCCGTTGCGAAGTCGTCTGGATGAGTAGAATGGATTTGTTTACGATGATGTCACAACCACATGACTAGAACAAGCAGCACTCTCGCTGTTTTGTATGAACCACTGCATTGCATTCACTTTTGTATACAGCTTTTCTTTTAAATAAACAAGTAACTGAACCATTTCTTGAATTTCTTTTTTTTATTGGATAAGACTGCTTTTCAACATGTTCACACACAATATAAAAAGTTATATAAATTATATAAAAATGCTTTTCAAAATGTTCACACACAATAAGAAAATTAAGTTATATAAAACTATGCACACTAATAAAACTAATTTGTACACACAGAAGGCACGATTTCCTCGCGTAGTCGCAGCCATCTTCTTCTTGTTGTTGTGTGTTCCTGTGAGTGCTTCACGCCGGGTAGAGGAAGGGGTTTATGCGCATGCGTCCTACTTCTTCTATTGTTCTGGTGTCTTCGATGGGACCGTCTTACAGTGCACGTAGAGGTGTGGCATGTGTATTGCATCGTTTTCAGCAAGCGTTGCGTTGCCATATGTACCTGATATTTTACTAATCCGTTGCCCATGTGGACGCGATATTTTTTTAATAAAATCTCGTTGCCGTTGTCATGTGGATGTAGCCCTAAAGCTCCGCGAGTTTTTGTGCTAGAAACACTCAAGTAACACCACTAGAAACCTTGAATCTTCTAGTTTTCAAATATATATATCTTTAAAACAAACTTTATCTTTAGCACTTTGTAAAGAGAATAAAAACAACTCTTATGAATTTCAGTACTTCAGCCAGCAACAGCCTCTTAACGACACACCCTTCAGCTATTAATGTTAAGCGCATGGAACATCAGTGTCGTCATTCGCTCATTGTGTAGCAAGGGGAGGTGAGAACACGTCCCATTTCACCGGTATAGATAGTTTTCACATGACGTCACAGAGTCGGGAATTCCCTGGTGGCGGCCATCTTGGAGGGCTAGCTTACCGTATGGGTCACTGAGCACACACTGTAGCGCGCAAGTTACATTCATTTATATATTATTTACATTTATAGTTACATTACTACTATTTAAAGCTAGCAATGGTGCAAACTTGTATTCACGGCTGTCATAATAGGTCAAATGATGAAGTCAAGCGGAGCTTTTATGGAATTCCCACTGTACGGGAGCATGAAGGCAAGCAAACAAACTCAGCATACAAAGGAGAAATCTATGGCTTGCGAGAATCAACCGCAAGGATTATCAGCCTTCCAAACACAGCAAATTCTGCTCCGATCATTTTATAAGTGGTAAGTTGTTTAAATAAACAATCAATTGTGTTTAAGTTTGTTTTTGGAAACATCATGTGAACACTCTCTGGAGAATGCCTAACTGGAACCGCTGAGTGTACGTTTACATTGTAATGTACACTTAATATCGCTCGTTTGTCACGTTTCTATTTGACACTTGTCACTTCACTCACGCAAGGGTCATTTTTGAAAAACATTTTAGGTCTATTCTGTATGATTTCATTTGTGTTTGGGATGCAAACAGCGCGCCTTTTGGCGGATGCCGCCTGAATTGCGCAGATCCGTTTTTTTTTGGGGGGGGCGTTGGAGTGTCTGATTATAATTTCAAAGTAAATTCTGTATTAAAATTACTAAATAAGCAAATCCGTTACGGTCCATGAAACAGGAAGTATAAGGATAAGAAAAAAACAGTTTAAATCGGGAAGCTGCGCACATTTGTGCAGCCTGAGCAGTGTGCAGGACTGCGCAAATGTGCGCAGCTTCCCGATTTAAACAATCAGACACTCCCAACGCCCCCCCCAAAAAAAAAAAACCCGGATCTGCGCGATTCAGGCGGCATCCGCCAAAAGGCGCGTTGTGAATATATAAAGTTGTATATATCAGACAGCCTTTAAAGTTTGATGAAATCAGTTTCAGGCTTTGGCAGTTTCAGGCTTTGGCAGCCCTGCACAGTCACTTGAAAATGCATCTTTGTCCACTTCGTAGGGGTCAATTCCCCCAATCAAGGCCAGTTTGGCTGCATACCGTTGTCGTGAGATGTCGTCTAATGTATCTATATACTTCTGTTTGCTTGATTTTGCCAACATTGATCTTTATTTTAGAAAACTGACTATATAACTTCATAAATTCGTCCGAGATAACGTAGCCGGTAGTGGCGATGATCCGTTTTGTTTGCCCTCCAAGATGGCAGCTGGGGGGCGTTCCCCGGAATGCCGTGACGTCAGTGAAAACTATCTATAAACAAGTGCCCATGTTCACTTGTTTCCATACCAACTGAGAAACTTTGAAGAATGGCCAATGCAAGGAAAATGTCTCACTAGCGGTTGTTGTCATGCTTTTTCAGTTAGTGTATAGGGAGAACTACATTACATTACATTTAGCAGACACTTTTATCCAAAGCGACTTGCAATTGAGAAAAACAATCAAGCTACAGTAAAACATAGGAAATCATAGAGTAAGAAGAAGAGAGTGCATGTTAGATGGTTAGTGGGTTGTTAGGATAGGAGGTGCTCTTTGAATAGAAAGAACTAGTTGATCGAAACATGCTGTTATTTTTGTCAAGTTTTGAAAACATTTTTCTGTTGCCAAACTATGTTTCACTGATTTACTGATTTACAGTAATTAGTTACCTAAGTCAACATGCCCTGCATAGTCATAGTTTATTTTCATTGCTAACTTTAGATTTATTATAGTCCATGCATAAGTCTATGCATAAGATTGTGAAATGTAGTTTTGGCTTTTAGGGCTTCTTTTCTTTGCGGTAACTTTCCAAGCAGAGTGGTGTGGGGGCAGGGAGGTACAGGGGCCAGGGCCAGGGTCTTTGTCTTTTGCCCCTTTTCCACCAAAGCAGTTCCAGGGCTGGTTCGGGGCCAGTGCTTAGTTTGGAACCGGGTTTTCTGTTTGCACTGACAAAGAACTGGCTCTGGGGCCAGAAAAAACGGTTCCAGGCTAGCACCAACTCTCTGCTGGGCCAGAGGAAAGAACCGCTTACGTCAGCGGGGGGCAGAGTTGTTAAGACCAACAACAATAACAAGACCGCGAAAGATCGCCATTTTTAAGCGACGAGAAACAGCAGCTGTACAAACGTGGTCATCCATTATTATTATTATTATTATTATTATTATTATTATTATTATTGTTGTTGTTGCTGCTTCTTCCGTGTTGTTTTTGCTTCGATATTCGCACCAAGGTTTATGCAAACGTAGCGACGTTACTGACATATACAGCGACGTAACTGACGTGTACAACGACGTAACTGACGTATACAGTGACGTAATGACGTGGCTTCCCTTAGCACCGCAAGCTATGGAAAAGCAAACTGGTTCTCAGCTGGCTCGCAAGTTGAACGAGTTGTGAACCAGCACTGGCCCCGAACCCGCCCTGGAACTGATTTGGTGGAAAAGGGGTATTTGACAAATGGACTATTGACAGTGACAGGGGGGAGGGGGGATTACAGGTGAATTACACCTACCTCATCAATATTCATTTGAAAGGCCAACTGACTTTGGAGAAAACAAAGGTAGTCTGAAGTTTCTACAATTAGTATTGAAACTACATAATTCTGAATGCCGTTCTTACTTTTACGTAGCCAACACC
This sequence comes from Neoarius graeffei, assembly GCF_027579695.1. NCBI lineage: Eukaryota > Metazoa > Chordata > Actinopteri > Siluriformes > Ariidae > Neoarius > Neoarius graeffei. The sequence continues at coordinate 25,846,788 of NC_083580.1, read as the reverse complement.
TACAGTTAGGTCCATAAATATTTGGACAGAGACGTTTTTCTAATTTTGGTTCTGTACATTACCACAATGAATTTTAAACAAAACAATTCAGATGCAGTTGAAGTTCAGACTTTCAGCTTTAATTCAGTGGGTTGAACAAAATGATTGCATAAAAATGTGAGGAACTAAAGCATTTTTTAAACACAATCCCTTCATTTCAGGGGCTCAAAAGTAATTGGACAAATTAAATAATCGTAAATAAAATGTTCATTTCTAATACTTGGTTGAAAACCCTTTGCTGGCAATGACTGCCTGAAGTCTTGAACTCATGGACATCACCAGATGTTGTTTTGCCTCCTTTTTAATGCTCTGCCAGGCCTTTACTGCAGCGGTTTTCAGTTGCTGTTTGTTTGTGGGCCTTTCTGTCTGAAGTTTAGTCTTTAACAAGTGAAATGCATGCTCAATTGGGTTGAGATCAGGTGACTGACATGGCCATTCAAGAATATTCCACTTCTTTGCTTTAATAAACTCCTGGGTTGCTTTGACTTTATGTTTTGGGTCGTTGTCCATCTGTATTATGAAACGCCGACCAATCAGTTTGGCTGCATTTGGCTGGATTTGAGCACACAGTATGTCTCTGAATACCTCAGAATTAATCCGGCTGCTTCTGTCCTGTGTCACATCATCAATAAACACTAGTGACCCAGTGCCACTGGCAGCCATGCATGCCCAAGCCATCACACTGCCTCCGCCGTGTTTTACAGATGATTTGGTATGCTTTGGATCATGAGCTGTACCACGCCTTTGCCATACTTTTTTCTTTCCATCATTCTGGTAGAGGTTGATCTTGGTTTCATCTGTCCAAAGAATGTTCTTCCAGAACAGTGCTGGCTTTTTTAGATGTTTTTTAGCAAAGTCCAATCTAGCCTTTTTATCCTTGAGGCTTATGAGTGGCTTGCACTGTGCAGTGAACCCTCTGTATTTACTTTCATGCAGTCTTCTCTTTATGGTAGATTTGGATATTGATACGCCTACCTCCTGGAGAGTGTTGTTCACTTGGTTGGCTGTTGTGAAGGGGTTTCTCTTCACCATGGAAATTATTCTGCGATCATACACCACTGTTGTCTTCTGTGGGTGTCCAGGTCTTTTTGCATTGATGAGTTCACCAGTGCTTTCTTTCTTTCTCAGGATGTACCAAACTGTACATTGCCACTCCTAATATTGTAGCAATTTCTTGGATGGGTTTTTTCTGTTTTCACAGCTTAAGGATGGCTTGTTTCACCTGCATGGAGAGCTCCTTTGACCACATGTTTTCTTCACAGCAAAATCTTCCTAATGCAAGCACCACACCTCAGATCAACTCCAGGCCTTTTATCTGCTTAATTAAGAATGACATAACGAAGGAATTGCCCACACCTGCCCATGAAATAGCCTTTGAGTCAATTGTCCAATTATGTCTGTGAAGATTCTCAATCATCCAGGTCATAGTAAACTGTGGGTGGTAGAAATGGGCAACTGGACTTGCTTGAAGATTCTTGAAAACATTTCACCTCTCGTCCAAAAGGCTTCCTCAGTTCTGTCTGACTAATAGGGAGTATCAGATATTTATCCTCTCCTGGATCAGAATCAGAATTCTGATGACCAGCTCATCTAAGGTGTCATTGAGGCATCATGTTGGTGTGGGTCACTGGAGGCTGGGTGTGAATGGCGAGTCATTAGGGTGATCAAAGGATTGTCCGTTAGGGTGATCAGATCAGGTCAGATTGCCATTGATCACCCTAACGGACAATCCTTTGATCACCCTAATGACTCGCCGTTCACACCCAGCCTCCAGTGACCCACACCAACATGATGCCTCAATGACACCTTAAGGCCTCTGCATGCTCTTGCGACAAGGCTTTCGCAGATAGCTTTTCGCAGACAGTTGTAATTTATTGTTGAGCGGGGAGTATAGGCGTGCGCGATGTTATTCACCGGCACAACGCAAGGGGGCGCGAAGTCGCTAGGAGTAGTTGGTGGGTGTGGTTAGTGGAGTAGTGTTTATCCTCCGGTTACTTATAATGACTGGAACTGGAGTCGTATAGATGTACGTACTTCCTCAATCAACCGCTCTTCATGCTGCTCCATCTTCGCTCGTGTTTTTAAAAATGCCGGTCGTGAAAACAAAACAAACCGGGAAAGTAGGGAAGCGGAAGTGCGTGTACAGCGGATGTAGAGTGGACCAATCAGAGCCCTCTTGTCTGCGACGCTGTCTGCGAGGCTTCTGCGGTGGTCACAATTTTTGGGAGGTGCGCGTAGAGCGTCTGCGAAGGTGGGGGGCTACGCAGACACTATCTGCGACACCGTCTGCGAGGACTGGGTTGTCAGCATAAATTGGCCTTTAGGCCCTGTCCACACGGCAACGGATTCAGGTGACTCCGATACAATTGCTTATCGTTTAGGCCTGGCGTCCACACGGCACCGGCGTTTTGGGTGCCCAAAACGCAATCTTTTTGAGAACGGGTTCCAGAGTGGAAAGATCTGGCAACGTTGCCGTTGTGAAGTCGTCTGGATGAGTAGAACGGATTTGTTTACGATGATGTCACAACCACATGACTGTGAGTGCTTCACGCCGGGTAGAAGTGTAACGAATATCACCAGGATATCACCAGGAAAAAGTCTTACAGAGCACTAGTGAGAGTGAAACACGAGCTTGGATATTATTATTATTATTATTATTATTATTATGTTCAGTGTTAGTTCACAGTAGTAATGCAAGAAGCAGAATAGTGACAGTAATATGCCGCTTTTCCACTACAAACGCGGCTGAGCCGTGCCGTGCTGAGTTGGGCTGAGTCGAGCCGAGTGGGGCTATTGGAGTTGCATTTCGACTACAACCGTGCTGAACCGTGCTGGCTGGAAGTGGGTGGACACATTGGGTGGAGTTAGCAAAAGTGGGTGGACGTCACGTGATGTCGTTAAGCGGCGCAAACAGTGACATCAGTGATCTTTTAAGCGGTAGTCTCACAGCCCGGATAGTAAACAATAAACATGGAGGACATGGAGTCGTTAGTGTTGCTGGTCTTGGTGCTGTGGCTTGTTGTCACCGACAACGCCAACAGATGCTGGCAAGAGCGTATAGATGAGATGAGGCGCATAAGGCTTCAGAAATTCTCGTAATTCATAATTCTCCTTTTTCCGGGTTTACAGATCTCAGCGTGCTCGCGGGGCGTGTGTGGTCGTGTGAGGACACTCCTCCTCACCAATCAGTGCACAGGGGAGTGTTTGCTCACGCCCCCAGCCTCACTCAGCTCGGTTTGGCTCGCTTCAGCCCCACTCCAAAACCGTGCGAGTTTTGGGGGCTAAGCAGGGCTGAAGCGAGCTGAGTCGTGCTGTTTTAAGGTAGTCGAAACGCGAGCCGTGTCGGGCTGAAGTGAGCTGAAGCGAGCTGAAAAAGGGTAGTGGAAAAGGGCCAATAGTGAAGCAAAAACATGCAATTGTACAAACACTGCAGCTCTACAGCAAAATATTCATTTATGAAATGGTCTGATTCTTAACACCAGTAGTGCCAATGATCTTCTCATTGCGATGCGATGCGAGTTGTCAACAGATCCTATAACTTGGTTCATGAAACGCACTTACAAAATATTTTCACTGTGAATATTTATTGTGTAATGGTGCAAAGTGAGAGAGAGAGAGAGAGAGAGAGAGACTCTGCCCTTAGGGCAGAGTCAATCCCACCAGCAAAAATAGGGAAAAAAAGGAGCGATCTCACCTCTTCAGATGTTGGTTTAAGTCCGACAATACATTCCTCAAAAAGGGCGTAGAGGAGCAAATTAATCCATCAACGTGTAGCATTCAATTTATTCCGGACCATTAAAGACGCCGCCTTCTGCGTAGAATCATACGTCATCCTCGCCGCCATATTGGATAGGTCAAAGCGGAGAATAAAGATTCATGCGCTGCCTTTAACTGTACCAACAGGTTTACCGTCCAAACGAGATCACATGGGATTACCTTTCACAGGTGAGAAACAACAAATTAATCCATCAACGTGTAGTATTCAATTTATTCCGGACCATTAAAGACGCCACTTTCCGCGTAGAATCATACGTCATCCTCGCCGCCATATTGGATAGGTCAAAGCGGAGAATAAAGATTAGCTGCATTTAACTGTACCAACAGGTTTGCCGTCCAAACGAGATCACATGGGATTACCTTTCACAGGTGAGACTGGAAAAATACTTTTCATTGTATTTGGTCATTATAATGTAATTTTACGAACAGATTTTCCTGACTTTGTGGCTAATATGAAGTCTCGCGCATAATAGTTTATGCGCATGCGTCCTTACTTCTTCTATTGTTCTGGTGTCTCCGAAGGGACCGTCTTACAGCGCCCCTAGAGGTGTGGCATGTGTATTGCATCGTTTTCAGCAAGCGTTGCGTTGCCATATGGACCTGATATTTTACTGATCGTTGCCCATTTGGATGCGATATATTTTTAAATAACATCTCGTTGCCGTTGTCGTGTGGATGTAGCCTTAGATGAGCTGGTCATCAGAATTCTGATTCTGATCCAGGAGAGGATAAATATCTGATACTCCCTATTAGTCAGACAGAACTGAGGAAGCCTTTTGGACGAGAGGTGAAACGTTTTCAAGAATCTTCAAGCAAGTCCAGTTGCCCATTTCTACCACCCACAATTGTCCAATTACTTTTGGTCCCTTTAAAAACAGGGTGGCACAAGTTAAGGAGCTGAAACTCCTAAACCCTTCATCCAATTTTAATGTGGATACCCTCAAATGAAAGCTGAAAGTCTGGACTTTATGTCAATATCCATTATATAACTATAACTTGAATATGTTTCAGTAAACAGGTAAAAAACAAAAAACAAAATTTGTGTCAGTGTCCAAATATATATGGACCTAACTGTATGTTTACAAGGTTCAGACTTCAAAAGTCTTGTGCAGATATATTTATAGTGTGTTTTTTATAAGGTTTGAAGACTCTGAAAATAGTTTTTTGTAAGGTTGTGTTTGCACTTAATTTAAATAAAAACAAACTTCATTACATTCACTTTACTCTCATATTATAATTGCTGAGGGTGTCCAGAATATAACCATGTGTGTCGCTTTTGGATGGATGTTTTTAGTTAGATGAAATACTTAAAAATGTCAAGGTTTATCAGACTGCCACAGAGTGTCTGACAGGCCCAGAACCTCAGAGTGTTAAATGAGAAGCATTATGTTTGGAGAAAGGAAAACACTGCATTCCAGAATAAGAACCTTATCCCATCCGTGAAATATGGTGGTGGTAGTATCATGGTTTGGGCCTGTTTTGCTGCATCTGGGCCAGGACGGCTTGTCATCATTGATGGAACAATGAATTCTGAATCATACCAGCAAATTCTAAAGGAAAATGTCAGGACATCTGTCCATGAACTGAATCTCAAGAGAAGGTGGGTCATGCAGCAGTACAGTGACCCTAAGCACACAAGCTGTTCTACCAAAGAATAGTTAAAGAAGAATAAAGTTAATGTTTTGGAATGGCCAAGTCAAAGTCCTGACCTTAATCCAGTTGAAATGTTGTGGAAGGACCTGAAGCGAGCAGTTCATGTGAGGAAACCCACCAACATCCCAGAGTTGAAGCTGTTCTGTACGGAGGAATGGGCTAAAATTCCTCCAAGTTGGTGTGCAGGACTGATCAACAGTTACCGCAAACGTTTAGTTGCAGTTACTGCTGCACAAGGGGGTCACACCAGATACTGAAAGCAAATGTTCACATACCTTTGCCACTCACAGATATGTAATATTGGATCATTTTCCTCAATAAATAAATGACCAAGTATGATATTTTTGTCTCATTTGTTTAACTGGTTTCTCTTTATCTACTTGTAGGACTTGTGTGAAAATCTGATGTTTTAGGTCATATTTATGCAGAAATATAGAAAATTCTAAAGGGTTCACAAACTTTCAAGCACCACTGTATGTCTACACCTCAAAGGCATGGAGGAAGACTGCAGGCCATAGCTACCTTTGAAACAGGTCCCTTTCATTTCAGTAGGACTTGATGGTGGATATTCCACATAATTTACATAATTAAACATAATGCTCTGTACTATGGACGCCATTTCATGTTCAGTTTACTGGGGTATTTAGATTGAGCAGTGAAAATTAGAAACTGTGCAGGGGTGGGTTTCCCCAAAAGCCTCTTAACCCTAAGAGCATCTTAACTAGGAGAACGAGTGTTCATTGTACTGCTCGCTCTACCATTTAACGATTATCTTTGTGCTGCAACTACGGCCAGGCCAAGCCAGTGGGCTGAGAGAACCACTGGGCCTAGCAGACTGTCCTATTCCAACTTTACTGACCACAGTGCAAAAATAAATTAGCTGCAAAAAGTCAGTTCTCCAACATGCTATATTCGGTTAAAATAATAATATATCACTACATGTCATGGGCTATTATCTTAGAAAAAAAGTCAAATAGTTATAGAAACGACCGGTCAGGTGCCTCCATTAGAAGCGTCACGCGCCTGTCATGTGACTAAAACTTCTGCAACTCACACATCCGGTTGTGCGTGGAAGAAGGCTTAAAAAAATCAACCAACACTCGCAACTCCAAGAAAAGGATTTTCACCTCTCTTTTAAGCCAACTTTAGAAAAGAAATATAGGTAAAACCTAAAGTTTGTTCCTGTTTTCCTTCATATTTTCGAACTTCTTTTCACTTTAAAGGTAAATGTTAGGAATGTCGGCGAGCAGTTTGTCGTACAATGACCAAGGAGGAGCAGAGACAGGCGTGGAAGTTGGTCAGGAGACCACGCCGACAACTACTTTTGGTCTCTTCACGAGCGACTTTAAAAAGTAAGCCAACAAACAAATAACTTGTTTTTTATTTTACGCTGTGTGTATGGGATGCCAGTTGCTGCCGCGTATACACTGCTGACGCGCATGCGCGGAAGGGATGGCGGCTTATTGTGTTCGAAATGGAAAATCCGTAAGCGTTACAGAGAACTGTCGTATTTTTTTTTTTTACGCATATCAAAGGTTTAGTGTGTTTCTCTACGTTATTGCTTCGCACTTCATATAAGAAATAAAGGCACTGGATTTGGGTATTAAATGGCTTTTGGAATGTGATGTTTGGGTGTCCACGTATTTTTGCCATGCAGATGGGGGGAGACTTTCTTGGTCTAAAATTATTCAGGAAGACAATTGTAGCAGCAGTAAACTTTAATTATCTTGTTGAATTTTAATTGCTACTGTTCAGGAGTATGAGAAGGCATCTCTTACACACTTCATATACATGCTTATATAGATCTCATACATACTTGTACATTTAATGAGCATGAAAAACAGCTAAGCCATCAAAGCTGTATTTGCATTGCTAACCGAATCTGATTTATTTCCCCCCACTGTCTTTGGGAACATATCAGATATTGGTGTATACATGTATGTGTTTAAAAAAAAAAACACCTTGGATCAGATTTTTCCCCATTCAGATTATCTAGACATTGAGAGAAGGATGTCAGTGGGGGCACCTGCTAAGGGGGTCCGTGGCTGCTTGGGAGCTCGGGGGCATGCTCCCCCAGGAAAATTTTGAAATATTGAAGCAAATTTGGGGTGCAATCTTCCTGTGAAAAAGCAGTTGAAAGAAGTTCTTAAAATAAGGTGTTTTTAGGGTTGTGAATTTCTGAAAAAGGAATCAGTCAACTCAAATCATTTAAAGAACTTTTTTTTTTATCGCACATGTAGCCTTTGTGCCTGAAGATAAATATGCATTAGAGATTTCACACACGCCTCAGCTGAGGTCCTCAAAGCCTATCTTGGCGTAGCTTGGATGAACAAGGCAGTCCAGTGTACTGATACGAAGTTGGTTGTGGAGGCCAACCTTTATTCTGTTGCTACAGCTGAAGACCCTTTCAGCCTCTGCATTGCCAACCAGGACGGAAAGAGATGCAGCAAACAGTTCAAATAGCCCTACAAAATAGTCATCCTCTCACATGCACATCATGATTTGCAAAATTATAAATTAAAATTGCTCATTTTTGTTTCATCATAATTTTCTCTAATAGAGGCTTTGCACCGTCACGTGACCCCATAGCAACAATAACTACGCCGCCATGATAGGAGGCATGCTTGTAGTGCATTCAGCCAAGTTAGTTGTTCTTGATTGGTATGGGAAGGTTTTGCTGCGTGTTTGGATGTGCAAATGGTTTTGAACGAAACAGACACATCAAACTTAATTTACCAAAAGTAGTTCATCATCGGGGGGGGAGAACTAGAGACTTCTCAACGTAAAAGGGAAAAATGGTGGGGGAGGGACATTCAGCAGGACTCTGTGTCAAACAGAGAGGTCAAAAACCCGATGGTATACTCACTCAATTTCCACAAAGGTAAGAATTCCAAAAATAATAACTTCAGAACTGGAACAAGGTTCTCATTCTTATCCAGGGAAGTGAACACGAGTGGCACAGCCTAAACTTCACCAAGACTTGCACTGTGTCCGAAATCACTCCCTATAGTGAGTTCACCATTTTGTAGTGCTGTCCGAATATATAGTGGAATCATAGTAACCCACAATGCATTGTGAAAAGTAGTGTACAACTGATGGTCCCTAACCATTGTAACCAAGAAATATATACCATCATGCGTTGTGGTCGCACTGAAAGGAAAGCTGTTTCATAAGGACGGTTAAGTATTTTTAGATTGAACATAGCAGTAGTTTGTTTTTCCTTATGACAACAGGCACAAGACAAATTTATAAGTTGTGGTGTGAAAATGGCAATAATATTGTAGTGTGTTGGGGTGAATGGACAGAGGAAGAAATGCATTATAAATGGACATTCAAGTACAATTAAAGCATGGGCAGAACCGTGGCCTCACTTTTTGTTTATAAATGCCTTGAGACCTCAGGAATAGTTTTAAGTGTTAACAATAAATCTAATATAGTAATTTTTATGATTAAAGTGATTTCATATAGGTAGTGGTCTGTGTGAACGACCTTGACATCCGTGACGTCACAGTAGGAAGTCTGTCGGTCTCATCGCCACTTCTACTATACTAAAACACAGAGCTGACTGCAACGCTGATCCTCCATTTTGGAGCTAATTTATCACCATGCCACGTAGATGTGTTGCTGGCCACTGCAGCAACACTACAGAAGGTGGATTTACGTTGCATTCATGGCCCACGAATGTTCAAACTGCAAAGATTTGGATGTGTTTTGCGAGAAGTTCACGGGCACATTGGGCACCTACGCAGTGGTTTCTCTTCTGCTCTGCACATTTTATTGAAGACTCGTATGAGACCTCTGAGCTGTTGAGGAGCGTTGGCTATAAGCCCATATTGAAAGAGGGTACAGTACCAACAATTAAATAAAATTACAAGAAAAGGAAAGTAAGTTCAGTTGCGCCAGTTCTCTCGGAACGTGAGCCGAGGGTTGTTGCTAAAACCCGGAACGGAACGCGACATCGCTCGGGTAGTGACCTTCCCGCGGTTGTTGCTAAAACCAGTGATGTCCCGGGTTTTAGTAATTGCCTGAGCTGAGCAGTAATGGTGGAGTACTCCAGTATGGAGAATGAGTGGACCAGCCGTCTGATTTCTCCGCTGGATATGCTTGCCTCAGCAGCAATATCTTGCACTTGCATGGAAGAAGCGAATGAACGGAGAACTGAATGAACAACTGAAAGTCAGATTGTTTCGAAACAATCAACCACGAGATCAGCCTTCAAGAAGCGAGAACACAGACGGGTAAGCTCCGACTCTAATTTGGATACAAAACAACAAAAACAACACTTGTTTACCTGCATTTAGATTAATACGTGTAACTTGAATTGTGTATTTAAGTTACTGGTATAAGATTATTTAATTTGCTTCAGAATGTGATTCAGTTCATCTGATTATTTAACTAGCCTTTTACGTTTTATCAGTGAAAATGCATGCATGCACACGTATGTTGCATAAGTTATAACACCTATCCTGTTTTAATGAGTCAACCCACAATCAATGAAGTCAAATCAGTCTTACTTGAGCAAGTTGGTAACGGTATTTCTTAGTTTCACCATAAATTTTTATTTACCGTATTTTCCGCACTATAAGGCGCACCTAAAAGCCCTCAATTTTCTCAAAAGCCGACAGTGCGCCTTATAATCCGATACGCCTTATATATGGATCAATATTGGTTAATCATGGCTACCGTAGTCAGGGGGCGTCACCGTAGTAACAACGGTAAGAACGCGGTAACGGTTCCAGACCATTTGTGTGTGTCAGAGATTTTGAGGATATATAAAATTATATACATACATACACACACACAGACTGACTGACTGTGTGTGTGTGTGTGTGTGTGTGTTTAACGACCCCAAAATGGCTCCTTTGAAGGGACACGCTTATGACGCAGACTTCAAACTCAAGGCTATCAGTCACGCAGTAGAACATGGGCATAGAGCAGCAGCGAGAGAATTCAACATTAACGAATCAATGGTACGGAAGTGGAGGAAGCAACAAGATGATCTGCGCCAAGTAAAGAAGACCAAACAGAGTTTCAGAGGGAACAAAGCGAAATGGCCACAGTTAGAGGACAAACTCGAACAGTGGGTTGTTGAACAGAGACAAGCAAGTAGAAGCGTCTCTACAGTCACTATTCGAATGAAGGCAACAGTGTTAGCACGTGAACTTAACATCAATGAATTCAGAGGCGGTCCTTCTTGGTGCTTTCGGTTTATGAAAAGACGTAATCTCTCCATCCGCACACGAACTAGTGTTTCGCAGCAACTGCCAAAAGACTATCAAGAAAAGCTGGTCACTTTCCGGGCATACTGCAAAAACAAGATCGCTGAAAAGAAGATCCGGCCAGAGCACATCATCAACATGGACGAGGTTCCACTCACCTTTGATATTCCTGGGAACCGCACTGTGGATAAAACGGGGACACGTACGGTGAATGTACGCACCACAGGAAATGAGAAGTCAGCCTTCACTGTAGTTCTCGCCTGCCAGGCAAATGGCCAGAAACTTCCACCCATGGTCATTTTCAAGAGGAAGACCTTGCCAAAAGAAAACTTTCCAGCCGGTGTCGTCATCAAAGCTAACCTGAAGGGATGGATGGATGAAGAAAAGATGAGTGAGTGGCTGAGAGAAATTTATGTCAAGAGACCGGGTGGCTTTTTTCACACAGCTCCATCCCTATTGATCTATGACTCCATGCGCTCCCATATCACCGATGGTGTCAAAAAACAAGTGGAGTGCACTAATTCGGTGCTTGCCGTCATTCCGGGTGGATTGACAAAAGAACTCCAGCTGCTAGATATTGGTGTCAACAGGGCATTCAAAGCTAGACTTCGAGCTGCGTGAGAGCAGTGGATGACAGAAGGCGAACACACGTTCACCAAGACGGGGAGACAGCGCCGAGCGACATACGCCACTATCTGCCAGTGGATCGTAAATGCCTGGGCTGATATATCAGTCTCGCCTGTGGTCTGAGCTTTCAGGAAGGCAGGAATTGTCACTGAACTGCCAGACAACAGCAGCGACACTGACGACTTTGACGAGACGGAGCCGGGCATGTTGGATGCCGTATTCGCCCAACTGTTCAATTCGGACACTGAAGAAGAAGAGTTCGAGGGATTCGTGGATGAGGAATGAACTGATAAAGTGAAATGATAAAGTGAGCTTTACGTGTTTCTTTTGTGTGTTCACAACTGAACAAGGTTGGTCATATTGTGAATATGAACGTTAACGTTTCAACAACTTTGAGTTATTGATTTATTGTATTGTTATTGCTTTGCACTATTTTGAGAGTTACTATATTGTGATTGCACTAACGTTTGATTTACCGTAACGGTATCGGTTTCTTTTACATGTTTACTGAATCGAGGAAAAGTTCCCCTCCACTATGTGATTAAAAAAAAAAAGTTGCACTACTTGTTATACCATGCTGTTGTTAAGAGATAATCTGTTTCGCGAATATACTACGTCACTGACATTACCTCGGGGAAAACAATAAAACTGTTTATTCATTTTGGGAGTGAATGGAGTTGTCAGAACGCTGGTCTGTATTATATTATTAAAGTTTGACCGCTAACTTATCTGACTGTTTTGTTGACCTTCCCTTTAGCGCAGCTCCATCTAGTGGATGCATAACGCAACCCCAGCCACTACTGTAGGTTCTATTCTATGCGCCTTATAATGCGGTGCGCTCTATATATGAAAATAGTTTTAAAATGGGCCATTCATTGAAGGTGCGCCTTATAATCCAATGCGCCTTATAGTGCGGAAAATACGGTATATGACTTTGGCCTATAGCTGTCAAAGGCCTTGGCCTTAAAACCGGTTACCGCAGTGACGTCATGCACTCGGGGCTGGCTGGCTCAGAGGGGTAGCTCGAATGCTAACTTTGCAGTCGATTTTAACTCTCAAAAATATATTTTTTAAATTCCCATTTATGCAGCATACGAGCAGGCCTTTCAATTACATGAAACCTGTGACGGATAACATCATAGGTGCCCAAATTAAGATCAAGCGCCCAAAATATGCTACCAAAAGTAAAAAAAAAAAAAAAACCCGAAATGTTTGATTAAATAAACTTGGCTGCATAAAACCCAATGTCTTGACTTTCTTCTTTAAAAACACAAATTAGCAAGAATTAGCATGTATTTCTTGTAATTGAAGTGAAATCTGCACCATTCCCATGTTGTTTGACGAACCCGGAACTAGCCGTAAGTCTCGTGCAGAGCACGAATTCTCCATCAGCAGCAATTGGCATGCCATGATTTCATGGAGGAGTGAGACTCGTGTACCAATGATCAGAGCGGGATTTCCACATTAGGTAACTCTTCTTTTATGGTGGTTGGCAAACAGCCTTTATGCATTACTGCCACCTTCTGGACTGGAGTGTGAACCAGAATGTTTGCTACCCAGGGCTTTTCAAAGTGTGGGGTGTGCCTCCCCTGGGGGGTGCCAGAGTTCTTTGGGGGGGCGCAACGTGAGGAAAAATAAACCAGAAGTTACTATTGTGAACATTTAGCAAACTTCAGCTAGCCTTTGCCAGAGACAAAATGGACAGGTTTTTAGTACCTAAAGCTACAGTGAGTGAGGAGACAGAGTCTGGGCCAAGCAAAAAAAAGGAAGTATGACCACGATTATTTAAAGCTTGGATTTTCATGGACTGGATCTGAAGATGCTCCACTGCCACAGTGTGTTGTCTGCCAAGAGGTGCTAGCTAATGATGCTATGAGACCATGTCGACTCCGGCGTCATATTGAGACCAAACACCCAAGTTTGGTGACCAAGCCCTGGGAGTTTTTTGACAGAAGGCTAAATGAACTGCGGTCACAGCAGAAAGTAATTCATACTTTTAGCACTGTAAATGACAAGGCAACTGAAGCATCATATCATGTGGCGTTACGCATAGCTAAAGCAGGTAAGCCCCACAACATCGGTGAAACATTAATCTTACCTGCTGCTAAAGACATGCGTTCAGTGATGATGGGAGATGCTGATGCTGCCAAGCTGAAGGCTATACCGATGTCTGATAACACCATCCAGTGCCGCATCTCAGACATGGCATCGGATGTTAAGGAACAGGTGCTGGATGCTATTTGTGAGAGCCCTCTCTTCTCCATTCAGCTGGATGAGTCTACCAACGCCGCTAACTGTGCTCAGTTAATGGTGTATGTGCGCTATATTAAAGAGCTGTGTCAAGGAGGAGTTTTTTTTGTTATCCTCTGCCAACTCGCACTACAGCAGGAGAAATATTCAAGGCTTTGAATGATTTCATGCAGGAGAATCGTATTGACTGGAGCTGATGTTGTGGAATATGTACTGATGGCGCAAGGGCAATGACAGGCCGCCACAGTGGTTTGGTGAAGCAAGTGCAAGCGGTTGCCCTGGATGCTGTTTGGAAGCACTGTATCATCCATCGCCAGGCTTTGGCGACCAAGAAGATGCCAAAAGAGTTGCGTGCGGTGCTGGACGAGGCAGTAAAAATTGTTAATCTAATTAAATCACGTCCCATGAATGCTAGTCTCTTCTCCATCCTCTGCAATGAGATGGATGCTCACTTCCAACAGCTGCTGCTGCACTCCGAGGCCCGACGGCTGTCCTGGGGCAAGGTCCTCACCCGCTTGTGTGATTTGCAAGAGGAAGTGCTCCTATTCCTTGCCGAAATCAGTTCTCCACTGGTGAAGCATATGGGGGACATGAACTGGGTTGCAATGTTGGCATATCTTTCTGATATCTTTGACCGAATAAACGCACTGAACACCTCTCTGCAGGGCAAAGAGAGCCATGTCTTTTTGGCACGCGATTGAGTCTCTGCATTTAGGAAAAAGTTGGCCTTGTGGTGTGCTCATGTTAAACGGGGCTCGGTGGAAATGTTCCCGATGTTGGAAGATGTTGTGGAGAAGGCAGGGCTGCAACTGGACACTGTACAACAGGTGATCATTGCGCATTTGGAGGGGCTGCATGAGCAGTTTACAGAGTATTTTGGAGAGGAGACCTTAGCAAATCAGTGGGTGAGAAATCCATTCTCATTCCCAGCGACATCCAGTGATGCACTAACAGTGCAGGAGGAAGAGGCCCTTGTTGAACTGAACTCTAATATGGACTTGGAAAAAAAGATGAGTGAAGTATCACTTGCGCACTTCTGGCTGTCTGTGGCGACAGAGTTCCCCCACCTCTCCAAAAAAGCGCTTCAGGTACTCCTCCCGTTCACATCTACATACCTGTGTGAATGTGGTTTTTCCGCATTAACATTGATCAAAAACAAGTACCGGTCTAGCCTGCAGGTAGAGGATGATCTACGTTTATTCCTGTCAACAGTGCATCACCGCATCAGGCGCCTGTGCATATCAAAGAAGCAAACTCATTGCTCCCACTAAGATGAGGCAAGAAAAGGGGTTGTGGTGATGTGAGGTGTTAAAGAAAATGTGTGTGTTTTTTTTTTTTTTAAAGCACATGTTTAAAATGTGTAAAATTTTTTAGCACATGTTTAAAATGTGTAAAACAATGTTTTAAAAAAGCACAGATGTTTAAAATGTGTAAAAGAAAAATAAGTGTACAACCATTTTTTTTTAAATACAAATGGAACATTAAGTATAGCAACAACAAAAATTGTAAGGGGGGGCACTGTTGTTTTTGCTCTATGAGGGGGGGCTAACTCTCCCACACTTTGAAAACCCCTGTACTACCCTATTGTGCTAAATTCTCCTAATTCCTGTATCATTTAAAAACCTAAAAATAGCCTTATATCCCACATTATCTGACCTCAACTGTAATATTGCTGATATCTAGTGTGTGTCATATGATTTAAATCAGGTGAAGGACTGAATAAAAGCGAGCTATTTGGGACACAACTGTGTGTATTTAGGATACAGCTTGTATCTTAAATACAGTTGTGCAAGTGTGGGTGGAATCAGTGACTTGGAGCTTGGTCCTCTTGTTAGTCTTAGACACTGGCCTTTCATTTAAACTAAAATCTTTTACCTGACTACATACTGTGAATTGCACTGCCAATTCTTGTGATGTGACTGAAAAACCTTTTGTGTCACAGGTCTGCTACAGGTTTGTCTCTTTGATGGCAACAGTGCATAACTTGCTTTTTCATTCACAGGCTCCTTTCCTCCAGGCTTGCCTCAGGCCCCAACTCATCTTTTAAATGCTAACTAACTGTATTCTAATTATTTTTGACATGTACATCAAGAGGGGTTAATGCTGTAGACACTTTGCAATAAAGGTAAAAATAACATTCATAGATTTCTTTATTTATAACTTTGTAGGTAAAAAAGCAGCAGCAGGTTTAAACACAGAGCACTTGGAAAACAGCACTTTGCACATGCAGAAAAGCCCAAATTACCCTGCATCACGTCAGAAAAAGCCCAAATTCAGAAAAACAGGGTGTAGCCCAAATTATGTAATTGAAAGGCCTGACGAGTCAAGGATGGGAGATACTATCCACTCAAATTTATTTAAAAAAATAAAAGTTCTGCGTATATCCTTTTAAAAATAGTAAGAGAATGGGGGGGGGGGGGAGCTAAAATAGAATTAGACATAAAATACAAGAATAAGTTACAAGGAATTAATCAAAAGCTTCAAGTTTGATTTTAATCAAAGGCAGTGGCAAAGAAGAAAGTATTCAGGGTTGATTTTAAAAGAACTGAAAGATGCAGCAGACACAAAGTACACTGTATTTATTAATGTGGGAAATACGCTCGGTATACGTCTCATCTCATTATCTCTAGCCGCTTTATCCTGTTCTACAGGGTCGCAGGCAAGCTGGAGCCTATCCCAGCTGACTATGGGCGAAAGGCGGGGTACATCCTGGACAAGTCGCCAGGTCATCACAGGGCGCTCAGTATGTGTATTTATCACAAAAATACATGCATGTATATAATTTGGAAACCCACCAGCCGACTGATATGGCACTTTTTTAATTGTATGACAGTAATGATGTAAATAATGGGCTGGCAGAGTAGTGTCTGAAAGTGTTTTTGTGGCTACTGCCTCGTAGAGGTGGTAGCCACTGTCATGATGCTGTAAGAGTGTAACAATCGCGCATACGCAGAAGGATTACAATCACGAGACTGGTGAATCGTGATCTCACGATATGAACAGTTGATCTCACATTATCATTGTGTTGTAAGAATGAGTGTAGCAATAGCGCAATGCACATACAGTGGGGGGAAAAAAGGTATTTAGTCAGTCACCAATTGTGCAAGTTCTCCCACTTAAAAAGATGAAGCCTGTAATTTTCATCATAGGTATACCTCAACTCTGAGAGACAAAATGAGAAAAAAAAATCCAGAAAATCACATTGTCTGATTTTTAAAGAATTTATTTGCAAATTATGGTGGAAAACAAGTATTTGGTCAATAACAAAAGTTCATCTCAATACTTTGTTATATACCCTTTGTTGGCAATGACAGAGGTCAAACATTTTCTGTAAGTCTTCACAAGGTTTTCACACACTGTTGCTGGTATTTTGGCCCATTCCTCCATGCAGATCTCCTCTAGAGCAGTGATGTTTTGGGGCTGTCGCTGGGCAACACGGACTTTCAACTCCCTCCAAAGATTTTCTATGGGGTTGAGATCTGGAGACTGGTTAGGCCACTCAGGCCTTGAAATGCTTCTTATGAAGCCACTCGTTCGTTGCCCGGGTGGTGTGTTTGGGATCATTGTCATGCTGAAAGACCCAGCCACGTTTCATCTTCAATGCCCTTGCTGATGGAAGGAGGTTTTCACTCAAAATCTCATGATACATGGCCCCATTCATTCTTTCCTTTACATGGGTCAGTCATCCTGGTCCCTTTGCAGAAAAACAGCCCCAAAGCATGATGTTTCCACCCCCATGCTTCACAGTAGGTATGGTGTTCTTTGGATGCAACTCGGCATTCTTTTTCCTCCAAACACGACAAGTTGAGTTTTTACCAGAAAGTTCTGTTTTGGTTTCATCCGACCATATGATATTCTCCCAATCCTCTTCTGGATCATCCAAATGCTCTCTAGCAAACTTCAGACGGGCCTGGACATGTACTGGCTTAAGCAGGGGGACACGTCTGGCACTGCAGGATTTAAGTCCCTGGCGGCGTAGTGTGTTACTGATGGTAGCCTTTTGTTACTTTGGTCCCAGCTCTCTGCAGGTCATTCACTAGGTCCCCCCGTGTGGTTCTGGGATTTTTGCTCACCGTTCTTGTGATCATTTTGACCCCACGGGGTGAGATCTTGCGTGGAGCCCCAGATCGAGGGAGATTATCAGTGGTCTTGTATTTCTTCCATTTTCTAATAATTGCTTCCACAGTTGATTTCTTCACACCAAGCTGCTTACCTATTGCAGATTCAGTCTTCCCAGCCTGGTGCAGGTCTGCAATTTTGTTTCTGGTGTCCTTTGACAGCTCTTTGGTCTTGGCCATAGTGGAGTTTGGAGTGCGACTGTTTGAGGTTGTGGACAGGTGTCTTTTTATACTGATAACGAGTTCAAACAGGTGCCATTAATACAGGTAATGAGTGGAGGACAGAGGAGCCTCCTAAAGAAGTTGTTACAGGTCTGTGAGAGCCAGAAATCTTGCTTGTTTGTAGGTGACCAAATACTCATTTTACCGAGGAATTTACCAATTATTTCATTAAAAATCCTACAATGTGATTTCCTGGATTCTTTCCCCCCATTTTGTCTCTCATAGTTGAAGTGTACCTATGATGAAAATTACAGGCCTCTCATCTTTAAGTGGGAGAACTTGCACAATTGGTGGCTGACTAAATACTTTTTTGCCCCACTGTAAGTATTACATTCAACAGACCGGCAAATCATGATCTCGCGATATGAACAATTGATCTCGTGTTATCGTGTTGTAACAATAGTGCACTGTGCATGTACAAGTATTACAATCACCGGAACAGTGAATCATGTTCTTGCATTATCAAAGATACACAAGAATGAGTACAAGAATGTAAGGAGTGTAACAATAGCAGAACTTTATAACCAATTAGCGCTTATCCTGATCAAGTTCGATTACTTGTTCTATTTCTTGATAAACTTAGGAACTAATCAGAACTATAAACAAAAAAAACCTTGTTATAACTTTGTAGTATCGGAAGATAAGCGGCAGATGAAAAGACAAACGAAATTCACCTCGTGGTTCACCAAGGCTACTGATTTCAATATCAAGTAAGTGGTGTTTATTTTAAGAAAATTTACCTTTTGATTATCACAGCTTTTGTATGGTTCTTCTGAAAGGTCAAATTAAAGGTTTGTAAGTGCAATGCTCGAAAAACCTCATGTCCGATCGTCCGAGATGACTAAAGTCTGTGCAAGGACAAGTAAAACTTTAATGGTAATCGTCTGATTGGACAACAAAAGTTAGTGCTGGCAACCTAAGTAACAAAGGTGCTAAGAGAGCAGGGAACCAGTCTAAAGTAGCTTGTCTTGTTTCATGGGAAATGCATTGTTTTATCAACACAATATATAAAAGTACAAAAAATATTGAGGAAATCATTCAGATTTCCTTGTTTTTGGTTATAATTCGTCGAAGTATGCGTGTTCAAGTGTACTGGAAAAGCTCGGCTCAGAGGGGTCCACATAATGACGTAATTGCACCAATTGGCTAAGAGTGATGAGGGTCAAGGACCTCGTGTGCCAGCAGCGCGGTTGAAGTAGGCAGATGTCAAACTTGGAACTTTTGTATCCCGATTGGAGTTAATAAGCAATATCATGAAAAATGTTCCTTACCTCTAACCTGTGTGTGTGTGTGAGAGAGAGAGAGATGTATAACGATTTTTTTTTTAAAAATAGTTTTTGATGGCTTCATATATTTCATTTTTATTTTCTAAATATTTTTCAACATGCTGCCATTGTGGCATGGGAGCCTGTGATTGGTGGACAGCTGACAAAGGGTGTCTCCTAGGGTTGGGCGGTATCCAAATTTTGATACCTTTAAACTGTCTGTTTTCTCCTGGGGTATACGGTATTACCGAGAAAAAAAATATTTTGTTTCGGCCTACTGTGTAACGTGCGCCTATACCGGCGGACCTTGTCCAGACCTGCGCCTATGCCTCAAATGTACTATTGAAAAGCAGCATAGCGAATTGTGTGCATTGTGGTATGGATTAAGCAGCAAAGCGAATTTTGTGCATTGATGAATGGATTAAGAGATATTTCAAAGCATCACGCAACTCTTCCTTCATCTTGAAAACAGCATTCAACTGTCGTTTACACATGTCTGCGTTGAAACGCCATTTGCAGCACTATTTCACCTACTCAATCAAAAAAAAGTACACGATGAGCAGGATCATACCCTTTCAAGCATGGGAAATAAAAAAAAAAAGAAAAGAAAAAGAATCAACCAACACCCAAGTCTGTTTAGACTGCGCGATAAACCATATTCTTCAGCGCAAATGAGGCGAACCTAATTCAAATGCGTGATAGCTGCACAAGGCAAAATCATATGGGCCCACGTCATGCCATGGCGGGGAAATTAATAATCAAATGGCCTTACCTTGCTTAAAACGTTGTCTTGATCACATAACTCCTTACAATTATTCCACTTAAATCCATACGGTTTAACACACCCAACAAAGATAGCAAGCGCATTGCTAATTCCCACCAGAAACCGAACAGTTTACGCTACGATGTTTTCTTCCGTTTCTTCAGTAGATAATATTTCAAACGTTTATTACCCACATCCCAAATGTCATACGCTATATTATTTTACCTTGTTACTCATGTAACCTACTCAAAACACAACTCATTGGAGAGATCTCGTGGAAGTGGAGTACCCCAGGCTATGGTGTGCCTTAGGGGACATATTAGATTTTTTCGATTTTGCGCGGTCATTTACATTATTTTAACCTTATAAGCTAACCGTACATTGATGTTGGTGATTTTTTTAAATTATTTTATCAATATTTTTTGCCACTAACTCATTATCTTGACTTGCCATCTTTCAACCGCGGTCTCAGTCTCTTGCGAAGCTTTCTGTCAGACTCCAAAATGTCACGCAGGGTTGCCATGGTAACGACATAAACAGCCCTGCACGTGATGAGAACTTCTTTAGGAAATTGATAGAATTAGTGAAAATACGATCACACAGTTATTCGGGATGATCTTCAATTTATTATTTTATATTATGACCTCATGTACTCCATATTTATTTAGATATTATATTTTTTTAAAATGACGGTAATGAGACCGATACCGTTGGTACGTTTGGATACCTCGGGATACCTTCTTACCGTAATACCGCCCAACCCTAGTGTCTCCCATTGGTTGTAAATCATGACATAAAAATCGTAAACACATATGGGACCCGCTGATTGGCTGTTCACATACTGAAGCCAAGTGGACATGTCTGTTGCTGTTGGCCGAAGAAAATTACAGCTAAAAAAGCTCTACTACCGGATTACTTGGACAATCTTGGTCAGAAAGAAGTGAAGGATAGATATACACAGAAATTAGTTTATTAGCGGTTATGATCCTTACAAAATTCCTTGGAGTGACGGTGCAGATTTGTGGCCTAGCATTAGCTACATGTTGGAAGATGCATTATTTTCCTGAAAAGTCCTGACGCAGAAGAACAGTTTAAAAAAAAAAAAAAAAAAAACAACTTCAAAAGCAAGAAAATTATCTTTGTGTAAAGACTTTTTCCTGACTTCAGCTTTTGGGAACAGAATGTTGTGAAAGCCAAAGCATTTACTCTCAAAGGGCTCTGACCTAAACTGTGGACTAGATGGTATCCCCACCCCTCCATTTTCCATCAACCCCAAGGACATGTAGTTACAGAGCTGTTTGCACTCTATCATTTATACAGTGATGCTTATTATTGTTAAAACAATATCTGAAGTGTTATTTGTAAAACAACAAAATATCTTGCTCTAGACTTTCAATGTTGTAAGATTTTATTTTAATTTTATCTAATGGTGGATGGTACAATAATTAAACTGTAACAGAATCAGCACATTCCAGTTGTAGCTTTAGTCACACAGTAACTATAATCACCCTTGTAAGAATAATTTCGATAAACTGTTCATGCTCGGTTCCCTTTTCATTAATTCTCAATAGAACAACTTTCTTTCTGAATATGTCTGCATATATTGGTGTTATGGTTTTGTGGATTTATGATAATTATGCTGCTTCATCTACTTAAAAAAAAATCAACTGCATTATTTCTTCTCCAAAATAAAATAAAGCTCTGGGCAAGTGGAATTGTTTTTCGGGCAAGTATGTTGGGTGCTGTTTGCCCATTGGGCAAGTAAGGCTGGGTGGGGTTTTTTTTTTTTTTTGAGGACTGAAGTGCTTTTAAAAAGCTTTTTGACAGATATTTAGGGCAAGAATTCCAGCGATTCAACAAGAGTTGTAATGAGTACTTAATTTTATTCATTGAAAAACATTTCTTGAATAAATTTCTGATCTATTCTTGGACAAATGTGAAAACTAGGAGTATAATTGGTCAAACTTCTGCTATTTGCTTTAATATTGTAAATTTTATTTTAATGTTTACACTTGTGGAACAAAAGTTGCTCATTAGTACTAAATTATGCTTCTAAGACAATTCATGAACAAGTGCTTTCTTACTACAGTATTTTGAAAATATAGTTCACAGAACTGTATTTTGAACAAAGCCCTGATGCTGCTCACAGCTTGGTGATGCTTGCAAAAGATAATATAATTGTGTGTGGGTTTTTATGTGTGTGTGTATATATATATATATATATATATATATATATATATATATATATATATATATGAATGACGCGGTACGCGGTGGTCCGGATCACCGTATTTTCCATACAAAACGAGGGCATTAATTAATTATTTTTCCTGGATTGTGGTCCGGTTCACCGTATGCTGTATTATATTACGATATAAATAAAAACTTACCAAAATCATACTGTGTTTGTCATTTAATACGAGTTTTTTTACAAAGTCGTACATCATTTGTTATTTTTTCTCAAACCGGAAGAGAAATGCATGCGTAAAACACACGCGCAATAAAAGATACCAGTTCTAACGCATGTAAAAAAGCGGGAGCTGCCACGAGGGAAGTGAAAAATAATTTTACCAACTTTTTGTCTTCTGAACTTGGTGGTCCGGACCACACCTGAAAACGGCGTGGTCCGGACCACAACGGTAGTCCGGACCACCGCGTACCGTACCGTGTCATATATATATATATATATATATATATATATATATATATATATATATATATATATATATATATATATATATATATATATATATATATATATGCGCACGCTATATTCACTGTATGGACATTGTATCAGAAAACAATTTTATTTATATGCAGTAGCCACATGTACCCATAGGGTAGAGCTGTGCAATATATCGTATTTTTATCACGATATCGATATTGGTGTCAAACGATATCAAAATTCATAATATCGATAAACGATTTTTTGTCATTTGTCAAAAGGGACGTGCACAATATTTCTACAATGGCAATAAAACAACAATAACATTTGACGTGACAGTAAGGTAAAACGAACCCTTCTGTCCCCTAAGGCACACCGTAGCCTTGCATACGTCATCCATTCTACTCCCGCGATATCTCCGCAACAGTAAAAAATCAGTTCTTCTGTTTTCATACGTGTCGGGTGATTTGATATATTGATTTCTTAATATGTTGTTTGATTTGCTTGCTAATAGTTATAATAATACAATTAACATATTTACGTCATATTTTTGGATGTGGGACTGGGTAATGTAAAAATGGCATCTACGGAAGAAAACAAGCACAACAATATTAGCACATATCCAGCTTGCTAGCTGTGTTAGATTAAACCGTGTGGATTTAAGTGGAATAATTGCGAGTCGTCCTGTGGTCAAGGCAGCGTTTTAAGGTAAGGCAATTTGGTTATTAATGTTGCCCGCCGCGGCATGTTTACTTGGGTTCATTTGATTTTGACTTGTGCATCTGCAGCTAGCATCATGCTTTGAAGTAGGTTCTGCTAAGGACGGGTTTATTGCGCGATGTAGACGGACTCAGATGTAATTACATTGTTTTTAAAATTCCGTGCGCTTAAAACGGTGTCCCCCTGCTAATCATGTAGCCCTAATCATGTGTTGCTTTTACTTTTTGAGTGAAATATCTCCTGCAAATGGTATTTCAATGCTGACATGCCAAAAAGATAGCGGAGTCCACATTTGGAAGATGAAGGAAGAGAAGCCTGATGCTTGAAAATAGATCGCTTAATCCACAACGCATATCTGTATTTGAGACATAACCTGCAACTAGTGGGGATGTTTTGGAATGACTGTGCATAGGGTGTTTTTGGCCACAGAACACTAACCCACAGTAGTAGGAGGACTACTGGGTTCGTGGATTTTGTCTGTTGACTGAGTGACGCATGGTGTTTGCCTTGTGCCATTTCACGTAGCATCTAGCCGCAGTGCCACCTACACTTTCAGGGAATGTTTACATGCCGCTGAGCTATTTTCATGTATGTTAATTCTTAAGAACTTGTCTCTATATTGTGCGTGTTCACACGGACTGGCCATCGGGAGTAGCGGGAGTTTTCCCGGTGGGCCGGCGGAGAAAAAAACAAAACAGTTGCGCGCTGGCCTTTAATATGATAAGCAATGTTAACTGTTTCTTAAAGAAACTGTTAACATTGCTTATCATATTAAAGGCCAGCGTGCAACTTTTTTTTTTTTTTTTTTCTCCGCCGGCCCACAAACTCCCGCTACTCCCAATGGCCAGTCCGTGTGTGTGCGTGTTTTAATGTTGGTGTCTTAACAACACACAAGCTTACGTTGTAGTGTGTGTGTGTGTGTGTGAGAGAGAGATTTTATCCTTGGCTGGCTACGAGCCAGTGTGGACGTTACGCAGTAATCACTGGTAATACCAGCGCTGGCTCCATCCTCTGTGATCGGAAATGTTGAGTGAGGAGAACGTGAGCCTTGTGCAGGCTATAGGACCTATGCAAAGTACGCGCTTGCACAGTAAATAGTTTAAGTAAAAGGCGTTTCAGGGTACAACAGGAAGGGTTGACAGGTAGCCTATGAGGCCTGTACTATAAAAATGTGGCCCGGTGCCTCAGGTGTTGATGATCAGGGCTTTAAAAAAAGGTGTATAAATATCGTTTTAAAAATCGCGATATCGATATTTACTGAAAAAATCGTGATATTGATTTTTTCCAATATCGAGCAGCCCTACCATAGGGTACCTAATTCCCCCCCCCCCCCCCCCCATTTTACCAATGTGCTCACTACATAGAATTCCCTAGGTAGTCAAGCTTATTTTTATAGCGATTTTAACAATAGACATTGTCGCAAAGCAGCTTTACAGAATTTTAATGACTTTAAACATGATCTGATTTTATTCCTAATCTATCCCCAATGAGCAAGCCTGTAGTGACAGTGGCAAGGAAAAACTCCCTCAGACGACATGAAGAAACCTCGAAAGGAACCAGACTCAAGGGAACCCATCCTCATTTGGGTGGTGATAGACAATGTGATTTAACAGTTTTAACATGAAGTCTGTTTTGTTGATATGATTCCTCATTGATGGAAACTTGAGTGCAAAACTGTTCATGCAGTCCTAAAGTCAGCAAGTCAACTGTAGTCCTCAGCCATAAAATCATTACTGTAAGTATCCAGAGCATCTTCCAAGTGTGACTTTCAACTGTCCATATGGGGTCGACCTCCACAGGAGCGATGCGATGAGACTCCAGCCAGACATAGGGCATCAGGATAGATCAGGCAGGTCCGAGAAGCAGAAGAGGTCGGCTCTTGATCTCAGGATTGACATGTAACTCAGAGGGACAGACAGAGTGAGGGGGAGGGGAGAAAAAAAAAGAGAGAGAGAACACAGGTTGTTGGGTATGCCCAGTGTCACCTGATGAGTAGGAACAGTATATGTTTTGCTCTGAGTGCAAGCAGGGATTCCGGCAAAACTAGCTATGACCACATAACTAAAAGGGGAGAGCCAAAACAGGCATGAGGGTGCCCTGGGACATGAAGCAGCCAGCCACTACACCGTCAACAAACTTGAGTAAGTGAGTGGGGGTCTGACCACATCCATACATCCCAGTTTACCAAAACGCTGTGTCTGAGGACCCTTCAGATCTACTCCTTTACCTAATGAACACTACTAATAAAAGGCTTGACTAAACAGATATGTTTTCAGCCAAGACTTAAATGCTGAGACTGTGTCTGATTCCTGAACACGACTTGTTCCATAACTGTGGGGCTTTGTAAGAAGAGGCTCTGCCTCCTGATGTAGCCTTCACTATATGAGGTACCAGCAGACAGCCTGCACCTTTTGATCTAAGTAGATGTAGCTGGTCATAAAGGACCAGAAGTTCGCTCAGGTACTGTAGTGCGAGACCATTCAGTGCTTTAAAGGGCAATAGTAGTATTTGATAAACAATACGAAATTTGATTGGGAGCCAATACAGTGTGGATATGACCGGGGTGATGTGGTCATATTTTCTAGTTCTAGTAAGGACTCTTGCTGCTGCATTTTGAACTAATTGGAGCTTGTTTATGCACTTATTGGAATATCCAGAGAGTAAGGCATTACAATAATCCAACCTGGAAGTAACAAGCATTAACTAGTTTTTCTGCCTCATGTAGTGACACATTAAATTTATTATCTTAGCAATATTTCTGAGATGAAAGAAAGCTGTCTGGGTAATGTTATTGATATGAGTTTCAAATGAAAGACTGGTGTCAATCACCCTGAGGTCTTTTACTGCTGCACGTGAAGAAACCGAAAGGCCGTCCAGAGTTACTGTGTAATCAGAAAACTTGCTTCGAGCTGCATGCGGTCCTAGTACAAGTACTTCAGTCTTGTCAGAGTTAAGCAGAAGGAAGTTAATAAGTATCCAGTGTCTAATGTCCTTTACACATTCCTCAATTCTGTTAAGCTGGTGTGTCTCATTTGGCTTTGCAGAAACATACAACTGTGTCGTCAGCATAACAGTGGAAACTAATACCATGCTTACAAATATCACCCAGAGGTAACATGTATGTAAAGAAAAAAGCAGTGGGCCTAAGACAGAACCTTGCGGAACACCAAACTTTACCTCAGTATGTCTAGAAAAATCACCATTGACATCAATATGCTGATAGTGATCAGTTAAATAAGAATTGAGCCAGGAGAGGGTTGTTCCCTTAACTCCCACAGCATTTTTGAGTCTGTCCAAAAGAATCAAATGATCATTGGTATCAAATGCTGCACTAAGGACAAGCAACACAAGCAGCGAAACAGCCCTAATGAGACGCCAACAGTAGGTCATTTACTACTTTAACCAGTACTGTCTCAGTGCTATGATGAGGTCTAAATCCTGACTGATACATTTCATGGATGTTATTCCTATGTAAATATGAGCATAACTGCTGTGTGACAGCTTTTTCTAGGATCTTGGAGATAAAGGGGAGGTTTGATATTGGACAGCTGACAGGGATCAAGATCAGGTTTTTTTAGTCAGGGGTTTGATAACTGCAAGTTTAAAGGATTTGGGTACATGGCCAATCCTAAGAGAAGAATTTATTTTTAGAAGCGGTTCAATTACTTCAGGTATTTATCTGTTTAAATAGACGTGTAGGTAAGGGATCTAGTACACAAACTGAGGATTTTGATGCGTCAATTAATGAAATTGGCTTGACTTCTCTAAGGGGAGTAAAATATTCTAATTGCTGATCTGACAGTTATATTAACTACAGGGTTACTTAAGTTGTCTGACCTTAAATTAGTAGTTTGAATTTTTTTTATCAGATATTTTCAATTTTATCATTGAAAAAATACATGAAGTCGTTGCTACTACATACTGCAGGTGTGCATGTGTCTACAACGGTCTTTTTCCTGGTTAAATTTGCTGCAGTATTAAATAGGAATCTAGGATTATTTTGATCATCTATTAGGGTGGAGAAAGATGTTGAACGAGCAGCACTAAGCTTTTTTTTTATTTTTATTTATTTTTTTTTATTATTATACTTCAGGAAGCTGTCCTTCCAAGCTAATTTGAATGCTGCCAATTTTGTTTGACACCATTTACGTTCCAATTTTTGAGTGGTCTGTTTTAAAGTGCGAGTGTCCTCGTTATACCAGGGTGCTAATTTTTTCTCTGATCATTTTCCTTTTAAGTGGAGCTACATTATCTAAAGTATAGTGGAACATTGACACTTAGCATTCAGTTGCCTGATCAAGTTCTGCGAGGGCTGACAATGACCTAATCAAAGTTGGTAACTCTGGGAGATCATTTATAAAACTCTGTACGTTTAATACAGTAGCGTGGTGAGGTGCATGTATTATTACTTGGACATATTTTGAATGAGAAGATAATGATCTGAGAGAACTTCAGACTGTGGAAGTGTGACTATTTTCTATATTTAACCCGAATGTTAGTATTAGATTGAGAGTGTGACCACCGTTTATGGGTCGGTCCTATGATGCTCTGATTCCTATAGAGATCTTGCAGTCACGTGACCGGAAAGTACACAGCCGCCATCTTGTCGGTCAACAGCACAGCTGAATATTGCTGCACTCATGTACAGAATGGATCAATTTCAACCGACGGACTACACGGCTCATTTTTCTAATGAACCGATAACTAGATATATGTCTAAAATAAACGATCTACAGATTAGTGACCCTTATGGCTTACCGGACGGAGTTTTCATGACCGGATTTTGAACTGCCAGCGGAATACCCAGACGTGTATAATTACCTCATTAACTTTCCCTCGCTGTTCAGTGGTGAAGCACTGCGTGCTTATAAATCTCGGGACAGTTATCTTTACAGAAATTCAGGATTTGTCAGCGACTCAGATGTGGCATCTTGTAAACAAGAAAATGATCCTCACTGGATGGGTAAGTCACTTAAGTATTGAGTATAGCACTGACCAGCCGATTATAGAATAGAATAAGGTAATTCCAGCTGTAATTCCAAATCGTCCATCTTGTTTACCTGGCGTTGGAGAGGTAGAGGCTTAGCAGTGGAGATTTGAGTGGCTGTTTTCTGAGCTTAGTCAACAGGCCAGCTCTGCCTGCAGCCTCGCTTTTGCTTCCGCTCCCGGTGCCGCCGCCTTCGCTTTGCTTCCGATAACAATCCACGGAGACCCCGCTGGTCTCGCTATCTCGTCCAGAATGGTGGTTTTTTTTTTTTTTGTTGTTGTTTTTTTTTTCTTCGTCCGGAATGTTGTGCATGTGATGGAAATCGCTACAAACCGTCATTTTCTGCTGGAAACCAATGTCCAGTAAGTCCATACGGTTGTAGTGGATATTGAAGTCCGGTACAGATGAACAACACGCAAAAATACACACAAACATAAACGTGCACAGGTAGGGAGAGCTTGTAGCCGCAGCCGTTGTAGTAGAATTGTATATAGTAGGGTTTTCCAGAAGAAAAGGTAGAAGCAGAAGTAGAAGGTGGAAATATGGCGTTTGACCGACAAGATGGCGTCTGTCACAATCTGGATCGGCTGTGACGTCACATGCAAGTGCTCCATTGAATCTAAAATGGACACAAACACCGTTTTCAAAGGGTCTTCTGGGTTATCGAAGTGAATATTAAAATCTCCGACAACTAAAGCTTTGTCTAAGGCAATAACCAGGTCTGAGATAAAATCTGCAAGTTAAGAAAGAAACTCAGAATATGGCCCCGGGGGTCTGTAAATAATAAGTAACGGAATTACTGGGTAGACCTATTTTTTGAGGCTACATAATTATTAGTATGAAGAACTTCAAATGTATTAAATTTATAACCAGGTTTTTGTGTTACACCTAGATAATCATTATAAATAACCGCAACGCCACCTCCTCTGCCAGTTAGATGAGGCTGGCGCATATAGCTGTATCCAGGAGGACTAGGTTCATTTAATGCTAATATATTCATTTAGCTTCATCCAGGTTTCTGTTAAACTCAGTACATTAAACTTCTCAGTAATAAGTTAACAATTAGCACTTTAGATGTAAGAGATCTAATATTTAATAGCCCTACCTTTTTAGATCAAAAGTGCTGACAGCAGCTGTACAGTCAGTATGATCTAATTTTATACTGATTTGGTTACTGGAACAAACTGAGTATTTCTACTTTTTTGTTTAGCTTGGGGAACATACATAGTCTTGATGTAGTGGACCCTGAGTGATGACTCTGTGCAGCTAGCAGACAGTCAGTTTAGCCTGTTCGTCTGCTCCCTGGCCTTGGCTCTGGATTGTCAGAAGTTAACTAGGCCTGTTCTGAGACTATGAGCTCTGCTGCAAGAAACGAGAGCAGCACCTTCCCGAGTGGGATGGATACCGTCCCACCCTAACTGGCCAGCAGTGCCCTCAAAATTAGTCCAATTACCGTATTTTCTGGACTATAAGCCGCTACTTTTTTCCCTAGGTTTTGAACCATGCGGCTTATGCAAAGGTGCGGCTATTCTGTGGATTTTTCTTCCACCGCTAGGGGCGCTCTAACCGGAAGTAGAATCAAAAATAAGATGGACGAAAAATCAATGCAAAGAAGAATTAGCAGATCTTTAGCAGATAGAACACGCACAACAAATTAACTGGTAATTATTTTCAAATCCTCGCCCCTTCATCATGGAAACCATACGAAGAAGTTCGTATGATGCAAGTTTTAAGTTGAAGGCCATCGAGCTTACTATCCAGGAAGGAAACCGCGCTGCTGCACGCAAGCTTAGCGTCAATGAATCTATGGTGAGACGTTGGAGGCGGCAGCGGGAAGAGCTCATGCAATGCCAAAAGTCGAGAAAAGCTTTCAGAGGACATAAAAGCAGGTGGCCTGAACTTGAAAATGTCCTGGAGGACTGGGTGAACACACAGAGAGCAGGTGGCCGAGGTGTATCCACTATACAGATCCGACTGAAAGCCAAAACAATCGCCCGCGAAATGAATATTGAAGATTTCAAAGCTGGGCCGTCATGGTGTTTTTAGATTTATGAGACGTAAAAACCTGTCCATTAGGGCACGGACCACTCTCTGTCAGCAACTCCCCCCTGACTATCAGGAAAAAGTTGAAAACTTCCACAAATTCGTTGAAACAAAGATACAAGAAAACTCCATCGGACCAGACGACGACATAAATATGGATGAAGTCCCTTTGACGTTTGATCTGCCACTGACCAAGACTGTTAACAAGATAGGTGCATCATCCGTGTTGTTGAAAACAACAGGCCACGAGAAGACGCACTTCACCTGCGTTCTGGCATGCACGGCATCCGGACAAAAACTTCCACCAATGGTGATTTTTAAGCGCATAACTATGCCGAAAGAACAACTCCCGAAAGGCATAGTGGTCAAAGTTAAAACCAAAGGGTGGATGATGGAAGGCCTAATGAATGAATGGTTAACGGAGTGCTATGGTAAGCGCTCGGGAGGATTTTTTCACCGGAAAAAAGCACTGCTTGTTTTGGATAGCATGAGGGCCCACATCACAGATTCTGTGAAAGCAGCGATCAAGAAAGCAAACTCCATTCCAGCTGTGATTCCTGGAGGTACAACAAAGTATTTGCAGCCACTTGACATCAGTGTGAATCGGGCATTTAAAGCTGCACTCCGGGTTGAGTGGGAGACTTGGATGACAAGTGGTGAGAAGTCTTTCACAAAAACTGGCCTCATGCGAAAAGCATCCTTTTCTGATGTCTGTCAGTGGATCCTAACAGCGTGGAGTGCTGTGAAAGAATCCACCATCACCAACGGGTTCCGAAAGGCTGGACTGCTACGCGAAGAGAGCGGCGCACCTTCAGAGCCAACTTCACCGGAGGATGACAGTGACACGGAGAGCGAGACTGATGGAGACCGATGTGACGAAGCGCTTCTGAGGCTGTTCAACTCCGACACTGAAGAAGACGACTTCATGGGTTTCAGCGAAGATGATTTAAAGTGACTTGTGGTTTCAAACACAGGAGAAATGAAGGTAAATAAATACCGGTTATTTTCTCTTGGTTCTGTTCCGTTTTAATCAGCAAAGTTGCTGCCGTGTTAAAAGGCACTGTTTGGAAAGAATCTGTTCAGGTACATACATGTACATTTACAGGACAAAATCGTTCTGTACATGCAGTAAATATCTATCTAATTTTTCAACATGGATATCTGCGGCTTATAGCCCGGTGCGGCTTGTATATCTTTTAAAAAATTTTTTTTAAAAAATAGAGCGGATGCAGCTTATATACAGGTGTGCTCTATAGTCCAGAAAATACGGTATTTATAAAGCCCACAGTGTTTTCAGAGCACCACCTGGACAACCAGCAGTTCAGCGACCATAACCTGCTGTAAGCTACATCACCACACTGCATCGGGATGGGGCCAGAGCATACTACAGCATCTGACATCGTCTTCGCTAATTTAAACACCTCAACAAAGTTACTCTTCGTAACCTCAGACTGATGGTGTATATCGCTAGCTCCTACATGGATAACTATCTTTGAGAACCTGTGCTTGCCTAGGACCCTGAGATTACCAGCTATGTTTGGCACCCTCGCTCCTGGTATACACCTGACTAAAGCTGCTGGTGCCCCAAAGGCCTAGCTAATTTCACATGCCGTTTGATAGTCCCCTGTAACCAGAGCTCTTTCAGGTTTCTCAGCAGGTGCCTCTCTGAGGAGGGCAAACCTATTTGACATGTGAGGTGGAGAAGAGTGGTGCTCCCATGGGCAAGCCTCAGTGGTAGCTTTGGCTCTACATTTATGCTGCTGAGTCGTCACCCATTTGCCATGCTGTGAGGGCTCTAATGCTGGAGTTGGGAGATTACTAACACCACCTAGGGCATCCAGACTTTCCCCTGCAGAAACTACACTGTTCTCATTCTCACTAGCCCTCTCTAAAGTCTGGATATGCACCTCCAAAGCTGCAATCTTCTCTGTCGGAGCGCTAACTAATCTGCACTTATTACAAATAAAGCCATCACTAGCAATGGAGGAAGAACGACCAAACAATGTTTGTTCATGTGCGTTTATAATTTGTTCAAGGTTAATTCTCAAAGGTTCAGCAGTAGCAGCTTGGCTGTTCTGGGATTTAAACTCATGACCACTTGATCAATAGTCCAATGCATCAACCAGTCAGCTACCAACAAAGTGGAAGTCAGCCACAATCATGAACATTAGACAATCGATGTCCAGTGTGCTGTAAGCTCTTTAAATTGCATTTCTAGAGAATCCATTTAAAAATTCACTGTTGAGCTGATGTTGCACCTTGCCTATCCTGCTTAAACAAGAAAGGGTGGACATGTTCAACTTCTTTTTTTAAAGGCTCATAGATCTGGGCAGTTAAATCATTTATTGCCATATTTTACAGTGGAAATGTACTCCTCCCCCCCCCCCCCCCCCCCAATCAATATGACACAATCCTAGACCATTCTATTTTAGCCTATATTTTCAAGCCTTCAAAAAGTTAGTTTACCAGCAAAAACAGCAATAAAAGCACAGTCAAAAATATTATTCAATAACTTCTGATAACTGGTGGTTTCATGGTAATATTCTTACTGGGAGAGCTTTAAAAAGCACCTGCTCCAAGACAGCAAGGATTCAATCATCTACCTGTTTCAAAGGCTTTTTTGCGAATGTCCCCTCCAATCTGTGTTTTACATAGCATGTGTGTACATTGATGGCAATTAGTGATCACACTGCTGAACACAGGCACTTAAATCTGTCTCCAACAGACTCTCATACTAACTATTGCACTGCATACCTTTTTATAAGCACAACCCAATTCCTTTCAGCAAAATGAATTTGGGTTCTGCCACTCAGATGGGTGTCGTGGTGGTGTGGTTAGTACTCTTGCCTCACAGCAAGAAGGTTCTGGGTGTGAACCCCATGGCTGACGGAGGGCCTTTGTATGAAGTTTGCATGTTCTCCCTGTGTCTGTGTGGGTTTCCTCTGGATGCTCCGGTTTTCCCCCCACGGTCACGTTGGTAAGGTTAACATGGGGCAGCCTTGGTCTGAAGGTTGAGCTGAAGCGCTCTTGCGCAAGGCACCTAACCCCCAACTTCTCCCTGGGCGCTGTAGCATAGT
Organism: Neoarius graeffei; assembly: GCF_027579695.1. Classification (NCBI taxonomy): domain Eukaryota; kingdom Metazoa; phylum Chordata; class Actinopteri; order Siluriformes; family Ariidae; genus Neoarius; species Neoarius graeffei. The sequence goes on along the minus strand of NC_083580.1, from coordinate 25,813,363 downwards.
TGCCCATTGCTCTGGGTATGTGTGCGCGCTCATTGCTCATTTGTGTGTCCACTGCTTCAGATGGGTTAAATGCAGAGGAGACATTTCCCTGTGCTTAAGTCTGTGCTTGAGTGTACGTGTGATAGACTTCTTATTAGGGCCCGAGCCCTATGGGCGAAGGCCCTATTGTTCTTGTAAGAGTTCACTATTATTAGGGCCCGAGCCCTATAGGGCGAAGGCCCTATTGTTCTTGTAAGAGTTCACTATTATTATTCTTCCGTCGTCTTCTTCTTCTTCTTTATTTTTCTCCGCTGTTGGGCCATTTTCGGGGCGCTTGCCATGGGCGAAAACGCACGAAATTTGGCACCAGTTCCGAGAATTGCCACCGCTACTCAGAACCAAAAGCCCAAACTTGGCCGGGGCTCAGGGCCTCTATAGCGCCCCCTAAGTCGTTGTGATTTTGGCCTCCCGCATTAAGGTGCCTGGTTGCCATATAGTTTGTAGTAGTGGCATGCCATTTGGTATGCGTATGTATCTCACTAAGCCGGACAAAAATGTAATGCCAATGCATTAGCCACGCCCAACAGGAAGTGAGGTAATTTCACTTTTGTGCGAAATGCATGGCCACGAAGACGGCGCAACTCCTCCTAGACCGTTCATGGGAATGTCACCAAAATTGATATACATCATCTACAGACATGGCTGACAAAAGTTACTAAATACGTTTCACGTAGGATAAACCGTTCAGAAGTTATACGTCAATCAATTTTCACTTCAAAATTTTACATGCTAAAAAATTCATAAATCTTCTAATTGCTCAAAACTGCTCATACTTCACACGCAAGTCACTCATTGGGCTTCTGACATGTTACCCAATTTCTGTGATATTTCGCCACTGGGGGCGCTATTTTTGGGCAAAAAATCCAATCTTTCCTCAAATTTGGTCAAACTTCACGGCCACCCTCTTACTACCTCCCATGTCATGTATACCGCATTTTGGGAATTTTCGTCCATGGGGGGCGCTGTTTTTGGCCGACGCAATTGCTCCAAAACGGGTTTTTGGTAAATAATTCCATAATGCTTTTCCTTCACACCACTACCTTGTGATTGTACGTTGCTGTTGTAGACACTTCTTTCTCCAACTCATAATCGCTCATGTACAGCATAGCGCCACCTACTGACATGGGAAAAACCAAAAAATTTATTCTTCAAAAATCTATATCTCATCTTCTATTTACTCAATTGTCATCAAACTTCATACGCAAACTCTTCATAGCTCAGCTGACATATACGCCAAATTTTGTGCACTTTCGCCCCTGGGGGTGCTGGTTATGGCACAAATGATATTGCAGCTTCTGATTTGTCAAACTTGGCAAGCAAACTCTTTACGGTATTTCGCGGGGACGCATGCCCCCGCCCCCCCTGGCCGCTGGCGCGAGGGCCCGTCGAGGCCGCTTGCGGCTTTAATTATTCTTCCGTCTTCTTCTTCTTCTTTATTTTTCTCCGCTGTTGGGCCATTTTCGGGGCGCTTGCCATGGGCGAAAACGCACCAAATTTGGCACCAGTTCCGAGAATTGCCACCGCTACTCAGAACCAAAAGCCCAAACTTGGCCGGGGCTCAGGGCCTCTATAGCGCCCCCTAAGTCGTTGTGATTTTGGCCTCCCGCATTAAGGTGCCTGGGTGCCGTGTAGTTTGTAGTAGTGGCATGCCATTTGGTACGCATATGTATCTCACTAAGCCGGACAAAAATGTAATGCCAATGCATTAGCCACGCCCAACAGGAAGTGAGGTAATTTCACTTTTGTGCGAAATGCATGGCCACGAAGACGGCGGAACTCCTCCTAGACCGTTCATAGGAATGTCTCCAAAATTGATACACATCATCTACAGACATGGCTGACAAAAGTTACTAAATACGTTTCACGTAGGATAAACCGTTCAGAAGTTCTACGTCAATCAATTTTCGATGCAAAATTTTACATGCTTAAAAATTCATAACAAATCTTCTGATTGCTCAAAACTGCTCATACTTCACACGCAAATCACTCATTGGGCTTCTGACATGTTTCCCAATTTCTGTGATATTTCGCCACTGGGGGCGCTATTTTTGGGCAAAAAATCCAATCTTTCCTCAAATTTGGTCAAACTTCACGGCCACCCTCTTACTACCTCCCATGTCATGTATACCACATTTTGGGAATTTTCGTCCATGGGGGGCGCTGTTTTTGGCCGACGCAATTGCTCCAAAACGGGTTTTTGGTAAATTATTCCATAATGCTTTCCCTTCACACCACTACCTTGTGATAGTACGTTGCTGTTGTAGACATTTTTCCAACTCATAATCGCTCATGTACAGCATAGCGCCACCTACTGACATGGGAAAAAACAAAAAATTTATTCTTCAAAAATCTATATCTCATCTTCTATTTACTCAATTGTCATCAAACTTCATAGGCAAACTCTTCATAGCTCGCCTGACATATACGCCAAATTTTGTGCACTTTCGCCCCTGGGGGTGCTGGTTATGGCAAAAATGATATTGCAGCTTCTGATTTGTCATCCTTGGCAAGCAAACTCTTTACAAGACCCTTTTTGGGGCGCTTGCCATGGTCGACAACGCACGAAATTTGGCTCCTTTTTCTTAGACTGCCACCGCTACTGAGAACCAGAAGCCCAGATCCAGGCGGGCCTCAGGGCCTCTTTAGCGCCCCCTAAGTCGTTGTGATTTTGGCCTCCCGCATAAAGGTGCCTGGTTGCCATGTAGTTTGTAGTAGTGGCATGCCATTTGGTACGCATATGTATCTCACTAAGCCGGACAAAAATGTAATGCCAATGCATTAGCCACGCCCAACAGGAAGTGAGGTTATTTCACTTTTGTGCAAAATGCATGGCCACGAAGACGGCGCAACTCCTCCTAGGCCGTTCATAGGAATGCCACCAAAATTGATAGACATCATCTACAGCCATGGCTGACAAAAGTTCCTAAATACGTTTCACGTAGGATAAGCCGTTCAGAAGTTATACGTCAATCAATTTTCAATGCAAAATTTTACATGCTTAAAAATTCATAAATCTTCTAATTGCTCAAAACTGCTCATTCTTCACACGCAAATCACTCATTGGGCTTCTGACATGCTACCCAAATTCTGTGATATTTCGCCACTGGGGGCGCTATTTTTGGGCACAAAATCCAATCTTTCCTCAAATTTGGTCAAACTTCACGGCCACCCTCTTACTACCTCCCATGTCATGTATACCCCATTTTGGGAATTTTCGTCCATGGGGGGCGCTGTTTTTGGCCGACGCAATTGCTCCAAAACGGGTTTTTGGTAAATAATTCCTTAATGCTTTTCCTTCACACCACTACCTTGTGATCGTACGTTGCTGTTGTAGACACTTATTTTTCCAACTCATAATCGCTCATGTACAGCATAGCGCCACCTACTGACATGGGAAAAACCAAAACATTTTTTCTTCAAAAATCAATATCTCATCTTCTATTTACTCAATCTTGATCAAACTTGATACGCACACTCTTTACAGGTCACCTGACATATCTCCCAAATTTTGTTAACTTTTGCCACTGGGGGCGCTGTTTTCAGGCAACATTTTATATCTCGGCTTCTGATTGGTCAAACTTGATCAAACTTGACACAACAACTCTTCGTAGGTCCCTTGACATGTCTACCAAATTTGGTGAACTTTCACCACTGGGGGCGCTCATTGCGCTGTATCAGTTGCAGGAGAGGTGTTTACAGTCATGAGGCACCAGGAGTATGTTGTTTTGGTTGCCTTAAACACACATGACTTGTGGGGAATGGGTAGGCAGTCGGGAGCAAGTGTTGTAGCGTTACATACAGACTAATAGATGTCTAACAGAAGACAATCCTATGTAGCTATAGCTTGGTGACTGATGAGGTAAATACATTAATTTGGCTGGGAAGCCATGGCATAAAATTTTCTGTCCATGACAACATCTCAGCGCACCGTGTACTCTGTGTCCGATTCTGTGCTTTGTCGCCATTGTGGGAGTAATGTCTCTTGCCGAAGAAGCTGTGGAAGGTCTTTCGCGGGGACGCATGCCCCCGCCCCCCTTGGCCGCTGGCGCGAGGGCCCGTCGAGGCCGCTTGCGGCTTTAATTATTCTTCTTCCGTCTTCTTCTTCTTCTTTATCTTTCTCCGCTGTTGGGCCATTTTCGGGGCGCTTGCCATGGGCGAAAACGCATGAAATTTGGCACCAGTTCCGAGAATTGCCACCGCTACTCAGAACCAGAAGCCCAAACTTGGCCGGGGCTCCGGGCCTCTATAGCGCCCCCTAAGTCGTTGTGATTTTGGCCTCCCGCATTAAGGTGCCTGGGTGCCATGTAGTTTGTAGTAGTGGCATGCCATTTGGTACGCATATGTATCTCACTAAGCCGGACAAAAATGTAATGCCAATGCATTAGCCACGCCCAACAAGAAGTGAGGTAATTTCACTTTTGTGCGAAATGCATGGCCACGAAGACGGCGCAACTCCTCCTAGACCGTTCATAGGCATGTCACCAAAATTGATACACATCATCTACAGACATGGCTGACAAAAGTTACTAAATACGTTTCACGTAGGATAAACCGTTCAGAAGTTATACGTCAATCAATTTTCGATGCAAAATTTTACATGCTTAAAAATTCATTACAAATCTTCTGATTGCTCAAAACTGCTCATACTTCACAAGCAAATCACTCATTGGGCTTCTGACATGTTACCCAATTTCTGTGATGTTTCGCCACTGGGGGCGCTATTTTTGGGCAAAAATTCCAATCTTTCCTCAAATTTGGTCAAACTTCACGGCCACCCTCTTACTACCTCCCATGTCATGTATACCACATTTTGGAAATTTTCGTCCATGGGGGGCGCTGTTTTTGGCCGACGCAATTGCTCCAAAACGGGTTTTTGGTAAATAATTCCATAATGCTTTTCCTTCACACCACTACCTTGTGATTGTACGTTGCTGTTGTAGACACTTATTTTTTTCAACTCATAATCGCTCATGTACAGCATAGCGCCACCTACTGACATTGGAAAAACCAAAAAATTTATTCTTCAAAAATCGAGACCCTATTGTTGCCTTGTGTCCAATTCTGTGCTTTGTCGCCATTGTGGGAGTAATGTCTCTTGCCTAAGAAGCTGTGGAAGGTCTTTCGCGGGGACGCATGCCCCCGCCCCCCTTGGCCGCTGGCGCGAGGGCCCGTCGAGGCCGCTTGCGGCTTTAATTGTAAATTACAATCTCATCTCATTATCTCTAGCCGCTTTATCCTTCTACAGGGTCGCAGGCAAGCTGGAGCCTATCCCAGCTGACTATGGGCGAAAGGCGGGGTACACCCTGGACAAGTCGCCAGGTCATCACAGGGCTGACACATAGACATAGACAATCATTCACACTCGCATTCACACCTACGGTCAATTTAGAGTCACCAGTTAACCTAACCTGCATGTCTTTGGACTGTGGGGGAAACCGGAGCACCCGGAGGAAACCCACGCGGACACGGGGAGAACATGCAAACTCCACACAGAAAGGCCCTCGCCGGCCCCGGGGCTCGAACCCAGGACCTTCTTGCTGTGAGGCGACAGCGCTAACCACTACACCACCGTGCCGCCCTGTAAATTACAATATTTTGACAAAACAACTTCACATCAGCACAGTGCTAGTTTTCCCTTTCCACACTGCACATTCCACTCCTCAACCAAATCACTTAACATGCTGAATGTTTGTTTTATAGCAAAGCGTACTGAAAAACAGCACAAAAAAAGCTCCTCTAACACAGACAGGTAAACCCTGCTGTGTCCTAGCCACTCCACTGTTTTACAAATTTTATTCGGCTTACCGTCAACAAAACTGAGCTCTGATGTAGGGCAGTGACTGACATTAACTGTAGTCTTACTTCACCCTCCTGGCCATCCACCCTTAAAAGATAAAAATCATATCTGGGCTGCATAATTAATTATATTTATTGTACCTTAATTCATTGTAATTTATTGTACCTTAATTCATTTTTTTTAAACAGCTGACTTTTTATTTTTTTTAATTACAAGCTCTCCATATGATTCTTTCTGGTTGTATACGCTGATCACATTTTTTAAAAACTTTTCTGTATATCATTTATTGAGGCCAGATACAAACTAAAAAATATTACAACTTAAAGCCCTAATGTAATTGCCTCTATAAAAAAAAAATGTGGATGAGTAGAATAACCAATACTGTTCATATTGGGAAAATGTTATCCTGTATATAAAATGGTAATTAAAAAAAAAGACTCGACATTAGTAGAGAACTGATGCTTGTAAAAGATCAGCCTCTCACCAGCTGCATGTCCACGTGTGGACAGTCACAAGATGTCTGTTTACATGCTTGCACCCAACGGTAGTTTGTTCACTAGGGGGCAGTTTAATAACTTGAACCAGATTTTACAGGAAACAGAAGAGGAAAAATCACGGTCATTTCGGAGCTTCATGAGGTGGAATGTGTTTAACAAATGTGCCTTGTCAAAAAGAAATTATTGGAATATCCTGCCTTCTTAATATGTTTGAGAAAATATTTATTTATTTTTAAACCACCAGTAGGATGAGCCACTGTGGACAAGTTATTTTTCTTGTTTCCGTTACAGTTAGTGTAGTTATTAGACTCTTTTTGTAGTTTGCCTTAACAGGTACCGATATTGATTGTTCATGTTTAAATGCTGTACTAGTACCTGTTAAGGTAGGGAATCATCAGATGATTCTAATGATGAAATTGGTGGTGCTTTTGCAAGTGCAAAGTTGGGGAAGGCAGATCAAAGGTGAGTGAGGGGTATGTGTGTGTGTGTTTTTTTTTTTTTTTTAATTTTTTTTTTAAATTATTTTATTTGTTTGTTTTTTTTAAATGTACAAGTCCTAATTATAATGATGCATACAAGTGCAACCACCCAATTGGCGATCATAAGTAGCTTTAAGTGCTTAAATGTCCAGAAGCACATCAAGATTTATTGCACATGGGAAACCAATATGGCACCCAGGATGTGATGTCAAGTTGTTGATAGCCAGGTACTGGAAGTTAAGTGTAGCTCATGTAAACATACTCGTTAGCCTGGATTTTGTCAGATGGAGAAGTTCTTTTCAATCAGCATGGACAGCGGAGAAACCTGATGATCTGTATGAACCTCAGTAAAGTATGATCTGCGTCTGGTAAATGGTTTAAGCAGAGAATCATTAGATGATTCTAATGATGAAATTGGTCGTGCTTTGCAAGTGCAAAGTTGGGGAAGGCAGGTCAAAGGTGAGTGAGGGTTTATTTATTCATTTATTTATTTGTCATGTTAACACTTGAGGCTATATCATGGCAAAAACATTTTTAGCAGATATTGCAATTACTTTAGAAATAAAAACAAAATAAAACAAGTGTTGCCAGGCAAAACAAACCTTGCCTGGTAGCGCATATTTTAGTGTTAACAACTGATTCAATCTCACAAGTGTGGTTTCTGTTCAAAAAACAAATTTAGAAATTTTTGCAAATTTATTAAAAAAGAAAAACTGAAATATCACATGGTCGTAAGTATTCAGACCCTTTGCTCAGTATTGAGTAGAAGCACCATTTTGAGCTAGTACAGCCATGAGTCTTCTTGGGAATGATGCAACAAGTTTTTCACACCTGGATTTGGGGATCCTCTGCCATTCTTCCTTGCAGATCCTCTCCAGTTCCGTCAGGTCGGATGGTGAACGTTGGTGGACAGCCATTTTCAGGTCTCTACAGAGATGCTCAATTGGGTTTAGGT